>NC_044016.1:41167420-41790845 GCF_900496995.4 Aquila chrysaetos chrysaetos | reverse complement strand
TCTTGGGACGCCCCTCTCCTGCAATAACTTCAGAAACCCCTCCCGCAACCCCCACTGTGTCCCCTCCACTCCCAGCCTTCCCCAGCCTGGCGTCCCTCAACTTAGCTTTCAGAGGGTCGAGGGTTGAATCCATATCCGAAAACCGACGACGGCTCACTAGAGTGCCTGGTCGCCAGCTCTCCTTCATACATCGGCATGAAGACACAAAAAAAAAACAAGTTGCAACACAAATCAGAGTAGGCAGTAGAAACCCATCACCAACACCAAATAATTCCCAAACCCCGCTTAATCACTCACCCACAGTTGTTATGCTATCCTGCCCTTCCAGATGTCAGACCCTGCAGCCATCACATCTCATGCGTACCTAAGACACAAGACACATAAAAATTAGCATACCGCACTCCTTGGAAGTCACGCGGCCCCACGCTCCTCTCCCTAAGCCACAGCGTACCTCAAATAACTCATCCCATCCAACAGTGGGCCCCCGACACAGCCCCTGCAAACCAAAGGCTAAACGCTTAACTGGAGCAACCAACTAATACTTTGATCATTAACACCAACCTGGGCCCACAATCACCTCAACCTCTCACACTGCCTCATCAGCCTGCGACTTCGAGGGAAACACCACCTCAAGGCTGCTGACTCCACCTCCAAAACACAAACCAAGCGGTATCTTCCCAACTTTGTCATTCACATATGACACGTCGAAAGAACAGTTCCTTTAAAACCCGTAGTTGACACCACTCACCTTGCCCGAGTCACCATCCTCATTACAATGGCTCCGCTCTTCGCCCTTTCTTCATACCTTCAAAATAACAAAAAGAAACCCATAGAAGCCACAGCCCAAACCCCCCACACGCCTCCCCATCTGATTCCACTCCCAGACCCACCGTTCTTACGCTGCTCGCCTCCCTCCTCCATCGCTCTGTGCGCCACGCCACTTTTCCCTCTGATCGAAAAAAAACGTATTGACAAGTCACCAAGTGCAGAGGCAAGAGCTTACACAATTGCAGAGGTCTTGATTCCATCTAGGAAGACCATCTGTGGAGTCCAACTACCGCTGCCTCTTAGAGGGAAAAAAACCACAACTAGGGCCAAACTTCAAGCCCATCACATGCAAGACTAACCGCCTTAGAGACTCAGATTGCTCTATTACCCCTAACAGCCTGGCCACATACTGCTCCAATCGTCTCCGTATAAACACCTATCGGCACGTGCTGTCGCGCAAGCCGCACGACGGCTCTAGAGCCAAGATTACTGTACAACCCCTCGCCTAAACAATTAAGGCATCACATTCCCCCACCCCCACGACTCTCTATTGCTGTTCCACCACCCCTGACTCTACATCCCCAGGCAGGAGCTCCAGCCACAACACAACATTTCACCGTGCCACACAACACACACACACACAGAACGCTACCAACAAAAAGCTATTCAAAGAAAAGAGGAGAACAAACAAATTCGACAAGAAAATGATCCAAGGACGGGAGTTGCCATACAGCACCAGAAGATACCTAAAGCAATCCAAGACCACGAGCGAGGAGTGCTCTGCGAACCCCACAGAAGGCAGAGGCACAAGTAAAAGTCCATTACAAGACGGCACTGTCAAAACCAAAGATGATTAGGTGCTGGAAGATCCTGTCATCAGACCTAGGACACAGATCCCAGGGACAGAACGCCCTCCAAGGCACACAACACACCGGCTAGAGAGCGGAGCTGCCCAAAGCAGCCCGAGAGAGAGCGCCGCCAAAAGAAGACCAGGCAGGAACCGTCCGACACCATCCACGCTTTAGAGCTCCGCTAGCGTCAAGCGAAAGAGGCAACCCGATTGGCCACTGGTGGCCGATTGAGTAAAGGCATTCAAGACCCTCGGGACATTTCCCGAAGCTGCGTGCCACCTCCCGAGCGCAAGACTGATGAGGCATTGAGAGCCAAGGAAGGTCTAAGGCACAGAAGAGCAGACTACACAACTACACACCACCACAGACAAACAGGCGTGAGAACTGCCGCCACACGACAGGTCTCGTGCTGATTGAAAAGCAACCCGCTCCTCTCTCCCTCTCTCCTGCCAAAGAGGGCGCTTTGGGACACCCTCTCTCTCCAATAAACGTAAAAACCCCCTCCCCCCCCACCCCCCCTCCCCCTCCGCATCCGATTCCAGTCCGTTTCCTCCCAGCCTCTCCCAGCCCTGGGTCCCTTCAGCTTAGCTTTCAGAGGGCGCTAGGGCTGAAGCCATCATCCAGAAAAAATCACAACGTGGCTAACTGGGATATTCCGCCAGTGCCAGTGCTCCTCTTCTATCTCGCAGGGAAAAAAAAAACAAACAAAACAAGCCAACCAAACCTGAAACAGGGGAGTAGCATCCGGTCGGCCAACGCCAAATAACTTCCCCAACTCCCCCGCCTCCTCACAAGCGCCACCAACCGCATTACGCCTTACAGTCATTGAATGAGTCGTGACGCTGCAGGCCGTCGTCACTCGTGGTACTGAGTATACAGAGAGACACAAACGTGAAAGGGCTCACAGCCCCACGCTCCTCCCGCCTAAACCCACCGCTCCCTCAAACGCTCCATCCCGCGCCTCCAAAGTGTGGCCCGCACAGCGCCTCCAAACAAAAGGGAAAAAGCTTAACCGAGCGCCACATTAATACTTTGCTATTCAACACCGACCACAGTCAACGACTGCTCCCACCCTTCTCACGTCCGCCTTGTCGGCATGACAGCTTTGCAGGAGAACCTATGCAGTACTTCCACGTACGTAAAGGGTTGCCTATAGAAACCTGCCAGAGGACTTTTTAGAGGTGTACATCAATAGGAACAAGTGGTAAAGGCTTTAACTCCTAAAGAGGGTACACTCCAGTTTAGGTGTTAGAAGAAGTTTCTCACTATGGGTGGCCGACGGGCACCTGGAACGGGTTCGTTCCTCCAGAGAACCCGCAAATGCTCCCTCCCTGGAAACATTCATAGCCAGTCAGATCAGGCTTTGATCAAACCTTGGTCAGCGCAGAAGGTGTCCCCTACCCATTGTGGAGGGTGGGGGTTGGACAGAAGGATCTTTATGGTCCCTCCAAACCCAACATCTATGATCCATGACATCCAAATCCAACTGCAAAACTTCATCTGAGAAAGCCTGGTGAACCCTCCTCCCTTTTCCACCATCCAAAACTTAGAAACCCCTTTTCTTCTCCTCAACTGTCAGGAAAAGACCACCGCGCTTCCTGACACCTCCTGCCCTCGATTTGCACCCCTCAACCCCCTTCAGTGGCTACTCCTCAGGAGATGCTCTTCTGAGCCACATCCCAAATTCTGGGGGCACCTCCTAACCTACAACTCCCCAGAGACTCTGAGCTCTGCCACATGCCCATAAAATGAAGTTAAGTCCTAAGGTTTGTAATCTACAAGGGGCTGCCACAAGCTGCAAAGGTTCTAGGGACAACATGGCATTCTGTGGGCAATGAGGAAAGGCGATGAGGCATCCCAGACCCTGAAAGGCACTGTGCCTCACGGCCCCTGATACTTTCTTCAGAAATGCTAAAACTCCATATACAGATGCATACAAGACGCTCACCCTAACCCCTGCTAAACAATGTCACCATCAGTCCTGTTAAGAGAGGTATCGGTAACTTACACGCCATACAGCAGAACTGGTGAAAAAAACAAGGTTCTGTTTTGAATAAAATCAGGAATTCCAGGAAAACAGAATGCATGAAGAATAAAAAAAAAAAAAACAAAAACATACTATTAAACCATCTTTCTACCCCTGAACACTCAAAACAAAATTACTGACCTGAAAAACAGAAAGAAAAAAAAAAAAAAACAAGCTGCATACAAGTGTTACTTTCTACTACACATGCTGCTGAACCTTGACTGGTCCTGAAGCTCTTACCTCAGGCAGACACCTCTTCCCAAAGGGCTGAGCCACCTCAAAAGCTGCAAAGGACTCAAAGAAGAGCTAAGCACCAACACCAGAGAAACCCAGGAGCACAATGAGCTTCCTCAGCAGAGGCTGTGGCTCAAATACCCCGAGCCTCCGCCCACCACCCTTCCCACAATCACCTGGGAAAGGGGAAGGGCAAAGTTATAAAGTCAGCTGGAGGAGCAGCAGCACTGTTCTTACCTGCCTTAAATTTACTGCAAGCAAAGCCTTGAACAGAGAAAGTAATCCCTCCAGGAAATGACACTACTTGCTCCTGTACTACAGCTACACCTATTGCATCAGCAATGTGACCGGGTAGGTAATTAAACTTAATTTTTCTGGGGTGTAGATAGAAAATGATAGATGTCCTTCTAAACTATGTAAGAAACTAGCTCATTAAATGCAATGACGATGTTGTTATCAAAATTGATGTGCTTTAGTTTCCTATAAAAAAAGCCAAAACGCTCTGGGGTTATGCTTCATTTCTAGCAAGACACTGCATACCACCTAACTTCTACCAGAACTACCTTCTGGATAGGAATGAATCAAAAAACAGAATTAGATCCCTTAAGAATTCCATCTGCAAAATATCTCTGATTGCAAAATAAATTATTTACTGTGAATAGGCAATGATTCAGAGTCACCCTGAGCGTGTCTCCAACTGACTCCCTTAACAGAGGTGCAAGAGTCCCAAAGCGCAAAAGACACCAAAAAAAACCATGGAAATACATGGGGGGGACCAGGCAGCAGCCATGCCCCACAAAGACAGGCCGGGGGGGCAACAACGCCCCCTGCAGTCACGCAGAAAAGGGTCAGCAGAAGCCACGCCCCCCGCGGTTTACACGGCGGCAGCAGCAGCCACAAATGACACCAAGAAAACATGGAACTTCAGGGATACATGGCCGGTGGGGGGAAGGGGGTGACGCCCCCACCAATCAACATGGGAAAAAACTCGCATGGAAGGTGGGTTAGATGGCTAATTTGGGGTGGTAAGATATGTGCACAAGAACATGCACAGGCTGGGGCGGGGCATGCATGAGGTTTATGTTCACCAGGGGCTCCACCCAGGTAATGCACAGTAGGTAGACTCGTCTGGGATAATCTGCAACAGCAATTCCACTCTGGGTTCTTGACCCAACACCAGATAATCCACACTGCCTGCCCCATGGAGGGGGTGCTTCCCACAGGATGGGGCATCTGCTGAGCATCACCACACCCTTACGACAACACTTCTGAAAAATTAAAATCACAAATTGTATTTCAGCATATTAAAAAATAACACCAAATGAGTAGAGGAATTCCAGCAAAGGGAGAGGCTAGCAGGTGCCCTAATTAGGACTCAAGCTAAACAGGTCAGCTCACAATACAACACATCCTTTAGAAGGTAGACTGATGAAAACTGGTTTGCTGCTAGATAACTGTATAAGTGAGATTTGATAAATGATCATATATTAACATTATGGTTGAAACAGTAGACAAAGGGTAGCTGGGGACATAATTACAAAACTGTAGTCAAGTGATTAACTAGTAATTATTCATAACTTTTGCAGTTCTTTGCTCTTATGACTAGATGTTCCTGTGCGCTAGATGAGAACAATGTTGAAACTGACCACATGCGATTGAAACTGCATTAAGCTTCAAGATCAAAGAACGAGGACAAGAATAAAGACTTTGAGGACAGCCAGCAGGAACTTCAAATGGGTCGGCGGTCGCAAAAGCAGCCCTTCGTCTCAAATGGATCCTTCCTTGCGCGTGATCGGATGTAGGCAGTACTATGATAACCAGTTGCCATCATTTTTATGTATACGTATACTAATCTGATGAATATGCAATTAGTTACTCTATATAACCCGTTTGTGCTACAGCTGCGGCATGCACGCTAGGTGGAACTATCCCCCGTGCATCCAGCGCTGCAATGAAGAATGCCTGCTTTCTAAAACTCCAAAACGAGTCTTAAGAGAGTTTCTTTGACCGGCTTTTCAGTATCAGAGGTACGAGGGAGGAAAGAAAACAAACAAAAAAAGCAGCGGTGTGTGAAAGAGAGGGGGCCAGGGAAGGGGCAGGGAGGGACCAGAACACAGAAGAGGGGAGAGAGACAGGGCCCCGAGGGCCCGGGACTCACCGCAGTTCTCGTTCTTGGCACTACCAGGAGAATTTGCCAGTTCAGACGCTTCTTTCTGCTCCTCTCCCGCTCGCCTCCTCTGCTGTAACTCCGGCTGCACGGCTGTCCTCCTCCCCCTAGGAGAACAGGTGTCTCACAGGTCTTGCAAGACGAGGCTTCCTAGGCACAGAGCCTCGCTCGCTCGCACACTACGTGGCCGTACGGCACCGTCGGTGCTGCATACGGACCCTGCAGTGCACCTCGGCAGTCTGACCTGCTGCGGCCTACGAGGAGGGATCCTTCCACACACGGAGAGGCAGGCTCCCTCTTGCCTGCAGCGGGAGGCAGCTGCCGGCTGGCCGGCCTTCCATTTCTTCTTCTCTACCTTTCTCTGGCCTCTCCAGCTTCAGCTGCAGCAGCTCCTGCCCACAGCCGGTAAGTGCCCCGCCTGTCCCTTTGTGCTCCCGCGCCGCGGAGAGGGAGGCCAGGCAGAGACAGCCCACGCAAGCTTTCCTTTCCGGCGGCATTTCCTTACCGGGAGGAAGCAACGAGCACGGCGGCACCTCCCGCCGGTGCCGCATTGCCGTTACCGTCGGACGGCACGTGCAGGACAGGGGCAGCCCCGCGCACTCGCAGCCTCCGAGCTGCAGTACCGAACATTAGTCGCAGGGTGGCAGCTGCGAGCGCTTGGCACAGCGCGCCAGCGCGCATGCGCGGCTCCTAGCTGCAGTACCGAACTTTGGTCAGTAGGCGGCGGAAGAGAGCGCTGGCGAAAGGCACCGGCAACGCGCATGCGCGCCTCCCCAGCTGCTGTATCGCGTTCTGGTTGCCAGGCAACAGCAGGAGTGCCGGGAACCGCCCCACCGCGCATGCGCGGTTGCCGAGACGCCGTGTCGCGATTTGGTTGCCAGGCAACAGCGGCGAGCGCCGTAAAAGGCGCTCCGCACATGCGTGGCCACCGAGCTGCCGTACAGCCTTCCGGTTGCCAGGCAACAGCAGGGGTGCCGTAAACTGCGCCACCGCGCATGCGCGGTTGCCGAGCTGCCATGACGCGTTTTGGTTGCTAGGTAACAGCAGCGAGAGACCTAAACGCGCCACTCCGCATGTGCGGCTCCCGACCTGCCGTACCGCGTTTTGGTTGCCAGGCAACTGCGGGAGCACCGTAAACCACGCCACCGCGCATGCCGGGCTCCCGAACGCCAGTATCGCGTTTTGGTTGCCAGGCAACTGCAGGGAGCACGGCACAACGCACCATCGCGCATGCACGGTTCCCGAACGCCAGTTCCTACCTTCGGTCGCCGCGCAGCAGCATCCGCATCCCCGCAACGATCCTCTTCTGAGCATCAGCTGCAGGAGAGATGACTGACAGCTCAACCCAGTACAGACCAGCCACAGGCGGTAACTACTTACTGGGGGCACAGGGCTTACATTGCCCTGCCCTTTCCCCACTCGCAGCCCGGGCAGTCACCTTCATTGCCTCCCTTCCAAAAAGCACCCGAGTGGCTGGAGCGGTTACAGCAGTCAAGCACAAAGAACAGACAATTCGGGCGGTCGCTTCTGTCCCTGCCCCCCCCACCCCATTATCTAGACAGGAGAAGCAGCACAGGGAACCTGCAAAGGGCAGGGGGGACAGGTGGTTCCCCTGGACCAAGACCCAGGGACTGCTGTATCCGTCTGCATGCAGCATCAGGGTTCTGGGAGGGACAGTAGCCAGTCAACAGATGCTGGCGAGAGATTTAAAAAAAAAAAACAAAAAACGCCTGGTTCAGGTGACAGCCTGAAGGCAGGCCACAAGAGACCCAAAGCTGCCTCGTGCCAGGGGGGCAGCTCTGTTCAGCAGGAAACGGCGCATCCCAGCGGACCAGATGCGAGCGGCCCACCTGCAAGCGAGCGATACCCTGGCGATCCTGGGGCTCTGTTGGGGTGGGGCGCACCTTTCCTCACCTCTGTGCTATCACAACTCTGCTCTCCTAATCCTGCACGCACGCAAGGCTTCTTGTGCGGGGCTTGTCTCTTATCAAAGAGACGCTGCACGGTGTTACTTACCGCCCTGCCCTCCGGCGTGCAAAGTAATTAGACATGAAGCAGGGAAAGCAGAGAGTGTCGGGATATTAGAAGTTCTCGGCAGAGGACCATAGAGCCCTGGAGGTTCCACCTTTGCTCCGTAGAGGAGCGTGGCTCCACACTCCTTGCCGCTCCCGCCAGCAAGCGTCACAGCCGCACTTTTCTGTGAGGAGCAGAACAGCCCTCGGCACTGTGCAAGCACCACTCAGCCATGACTAACACATCCCTATGCTACCAACACCGCTTTGGTCACAAATCCAAAACGCAGGAGGAGGGAGACTGGGGTGGGAGTGGGGTGCAGAGAATTGGGGGAGGTTTCAGAGTGGGGGTGGTGGTAATAGGGGGGGTGCAGGCAGCACCCCAGGGGTCTGGAGGCAGAGGGGTTACGGGGCAGGGGGTGAAGTGGTACAGAATGGAGGGTGGGGAGGGCGACATGGGGGACGAGATACCAGCACAGGGGTTGGGGGCAGTTGTCACAGGGGAAAGAAAACTCATGTGGGACAAGGGGAAAGATGGACACAGGGAGAGGGGGATGTGCATGGGGATGACCTACCCCAGGGGGTCCGCCCGGGATCATCCACAGCAGGTAACTCACTGGGGATAACCTGCCACAGATAATCCACTCTGGATAACAGACCCACACCAGATAATCCCCAGCGGTGCCCCTCAAACTGCTGGCGTTTCACCCCAAATTGGGGGATTTTTTGCTTTTCCATAATGTAAAGATTGGATGTTTTTTGCTTTTCCAAAATACTAAACTGGGGGGGGGGGGGGGGTGGGGGGTGGCACTTTTCCACAATATAAAAATTGGTGATTTTTTTGCTGTTGGTTTTGTGCATGAAAATGGGTTTTTTGCTTTCTAGTTGCACAAATCCAGACAGATTTGACTTTCCTGGGAGACCCAAATTGTTGGGGTTTTTCCCCAAAATTGTTTTTTTTCCCCCATTGCAGACCCAGAATCAGGGTTTGGGGGTATCTTTGTGCCATGGCAGTGGCTCCTACTCTGCCTGCACAGCCCCGCAGGGGAAAGTCGCTGTTTGGGGGGAACTGGCCCCAGAACAGGATGGGAAAAGGGGGGAAAAGAAGGGGGAAGGGGCAGCTTTTGAAAGCACTTTTATATTTTCAGTAGAGATAGAAGGAGGTCAAGTTTTTAAAGCCTTTCTATAAATAGGGTTTCTTTGCACTTTAAAAACCTTATATATCATAGACATTTACACTTATGTATCTATTTACCCTTATATATTTATTTAGGGAATATGTATGTATTTTCTATTATCTATTTCCACTTATATAATATCTATTGAGACATATATTATCTCTATTTACACTTTTATATATTTACACTTATATAGAATATTTATTTAGACTATATATCTTTAGACTTATGTATTTTGACACTAAAGTATATTTTCAGACTTCTCTATTTACACTCCTATATATTTACTATTATATCTATTCAGACTTACAGACCTATTTACTATTATATGTATTTAGACTTGGATATCTATTTACTATTACATATAATCTCTATTTAGATGACATATAATACCTATTTAGACTTACTGTGTCACACATAGTAAGTGTGGATAGCTCTACCTATTCAGACTTTTTTCTATTTTAAATTCCTTCATATATAAAATATATAATTTTTTTTTTTTGCATTTTAAAGTCCTTTATTTTTTAACTTGTATATACATGAGTTATTTTTGTATTTTAATACCCTCTATCTCTCTATTTAGATTTTTTTAATATTCTAAAATCCTTTATATAATATAGTAGGTATAGGTTTTTATTCTGAAATGTTTATATATATATAAATGAATATTATTTTTTGATACATATATAAAAATGAGAGATTTTTCTCTATTTCAACGCTTCACACCAATATGCTACAGAACAGACAGGACATAATTAAAAAAATTAAGAGAGCCAACTGAATAAAACTAGACATAGAAAGAAAATTTTTAAAGCGACTGGTTATGGGACATATGGGAAAGAATTAAAAAATAGTGACAGCAAACAGAGACATAGAAAAATTTAAAAGCAAGATGGTACAGGACAGGATAAAATTAAAAAATAAAGACAGTTAATAGATTAAAGTAGGAATAGAAAATAAATTTGAAAAGCGATGAGGTACACAACAGACAAAAGAATGAAAATAGTGAGAGCTAACTAAATGGAGACACAGAAAGAAAATTTAAAAGGTGACAGGCTACATGACAGACAGGAATAACTTAAAAAATACAGACAATGAATAGGTTAAAGTAGACATAGAAAGAAAATTTAAAAAGTGACAGGGTACATAATAGCCAGGAAAGAATTAAGAAAACAGCAATACACAGCTTGATCGAAGTAGACATAGAAGGAGAATTTTAAAAGTGATTGGGTACAGGACAGACAGGAAAAATTTTTAAATAAGTGACAGCAAACTAAAACTGCTTTTAGATTTCCTTTCTATTTCTCAACAGGGCACAGGACAGAAAGGAAAAAATTAAAAAATAAAGACAGTGAACTGGATAAAAGTAGACATAGAAAGCAAATTTTAAAAGTGACAGGGTACATGACAGACAGGAAATAATTAAAAAACAGTAATAGGCAGCTTCATGAAAGTAGACATAGCATCATGGTTTAACCCCAGCTGGCAACTAAGCACCATAGAGCTGCTCGTTCACTCCCCCACAGTGGGATGGGGGGCCAATTGGAAGGGTAAATGTGAGAAAGAAGCTCATGAGATGATATAAAAACACTTTAATACTTTAAATTTTTTTTGGGGGGGGGGGGACAGGGGGATGATGACACACGACAAGAAAGAAACAGGGAAAGAAAACCAAGCAATGCAAGTGAAAACAGTTGCTCACCACCAATCCAACCAATGCCCAGCCAGTCCTGAGCAGCACCCCGCCACCAACCTCCACCCCCAGCTTTTATTGCGGAGCGGTATGCTGTATGGTAAGGGATAACCCTCTGGTCAGTTGGGGTCAGGTCTTCCAGCTGTGTCCCCCCCCCCAGCTCCTTGTGCATCCCCAGCCTGCTGGCTGGCAGGGCAAGGTGAGGAGCAGAACAGCCCTCCGCACTGTGCAAGCACCGCTCAGCCATGACTAACACATCCCTCTGCTACCAACGCTGCTTTGGTCACAAATCCAAAACATAGCACCATACCAGCTACTACGACAAAAAATTAAACTCTATCCCAGCCAAAACCAGCGCACACAGAAATAAAATCTAAAAATTTACAGGGAACAGGAAACACAGGAAAAAAAATTAAAAATAGGGACAGAAAAGTAGATATAAATGGAGACATAGGAAGAAAATTTAAAAGGGGCAGGGTATAGGAAAGACAGGAAAACAATAAAAAATAGGGACAGCAAACATAATAAATATTGACATAGAAAGAAAATTTAATAAGCAATGGCATTAAGAAAGAAAAGAAAAAATTAAGACATAAGGACAGGGTAAAAAAGAGCAGCACACATGGAAATATAATTTTAAAAGTGACAGGGTACACCACAGACAGGAATAAATTAAAAAATACAGATAGGGAGCTTGATAAAAGTAGACATAAAATGCAAATTGAAAAAACAACAGGGTTCAGGACAGACAGGAAAAAAATGTAAAAATAAAGACAGTGAATTGGTCAAAGTAGACAGGAAATTTAAAAAGCAACTGGGTAAAGGACAAGCACAGAAAAAATTGAAAATGGGGAGAGAAAACTAGATAAAACTTGCCACAGAAGATTATAAAAGCAAAGGCATTACGGTAAGACAAGGAAAAAATTAAAAATAAGGGTAGGGTGACAGAGACACAGGAATAAAATCATAAAAGCATAGGCATTGAGGAAAGACAAGAAAAAGTTACAAAATAAGAATAGGGAAAAAAATACAGAGAAACATAGGAAGAAAAGTTCAAAAGGAATGGGGTACAGGACCAACAAGAAACAAATAAAAAAGACAGTGAATTGGTTAAAGTAGACATGCAAAAAAAAAAATTAAAATGACGGGGTACAGGATAGACAGGAAAACATAAAAAATAGGAACAGCAAACTGGGTAAACCTTGACATAGAAAGAAAATTTTAAATGCGACAGCTTTAAGGAAAGACAAGAATAAATTAAAAAATAAGAATAGGGGAAAAAATAGACACACACACACAAATAAATTTAAAGGCAACAGGGTACACAACCCAGGAAAGAATTGAAAAATACAGATAGGGAGCTCGATAAAAGTAGAAATAAAAAGAAAATTGAAGAAGTGACAGGATATGGGACAGACAGGAGAGAATTATAAAATAAAGACAGTGAACTGGATAAAAGTAGCCATAGAAACAAAATTTTAAACTGATGGAGTATAGCAAACTAAATAAATGGGGACATAGAAAGAAAATTTTTAAAGCAACTGGGTACAGGACAGAAAGGGAGGAATTAAAAAATAGAGACAGGGAGTCAGAGGGAGACAGAAAGAAATATTTTCAAGCGATAGGCTACAAGAAACACAGGAAAGAATTACAAAATAGGAACAGCGATGAGAATAGAAGGAAACATTGAAAGAAAATTTTAAAAGTGACAGGGTATATGGAAGAAAGGGAGGAGTTAAAATTTAGGGAAAGGGAGCCAGATAAAGGGAATCGCTGAAAGATAAATTAAATAGCAATGGGGTACAAGAAATATAGAGAAGAATTTTAAAAAAAAAAAAAAAAAAAAAAAAAAATCGAGGGAGCCAGATAGAGGGAGACATAGAGGGAATTTTAAAAAGCAACTGAGTACAAGAAACATAGACAAGAATTAAAACACAGGAACAAGGAGTTGGATAGAGGACAATGTAGAAAGGAAATTTAAAAAGCAATCTGGTACAAGAAACACAGGAATATTAAAAAAAGAGACAGGGAGATCAATAGAAGGAACCATAGTAAGAAAGTTTTTAAAACAACTGGGTACAAGAAACACAGGAAATAATTAAAAAATAGGGACAGGGAGATAGAAAGAAACATAGAAAGAAAACTTCAAAAGTGACACGGTACAGGACAGAGGGAAGAATTAAAAAATAGGGACAGGGTGCCAGAGAGAGGGAAACGTAGAAAGAAAAATTAGAATACAACAGGGTACAAGAAACACAGGAATATTAAAAAAACAGGGACTGGGGAGATGGATAGAAGGAACCATAATAAGAAAATTTTAAAAGCAACAGGGTACAAGAAACACAGGAAATAATTAAAAAATAGGGACAGGGAGATAGAAAGAAACATAGAAAGAAAACTTCAAAAGTGACACGGTACAGGACAGAGGGAAGAATTAAAAAATAGGGACAGGGTGCCAGAGAGAGGGAAACGTAGAAAGAAAAATTAGAATACAACAGGGTACAAGAAACACAGGAATATTAAAAAAACAGGGACTGGGGAGATGGATAGAAGGAACCATAATAAGAAAATTTTAAAAGCAACAGGGTACAAGAAACACAGGAAAGCATTAAAAAAATAGCTTAAGGGAGATACAGAGAGGGAAACAGAAAAAAATTAATAGGTGAAGTTGTTGTCTGAAAAGCAGATTATTTCCTAGTGTGCAAGCAGCCAATAATCACACACTCAGGAGAGACATTATTTATTTCATATTTGCACAAAGATGAGTGCTAGGTGGTAATTCCACAAAGCTAGCACTCCACACCAAAGAAGAACAATGTATTTATTCTGTTACGTGGTTAGTAAAATCCCGCCTAACTTTACATTCATTGGCCAGTTATATTTAAATCAGCCTCGCTGGCTATGTAGATTAGCACACACGCTCCTTGCAGGGCTGGGGTGGGAGAGTTCTTCCAGATGGGAATTGAGTCCGAGGTCGCCATCTCCCCCCACCATCTTTACCCTTCCCCCAGCTCATGCTTCTGGAGCAGGATGTTTCCTTTTTTCAGTCACATCCTACGTTGCTTAGGGCCAATTATCCTTCTTGTTAACGTAAGAACATTTCTTTTCTCTCTGATGGACCTTGAGCATTCTTGCCAAGTTGGCAATACACACAAAGCATCCTCAAAACATCAAGTCCTAATTGTTCCAGGGTGTCCTTACTCTATGAATGCCAACTGTGTGCCTTTCTGATTACAGCCTTACTTGTTAATTTCACATATACAAAATACATCTTGCACAAAATAGTCAGACCATTCTAAATCTCCGAGTTATTTTTCAACAAAGTGGTACAGGGCAGAGCTGGCAGAAGAGAAACAAGTTTTAGGGAGCCAGACAGGTAGGTGGGCTGGTGGAGAGTGAGACAGAAGCAGGGACAGGCAGAGAGGCAGGCAGGGATCTGGGGCAGGGCAGCAGAGACGGACCGGGCTGCACAGGAGAGAATGCGTGACTCACCACAGCTCCTGGTGCTGGCAGGAGACCTGCACACCCCGACGCTTCTCTCTCTGCCCCTGCCCCTTTCCTCTTCCATAGTGCCGCCTGCCTGACCCTCACCCACTCGGCAGCATGCAGCGGACGCCTCGATGCTCTTCATCCACAAGGCTTCCTCAATACGTGACGGCTCACACACACAGCCAACAGAGGTGCCGAGCTCCCAGTGCCGCATGCTGGTGGTCTGCTCTGTCGGGCATGGCTCAGAGGGATCCTTCCTCACTGCAGGAACCAGCTATTCCTTGCTGGATGGGAGGCACCTGCCAGCAGGACCCCCTTGGACTCCCTCCTCAGCCAGTTCCCCTCCACCAGCTCCCTCGGGCAGGCTTGCCGAGGCAGCTCCCTTTACAGGTGGAGCCCCTTCACCCAGCAGGGCCAGCCCCATCCTCAGCCTCACTAGCCACACCTGGGGCTGCCCCAGCTCCAGCCCCAGCCAGAGCCCATCAGGATAGAAGAAAGCTTCAAAACCAATGGGGTACAAGAAACATAGGCAAGAATTAAGAAAAAGGGACAGGGAGCCTGATAGAAGGAAACTGTGGCAGGTTGACCTTGGCTAGCTGCCAGGTGCCCACCAAGCCGCTCTATCGCTCCCCCTCCTCACAAGACAGGGGGAGAAAATACAACAAAAAAGCTTGTGGGTCAAGGTAAGGACAAAGAAGTCACTCACCAATCACTGTCACAGGCAAAACAACCCTGACTTGGGGAAATTAATTTAATTTATTGTCAATCAAAATAAATCAGAGTAGGATAATGAGAAATAAGAACAAATCTAAAAAACACCTTCCCCCACCCCTCTCTTTTTTCCTGGGCTCATCTTCACTCCTGCCTTCTCTACCTTCTCCCCCTGAGCAGCGCAGGGGGAGAGGGAGTGGGGCGTTGCACTCAGTTCATCACAAGTTGTCTCTGCTGCTCCTTCCTCCTCATGGTCTTCTTCTGCTGCAGTGTGGGGTCCCTCCCACATAGCCACAGGTCCTGCCAGCAAACCTGCTCCAGCATGGGCTCCTCTCTCCACGGATCCACAGGTCCTGCCAGAAAACCTGCTCCAGCGCGGGCTCTCCATGGGGTCACAGCCTCCTTTGGGCATCCCCCTGCTCTGACGCGGGGTCCTCTACAGCCTGCAGGTGGATATCTGCTCCACCACGGACCTCCATGGGCTGCAGGGGGACAGCCTGCCTCACCATGGTCTTCCCCACAGGCTGCAGGGGAATCCCTGCTCTGGTGCCTGCAGCACCTCCTCCCCCTCCTTCTTCGCTGACCTGGGGGTCTGCAGGGCTGTTTCACACTCACATTTTCTCTATCACAGCTTCTGCACAGCATTTTTTTTTTTTTTAGCTCTTCTTAAATATGTCATCACAGAGGCACTACCAGCGTTGCTGTTGGCTCAGCTTTGACCAGCAGCAGATCCCTCTTGGAGCTGGAACTGGCTTTGTCCAACATGGGGGCAAGTCCTGGTGTCTTCTCACAGAACCGACCCCTGCAGCCCCTGCACACCCCACCCCAGCTAGCAAAACCTTGCCACACAAACCCACTACAACAGCAATCAGCTACAGGGCAGAGAGGGGGGATTGAAAAATAGGGAAAGGGAGACAGAGAGAGAGGGGCATGGGGTGGGGAGGAAATAGTGATGGGCTATGGGCCAGAGAGGAGGAAACGATAGGGAACCAGACTGAGAGAGATGGAGAAAAACAAAGATTAGTGATGGGCCACAGGGCAGAGAGAGAGGAATTGGAAAAGGGAACAGTGAGGTAGACAGAGAGCAACTGAGAAATACCAAAAAACCTCAGTGAGCTGAAGGGGAGAGAGAGAGGAATTGAAGAATAGGGACAGGGAGCCAGACAGAGAGAGAACAACGAGGACAAAAATAGGCTGTGGCACAGAGAGGGAAGAAATTAAAACATAGGGACAGGGACCTGGAACAAGAAAATCTAAGAAAGAAAAAGTATATCTAGAATACAAGGCGCAGAGAGAGGAATTTAAAAAATAGAGACACAGCCCCAGACAGAGAGGTGAGGGCAGTGGGAATTGTGAAGGGCTAAAGGGCAGATGGGGAGAAATTTAAAAAAAAGGGATAGGAAGACAGACAGAGAGATGGAGAAAGACAAAAATAATGATGGACTGCAAGAAAGAGACAGAGGACAAAAAAAAGAGGGACAGGGAACAGGACAGACATACAGAGAGAAAAAGAAAACAGAGGCAGAATGACAAAGGGGGCACTTGGAGAATGGGAGAGGGAGAGGTGCAGGGAAGTGAAAAAAATGACAGCAGTAGACAAGGGAGGGGATGGGAATGCCGAAGAGGAGCAACACGGCCCCAAGGGTCCAGGACTCACCGTAGCTCCTGCTTTCAGAACTGCTGGGAGAATTTGACAGTTCAGATGCATCTTTCTCTCCCTCTCTCTCAGTCTCCGCCCCCTCTCCCTTCCTCCTTTGTAGCTCCGGTCACTTGACTGTCATCCACCTAAGAGAATAGATTGGTGTCTTACAGCTCTTACAATATGAGGCTTCCTAGATACACAGCCTCACATGCACACACACTACATGGCCGTACTGTGCTTCTGGTTATGCATACAGACCCTGCCATGGACATGGGTGATCGGATCTGCTGAGGACTACACTAAGAGGGATCCTTCCTTGCCTGGAGAGGCAGGCTGTCTCCTGTCTGCAGCTGGAGGCAGCTGCTGGCCAAATCCCATTTATTTTATTCTTCAGCTGCTTTACCTTTTTCTGGTCTCTCCAGCTTCAGCCACTGCAGCTCCTGTGCAGAGCCAGTAAGTGCTCCAGCTGTCCCTTTTCACCCATGCTACTAGGAGAATGAGGCCAAAGGCAACCCACACAAACCTGAGCCAGAGGCAGTCAACAACATCCCCGGAGAGGAACCGACAACTGAGTCCTCAGTGCTGCCTCTGGGAGAGGGAAAGAACAAGCAACTGTTATCTACAGCTATGACTGTACTCCTCAGGCACAAACCCCTCCTTCTGCAGGAGCTTCTGGAGATGCCATTCTTCCCCTGAACTGATGCTAACAGCACCTGCATTTATGGTGCAATAAAGATTATTCAAGGACCAGCTTGCTGCCGTGAGGACAGGGTTCAGGGGCAGTCTGTGGCTACGGGACAGGCATTAGGGGAGGTGCTGTAGCTGGGGGCAGCTGCACAGGGTGAGCAGAGCTGGAGGAGTTTTGTTGAGTTGGGGAGGCACCCAGCACCTTTTCCAGGGGGTGGGGGCAGCCACCTCCTGCTCCTCTTCCTGCTTCCTCTCCCCCAGCTCTCAGAAAACCCCTGGTAGCTGCCCTGATGGGGCCTGACTCCAACTGACCATCAACCTGTTGCAGTAGTCAGGTGGAAACATCCTTGCAGCTCATCAGCACCCTCAGGCAGGCATGCCCCAGCAGCACCATCCCCTAGGGCTGCAGTCCTTTTACACAGAGAGGCCATCACCATCAGCCTCACTGGCCCCACCTGGGGCTCCTCCAGCCCCAGCCCACAGCTGCAGCCATCGCCCCTTACACCCACTACCTAACCTGCTCCCCTGGGCTCTCTGACAGCCACTCATCAAGTGCAAAGGAGACAGCAAGTGTTTATCCGTTAACGCATGTAAGTCCCAGGAGCAAGTCTGCTCTGGGTCTTGGTGCCTGTACACTCACCCTTCCCCTGGGACAACTCAGCAGTTGTTACTGGAACAGCAGATACCAAGAACGAGCATACCACGATGGGGAGCAGGACAGAGGAACAGAAAGAGAAAAATAAGATGAGGGAGAAGGACTGAGGGGCAGAGAAGGAAAGGTACAAGGAAAAGGACAGTGAGATGGAGAAATCAATAAAAAAGGGACAAGGAGCCCTGTAGGGACATGGTGAAAGAAAAACAGGGTTAGGGAGCAGGACAGAGGGAAAGAGAGAGAGAAAGTGATGAGCAGGTAGCAGAACAGACGGATAAAGAGAGAAATTGAATTACAGGAATAAGGAAGGAGGGAGAGAGAGAAAAAGACAGGGAACAAGCCAGGGGGGGTGAGGGAAAAAAGAGAGACAGACAGATCAGGATAAAGAGATGGAGAAAGAAAAAAAACATGATGGACTGCAGGATGAGAAACAAGGCCAGGGAGCAGGACAGAGGAGAATAATGGGGCAGAGGGATATAGAGAAACATGATGGGACAGGCAGTGGTATGGCGTTATACAGTCAAAAAGTTAGGAGGAGGATGGAGGACACAGAGAATAAGAGAAAAGGGACAGGGAGCAGGGCAGAGGTGGAGAAAGAAATGTTAGAGACTGAGAGAGGAAGAGATTGACAGGACCAAGGCAGAGAGATGGAGAAAGACAGAAAAAAAGACAGTGAGGGGTAGCAGGCCAGAGGGACAAGGAAAGACAGGAGGAAGGACAGAGGGATACAGAAAACAGGTGAGGGACAGGGAGCCAGAAAGTGGGATACTGCGAAAGAGAGAGGGACAGGGAGCCGGATGTGGGGATGGAGAGCCAACGAGAGCAACAGAGAGAATGACAGAGAGATGGAGCATGAGTGAAAAAACAGGGACAGAGAATGAGACAGAGAGGTGAAGCAATAAATAATAGGGGCAGGGAGCAGGACAGAGGAAGAAAGACAGAGAGGGACAGGTAAGACACAGAACTGGAGAAAGAAAAGAAAGGACACAGCGCAGAGGGTCACAGAGAAAGAGAGGGATGGCAGAAAGGGAAAAATAAGACGAGGGAGAACGACTGAGGAGCAAAGAGAAAAACATATGGAGAAAAGGACAGAGATTAAGAAAACAAAGAAAGATGATGCAGAACAAAAGGCAAAGATTGACATGGACAGGGAGCAGGACAAAGGGATGGAGGAGGAAAAAAATAGCAATGGGCAGCAGCATAGAGGAAGAGTGAGAAAAAGCAAGAAGAGCAAGAAGAGGAGAATGACAGGAGCATGTAGAGAGAAAGACTGGGACATGTAAAGGTGGAGGTGGGGGATGGGCAGAACAGAAATACAGAGAACAAAAAAATACTTCTAGGGTGCAGGACAGAGGAATAGAGCAATAAGGGAAAAAAAAAATCAACAGGGAGAAGGACAGGTAACACACAGCAGGACACTGTGGGAGTGGGAGGGATGGAACACAGAGCAGGGCAGAGGGATGAAGAAAGAAAAAAAATAGGGACAGGAAGAAAAGCAGAGTAACCAAGAGAGGAAAAAAACACAGAAAGAGAACTGGACAGAGATGGGCAGCAGGACAAAGAGATGGAGAAAGAAAAAACAGCGACAAGGACAGGGACAGAGGGATAGAGAGGCAAAGAGAGGGACAGGAAGCAGGACACAAGGTTGCAGAGAGGTACAGGGAAGTGGAAAGAATGACAGAGAGAAAAACAGCAGGGCAGGGAGCAGGTCAGAGAGCTGAAGAAAGAAAAAAATACTGCTGGGGAGCAGGACATGAGGATAGAGCCAAAAGAGATGAATGGGAAGCAGGGCAGTGGGATGCAGACAGCAAAAGTAATGATAGGCAACAGGACAGAGGGATTGACAGAGAAGTACGGGACAGGGAGCAGGACCAAGGGATGGAAGGGAAAAATACTGATGAGCAATAGGGCAAAGGGATGCAGAGAAAAAGGAGGGAAAAGGAAGGAAGAAAAGAGAGAGAAAGACAAGGATAGAGCGCAGGACATGGAGAGACAAAAAGCAGAGAGACTGGGGCAGGGGGGCAGAACTGATGCAGATTAAGAGATGGAGAAGGCAAAAAATGGTGATGGGCCGCTGGACAGAGATGGAAGAAGAAAAAGTAGGGCCAGAGTAGGGGGGGAGAAAGGAAAAAAAGGACAGCTGGCTGGACAGGGGACTATAATTAGAAACAATGAGACAGGCAGCCGGACAGAGGGACAAAGGCAGAATAACCAGGGAGAGGAAGCAGGACAGATAGACAGAGGGAGGGAAAAGGGGGCAGGGAGCAGGACTGAGAGATGGAGAAAGAATCATTAGGGGCAGAGGGATAGAGAGAGGAGAATACAGGTTGGAGGAAGGACAGAGGAACAGAGAGAGAAAGAGAGGGACAGAAAGCAGGAGAAAGACAAACAGCAGGCCAGAGGCGGGAGGGCATGGGGAAGGAAGGGCAGGAGGAAGGCGTGAGGGATACAGAAAACATGTGAGGGACAGGGAGCAAGAAAATGGGATACAGAGAAAAAGCAAGGGATGGGGAGCAGGACACTGGGATAGACAGCAAGCTCGGGAGTGACGGGCATCGACTCGTCCCGCTCCTCCAGCGGGGTGGCCACAGCCATAAGGCCACCCCCAGGGCCTGAGGGATAGCATGGAGTCAGTGGGAGGGTGCAGCAGCTGTGGCGGCATGCAGAGCTGCTGCGGCAGCCCCTCCTGTGGGGTTTGCCCCCGTGGGCGACAGTCACAGCCAGCTTGGCTGCTTGGCTTTGGTGGCCATACTGGTGCACACCTTGCTGCTTGATGCCACTGCCAGTGCCATCTCCTTCTTGCCATCAGCCGGGGGCTTGGAGGCAGCCATCCCCACACTGGGTCTCAGGGCCACCAGCAGGGGCCTGGGGACGCAGCAGGGTCAGCTTGGGGCTCCAGGTCGGGTGGTTGGCACACCAGCCCCACCACCTTCACTCTTTGCCCCAGTGGGTGGAAACTCCGGATGGAGTTCCGCAAGCATGCCCTCAGGTCAGTGCGGGGCATCCCCAACTCCTGCGGCATTTTGGCCTGGACTTTTTTGCACAGCGGCCTGTCCTGGGGTTGCACATTGCAGGGATCCATGCTCTGCACCTTCTCTATCAGCAGTGGGTGGGGTGGATGGGCGGGCGCAGGCCCCTTTGTCCCCTGGCACTCCCAGGGCTTCTGGGTCGCTCAAGCGCCAAGGTGGGCACATTGGTGTCCTCAGATGCCCTGCGCTTGCTGCCACCCACTTGCTGCCCACTGCCACACCGTCCCTGTCCGGCTTCCCCTCCCACAGGGTTTTTGAGTGTTTTGCCACCCAGCATACCACCATCATCTTCTTCTTGGGTGGCATGTTGTCCCGTGGGGAGGTCTTTTGCATCCTGGGGGTGCTGGCCGGTGCAGGGCGCTTGTCCTTCTTGCCGCCCCCCTCTCCCGATCTGGGCACCACCCGGCAGGAGACGATGCCCGGTGGCAGCTGCAAGCGGCTCGAAACCCCTCAGGGCTGCCTCCGCAGCGCCTCCTCCACCAGTTGGACCATGCGGGGCAGATGAGGCTGGGGGCAGCTGCGGGGCTGGCCAGGGGACTCAGCAGTGGCTTCTGCAGGGGGCACAGCAGGAGACTTTCCAGGGGACCCTTCAGAGGACCCTCTAGGCAACTGTTCAGGGGATTCTCTGGAAGAGTCTCCTTTGAAGTCTCTGTAGGTCTCTCCTGAGAAGGGTCCCAGGACTCTCTGGCAGCCGGGGGGGAGGACCACCACCACCCCATCCTGCTTCCTCCTGGGGTCCAGAGGGGGGATATCGCCACTCCCCACCAGGACGGGTTGGTGTCCCCCAGCATTACTGCCACCACGCTGGAAGCACCCTGAGGTGGGGGGCTGGGGCAGGCGAGGGTCCCCAGGCCAGGGAGGAGGGCAGTGCTGTTTGTTCACCTCCATCGGAGCTGAAGGCCTGTGATACAGCCTTCGCCAAACAAGAACTTCACTTTCTGGGCGTTTGTCACATTGCAGTGCTTTGCCCCAGTTTCAGGCCATTGGCCAGTCTGGGAAACCCTCAGCTGAACAGTCCCAAAGGAGTGAGGGTCTGAGCATATTCTGGTTTGGCTCAGTGTAACTTGTGTGTCAGTCTGCGTCTGCTTTTGCTCGTTGCCTGCGCTTTTTTCTTTGAAGGGATGATATTTGGGAGGTTCTGCAACACGGACCTCCTCCCTCCATCAACCCGTCGCAGCACGCCTGCATTTAATGCCCGCTGTTCAACGTAGTTTGCTCTCAGAGCTGCGATCAGAACCTTCATCCAGAGGAGAGCTGTTTGCCTCATGACCTGATGAAGAAAATCCAAGAGCAAAAGGAAGAACTGGGCCTGATGGCGGGCCTGACGTCCAGAAGTCGCTGCTACAGGCTAGAGGTCAGTCTTGGTCTTGCTGCCAGGGAAGCGGTGCTCAGTGACGTTCATGTGCCCCTTCCCAGGGAGCACCGGTGGGGCTGTGCCAGGGCTGTGTCTGGGGCGCAGGGAAGGCTAGTGGTGCAGCAGACAGGCATCCTTCCCTGCAGGGTCTGCCAGTGCAAGGGCTACACCAGGGGTTAGGGAGAGCTGTGGGGAGCCTTCCCCCGCACCCTGGCTCAGCCGGGCTCTGGGAGTGTCCCTGATGGATCCTCAGACCCCGAAGGAGGCCAAGGAAGAGATGCCAGAGGGACCCAGCACCCTGCAAGGCCTGGGCCCGAGCCTGACAGGAGGTCCCGGGGCGCACGGCGTGCTGCCGCACCCGGCAGACCCCCGGCCTGGAGCTTGAGTGCCGTGACGCAGGAGATGTGAAAGGGCGAGGTCTCCTCTGACCCCGCGGAGCTGCAGAAGGAGAAGGAGAAAACATCGGAGGGTCGAAGAGGAGCCTGCATCTCCGCCGCCCGGGCGCTTTGAAGGCTTCCGCCGCGGGGACCCGGTGCGACACCGACAGGCTTCCCCCTCCTGCCTGGGTGCAGCACAGAATCGCTTCCCCCGAGCTTCCGCCTTACAGCACTGAAAGGCTTCCCCCTGCTGCCTCGGTGCAGCACAGAAAGGCTTCCCCCGTGTCGCCTCCATTCGGGAGAGAATGGCTTCCCGCGGGGGCCCGGACCAACTTCTGCCGGTACTCCACCACCTCGCCCTCAAGAGAGCCCAGCTCCCAAAAGGACACGCACCACCTCGGCCTCCCACAAGGAAGGTGCCAGCCCTGAAAGCTGTTCCTGGTCTTCACCGTCCCCGTGCAGCCCATTCACAGGCACAAGAGCCCTGCAGATCCGTGCTTTCCCAGAGACCTGGCAGCTCAGCATTCGAGGCAGTGCCTGCTTCCGAAATAGGTGACGTCCGGCTAGTTCTCCCACAAGGAAGGTGCCAGCTCTCAAAGCTGCTGCTGATCTCCTCCTTCCCTCTGCAGCCTATTCGCAGGCACAAGCGCCCTGTGGATCCATGCTTTCCCAGAGACGCAACATCTCATCACTCCTGTTCTCGGCAGAGCCTGTTTCCAAAACGCCAAACGTCCGGCTACTTCTCCTGCAAGGAAGGTGCCAGCCCGGAAAGCTGCCGCTGCTCTTCACCTTTCCTTTGCAGTCCTTTCACAGCCCTGCCCGCACCGGGGCTCGGCGCTAGCTCTGGCACCTCACCCTCACCCATGCCAGAGCCCAGCTCCAAAATGGGCCCCACCACGGACACTCCCACGCAGGGCGAGGGGCCTATGGGGTGGTGCATGCAGGTAAGGGTGTTCAGCGTCAGGTGCAGGCAGGGAGTTGTAGCTCTCAACACAGGCAGAGGTGCAGGCAGCAGCAACCAGCACAGGCAGTTTCAGGCAGGGGGTGCAGGCAGCAGTGCCGCTGCAGGCACTGTGGGTGCACCCCACAGGAGGGTGGGGGGCCAGGCCCTGTCTTGCTGGGCCCACAGGGTACTGGAGTCTGCCCCTACCCAGGCACCCTCAAACTGGAGCCACTGGGATCATCCTAGAGCTGGAAGCACTGACCACCCCACCCCCAACTGGGACTGTGCCAGACTGGGAATCTTAGAAAGCTGGACACCCCCAGCTGGGACCACTAGGATCCCCCACAGTGCTCCCCCCAAATCGGGTTGCTTAAACCGGGAGCACTGCGATCCTCCCAGACCTGGACTCTCCCTTACTGGGACCACTGGGATTCCCACGTTCCCAGCACAGTCCGGCCATCTCCAATGGCACCTGTTGACCCAGACCCACAAGGCACCCAAAGGTGGGGAGCACCACCCCTCCCATGTCCAAGAGGGGGGTGTTGTAGCCCCACAGCAGGGGCGTGTGGCACAACAGTGGGTAGACAACAGGGAGTGGGAGGGGGGGTGTCTCTTCCCAATTTGCAGCACTGAGGCCCCCAGGGATCAGCTCTGTGCCACAACCAGCAGCCCACACCTGTTCACTCTGGACCCTACTGAGGACCTGGTATAGCCACAGTGCAGGGGTCCTCGTGCCCCACCCCAAGCACCCCCTCCTTCCTTGCCCACCAGCCCCACACACCACCCCCCAGGAAGGAGGAAGAGAAGCGGGCCGCTGTGGTTTAACTCATTTTATTTAGACTCATAAAGGTAACCACGGCCCAGCTGGACCGTGCACATGGGGCTGAGACCCAGTAGAAACGCAGCAGTAAGTCAGGAGCGGGGTGGGACAGGGCGAGCTGCAGCAGGGTGCGGTGCCCAGGCTGCCGAAGGAACGGTCAGTTGTTGAGAGGAGGGTTTATGAGAGCTGCCCACAGTCGGTAATGGTGATCTTCTTGCTTGTTTTGCCATCTTTGGAGCCACAGCGCTCCATGGCCTCCACCACATTCATCCCCTCC
Organism: Aquila chrysaetos chrysaetos; assembly: GCF_900496995.4. NCBI lineage: Eukaryota > Metazoa > Chordata > Aves > Accipitriformes > Accipitridae > Aquila > Aquila chrysaetos. Next base: position 41,765,935 of record NC_044016.1, on the reverse strand, counting down.
TTGACACGGCCGAAGACAACATGCTTGCCATCCAACCTGCAGGAGAAGCACCGGTCACGGTTGGCACCTGCCGTCCCCATGTGGGGATGTCAGCACCAGGCCTGGCGTGTCACCTCCCCACCAGGGTGGGTGCCAGGGACCCCTGAGCTCGCCCTCCTGCAGCCCCCGACTCACCATTCAGTCTTGGCAGTGCAGATGAAGAACTGGGAACCGTTCGTGTTGGGGCCGGCATTGGCCATGGACAGGATGCCAGGGCCTGTGTGCTTCAGGATGAAGTTCTCATCGGGGAACTTCTCCCCATAGATGGATTTGCCGCCAGTGCCGTTGTGGCGTGTGAAGTCGCCACCCTGTGAAGAAATGGCATTTCGGGTCACGGGCGCAGGAAAAGACTCTGGAACCACACGCAACGGCCCTGCAGAGACTGTAAGCAGGAGGCAGAGCCGCCTTCCCACCCCAAATCTGCCAGCACCCAACTCTGAAACCCACGCAAGCGCCACCATCTCCTCACCCGCCCACCTCCCTGCTGCGGCGGAAGTGCCACACACCTGGCACATGAATCCAGGAATGATTCTGTGGAAGCAGGACCCCTTGTAGCCAAATCCCTTCTCGCCAGTGCTCAGGGCACGGAAGTTTTCTGCAAAGGAAGAGGAAAACCACGGTCAACGGCTCGTTTTGCCCAGAGTTAGGGAGCGCATTAGGGTTTGGCGCAGCCGCAGTGTGGCCACAGTGCTGCTTTACCAACCTGCTGTCTTGGGGACCTTGTCTGCAAACAGCTGTAAAGAGAAGAGAGGCTGTTAGTCAGGCTGGGGTGAAGACCGGCCACTGCCATTGCCCCCAGGCAGCATCCCCAACCCTGGGGGGATGCCCCCTCCCTCACTGCTTGGAGCCCAGGGACCCCCTCCAGGAGGTGGATCCCAGCAGCGCCTGTGGCCGCAGAGCACTCCCCACCTTAAGCTTTCATCTGGAGGCATCTGGAAACTTAACTAACAGACACAGCAGCCAAACGAGTTTAAATATGCCACACGTCTCATCAGCAGGGCAGATGCGCGTTCGTTCCGCAGGCTGGGATTAAATTAAAAACCTATTTGACTCGAGCCTTCCCAGTCAGAGCGCACGCCACCTCCCAATTACTCCAGGAGGATTTTGGGCGTCGAGCAGCCATCTGCACGGTGAGGCGCTGCCAGGCAGGGAACGCGCTCTGCGACAGCCGCAGCACAGCGATTCCTGGAGCGCGGTCCGTGGCCGTGCCAGAGATGCTTCACACCCCTGGTTGCCCGCTTCGCGGGGCGCTAAATGCTTTCCCTTAGCAGTGACAATCCTATGGCCATCGGCTTGCCGCCGCTCTCGCTCCCCGCCGGCCTTCCGAGACCCGGGAGCACAATGGGCGCCCCAGAAGCATCTCCCGGGGGGAGGGGGGGGGCGCGCCTCGCTCCGATGCACCAGGCGACTCCGGGGGCTGCTACTGCCCGCCGAGGGGCAGCCCCGTTCGGGGGGGGACTGGGACAAAATGGCGGCGCGAGCAGCCGCGGCCCCGATCCGGCAGCAGAAGCAGCCACCACGGCCACCCCCCCCACCGCCCCGCACCGGTGTGGCGCGGAGCCTCCCCAGCGGCGAGGTCGGCGCTAACGGGCCCGGGCTGCCCGCCGGCCGAGCGGCGTGACACGCGTTGCGGCGGTAGCGGGGCTCCCCGCGGGCGGCGGCACGCCCTGAGCTGGCACCGCGCCGCATCCTCCGCCGCGCTCAGCCCGGGGCGGGGGCGGTGGGGCCGGGGGCTGCGCCGGCTGCTTTGTTCCCCCCCACCACCACCCGCCGCCGCCGCCGCCGCCGGGGGAGCCACCCCCCGCGGGGAGCCGCGGCCACGTGGAAGCGGCGCGGGCCCCCCGCCGCCCCCCACCCCCGGCTGCGCAGGCGTAGTGCCCACCGCCCCTCCCCCCACAGCGGCCCCGCGCGCCCCAGCGAGGAAATGGCGGCAGCCCCCCTCTCCCTCACCGCCGCCGCGCCCCCCCCCCCCCCCCCCCCCGGAAGCCACCCCACCACCCCCCACCTCGAAGGTGACGCGGCCCAGGGGTTCGCCGCTGGCGGCGATGTCGAAGAAGACGACGGGGTTGGCCATGGCAGGGCGGGAGCGGGGCGGCGACGACGACTACTCCGGGCGGCGGGCGCGGCGCAGCAGAAGGAGAAGGGCTACCCGCCGCCCTTTATATAGGGCCGGGGAGGGCCCGCCTCCCCCACGGCGCCGGCCAACGGCCGCTGGGTTTGTGGCGGAGTGGCGGGGCGGACGACCAATCGGCGGCGCCGCGTTTGAAAGGGGGGAAGGAAAAAAAAGGCGGGGGTGGGGGGCGCGCGGGTCTCGCGCTGGGCAGGGCGGGGCGCGCATGCGCAGTGCCTGCGGGGTGGGTGGAGGCGGGGGGATGGGGCCGGCGCGGGAGGCGGAGGCGGGGGGCGGCTCGTGTGGGGCCGGTGCGCCGGGCTGAGGCCGAGAGATGTGGGGCAGGGCCGGGCCGCGGTGCGGGGCAGTTCCAGGGCCGGAGGGTGGCAGCGGGGCTGGGCGAAGGTTAGCAGCAGCCCTGTGATCCGGGGCGTGCGGGTCCAGGAGCTGCGGCCTCTCTTTGGGGCGCCCTGCCCCATGCCGTGGGTCTAGAGCCGGGCCCGGGCAGCCCCACGCCGGAGCTGGGCCCCGCTCCCGCCTTGGAGAAGCCCCACAAGGACATCCCCCCCCACCCCCGGGCAAGGCCACCCCCCGCCACGCTGCTCGGGGCCTGCCCTGCCCGCGGTTAATGATTGACGGCGGCGGGCAGGGCTCACCGCCCGGCTTGGCCGCAGCCGCCCTGGGGAGGGGGCGGGATCCCGCCAGCCACCCACCCGCGACCCCCTGCTCGGGGAGGGCTGGGGGGGGGGAGCGTGGGGGCAGCCCCCCAGCCGGGTGACTAAGGAGCGAAGGCGGGGAGGAGACGCGGGGGGGAGGGGAGGGGAGTGCGAACCCTGCCCAGCGACGCGTGAGCCCCGCCGAAACGAAATCCTTTAATAGCGATAAGGAGACGGTACAGGGAGATCGACGGCGGGGGGGGGGGGGGGGGGCGAGCCCCACACCCCCCAGCCGGGCGCGTATGTTACAAGGGGAAGCAGCGTATGCACATTTATACAGGGGGCACGGGCCAGCCCCGCAGCGATGCACTTGCCTTTAAATACGGGGGGGGTGTTGGGGGGAGGGCAGTAGTGTTTCTACACTATGTACAGCCTTGTGCTTATGGGGGGGGGCCGAGCCCATCCGTTTGTCCATCCCATCGCGTCCCTTCAGGGGAAGCCCCCTTGTTGCAGGGGCGGGGGTCCCGGCTCTGCGGCAGGCAGGGGCACGGCAGCACTGCACCCCCCGGCCCCGTAATGGAGTGGGGGGGTTCGGGGGGGGGGGGTTCGGGGTTCGGATGGCTCAGTTGTTCTCGAAGAGGGAGAGGAGGTCATCGTTGCTGCTGCTGGGGAGGTCAGGGGGGCCCAGGTAGGAGAGCAGCTCGTCGGGGTTCGTCAGCTCAGGCAGGAGCTGGGGGCGGCAGCGTGTGACGACCGGCCCCCCCCCCAGCTCCTCCCCACCCACCCCACAGCGGCCGGGGTCCCGAACCAGCAGCCGGACCCCCAGCCACCCCCCCCCGGGGTACTCACGTCGAGGGCAGGCTCTGACGCGTCACCCGTCCCAGCCATGCCGGGCGCGGGGGGGAAGGTGAGGTCGGTGGTGTGTGCTGGGCCGGGGGGTCCCAGAGGGGGCCGTGCCGGCGCGCTCCGGTGGTGCAGGGGCTGTGCTGGCTGGCTGCCCGGGGGGGCGTTGTGCAGCCCCGGTTGCACTGGGGTGTGGGACGGCTCCATCCGCCCCGGTGGGGGCAGCTGTGGGGGGAGAGCGCAGCAGTGAGACCCTCCCACCACCGGGATCCCCCTCGTCCCCCGACGGGGAGATGTGGGGGCTGGGGGGGAGCCCCCCACCCACAGCCCAGCTGACCTGTGCGGGGAGAGGGGGTGCGGGGGGCTTCTCGGGGGCCAGGAGGCTGCCGGGGATGTCAGACTGGTAGGAGATGGGGGGAGGTCCCGGCGTGAAGTCACTCAGCGTCGGCGTGCCAGGGGCGCCAGGGGGGGGGGAATGGCTCTGGGAAGCCCCCGGGTCCCGGAAAGCTGGAACCTGTGGGAGGAAAGGAGGCGGTTGGGGGGGGGGGGGGGGGGTAATGACATGGACACGGCCTGTCCCTGTCCCCCACGTGTCCCCCCATACCCGAGGCGCCATAGTCAGCAGCGGCACCCGCCACTGGTGGTGGCAGTGCCGGGAAGGGTGTGGAGCCAGGCCCCAGGGCCGCAATCATCTCCATGATGTTGGGCAGCACCATGTGCGTAGGACTGAGGGTCCGGCACCGCTTCAGCGCCGGCCCCTCCGGCTCCTCCTTGACGTGGATGTCGGGTTTGACCGGGACGGGTTTCCAGCTGCAGGTCGGGTCGATGGTGATCTCCTCGTGCTCCGAGCTGGGGGTGGCAGGATAGCAGGGGGGGCGGGTTGGCTGCACGGCCCCCTGGGAGTAACACAGTGCCAGCCAGGGACAGATAGAGCAGGGACACTTACTTCTGGATGTAGATCAGGATGCCCAGCATATACTGGTCCACCTCCAGCCCCTCCAGCAGGGCAGTCTTACTGCAGGCAAGGAGAGGCAGGGTGAGGGCAGGGAACCCACCCCTGCCCCCCGCAGGCAGGGAAACCGAGGCACAGCCCTGCTGGACACCACTCACTTGCAGACAGGACACCGCCATGTCCCCCTCTCACAGTTGAGCTGCAGGTAGGACTCCAGGTCGAAGCACTGTGGGGGAGAGCGGCGGCTGAGCCGGCAGGGGGGACACACGGGGTGGGGGACACCCCCCAGCCCCCTGCCACCACCACCCCTACCTGTATGTGCCGGCAGTCATGGCCCCTGGCCGGGAGCTGAATCCTCCGGAAGGTGATGGGGCACTTGAGGGACACCTTGATGGCCGTCTGCTCCACACCGTCCTCGCCGTTGGGCCCCGGGGTCCCCGGGATGGTCCCGCTGCTGAAGTTGCGCTTGACTGGGGGGGCGGGGGTGGAGGGGGTGAGGGGCACAGAGGGTCAGAATGGGGACGCCGGGATGGGGGTGGCACCGTGGTGGTGGCTGGGCATGGTGCCCCATTACCCCCACCATGCTGCAGCCCCCCATCCCCCAGGACCCAGCAGGCCGGGGGTGCCAGCCACGGCGCTCACTTTTGGTGATGCAGTGCTCGGCAGGCAGCAGGCGCTTCTTGATGAGACCCTGCAGCACTGAGCGCACCGAGGGCCGGTGCACCAGCTGCAGGACGAAGAGATGGGACTGTGGAGAGACAGGGAGGGGCTGAGCCACGGCCCCAGCCACTGCCCCCACCCCACCACCACCACCACCCCGGGACCCTCCCGGTGACTCACGCAGCAGCAGGCGGTGACGGTGATCTGGATGGTGTTTCTGCCGGGCTGGCAGACGTGCTTCAGGTAGAGCGGTTTGTGGGAGGTCTTGTTGTCGCCGCGCTCGATGGTGAGCGGCGTGGCATTGACGCTCACCTGCACGGAGGCCGGCCAGTTGGTGTTCATCTGCCGGTCCTCGTGGTGGTAGCACTTGAACTGCAGCTCCAGGTCAGGCCTGGCGGGGCGGGCAGGGGTGTGGGCAGGGGTGCGGGTAGGGGCTGTGCCCACACGCAAGCCACTGCACCGGGTACCACCGTGCCGTGCCGTACAGCACCATGCTGTGCCAAGCCACGCCGCGTATCACTGCGCCATACAGCATCATAACAAACCGCACATGGGTACCACTGCAGCGCACAGCACCATGCCGTGCCGTGCCAAGCCCCACCACGTACCACCGTGCCGTACAGCACCATGCGGTGCCAAGCCATGGCCCTATACCACCACGCAACCAGCACTGTGCCATGCTGAGCCGCGACACAGTACGGCACTGCACCAAGCCACGCCACGTACCGCCACACCACACAGCGCTGTGCTGCGACAACCCACACTGCGCAGCACGACTCCATACCGTGCCGTACTGCACTGTGCCACGCCATGCTGTGCAGCGCCACACCAAGCAGCACCGTATGACGCCGTGCCGTGCGGCCCCCTGCCCCCCCGCCGCCCCCACCTCATCATGAGGGTCTTGTAGACGGAGTCGCGCAGCTGGAAGACATGGTTGCTGACAGCCAAGTTGTGCTGCAGGCGGAAGGGCTCCAGCACCACGCCGTCCCGCACCGGGAAGGTCAGCCGCAGCTCCTCCCCGGGGGCCGGCCCTGCCGAGGACGCCGTCAGCAGGGACCCCAGTGCCCCGGCCGCGCCCCGGCAAGCCCAACCCACTGCTTAAGAACTCACCCTGCAGGAAGCCCCGCCCCCATAAGGAGGCTCCTCCCACTCCAGGGCACCCCACCCCATGCAGGATGCTCCTCCCACTAGACAGCCCCGCCCCTATGCCAGAAGCCCCACCCACTACAGACAGCCACACCCCCATCCATGCAGGAAGCCCCTCCCCCTGGAGGCCCCTCCCCTCCAGTACCCCTCCACAGACAAGCCCCTCCCACTCGAGGAGGCCCCAGCCTTACAGCAGAAGCTCCTCCCACCAAAGCCACCACTCCTCTGGTTGAAGCCCGCCCCACCACTCACAGTCCTGCCCCCTTCACAGGAAGCTCTTCCCACTGCCTCAACCTCCCCTCTCATTGGGCAGTGCCTTTGAACCCCCCCCAGCCGCCGTGAAACCTTGGCAGTGACCACGCCCCCTTTGCTGAAGCCCCTCCCTTTTCCTTAGCTACCTCCCCACAGCACCCTGCTCTTTAAAGGGGCAATGGCCACCAGGCTGCCAGCAGTGGGGCCGACACTGGGGACCAGGGGCATGGAAAGGGGGGGGTGTCTCTGCGATGTGCCCCCCGGCCCCGGCAGCCCCCCAACCACGCCGGAAGCACCTACCCGAGGGCGATGGGTGCAGGGAGGTGACACTAGGCTTCATGTCCGGCAGGAAGGGAGACTTGACATCCTGACCCGGGGACGTGTAGGGGGGGATGCCGCTGCCCGGCGTCATGGGTGGCGTGGGGTTCCCGGCCAGCGGCGAGCTGGGGTACCCCGGCAGCGACCGGCCCGGCTGCGGAGGCACCACGCACCCTCAGCGCCCAGCCAGGCCAGCATTGCGCCCCACCCCACCCAGTGCCGGGACTCACCCCGTTGACGGCCGCCTGGCTGTAGGTGCCGAAGCCGGTGCTCTGCCCGTTGAACTGGTCAGCCGGCTGCAGGAGGAGGAATGTTGCCGGGGACTGGCACCAGGGGATGGCAGACACCCGGCCCCCCCCCACCCCGTGCCTGCTGTCCGCCCACAGTACCTTGTAATAGGGTCCGGAGTTGCCCGAGGTGGAGAGGTACTGGCCCATGCCCTGCTGCAGCCTGTGGCCAGGGTAGGAGGGGGATGGAGCAGAGGGCTGGGGGGCGCTGGAGGCATACTGGGCACCGGCCGGAGCGTACTGCCCGCCCTGGAGGTACTGCTGCGCCGGGTATCCCTGCGGGGCCGGGGGGGGGGGTCAGCACCGGCAGGGGAAGAGGGTCCCAGCACGCCACGGTCCCCACCGGTGCAGATGCTCACCTCGTTAGAGTATGCCCGCTTGAGGCCCTGGCGGGGGAGCTGCTGGCTCGGAGGGGGGCCAGGGTAGGCATGCTGGGGCATCCGCTGCCCACCGTACAGGGGGCCGGCGCCGGGCGCCCGCGCAGGGCTCATGCTCACAGGGGAGACGCCGGAGGGAGCCATGACACCCGCCATGCCAGCAGGGCTCAGGCCGGTTGGGCCGCGGGGTCCGGCATGGGGCAGGAACTGGCTGCTGAAGGGCTGCCCTGCACCCATCTGCAGCGGGGAGAGAGGGGGGTCACAGCGGGGTGGGGGTGGCCGCCAGCTCCTTGGCTCTGCCGCGGCTGGGCTCTTACCGTGCCGTACTGGCTCAGCTCCTGGCTCTGCTTCTCTTGCAGTGCTGCCACTGTCGCCGTAGCCGTGGCCGTGGCTGTGGCAGCGGCGGCGGCGACGGCAGCAGCAGCAGCTGCCTGGGTGAAGTCGGCAGGGGGCCGGCCGGCATGCGAGGGGAGCCCCATAGCGCCGGGTGCGCCGGGGCTGCCGGCGTAGCTGGAGAACAGAGAGGCGGAGAAGGGGCGTGCGGTGGCCCTGTGGCGGGACGCGCCCCAGGACAGGGGCGGGGGGGTGTCTTACCTGGCAGCGAAGCCTGGCCCGCCGGGGTAGGCACTGCGGCTATAGACGCCCGGCTGCACGTAGCCTTTCCCGGGCGCTCCCTCAGCAAAGGGCTGCTGCGGCAGGAACGGCGGCGAACTTATGCCCGAGCCGGTGCCGGCCATGCCAGGCAACAGCGGAGTGCTGGAGCTGCTCCCCCCGGGGCCCATGGGGCTGCCAAAAACCTGGGAGGGGGGGCAGCGTGTCAGGCAGGGTGCAGCTGTGCCCGTTTGTGGGGGGGTCCCCGGGGTGGGGGACAAGGATGCTGCGGGTACCTGGCTCTGGGAGGTGTTGCTGACACCCCAGACGGTGGTTACCACGGAGAGGGATCCCGCTGGCTGATTGGTGCTCGGTTGCCAAGGAACAGCCTCGTATGCAAATGAACCATCACTAGAAAGAAAAACAAATTAATTAAGACGAAGGACGGAGGCCACAGGCCCGGGCGGCCGGGTGCAGCCCCGGGGTGCCGGGGCTCACCCGTGGGGCGTGGGCGGCAGGGAGGGTTTCATGGGGTTCATGGAGTTCATCGGCGGCGGGCGGGCGCAGGCTGGGTCCTCCGAGGCCGCGGCGGGCACTGCGGGACGGCGTCACCGTCACCGGGGCTGCGGGAGGCAGAGGAGACGGCGGGTGAGGGGGCGGCCATCCCCCAGGGAGGGGACCGGGGACCCCGGCGGGGCCGAGGCCGGGGATGGGGGGAGGCCCGGAGCCCACGCGGCCCCCGCCCGGCCTCCGGCACCGGGACTTGGCGTCCTGCCCGGGCCTGGCACGGGGAGCCGGCCGGCACGCGCCCGCCCCCACCGTTGGGTGGGGAGGGGGAAGAGGGGGGAGGGTCCGCGGTCCCCCAGGAAGCGCCACCCCGGCCCCCAAAAAATCCCCGCGGGCACAGACCACAGACACACACACACACACACACACACACACACACACACACACGGTCCCCCCCGCCCGCCCGCCCCGGGGCCGCGGGCATTCCCCCACGGCCGCGGGTGGGGGGAACCACGGGGACTTTCCGGGGCGAGACCGGGGGGGCGGGGAGGACGCGGCCCCCCGCCCCAGCATCTCCCCCCGCACCCGGCCGGGAGCCGCCCGGGGTATTTCCAGCTCGGGCCGGCAGCGGGGGCCCGCGGGGTCACCCCAGCGCTTTCGGTTCCCTCCGGCCCCGCGGGGGGGCGGCAGGGACGGAGCCGCCCACGGGGAAGAGCGGGGGGGGGGACTGCACCCGCGCCGAGCCGGGCCTGCCCCTGCCCCCCCAGGAGGTGCCACCAGCCCCGGGCACCCACCGCCGCCCCCTTCCCCCTTCCCGGCCGCGGGCCCGGTGGCACCGCGGGGACAGGCCCCGGGGCCGGGCCGGGCCGGGCCGGCCGCCCGCCCCCCCCGCATTGCCATGGCAACCGCCCCCGCCGCCCCCGGGCACGGCGCGCGGAGTCGGGTGGGGGGCCCGCGGGGCCATTTTCAGCCGCGGCGCGGGGCTGCGCGCAGGGACCCGCCCGGCGCGGCGCTGCCCGTCCCTGCCCGTCCCCGCCCGCCCCGGCGCTGCCCGCACTCACCGTCGCGAGCGGCCCAAAATGGCCCTGGCGGCGCCGGGCGCGCGCGGCTGCGCGGAAGCTGCGCGGGATTTTCAGCCCGCGCGCGGCCCCGGCTCCATGGCGGCGGCCGGCGCGGGGGGGGGGGGGTGGGGTGGGGCGGGGCGGGGCGCGCGGGGGCGGGGCGGGGCGGGGCGGGGCGCGCGGGGCCGAGCCGGGCCGAACCGGGCCGGGCCGAGCCGAGCCGAGCCGAGCGCGCGCCGCCGCCGCCGCCACCGCCGCGCACAATGGGGCCGCGAGCTCATCAGTATGCACGGGCCGCCCTGCCCCGCCCCGCCCCGCCCCGCCAGGCGCGGGCAGCCGAGCACCGAGCGGGAGAGTGAAGCCGGGGCGGGGGGGGGGGGGGCGAGTGTGCGGCAGTGCTGGGGTGGGGCGGTACGAAGGGCTGTGCGTGTGCGAGGGGGCGCGCGTGACACGGTGCGGGGGGGGGGTCGTGTGCGACCGAGCGTGCGACAACCAGCGCGTGAGCAGGTGCGACGCGGTGCGTGACTGCGCCCGCAGGGGCGAAGGGGGGGTGTGACAGGCGTGTGTGACAGCAGAGGCGGGGCCGAGGGCTGCGCGCGCGCCTGCGCCACCACCTGCCAGGGACACGATGCGCGACCGGTGTGCGACAGCACGACACAGCGGCGGGGGCGTGCACCGCCCCCCCCCCCCCCCCCAGAGGCTGCACATGCGTGTGCAAGCACCCGTGGGGGGCGGGGGCGGGCGGAGTGCGTGCGGCCACCCCGCCGGGCGAAGGCCCCGGTGGTGACAGGTACCGGTGAACACGCGCCCCGGCCGGGGGTCACCCCCCCGCACCCCCCAGGGGAGGACACGGCCCCCAGCACCGGCCCAGCGGCTGCGGGGGCTCGAGGGGGGGGGGTGGCAGGCAGAGCTGGAGGGAAACCACCCCATGGGTGCTGTGGAAGGTGGAGGAGCGGGGGGGGTGTGTGTCTCAGGCGGGGGGGCAGCACCCCCAGAGCTGCCTGGGTCCTGCGTGGCCAGCCCATCTCCCGAGAGAGGCAGTGGCTGCAAGGGCAAGTGCGAGACCAGCGTGGGAGCAGCTAGGAGGGGGCTGGACCTACTGCACTAGACCCCCCCAGAACAGCACCCCACGGACCAGCCGCTCCTGGCGGGGGGGGGGAGAGGGGGCAGCTCCCGGCCCCTCTCACCCACTGGCGCGGCCGCACCAATGCTGGCCCCGGCCCAAGCCAGACAAGGACTCCAGGCGCCAGTGTGGGGTTTTACAAGGTCTGTAGTTAAGGAAGGAGGGGGGAGGTGAGCGAGGGACAGACAGATGGACAGATAGACGGACGGGAGCATGCTGCCGCCGCCGGGCTGGCACTTAGGCCAGGTCCTTGAAGGCGTCGAGGTTGAAGGCCGTATCGAGGAGCCGCTGCAGCTCTGTCAGGTGCGTTTTCTTGTTGCCGGTAGCAGGGGCAGCCGCTGGCTCTCGCCCTGCGTACCTGCGGGGGAGAAGGTGGGAGGTGAGGGGGGGTCTGCACCCCACAGAGCCCCCCCCCCAGCATCACGGCGACCCCCCAAGTCCCTACCACACGGGCTTGGCGCGGTTGATGGTGGTGCGGAGCCGGGGTTTGACGTAGTCGTAGTAGCCCTGGTTCTTGTGCTCCTCCTGGCACCACACCAGCTCAGCAGCCGGGTACTTCTCTGCTTCCTGCTGGAGGAGGTCGAAGGGGAATGGGGAGAGCTGCGGGGGACACAGAACAGTGTCATGGGGGCCACAACACCCCAAGCCTACGGGCTCGGAGGCGACCCGGACCCTGCTCACCTGCTCCACCCTGGTGATGGCCACGTCGGCCTCCATCTGCCGAGCCTTGCGCTCACGGGTCAGGTCATAGTAGACCTTGCCAGTGCAGAACAGCACCCGCTTCACCTGCTCAGGGCTCTGGGCCGCTGGGCCGCCATCGGGGATGACGCGGAGGAAGTGGGTGCCTGCCAAGGGAGAGGACGGCACCGTCACCTGCAGCAGCCCCAGGCACCGCGCCAGGAGCTGCCTGCACCCGCATCCCATGCCAGCCCCTCCTGGGACCCCAGCCTGGGCAGGCAAACCCGAGAGGCAGAGCCAGACCAGCCGGTACTGGGTCTGGCTCCCAGTACAAACCATCATGGCTCTGTGGGACTCAGGGCTGCCAAACCCCGTCTGCGCCACTCCAGCGGGAAGTGGCTGCTGATGGTGGAAGCGCCATGGCAAAGCCTAGAAAGCTGAGCCACATCTCTCCAGGGTGCCAGACTCGGCACTAATGAGGGGTGGCTCCAATTTGCCGGGTAGATGGTTGCGGCTGGCGCACCCCGGCCAGGGCGGGGATGAACATGCCGCCTCAGCACTGGAGGGGAGCAGGGAGGGAGGAAGGCAGCCTGCATGCCATGCCAGCACAGAGCTCCCCACATAGACTATCTGCGATGCCCCGATGCCGGTGGCGTCAGCCTCACTCAGCCGCTCTTTGGCATGGGGAGGCTGCTGCCAGGCGGACTTTACCCGAGGCCGTCTCCTGCCCTTCACCCTTCATCCCACAGAGCGGCACAGAGGGGAAAACAGACGCCTCCACGCTGCTTGTACCTGGCAGCATGTCATCGAAGCTGGAGCGGGCTTCGGGGTGGCGCAGCAGCGACTTTGGAGTGAAGATTATCAGCTGGAGGGGGGAAGAAGAGGCAGAGCAAGGCAGTCAGCCTCGCCAGAAACACCTCCCCTGCAAGCAAAGGCCGGAGGACCGACCTGCCCCTCCTGCCGCCCCTCCTGCCTGCCCTCCCCTGCCTGAGCACAGGAGCAGCAGCAAGAAATTTGCTCCTCACTTGGCTGCCAGGCTCTACCAGATTGGGCACTGGTTTCCAACAGCACCAGCTTTCCCAGTCTGGATTTCCCCTGGGGAACAGGCTGAGGTGCTGCCAGGGACCTGCCTGCCCCATGGCTGGAACTGAAGACAAGCAGCTGGCCCGGGTTATTTACCGATGTCCGCTGGCCCCAACGTCTCTGACCTCCCTGCAGAGCGCAGGAAGGGGTTGCAGCCACCCCAGCCTGCACGAGCCAGCCAGCAGCGCGTCATGTACCGAACCAGCCCTGAGCACCAAGAGGTCCTTGGCCCAGGCAGAGGCAAACTGCCTGTGTTTGCTGCCGAGGTGCAAGAACAAGCCCGCCCAGAGTCCCATCCCCAGGCTTGGCAGGGGCACGGGGCTGCCCTGCCTTGGCACTGAGCCGGGCGCAGAGCTGCCGGCACTGACCGGTTTGCGGAAGGGCAGGAGGATCTGGCGCCGGAGGACATGGAAGAAGTTGGCCGGAGTGGAGCAGTTCACGACAATCCAGTTGCAGTCGTAGAGCTGGCGCACGTCGAAGTCGTCCAGTTTCTGCCTCAGCGAGCGTGGTCGAGGGGATTTCAAGAAACACAAGGTGCCCCTTGGCCTCGCAGCTCCGGCAGTGGGGAGAAGAGCGACACCCAGCCCTCCCTCCCTCCCCTCCCCCTCCAGAGCACATGGAGACCCACAGAGACCTGGGAGAGGCTGCAGGCCTGCGCCCCCCACCTTAGAGCAGCCAGCAACCCCCTCCCATACCACGTTCGGGGCCACCTCTGCCTCATGTTGTGCAGCAGCCCCAGGGGCAGTGGAGGTGCAGCCTGGGCACTGGGTTCAGCCCCTTACCCCAAACCCTCCCAGCTGCAGCACGAGCCCAGGGCATCCCATGCCTCCTGCTACCAGCTTCATGACACCCGCTCTGACCGCAGTGCTGCGCTGAGCCCACAGGGGTGTTATTGCCCCCCTCCCCATTTCAAAGCAGCAGTTGGATCCAGGACACAGGGGAGCTGGGCTGAGCTCAGCGCGGCTGCCACTCACAGGGAAGACGTCGGGATCATCGTTGCACATCTGCAAGAATCGCTCCGGGCGGGCGGAGGAGTGTTCGGGACCCTGCAGGGACCAAGCAGGGGGGAGAGTGAGCAGGGGACAAGGCTGGCGCGAGAAGCCCATGCTGGGCACTGCTATGCCACAAGCAGTGCTACCTCCGGCTGCTGCCCTCAGCTTTGCATCTGGTGCAGTCCAGGCAATGGGCACCCCTGGGTGCCCACGAGCTTGGGGCTCCTTACCATGCCCTCCATGCCGTGGGGAAGGAGCAGGACGATGCCGTTCTGCCTGACCCACTTGGCCTGCCCGGGACAGATGAACTGGTCGATTATGCACTGAGCGGTGTTGTGGAAGTCCCCAAATTGGGCTTCCCAAAGCACCAGGGCGTTGGGGCTGGCCATGGCGAAGCCCAGCTCAAATCCTGAGGGATGGGAGAGAAGCGAGGGGGTTATCCTCCCAGAGTGGCCTCACCCCCAGGCAGCAGGCGCAGACCTCTTCACTCACCAAGGACGCCGTACTCTGACAGAGAGCTGTTGCAGACGGTGTAAGGAGCCTGGTTGGGCCAGAGGTGGTTCATGGGGATACAGGTCCTCTTGTCCACGTTCTGATCATGCAGGACATGGTGGCGATGGCTGGAAGAGGGGAAAGCGTTACTCCATCATCACCCTTCAGCTCCCTTCTGGAAAGGCTGGAATCGCCTTTACAGCCACCAAAAGCACGGCTTTACCTGAATGTCCCCCTCTCAACATCCTGGCCACTCAGGCGGATGTGGATGCCCTCTTTGAGCAGGGAGCCAAACGCCATGTACTCTGCCAGGGCCCAGTCCACCGTCCGGTTCTTCACCATCTCCCCACGGGTTTTCAGAATACGGCTTAAACCTGCCAGGACAGAAGCCGGTTCGTAGCTGGCGTGGGAGGGAGCTCCAGCGACACCGTGTTTGTCCCACAACCTGCCCACGAACTGATAGACTGCAAATGCCCGGGGGAAGAGGAACGGATCCACCTCTGCCGAAAGGATGAACCAGGGACGAGGAATCAGGACTGCAGGGAAGGATCAGCTCTGAAGAAGAGCTACTCCTTGGTTCACTTCCCTTAACCACAGCTCCCTCATGAAGTAATTCTCATAGACTCACGGAAGGGTTTGGGTTGGAAGGGACCTTCAGAGATCACCTAGTCCCACCCCCCCGCCATCAGCAGGGACATCTTCTACTAGACCAGGTTGCTCAAAGCCCCCTGAACCTGACTCTGAACACTTAAAATGATGGGGCATTCACAGCTTCTCTGGACAACCTCTTCCAGTGTCTCACCACCCTCAGCGTAAACCATTTCTTCCTTATGTCCAATCTAAACCTACCCTCTTTCACTTTAAAACAGTTGCCCCTTGTCCTGTCGCTACAGGCCCTGGTAAAAAGTCTCTCTGCGCCTTTCTCAGAAGTCCCCATCATATACTGAAAGGCTGCAGTTAAGGTCTCCCCAGAGCCTTCTCTTCTCCAGGTGGAACACCCCCAACTCTCTCAGCCTTTCTGCACAGGAGAGGTGTTCCAGCCCTGGCATCATTTTTGTGGCCTCCTCTGGGCCCGCTCCAACAGGTCCATGTCTTTCTTGCGCTGGGGACCCCAGAGCTGGATGCAGTGCTTCAGGTGGGGTCTCAGGAGAGCGGAAGAGAGGGGGAGAATCCCTTCCCTCGACCTGCTGGCTGCACATATCAGAGCACTGTAAAAGGTCCCTTCCTTCCAGGCCACATTCCAGCTCTATCCCACATCTTCTCTAGAACAAACATCCAGTCTGCATAGCTTCCACAAGCTCCTACCTCCATGGATAGTGAAATCCTCCACCGGCACCGAGCTGGCCACTTGACCGATGTGCATCAAGTCCTCTTCATTCAGACCGGTGGAAGGGCAGGTCATGCTCCGGGGTTGGCCATCCAGAGTGAAGAAACCTGTAGGAGGAGGAGCAGTCCACCGTGTTGTGGGAGCGATGCCCGGCTCTGTGTGAAGAGCTCAGGTCACGGACACCCTCAAGCAAGGGTGGGGATGCCAGGAGCAGAGAGCACCACCCCACCTCCCCACCAGGCTGTTTTACTGGAAAATAGCCACTACGGCTCTAGAGAAGCCAGGCTCTTTGCTAGGGACCTCCAAAACATCGCTGACGAATTACCAGGCCAGGGTGAGTCCAGCCAGTGCTTGATGTGCAAGATCTTTTCATCCTTGGATCTCGCATGGGCCTCCTCGCAGATCTTATCGTACTTGGCAATTTCCTCCTAAAAGGCAGAACCAGGAGGAGGAAAAGCATTAGCAAGGCTGCCAAGCCTGGGGATCTCAGGGTGAGCTTGCAAGGGGGGTGCTGGAGGGCACAGCTGCTCCCCACAGCAGGGGAGCCCCAGGGCCACGCAGCTCAGCCTTAGAGAGCAGAGCTGCTGCTGGAGGCCCCTGTCCCCCAAGGGACAGCTCTGCTGCCGTCCGAACCAACAACTTGCATTCAACCCTAAAGATGCTGCGAAGTGGTACCAGGGCAAGGAAGAGCTGGCAGAGCTGCTGCCGCGCTTGCTGCCAGGGCAGCAGCCGGGGCGGGGGACCTGCCCTGGATACCCCCAGGCCACAGCAAGCCCGAGTGCTGCAGAGCCCAACTCTCCCATGGGTCCCTGCCACGCCACAGTGGCCGACTGCTGCACTGCTGCACTGATCACAGGGCAATCCTTGAACTATATGTTCCTGTGCTGTTCAAAGCTGGCACAGTCCAAGGACGAGCCTCGGCTCCTAACCCCGTCACTGCCAGGTCTGCAGCTCTCGCCCAACCCTAGCACAGCTCTGCCACCTTTAGGTGACAAGCACAAGCAGAGACGGGCCCCATCACATCGTTCACACCCAGGTCTGAACCAAACAAGTAGTATTCCCCAGAGATGCTGCCCACAGTTTTCCTCCCAGGCCCCAGGGGACAGTACCTCATACTCCAGCTGATTTACCACCCCCTGTGAAATCAGCAGCTCTGCGTATTTCTGCAGCACCGGCTTCTGTTTCCGGATCTGTTTGTACATCAGGGGTTGTGTGAACATGGGTTCATCCATCTCATTGTGACCATTGCGCCTGTAACAAACCTGTTGGGAAGGGAAAGAGCCTTTGAAAGCAGCTGCTTGCAACCCACGGCTTCGAAAGCAGTTGGAGGTACCTGGGTCTCTGTGCTAGGAAGGGTCCAAAACAGCCCAGGAGAGACCCAAGCGTGCCCTCCCCAATGCCGGCAGCGAGGGTAGGCTCCATACAGAGACAGTGTCACCTCTCCAAGTGCTATTACAGCCTCATTGCCTTGCTTTACACCACCTCCTCCCTCCCCTCATGTCAAAAGGGCCAGACAAGCCCTGAAGAGAAACCTCAGCTTTCAGAAAATACACCCCGAGAGGTATCGGTGAGCATCCACAGCAGAGCCACAGCTTTAGGATAAAGCCTCACGCCACGCATCTTACCAAATCCACCACCACATCCTTATGGAAGGTGCTTCGCCACTCTGCCGCCACATTGCACACGTAGACAACAGCCTCCGGGTCATCTGCGTTGACATGGAAAATGGGTGCGTTCACCACACGAGCAACATCGGTCGGGTACGGGGAGGAGCGGGCCATCCGGGGGTCTGTTGTGAAACCTATCTGTAGCGGGTGAGAGGGAACAGGACCAGCACAATGGTAAGGATTTGGAAAGCGGTACATGCAGCTTCAAGGGCAGCTCAGCTGCTGCAGCCGAGCTGGGTGTTCCCCCACAGCTGCGCTGCTCAGTTATAGCACAACTTGCCTGCCTCCTGCGCCCCAGGCACTGCAGCCCATCCCGGTCCCTGCGCCTAAGCCGTCATCCCTCTGCACCCGCGGGGATG
Source organism: Aquila chrysaetos chrysaetos (assembly GCF_900496995.4). Taxonomy (NCBI): domain Eukaryota; kingdom Metazoa; phylum Chordata; class Aves; order Accipitriformes; family Accipitridae; genus Aquila; species Aquila chrysaetos. The sequence goes on along the minus strand of NC_044016.1, from coordinate 41,748,415 downwards.
GGCTGGTTCCAGTGAAATGTCTCTGGTTTATGCAGGGGCAGAACGGAGCAGCCCTGCATGATCTCACATGCCAAGCATCAGGTTGCACCACCTCTGCGCCAGGCTGGACTCAAAAGCTGCTACCATTGAGCAGCTGGGTATAAAGTACCCCCTGCTAACCTCAGGATTATGGCTTATGCCAGGAACATTGGCTGGGAAACAGCTACTGCCTGCTGCCAGCTACCATCCAGACCTGAGCCTGCAGAGGCTGGTCTGCAAGGGACCCCCATGGACACAGGAGATTTACTCCTCACCTGGTTGTTCACCACGACGTGGACGGTGCCGTGGGTGGTGTAGGATGGCAGGTCGCTCAAGTGGAACGTCTCATACACAATGCCCTGCCCTGCGAAAGCGGCATCTCCATGCAGGAGGATGGACATCACCTGGGAGACGTGAAGCCACGGTGGTCAGCAGGGGGTCTGCAGGGATGGCAGGCAGGGGCAGCCACCAGGAAAGGGCCCAAGTCTTATCCCCATGAGCCTTCAGCATCCCAGAAAGGACGGAGAGCAGCTCATCAACACATCCAATGCTTTCTCAGGGGATCGGAGCAGAGCCGGCCATTGCTGACACAACCACCAGGGAGAAGGCTGTGGCCGGCAGTTCTCTCCCCACGCAAGGGCAGCACACTCATGGCGCCTCGATCGGGCAGCGGGATGACACCCGGCACGCAGCGAGTGGGAGGCAAGTCCCATTCCCAAACGCATACATCTCAAAGCAAAGCCTTTTTCTTAACTGGGGGAAGATGAGAAAAATGTCCCTTTCTCCCACGCTTTCACCCCAGACCACCTTCAGGCAGGAGCCGGGCTGGGAGCTTGCTCCAGCTTCAGTGATGTTATTTTGCTATCATACCCAGGGGCTGGCTGAGGATGCCGCCTGTCAGACGAGGACAGAGTTTGTCTATTTATATCCAGCCTTTGCGGTGTAGGAGGAAGGGAAGCACTTTTGATCTCACCCTTCCAATTCTTGGTGTTGGAGACAGGTCTGCGATGAATCAGACCACAAATAAACCCCCGCCGCAGCCTGTTCCCCACCTGCTATCCCACCTGGGTACAGAGAGCTAGCTCCTGCTGCCAGCTCCAGCTTTCCCAGCCCCAGAAATCATTGTCCCTGGTCATATTGAGATCCTTCAGCTTGAGGCTCCTACTGCTGAGCCCCCTGAGCTGTGATGCTTGGGTTAGCTTACCAGAGCATCCTTCATTTCCCTGCTTTCCAACCAGGGGTTTGGGTGTCTGCCGCTCCCCACAGCCCAACTAAGCCGGGCATTCAGAGATGGAGGAAGCAGCAATGGGAACCCGGGGTGGGTAAGCTCCTACCGAAGTTATCCCCAAAGACAGCAGGGAAGGATGGGGTAGCAAAGTCAGGGTAATAGCAGTGTGACAGAAGGGGAAAGGCCACAGCAAACAAAAACGAGCTGGGTTTCTTCACTTTCCCACTAGCCTGCCTCCCACCAAAACCTGTCCAGCTCAGGCCACTTCACTGTGGGCATCTCAGCACCACTCACCTTCTTCCCTTCCGTGTCCCCGCAGTAAAACTGCTCCGCTTTAGTCTTGCCTTGAACAACAGGATCAGCCGCCTCCAAGTGAGAAGGATTTGCCACCAAGGAAAGGGTGATGTTCCTGTCAGTGACGCGGTTAATCCGCCGGTGGTACATTCCCAGGTGGTACTTCACATCACCGGAGCCCTGATGGAAGGGAGAGGAGAGTCACCCCCAGGAATGCGAGCAGCTTTTGGGGCATGGAAGGAGACTTGAGGCAGGGCAGCATTGACCCCAAGGGCTGGAAGAATGGGGCGTTTTCTGGAGGGACTGGCAGAAAGCAGCAGGCACTCGCTTTAGGAGCTGACCTGGCAGCCAGCAAAGCCAAAGCAGCCAGTTCCAGGTGCCAAACCGCCAAGAAACCTCAGATATGCATCAAGCCCATCTAGGTAAGGTTCTTGGTGCAAGGGAAGAATCAAGTGTTTTGGGTTTGGGGAAGACACTGGAAAACAGGTAATGCTCATCCGAACTCTGACTGCGCTGCGGCAGTACAGCCATCCCTGGCACCCCTTAAGACATGCCGCAGCTCCCAGTGGGGGCACCTCGATGCCCCAGGCTGCTGCTTGCTCACCTTGAAACCCCACCTGAAGGGAATGGCAGGATAAAGCCAGCCCAGCCCAGCTCTCCAAAAGCCGAATCACCCCAGCTTATGATGCCGGAAGCTTTGGAGCACAATTGCATCACAGTGACAGAGCCTGTGGCACAAATGATTTGAGCCTCGGGGCTTTTGGAGCTGCTTTAGGGCCCCGTATGGGGACCAGGGGCTGCTGCAAGGGTACAAGCCAACCTCTGTTCCTGGCCGCCTTCCCCTCACCTCGTCATTCACCCCAAGGCTGCTTTACACCCATGGAGAGCTGCTGACCGACCAGCCTGCGCTGGAGACACTGGCAGCGGCCAGGGCACACGTCACCCCCAGGACAGGCAAGGACAGACCAACACTGGCATCGGCATGAAGGCTTCAGTCGCACGGGTGCGCGTGCAACGTGGAAATCCTTGCAACGCTGATGCCACAGAGTGACAGCACACGCAGTGGCACAATCCAGCTCGCTGCATGGCCACGGCCTTCAGGGACCGCATAGGGACAGCCAACAGCAACCTGCTACGGGCAGAGGAGGAGACTCGCCTCATCAGCAGCTTCCAGCTTGGAGTCGAACTGGCAGAAGATCTGCTCCAGCTCTTTCCTGATCACATTGGCGAGAACATTCAGGCGTCCCCTGCAAAAGCAAGACCATTGTTGGCAACCAGCAGTGCCAGCTGGGCATCAAGTGCCAACAGTGACCTGCTATTCCCCCCCATCATGCAGAGGCGGTGCAACAACCCCACACCTCCTCCGACAGCTGTAGGGTCACCCGGGGAGGGGAGTCCCAAAGAGACTGCAGACCTCAGCCTGGAGATGGACTGGCCGCCACTGCATCCCGACAGCTGCCCCAGAGCAGGCAGGCCGAATCCTGCTCTGGGATTCCAGCTCTGTCACTCAAGCCATGACCCCTCTCCAGATGAATTTACAAACGAGCTGAAGCTGAAAACACCATGATGAGCGGATAGCAGCCAAGGCCTGAGCTCTCCAGCTAAGGTGCCCTACCAGCCAAGACCAGTTAGATGATGGCAAAAACCAGTGTGCCCTCCAGTACCGAACCCCAGCAGCATCCCCCTCCTCCACGCCCCAAGCACCGCCGTGGAGAGAGGCAGAGTTACCTGTGGGGCATCCCCATGATAACATAATCCACTCCCTTCTCACTCGACTTATCAATGATGGTCTTTAAGGCTGGGATCAGCACTTCACAGCCCTCCAGACCAAAACGCTTCTCTGAAGACCACTTCCGATGGAGAAACTCCTCAAACCTGGAAGGCAAAGGGAGAGAGGGATCAGTGCCAGGGCTACAGCTGCGGTCAGAAACCAGAGAAAGGATGGAGACCACAGTGAGGGAGCCACAGCACCAAGTGATGCGCAAGCAGGCATCACGCAGCAGCCTGACAGCCTTCCCGGTCACCCCTGTACCCTCCTGCAGAGCCCAGCTGGCCACTCCCCCACCCCATCACTGTGCTGCACTTAAACCTTATTTTTAGACCTTTTCTTTCAGGATCATCCACGTTTTCAGGCTCTTTGCCAGCACCTGAGCCTGCCAGCCTGGCAGCTCACTGGCGTCACCCTGATGATTAAGCGGACCGTGACAGATGACGTCAAGATGTGACTCAGGTGGTGACCGTGTCGCACCGGCTGGGAGCAAACCACCCCGGGCAGCAAGGGAAGATAAGGAGGTGGTGAACAGCCCCCTGGGGTACCTGGTAGAGCGGACCAGCCTGGCCAGCAGCGTGCGTTTCTCTTCATTGGTGAACTGCATGATGCCTGGGGTCTCAAACTTCTGCCGGATCCACTGGCATTGCTCCAGGTCATTGATAAACATGAACTCCACACCGATGTGCTGGCAGTACGCCATCTGCCCCGACGGGAGAAGAAGGGCTGTGAGACAACAGCCAGGGCTTTAGCACCTCCTCACCCCCCGCACAGACAGGCACATGGGCACATGTGGCATTGTATCGGACCATGAGGCCAAGGACTCTTTAATTTCCCTCTTTAACCTTTCAGCAAGACAAAGAGCCCTCCTGCACCAGTGGAGACACAAACCCTCCTGTCTGGCAGCCACACCACGCTGCCTGAACACGGACAAGTGCTGCCTGCGATGGCAGCCTGGGGGGGGGACCCATGAGCAGTGCCTGGCAGCCAGCACCATGCCAGCCCCATTTTGGGAGCCCGGTTTGACCTGTCTTCCCAGGAAAGCAGATGCCACAGGGGACATCCCAGGATGCTGCGGGGCAGCTTGGACGCTGCACATGACCCAGCATCAAAATGTTTAATTTCCTTTCCCTGAGGAGCCCAGGATCAGACCCTCGAGTCCTTTACATCCACCTCAGAGGCAAGATTTTCCCTCTTGGTGGCATCAGCTGTGACCAGGTCCACAACCCTGCTTCATATGGTGGGGAAAACCTTCCCCAACAAATAAGGAGCCTCTTCTTGCAGCTCATCTCAAATGTCAGCGCAGCTTTGCTTCTCCCAAGGTCAACCTGTCTTGGCAGAGACCATCTGAGCAAGCCTGCAGCTTGCCTGGGAGCCGTCTGCACTCTCAGACCAGGCAGAGCAGGGTATGAAATTTGGCAGGAAAGGGGAACCGGCTGCAAGAGCTGGAAGCTGCAGCCCCAGGTTGGAGCTGCTCCTGCACCAAGACCCTCCACGCAGGGCAGCAGCACTACTGCAGTGCACAGAGGGGGTATCACCTGCCTCCAGCCCACTCCTGTGCTCTCCCAGCACCATCTGCTGCTTTAAACTGGAAAACATAGCTGGAGAGGTTTCCAAAAATGCAATAATTAGTTGCCTGGGGTTTGCTCTACCTTGGGTAGACCAAACACTTTGTCCCAACGCAGCATGAAGCTGGAGGTGATCAGACATGAGCAGATAACACGAGGCAGCTGCTACGAGTGGGGCAAGCACTGAGGAGCAGCTGCCAACCTGAAAAGCTTAAAATCTGCCGGTTGGCCCAGGCTGCGGGCAGCAGCAGGGCCCAGGACCTTCAAAAAGCAACTGCTCTGCTCCCACCCCGGGCTGCAAAGAGGTCTCTCGCAGCCCTCCCTGCCCTCCTCACCTCCAGGCGACGGATGATTTCCCGGAGCGGAAGAGCCGATTCATTTCCACCGATGAAAGTGGTTGTGGGCAAGTGGAAGACCTTGTCGAGGTCAGATTCGTCCAGCCCATAAAAGCCTGCAGGATTTTTCATGGGTGGGACAAGCGAAAGCAAGAGACAGAAGGAAGGAAGAGGGGCGGGGGAGACACCGTCACGCAGGGACCGGGTGCATTTGGGAGAGGTGGGGAAGGGACAAAAAAAAGCAGCATAAAACCAAAAATAAGCATAAAGGAGGTTTATATGGATAAAAACCAAGCCGTAATTAAACAAAAAGACATTAAGCACAGAACAACAAGGTTATTATGAAAGGTAACGCAGAGAACAAAACACAAAGCAATATATATACGCATATAAATTGGCAATTAAAATCCAGGGTGAGAGTCAGGAAGTTTGTAGCCCCAAGAACGCAAAAAATACACCACAAATTGTAACAGAGGGGAGAGAAAAGACACAAGAATTGAGGAGTCACCGAGCACAACGGAGGTGTCGCCACACAGTGGGAATTAAAAATGAGGAGTCAACGCGGAGAAGGAAATGGTTAAAGCAGACAAACCCCAAAGAGGGAGAGAAAGAGAAGCAAGAGAGAAAATGGCATCAGGGCTCTGCGACAGACTCTCCTGAATAGCTCAGCCCGGGATCGGGGCAGCCAGCTGGCCCCTCGGGGGTTTTGCTGCCCAGATACCCCCTCGGCCCAATTAACAGCCTTTTAATTAGGGGTTTAGCCTAGCTCTGCTCAGCAAACCCCCTCCTTTTTGGTACTGGCACCTCTTGGTTCGTAGGTGGCTCCCACAAATGGCACGAGGGGCTGCAGAGAGTTGGGCTGTGCCTGGAGAAGGTGCTAAGCAGGGCTCAGAGCCGAAGGTCAGGTTTTAGAGCTGCAGATGAGCCCCGGCACCGCCTGCTGCTGTTACAGAGTCGGCAAGTCCCTGCCAGGGCCTGCAGCAGCTCCACGGTACCCCAAAGCCATCAGAGGTGCCTCAGCGCCCACTGAAGCTCATGGTTTTCTTTGGGGAAACTGAGGCACAGAGGAGGAGGTACAATGAACTCGCTGAACTGATGCAGCAAGGCAGAAGCAGAGCCAGGAAGGGGACTGGGAAGTCCCAAGACCCTTTTGAAGCAGCAGCTTGGCTGGAAGGAGGGTGGACGAGTGGAGCTGCCTGCTACCACCCCAGAGCCCTAACACCTCCCTCGGGCCCCTGTTCGTCCCCCCAAACTCCCAACAGAGCCAGGTTTCAAGGTGTCTTCTAACCCAGGGCAGGAGCCACAGAGGAGGCAGAGTTAACCACCGCTCCTTCCAGCTCCCTCGAAACCAGTCCAACGCCCCAGCTGGGGTCTCTTTTAGGGAAGGTACGGGGGATGCCCCCCCCCAAACGCTGCAGGGCAGCGTAATCCACCTTCCTGTGGGCCAAAAATTGGCCCTTCCAGAGCTGGCCCTCCTTGAACTTAATTTTCATAATTAATGAGACTTAAAAGAGTCTATCCCTTGCACTCTGGTCAGGAATAGAGGATGAGCTGGAGATGGGGCTGGCCACGGCTCGTCCCTGTGCAGCCTTGAGGACGGTGCTTGCCAGAGGCTGGGAACACCCACATCAAGCCCAGAGCGGAGTTTTTCCTGGTTGCCACTGCCATCCGTGCCCTCCTCTGCCCACATCACCCTCCTGGATGCTGCTGGTCCCCCGGGAAGGAATTAAGCCAGACACCAGGGAGCTGAGCTCCTGAGCCGTGCCTGGGAGCACCGAAGCTCTCTCTCCTGGCAGGAGCTGACGGTTTGGCCCTGTGTCTCCGGGACTTCTCTGTGGTTTCTATCCAAAGAGAAGTCCTGGAGAGAGGCAGCATTAGTATAGAGCATCCCAGTTAAGCTGCTGGCTGGAGGTTTTAAGGAAGCCTCGTTAATTTGCTGCAGCTGCCAGCCCCGCGGCACAGGGCTTCAGCTCGCTCTGCCATGCCAGTCTGAAGACTCAGGCACACTTTGGGGGGTATCGGATTTTACAAGGATTTTTCAGGGCTCTAAGCATCTCTGCTTCTGCTTTGCTGCAGCCTGCCAGCTTTTTTGACAGTGCTCAGTATTTATAGGCAGCAATACCATCAGATGGAGGGGGAAGGTTAGGGATGAGCTGACAAATTTTCACCATGACAAAACTAGGGCAGAGTCAGGAGAAGACAGCCTGGATTTTTAGGAGACTTGAACTAACTGGGGAGATTGAGGCCTCATAAAATTAATGTTCACAACAAAACGTGTACTCTAGCAAGCTAGGCATGCAAACACACAGTATGGGAAAGGCCAGCGAGGCTCTACATTGGGGATCTCTACAGGTGAAGCATCATTAACCAAGCACCTACATCGAGACTTTTAGCGGGACAAATTAAAAATAAACATGTTACAAAACTCAAGAGTGGTGTGAGACAGGAGGGGACTGCTTTACCGGCTTGGTTCATGCCCAGAATAACCTATTCAAAGAGAGTCCTGCACTCCAGAGGGTTAAAGGCTCATTAATTGCATACCTCCTACTGTTAACACTCTCAGCCGCTCCTTGAACACTGCGAGATCTGGGGTGGGCAGGGAGGGGGGTGCAGAAAGGGAGAAGATAGAGAGACGCAGTGAGAGTTAGTAAAAAAAAAACCTGGAACCATGAAAACTAGTCATGGAAAGCACAAGTCAAAAAAATACAGTATTTAAAATACAGTCAAAAATCATCAGAGGCAAAAGGGTTGGGATGGAGGATGACTACACGCTAGGCGGAAAAGAAATCCCGGTGGAAAGTCTGGCGAGAGGAGAGAGGAGCAGGGAGGGGAACGGGGGCATCAGACACTGGGGAGCAGTTGAGCTGCATGGTTTGAGATCTCCTCTCATGTGCACACTCCTGCCAAGAGAGGGAGACTGCCCGGCATGGCATCTTCACCTGCTATGACCAAAAGGCATCTTCCCATCAAGCTGCATCAAGGGGAGCGTTATCCTCTGCAGAGCAGGGAGCTGCCTCCCACCACCATCTGCTCCTGGAGGGTTTTGCTCTGCTTATTGCTACCGGGAGGATTTCAAGGTCACCCCCAAGGAGGCACCACTGCTGCCTACATACAGGCAAGAGGGGGATTGGGGTGTTAATGAGCAGGCCATTAATGAGGAATACCAATGGTGAGGCAGGCACGCACAACGCCATCATTTCTCGAGCATGCTCAGCACAGGCGGGAGCACCAGGACACCATGCCGGATGCAGGCAGGGCTGCCGGAGCAGTGGCAGCGTGTGTCACTGGAGCTGCGCTTCCCAGCTAGGTTAGGTGACCCGAGTGCCTCAATCTCACCTGGGTTACAAGAAAGACACTTCTCCTTTTGGTCAGCAGGGAAAAATCATACATTTAGGTGAGACGTTTGGTTAGCAAGGTCTCAAACTGGGGAAAGGGGAGGTGGCAGCCCTCTCAGCCCATCCACCCGCAGGGTCTTGCCTGGCTCTTCCCGACCTGGAGAACGATTTCCATCAGTTCCCCTGGGCAAGAGGCAGGAGCAGCTGTTTTCCGTGGAAAGACAGACAGACAGGGATGGACGCTCAGACACACACCGCCTTCCACGCACCACTGAGATTTCAGCATGCTAAAGTATTATCTCCTTGGACAGGTCACGTAAAGTTTCTGCAGTCACTTTGTCCTTGTTTTACACCACTTACCATGCCAGATCAGCTGCAGTAGAAGACCAGGATGAGACTATTTTGTTTTTTAAAAAGAAAAGACAAGAGAAAGAAGAATATGGTGGCTCCAGCCCCACCACTCATCAGACCGAGTACCCCCAGGCAGGCTTTCTCCCCCTTACATTTTCTCCAAAGTTCACACTGCTTAATCCAAAGAGTTTCCAAACCAGACACAAACCAGTTGCTAAACAAAAGGCAATTGAGAAGAAAGATCAATTTCCGAGATTAACCATGCAACTCCTTTGAATTACAGCACTGCTCAGCCACGGTTTAAGCTGTTGGCAGCAGAGCTCACACCACAAAAGCTGACCTTTAAGGATTTCACTGCTCAGAAAGAGGAAACAAGATTGTTTCCAAGTTTCAAAACCACTCCTGTTATTAACTGCTCTGTCAAGTGTTAAGAAACACTCTTTCAAAGCAAAAAAAGCCAGCAGGAGCTGCTTAGAAATTGGCTTTCTCTGCCACAAGCAGGCGACACCGGATCTTAGGCTCAGCCAGAGCTCTGCCCACGCTCTGCTCCAGCGCTGCTCTCCTCCCCTCTTGCTGAGCATTGTTTGCAAGCTCTGTTCACCAAGTTGTATTTTAATATTGACCAGATGAGGTTTTCTAGGATAAGGATACCAGGGGAAAGTCGATTCAGTATAAATAATACTTACAGCAAGATAATAAAGCCTCCTTTGATTAGACACAGCCATTTCAGTCTGGGGTCCTACCATGGGACACAACTCCAGCGTGAGCTAGCGGCTGATACCAGCATAGCTTGTTCCCAGGACTACAAATTCATGGATTCCTAGTAATTAAATCAACACCAGGAACCGCAATGACAGTTATCTTCGTACAAAAGCCACAAAGAAACAGAAGTAAAGCTTAACACCTGGCTCAGACACAGAGATCGTGGGCTAAGATTCAATTCCAGCCGATGCCTTCAGACCAGCCATGCCTGAACACTTTCCACCACAGCGAGCCATGCTGGGTCACACTGCTGGGCTCATGACCGCTCACCCTGGGGGAGCAGGAAAAATGGAGCTTATACCGCTTTACCCAGATTCTGTTACAGCTGTGATGATGCTGTCAGCCCAGCTCTGCAGTTACGGCTCCAAGGGAGGACCTGCTCTTGGATCGCTTTGGGCTTTTGGGCTCTTCTTCCTCTGAAGCAAGGACACTGCTGGAGCACACGGTCAAAGCAGAAGAAAAGCCCTCTGAACTGACTTTCCCCATTGAAGCAGACCCGTCAGTTCAATGTCCAAGTGGAAACCAGTAAGGCGCAGTGTCCCTCAGAGGTCCGTACTGGGACCGATACGGTTAATATCTTCGTTGATGGCATAGATAGTGCGATCGAGGGCACCCTCAGCCAAGCTGCAGGTGACACCAAGCTGAGTGGTGCAGTTAATATGCTGGAGCAAAGAGATGCCATCCAGAGGGACCAGGGCAGGCTGGAGGAGTGGGCCTCTGTGAAGTTCATGAAGTTCAACAAGGCCAAATGCAAGGGTCGGGGCAATCCCCATTTCCAGCACAGACTGGGGCACGGATGGATGGATGGAGAGCAGCCCTGCAGAGAAGGACTTGGAGATGCTGGTGGGTGACAAACCAGACATGAGCCAGCAATGTGCGCTTGCAGTCCAGAAAGCCAACCGTATCCTGGGCTGCATCCAAAGAATCGTGGCCAGCACGTCGAGGGAAGGGATTCTCCCCCTCTCCTCCGCTCTCCTGAGACCCCACCTGAAGCACTGCATCCAGCTCTGGGGTCCCCAGTGCAAGAAAGACACGGATCTGTTGGAGCAGGCCCAGAGGAGGCCACAAAAATGATCCCAGGACTGGAAGACCTCTCCTGTGCAGAAAGGCTGAGAGAGTTGGGGGTGTTCCACCTGGAGAAGAGAAGGCTCTGGGGAGACCTTAACTGTGGCCTTTTGGTATACGAAGGGGGCTTATGAGAAAGATGGAGAGAGACTCTACCAGGGCCTGTAGTGACAGGACAAGGGACAACGGTTTCAAAGTGAAAGAGGGTAGGTTTAGATTGGACATAGGGAAGAAATGGTTTACGCTGAGGGTGGTGAGACACTGGAAGAGGTTGTCCAGAGAAGCTGTGAATGCCCCATCATTTTAAGTGTTCAGAGTCAGGTTCAGGGGGCTTTGAGCAACCTGGTCTAGTGGAAGATGTCCCTGCTTACGGCAGGGGGGTTGGACTAGGTGACCTCTGAAGGACCCTTCCAACCCAGACCACTCTGTGAATCTATGAATTACTGAGCAGTACAGTAACTCTGCTCCCCACACCCAGCTCCCTTTTCTTGTGAGGGAGAGCAGTCACTGCAACCACTTGCAGCCATCCAGCTCTGGGTTTCACGTAGCTCCTGCTCTCTTCCCAAAAGGGAAACACGTCCACCAGGCACAGGGCTTCAGGGCTCTCCTCTGCTGCTCTGCTTCAGAAGGACCAGAGCACCCACAGCAGAGGCCAAAAGCCCTGAGCTAGAGAAGGCTTTCCCCAGCGTTTCCTCTCCCCTGCCACTGGGAGTAGCTTCAAAGTCACCTAAAAAAGTCTCCCTGCTCCCCTCGCAGTGTCGACTCCGAGCACTTGTGTCCTCTCCTGTGACTGGGTTCGTGGCCATCATGTCCCCACCTCTTCCCATCAAAACCCCCCAGGCACAGGGCTTGCTCCAACCCAAAGCCAGCCAGCTCCCAAGGCACAGCCAGGGCTTGGTCCTCCGGACAAGCACATCAGAAGTCCAGACCTTGGGAGGAAGCAGCTTCCCCATCATCCTGCAAGCGGGGACAACCAAAACCTAATCCCTCCCTGCCACTCCCAGTACACGTAATCCTGTATGAAGGTCCAGCAGGTCCAGGGCTGGTGTCCCTGTGCTGGCAGCTGAACACGGAATCAAGATCATTTACATGCACCGTACGCTCTGATCAGCTGTTTCAGTTGTGCGAGGTTAGTAATCATTACTGCTGCTCTACTCTAAGTTAGAAGCATGCCTCTTGAGCGCTTGTAGTGCCAGGGTAACAACCCTTGGAAAGCACCAGTGAGGTGAAAGAGCTCAGCACCGCGACCTGATTCTAGCTAGAAGAATGGCAGCGTACTACAGAGATCAAATCTAAAACACGTTGAGAGGTGCTGAGTTTAAGCACTTTCAGATTAGGATTTCAAGTCCTAAGCACCACACACGCTTCTGTACAACACTCATGCATCTTTCACTCAAAGGCATTGGGATTTCCACCTCCCTACTTGGACGGGAACGCATCCCAAAGCTTCCTTGTTATGATCACCGGCAGGGACTTACAGCTCAGTCCTGGAAAAAGGGGGCAATTAAGGGATTTACAGATGCTGCGGCAAGCTGGGAGAGAAGGAGGGCAGGGCATTGTTGCAGGGACACGCCAAGAGGCGCTTCTCAGCCCCACAGAGGGGAAGCTAGCCCATTGGCCCCGGCTCCCGGGGCCCCCAAGAGCAGCAAGAGGAGCTGAGGGAACAGACCTCCAGCTCTCACCAACACAAAACCTCTCTGCTTTGTCCTTCTGGAAGATGCAATTGCTTCCACCCCTGGATGAGCGAGTTCAATGACATAATTAATTAGCACCAGTTGGAGGAGAAACATGAGCCGAGCAATAGGTTTTGGCACATGACCCATTTGCTGTGACAGCCAGAGGGGGGCAGAACTGCTCCACGGTGGCCGGTCGGCTATAAATTTAGAGTGATCATTACTAAGGAAACTTAAGACCTTTCCCCCCTTACTGTGAAGCAATCTACCTACAAAGCTGTGAAAGAGAGAGGAGCTCAAGCAATGCAGCACTAACTGCTCTCAAAGCCCTCACCCAGTTTGTCTGTGGATGTGATAATATCGGCTGGAAGGGAGGAGTCCAGATCTGCATCCAAGATGCCCAGTGGGTCGAGTTGTGCTACATGATGCCCTCGAATCTATGAAATGGGCCAGGAATGGAAAGGAGAACAGGTACCAAGAGGGAGAGGGGAAAGGGAGAAAAACAAAAGAGGGGAGGGGTAAAAAAGTTAAATTACATTAGAATTAATTTGCAGAGTAATTCTCACCGACGTTTGGAGAAACAGTTACTGGCGCATCATCAAAATTTACACAACTAATGCCGAGAGGATCAAGCTTTGCAATGTGATGACCCCTGACCTGGAAGCAACAACACAGATTAGTCATTAAAACAAGTTAGTCAAAGAGACATTCCTTAAACAACAACAAGAAAAAAAAAGACATGCAGTTTCCCTCTTCGCATTTTCTGCAGAGCCACCCCAATTTCTGGCTGCAACTAAAGCCTGGAGAAGTTGGGTTTACTTTCCACTGCAGCATGTAGGTGCGAGTGCCATCAGCTGCAAGAACTGCTCTGCTCTGCCTGAAGCCAGGCTTCGGCGGGGCAAACAGGGGGAAGGCAACCTCCTTTACAGCAGAGACATTCCAGAATTGAGGTCTGAGGTTCTCCCACCACTTTCCCAGTGTCCAATCCCAGCACCTCCTCTCTAGAGATGCAGTAACTCCACACTTATGGTTTCCTCCTAAGCATCATAGCAAATGAAGGGGCAGTTTTCCAGATTTTGGCAGATCTAGGTGCTCTCTTGCCAACATGGCAGAGAAAACAAGCGTTGCCACCAGCAGCAGTAGCTTCTGAAAGGCAGAGGAACATGCCTAAAGAACATGTGCCTGTCTGTGCTATCAGAGGTCAGCAGCTCACAGTATCCTTTTGGAGAGAGGAGCCTACAGCAGGACTTGGAGCACTCTTCAGGGAAGGGGCAGGTGTAGAAATACCAAAGAGCTTTGGCACCAAGAGAGACTTGATGATTCCTGGTGGCAGCAGTCAGGCCCGGAGTCACCATGCTGGGTTTGAATCCGCATCGGGAGCCACAGAGAATAATGAGAGGTAATGAGGAGTTTTGCTTTTCGCCTTCACAGGAGGAGGTGCCCACAGATGGACCGCAGCACATCTCGCTGGGCAAACTCAATTCATCTCAGCAGCCAGCACTCTCCAATTGGCAAGCCATGGTTTATTTCTCGACAGCTCCTGCTCTCGAAGCTTCAGGCTCAGCTACTCTGGGAGCAGGGCAGAAAACACTACTGCCATAGTATGGGGTGCAATGCCTTCTTGACGCTGTGAAAACGATACCTCCGGCCATCAAATCTGTTACCAGTTAGAAAAATCACTTGTATACAAGGGGATTACTAAACCTCGTGTACAAACCAGACATACTGATCTGACCTTATTTACCAGAAAGGCATTCCTATTCAGAGTATCCCAAGGGGATTTTAGGAAAGGATTTTTTTTGTTTTCTAGCCAAAGAGCCTGAAATCAGCCATCAACATTAAGGCAAACTGCTAAGAAAGCAGGGCCAGATGACAATGTGTCCCTGAGCACTGGTGGCCACACGGAAAGCTCTTCTTCTGGGCCAGCTTTGTCTGAGAACTATTTGCTTGTTCGTCTTGTGACAGAGCAGGGGGGCTAGCACATCATTTAGCAGTTGGCAGGATGCAAGTTCACCACACAGTTCCCCACAGCCAGGATGCTCTCACCAGGACCAGGAGGCCACATTGTCCGGCAAACAGCTTTGAGCTGGGGGTGCCCAGTGGCTTTGAGGTCAACTTGGCCGTTTGCAGGTACGCAGCAAATCCTCAAATCAGTGTGGTTGGAGCAAAGAGAAGGTCTTTTCCCCCATAGCAGCCATGCTGCTTGTTTTTCTCCACATGCAACACAAGCCGAAACAAGAAGCCCCCAGCCCAAAACAAGTCCACAGCAGATATTTGCAGCAAGCATCATGCTCTCAGGCCCTGATCCTGATAGGGGACTTCAACCACCCGGACATCTGCTGAAAAAGCAGCACAGCGAACTGCAAGCAGTCCAGGAAACTACTGGAGTGCATTGAGGACAAATTCCTAAATAGAGATGATGGAGAGCCCAACCAGAGGAGAGGCACAGAGGACCTGTTGCTCACTAATGTGGAAGAACTTATCAGAGAGGTCAAGACTGGAGGTAGCCTGGGCTGCAGCGATCACGCCCTGGTGGAATTCTCAATCTTGAGGGGTACAAGACGCATAAAAAGTAGAGTCAGGACCCTAAACTTCAGAAAGGCAAACTTTCGGCTGTTTAGGGCACCAGTGCATGGGATCCCTTGGGAAACTGCCCTTGGAGGCAAAGGAGCGAACGAGAGCTGGGAGATATTTAAAGGCATTTTTCTTAGGGTGCAAGAGCTCTCAGTCCTGACATGCGAGAGGTTGGACAAGAGAGGCAGGAGGCCAGCTTGGCTGAGTCAAGACCTGTTAGCCAAAGTAAAACACAAAAACAAAATGCATAAGCAGTGGAGGCAGGGATACACATCCTGGGGAGATTATGGGGATATGGCCCAAGAGTGCAGGGAAGGGATCAGGAAAGCCAAGGCACAGCTGGAGCTGAACTTGGCTAGGGATGTAAAAAATAACAAGAAGGGCTTCTTCGGGTACCTCGGACAACAAAGGAAGATGAAAGAAACCATATCCCCGATGAGCAAAACAGGAGACCTGGCAACAACCCGCATGGAAAAAGCTGACGTACTCAACAAATTTTTACCTTGGTCTTCACCACGAAGTGCTCTAGCCCCACCACCCAATTCACAGAATCCAAAGGCAAGTGACTGGGAGAATGAAGTACCACCTACCATAGGAGAAGATCAGGTTCGAGACCATCTAAGGAACCTGAATGTGCACAAGTCCATGAGACCTAAGGAGATGTGTCCAAGGGTCCCGAAGGAACTGGCAGATGAAGTTGCGAAGCCACTATCCCTCATATTTTAAAAGTCATGGCAGTCTGGTGAGGTTCCCAGTGACTGGAAAAGGGGAAAAATAACCTGCGTTTTTAAAAAGGGAAGAAAGGAAGAACCAAGGAATTACAGGCCAGTCAGTCTCACCTCTGTGCCCGAAAAGATCATGAAGCAGATCCTCCTGGAAACTATGATAGGGCACATGGAAAATAGAGAGGTGGTTGGTGACAGCCAACATGGCTTCACTAAGGGCAAATCGTGCCTGACAAACTCGGTGGCCTTCTACGACGTGGTTACAGCATTGGTGGATAAGGGAAGAGCAACTGGTGTCATCTGCCTGGACTTGTGCAAAGCACTTGATACTGTCCCACACAACATCCTTGTCTCTAAAGTAGAGAGACCTGAATTTGATGGGTGGACCACCCGGTGGATAAGGAACTGGCTGGATGGTCGCACTGAAAGAGCTGCAGTCAACAACTCGATGTCTGGGTGGAGACCAGTGATGAGTAGTGTCCCTCAGGGGTCCACACTGGGACCAGTTTTAACATCTTTGTCGGTGACATGGACAGCAGGATCAAGCTCACCGTCAGCAAGTTTGCCGATGGCACTGAGCTGAGTGGCATGGCTGATACTCTAGAGGGAAGGGATGCCATCCAGAAGGACCTGGACAGGCTAGAGAGGTGGGCCCATGTGAACCTCATGAAGTTCTACAGGCCAAGTGCAAGGTCCTGCACGTGGGTTGGGTCAATCCCAAGCACAAATACAGGCTGGGAAATGAGTGGATTGAGAGCAGCCCTGTGGAGAAGGACATGGGGGTATTGGTGGATGAAAAGCTGGACGTGAACCGGCAACTTGCACTTGCAGCCCAGAAAGCCAACCGTATCCTGGGCTGCATCCAAAGAATCGTGGCCAGCACGTCGAGGGAAGGGATTCTCCCCCTCTCTTCCACTCTCCTGAGACCCCACCTGAAGCACTGCATCCAGCTCTGGGGTCCCCAGCGCAAGAAAGACACGGACCTGTTGGAGCAGGCCCAGAGGAGGCCACAAGAATGATCCCAGGGCTGGAACACCTCTCCTGTGAGGAAAGGCTGAGAGAGTTGGGGGTGTTCTGCCTGAAGAAGAGAAGGCTCCAGGGAGACCTTACTGCAGCCTTTCAGTACTTAAAGGGGGCTTTACAGATGGGGACAGACTTTTAAGTAGGGTGTGTAGCAATAGAACAAGGGGTAATGGTTTTAAACTACCCATCACCAGCAGGGCTTCTTCCTGCCTTCCTACTCTTTCGTACCTCCATCCACTGTGCTGAACTTCCCCACGTGGACACACCACTGCAGCTACAGCCCTACAGTGACACCGGGGTAGGAAGGGAGGTGGGCTTCTCACTGCAGACAGCTTAGAAAAATACATCCAAGAGCAATCACCTCCCAGTGCTGCCATTCAGACTGAGGAAGTGACGGGAATGCAGAAGAGGTTACGGATTTTGCTTTCAAATCGCTGACTTGGAGCTGCTGCTTCCAACTCCATCAGTCACCACTTGTTTGAACTTGGCATCTGCCTGCTTGTTCCACCAGTGAGAGCTGCACAACCTTTAGAAACAGCTCGCCATGACCTGCCCAAGCTGGAGAGAGCTGGCAGGGTGGTCACCTCCATGTTTCTCCTCACAAACACGTCCCAGCTTCCCCTTCTTAAAGGAAAGCAGGGCAGTGCCCCAGCATTGATGTCGGTACCTCTGCTGCAGAGGTGGGCAGGGCAGGGGCACTTTCTTCAAGCCAGAGAGCAGGGCCAAGGCTGAGCAGACCTTTGGACTTGCCCAGTGCTGCAGTTCTTGCCTTAACCTGTGGCCTTGTACACTGGATTTTCCCCACATCTGAGCAGAACACAACCTGCAGCAGGTGCTTCTTTGCAGGAATAGGTGAGAAGACCATGGTCACACCTCCACAGCAGCTGGGGTTGTTAAATTCTCACCACAGCCCCAATTAGAGCCCTCACACTTGACAAACTAGAGTGCAACCAAAAGTGAAAGGATGACACAGATGTAGAAACACATTTAAATGTTCTCTTGAGTTAAAATATTGGCTGGCCATCCCCTAGCTGGAGGATGTTTCCTTCCTGCTCGAAACTTGTTTCTCCCAAAAGGCTGACTTTGGCAGCATCGGTCTGAGTTGCAGTCCAGCGGCACCATAGCCCTCTCCCAGGTCGCAAATCATAAGGAAATGTTTCCTGAACTTTTATTTTAGGACCTCAGGAGTTCTCTCGGCAACATGGGGAAAGCAGAATGTGTTTCCCACACCACCGCTGAGCATGGCAGGAGCCAACAGCGGAGGAGCATCATTCTAGAAGCCAGCAAACCACCCTGTGTGGAGAAGACCTCCCCCTCCCTGCCACTATAATTGCTCTGTTTGGGTGACAATAGCTTTAATCTTCCTATTGTCCAGCAAAGCATCAGCTGAGCTTCTGCCCCAACAGATCAGCAGCTCCTGTTAAAAACCAGGCAGCCCAGCACGCATCCTGCATGCTCTCCATGCAAAACATGTGCATCAACCGCACTAACCCCAGCCCACCTCAGCCACCGCATGCCCCTCTACAGTGGACATGCTCCTCCTCGGCGCAAAGCCCGTCTCCTTACCTGATATGCCCTGATGAGTGATTGCACTGCGAGATGGTCCTCCACCAGTTTATCTACGTTTGGCTGTGCTTGAACCAGGAACTGGGCTTGGGACAGCGTGGAAAGCCTGGTACTCAGTGGAGGGGGGCTTTGGTAAGCGGTGCCTGGAGCAGCTCCGGCATTGGCATTGCGAAAGAAGATGTCCCATGACTAGGAAAAGGGAAAGAAGAGAGGCGACAGGGTCATTACCCACGACCCAAACACTTCCTCACTCGAGGTTAGTGGGATCTCAGCTCTGTTGCCACAGTGGGGAGTAAAATCCCCCAGGGGCAGAGTTGCCTCCTGCCTTGCGCCGCAGCTCCATGCAGCTGCTGCTAAAGGCACCCACCTGCATTGGACAGGAGAGTACTAAAGCTCTCCCGCTATTCCAGTTACACCACTATCCTACTTTCCATTCATCTGGATTGTTTCTTTTGGCATGAGACCGTCCCCAGAGCCCCCCCTCCCTCGGCAGCAGTGCTCAGGACGGGACACGGGTGACAGCCCTCCCCTGGCTCAGCTCTCAAAACCGCTACTCTGAGCAATGAGCCCCAGCCTGGTCTTCAGGCTCTTGTTTGCGTCTCTCCAGGGCAGGAGGCTGCCCTCTAAATACCCACAATATTTTCTGAAAAATATTTTTGCCCTGTAATCAAATACACCTCTTCCTCTTTTCTGTGGTCTAAATGGCCTGAGACCCAAGTCCCAGCATAAGCTGTGCTGTCCAGCCCTCAACCAGCAATGGCTTTTCTCTTTTTCTGTCCCCTCTTCAATTTTTCCCCATCTTTTCAGCGACATCGATGCCAGTGCTATGCAGATACTCCTGTGCCAGCTCTCCCACACCCTTAGCAAGGCAGGTATCACCTCTGCCCCTGTCCCCCGCTGCAGATGGGCATTTCTAGGCATTAAGAAAACAAAGCAAAACTCCCCAAAAAAGCCCTGGACGGACTCATTGTAACTTTGTGGTAGTTATCCAGCACTGCCTGAAGAGCCCAGAAGCATCCCAGGCCAAAGCCAAGTTAATCTGTCTACTTGGAGAAGCAGCCACAGACCTGGGGAAGGGGAGAGACCAGCTGAGCAAAGCCCAAGCCACATCCTGTCACACTCCCACCCCTGCCCGTTTCCCACATGCCACTGAGCGATAGCAAAGGATGAAGGCAAGGCGGAGCGGCATCTGCGTGCCTGCACGTACCTGAGACACCAGCTAGAGCAAACAAATCCCATTGGATTTGCACGCTGGTTTCAGCCCAAGGGTCTCTCCACTGACTGGGAGCAAGAGCTCAGCACTGAGCATCCTGCACGCCCCTGAACCTCGTGTCTGTGGACAGCACCAAACCCAACCTCGGTGATGCAGAGATGGACGAAGCGCTGCCCAGCCAACCTCAGCGTGTTTAAACCAAGCCAAAAAGAGCCGTGAGAGCAGCTCTGGTGGTGGTTTGGAGCAGAAAAAGCAGCTTTTGCACCCTGGTAGCAGGGTGGAGGGAACTGAAAACCTGACCTGTGCCAGAGGAGCACCAGCTCTCCCCATTCCCTGGAGCTCCTCCGGCTGCAGTGCCCATCACATGCCCCAGGAAGCTATTTCCAGCCCAGATTTACCCAGACACCCCATCACACGGCTGTGCAAGGTGATTAAATTTAGAAACAGGTCATGCTGAAGGAACATAAATAAAATCTGGAACAATTTGGCACTGTAACTGATAAACAATAGCTCCCCCAAAGGAAAACAAAAAAAAAAAAAACCAAAACCAAAACCAAAACCAACCAAAAACCAAAAAGCAAAGACAGAAAACACCCGATCCTGTTCTGATTGCTGTCTGCTAAAGGAAATTTCAGTAGGAAAAGAGGGAGAGCTGCTTTTTGTACGATCCTCACTCCTGGCCACTGGTGAGAGCAGCCCAAGCCCATTCTCTTCCCCAGGTTCACAGAGCCGATGGGTGCCCCAGAAGCCATTGGCAGAAGCCATCGGCTCCTGCGAGTGGGAGGGATGAGCACCCCAGGATGGGCTCCATGCCCTTGGGATGGGGAGGAATCTGGCTGGCTGCTTTGCTTGGTGGTTTAAGGTTGTTTAATGTACTGGAAGATAAAGACAGGCAAGAGAAAGGGAGCATCTGCTAGCCCAGGGAGGGCACTGGCAGCAGTGCTGGGGGGACAGGGACAGAGCCAGGAGGCAGAGGTGTTGCCTTTACAACCTCTTCCCTTCTGACATTCAACAATATTAGCCTCTTGGAGATGCAATTTGCTTCTGTTCTGAAAGACAAAGTTCATTTTAAGCTCTCCAAACAAGGTGTGGCACCAGCTCCGTCAGCTCAGGCACTTTCGCTAAATGCCTTATTGCCCAATGTAATTACAGAGTATTTCAGGCTACCTGACCGCAGGCTTTGCCCCCGCTGAAGGCTGTGGCCCTGATAAGCACTATAAAAACATCAGCTTTCAAGCTGCTGATGTGGTTTTGAACTCAAGAGTATTTGAGGGCCACCCCAGGGGTTTCTGGTGACCCGTGGAGGTGCCTCTGGAGCTCACATATCCCATGGGAGAGGCTGAACAGCCCCATCAGCGTTATCCTGCTTTATTGCGGGAAGGTCTTTGCCTTAATCCAGCACTTGCCGAAGGTAACAGCAGTAATAAAGGTCATCAGGTTATTCCCTTCCGACCCTCTCTGTGCCCACGGCAGCCCTGCAAACACTCCTCCGCCTCTTATACCCTGTAGATATACACACATATAGTGTATTATACATATATATATATAGGCTATAAGAGAGCTCAGTTTTACCTCATTTTTACCAAGAGGACACAAAGCAGTATCTCCCTGCTCTTAAGTGCACAGGCAGCCCCCAGGTCTCAGCACGCTAAATACTACCAACCCCAGGTCCCTGCTGTGACTGTCCCACAGCCACACGTCCCACCACAGCCGGCTTTCCCAGCGCTCCTCTGTGCTGCTGCTTGTGCACTGGCAAAGCAGGATGGGAGAGCCAGCTGACCGCAGCAAGCCCCGATAGTTCAGGCTTTAGAGGGATTTTGAGCTCATTTCTGAGAGCAGAACACACCACACGCTTCTCTGTCGAGAACAGCCCCAAAACAGCTCACCAAGCGAAACCAGCATCTTTCACTTCGTTTATCAGTCTCAGTTCCTGGAGAAGGGTGTGGACTCAGACTGCTATGTCCCAGCCTCTGCCACAAAGCCAGCTCAGAGGTCAGGCACACATGGCAAAGGGAGAGGGGCAGGGCACCTCACATTGGGCTGGGGCTGCTCCAGGCTGGGAGCTGCACAAAGGAGACGTGGCCTCTACCTCTGGCTCAGGCTGCATCCCTGCTTCTTCTCCTGCCGTGGACTGCAGGGGACAGAAAGCACCAACCAGACCTGCTCCGCACGGTTAGCAAGCCAGGCAGCACCTCCTGCTAGCAGGGAGAAGAGGAGGAACACTCAGACCTTAAGGCTGGAAGAGGAGAAGCCCAAACCAAATTTACGGCAGGTAACCTTTGCTGAGAGTAGGGGGGCAAGCAGCGATGGATCGGTTTGTGCTCCACACATTGTCTTGCCCCTTATCACCATAAACAACGACCTTCAATTCTCTGGTGTCATCGCTTTTGAAGACGGGGGATGAAACCCAAATGCTTCAAACTCTCAAGCGAGACTTCTACCAAATTCAGCCTGGGCCCCTATTTGCGAGCACAACTGCAAAGGACGTGGCCAAGGCACCTCCTGGGGCCAGGCACGGGGTTCTGGCCTCACTGAAGACTGTGGGCTCCTGCCGTCGTGTCGGTGAAGCTGGGGTTACACGGCATGGTCGACACGCATTGTGGTCATAAAACCACTTTCAATACAAAAATCAAAACACTAGCATATTAAGAAGTCCATGTTAAAGACAGTTTGATGTACATACATACAGGGAGAGCTGTATGCCTTTACACCAGTTCAACCTAAACACAGGGGCTGCTGTTTAGGAAGGCTAAACTTGTCACAGATGTATGACTGTGGGTATCATCTACCTGCAGTCAAAGCTCTCTGGCCACCTGCCCTGAAGCAAGCAAGTTGCTTGGGGTCCCGAGGAGATGGCGTGGGCTGTGCACAGCATGGCTAGCAGCCAGCGCCGTACCTGAGTTGGCAAAGAGCGGGGAAGGAGGAGGGTGTCCCCGCTTCCTTGGGAAGCGGTCCCAGGAGTAAGCAGCACTGATTCTGCGGCAGCTCACCAGCACCGACCCCCCACACTCTCGCCTCCTCTTTCCCCAGCTCTGCTCTTCTTTGCTCATCAGACTCAGAAACTGGAGTTTAGCTGAAGGACTGCACACAGAAGAAAGCCTAAAATAGCTTTTTTTTTTTCTTTTCTTTTTTTTTTAATTTTCCCTACTCTAAACAAGCACTTAAGTATATTCTGCAGTTTAAGCCACCAGCGTCTGCACGGAGGAAGTGAATTCATTTTGCTCAGACGGGACAGTCGTGCCAGCTGGAGGTCTCGCAGGTTTTTGTCGACAACAGCAAAGAAACCGCAGCTCTTCCCTGGCTGAACGTCTCGCCCTCACCAGCGAAAAGCAGCATGGCAAGTCGCAGCCAGTCTCTGCTCTGTGCAGGGAACAGATAAGCCACAGCCAGGTCCATGTGACAGCCTGGTTTTTTTTGGGAACTCCACCCTCGGATCTGACCCTACGTCTAACGGGATGGAGGCCAACGCTTATCAGGGACGGGGGGTGACACGCTCCACTGCTGCTTCAGCATCATGCCGGAGGGGACGCAGGCTGACAGGGACCACTCACAAGCCAAGACCAGGGACGGCCACAACCCCGATCCCACCACAGCAGCTCGGTGTCCCCATCGGGGACGGGGTGAGCCATGAAAAAGTGCAGAGAGGAGACAGGGGCAAAGCTAGGAGCTGGGAATGGATCTTGGCGATTCCACTGGAATGAGTTGGGATCCACCCAGGAGAGACAAGTCAACAGCAAAAACAGCAGAAGCCACAGCAACGGCCAAGTGCATCAGTAAGAAACAACGAAGTCCACGCCAAACCTCAGGTATCAACCCTACCAGAAGTTTTGGGACCTGGAGCTGGATTTCATAGGATCACAGCATGCTTTGAGTTGGAAGGGACCTTCAAAGATCATCTAGTCCAACCCTCCTGGTCCAATGCCCTTTTTGCCAGGCAGGACACCAGCTTGATTTTGTTTAAAAAGCAATCTGTAAAACTTGCTTTTTACATTACTAACATCACGTTCACTTCCTGCCAATGACAAGACCCTGCTTCATTTTCACACTGCTTTTCCTACCGCCACAAACCATTCCCAGCCACACTGGAGGCAAAATCTTGTATCAACTCCTGCACTGCTTTCTAAGCACTTAAAAGTACTTCAGGGGACACTGATTTCCAGGGGCTACTAATACATACTTGCAATTCTTCACCATAAACATTGGACTGGGGGCCTGGAGAGGTGGTGGGAGCTCTACTGTTGTAGGTGCTTAAAACTTGTCCGCACAAGGCCCCAAGTGACCTTGTCTAGCCACAAAGCTAGATGTCACCTCCAAGCTGGATGCCACCTCCAAGCCAGCCATGCCGGGGCAGAGGCTCCAGAGGCTCCTTCCAACCTAAATTCCCCTCCAGTTTCTTCAGCCAAGCAGCATGAGGACTCCCGTACAGCACTGCATGCACTGCCTACCTATAGATGAGCTGATGAAGTTACAGGGGCTACGTTAAAGAGGAGATGAGACCAGAGGAGATCCAGAGGTCTGGCCTCAGGATCCAAATACACTTCCCAGCCAGCTGCCCCAGTTAGTCTTGATATTTACTCTCACACCTGCTCAGAGCAATGTTCAAGACTGAGCAGGGTCTGTAGATCAAAGAACTCGTATCAAACCGTGAAGACTCTTTGCCAAAGACACAACTGTGCCTGTCACTGGGACAAGCAAGGTGTAACCCTTGCTTGCTTTTAAATTAGACTACAGCATTTAGATTTATGGCTTTTCATTCAATATCCCACCTCTGAAGGACTGGACTGCACCATGTGCGTGTGCTTGGGTAGCTTTCAAGTCACTATTTGACAAAGGGCACAACCCAAACCAATATACTTTGTGTTTTCCGAGTCTGTATTGCTTGGCTTAGCCACCCATTTGCCTCAAAAGAAGCATAAAGTCAACATTGTTTGTGAAAATTCAGCTTTAATCCTACCTTAAGACCTTTACAGCACCCTACAGGCTGTGCATTTTTGGATGCGTGGGATTGGCACCATCGAAAACACACTCAACTGATGCAAGCATTGGGGCATGAGATTCCTTACTCACCCTTGACTGCTCATTTAACCCTTGTGTCCTGGCTTGCAGACTGCTCATGTGCTATGGAATAAAGAAAATCCCTGCTCTACATCAGGACATGTACAAAATGGTCATAAAAATCCCCTGGGTAACGCTGAGACTTAGTCACTACAGGAACATTTTCCTTGTGAAACAGTGGGGATGGGGAAAAATGCAGTCAGGTTTCAGAAACTCTCCTCCCAGCTGAGCCCTCACCTGCTGGAATCTACGTTAAAGAGCTGGCCTTCCTCTTGCTGGAGGGGCATCAGTAATTCAGATCAAGACAGACCTCTGCACATACTGCCCACGGCCGGGTTGTTTTCCCAATTTTAAGTTAGGGAGCAGCTGGTGGGAATCCCTCTGGCCACCAGACCCAGTCCCCCTCCCCAGGCTGCAGATCAGCAGTCTGGCTTTATGCACAGAAGCTCAAAGTCAAGCTTAGCTACAGCCCATCTACCCCAACATGTACCACCACCTGTGCCCAAAGCAAAAAGGAAACCAGTCAAGATGTGGAGAATATCCTCCCTGCCTCCCCCCCATCCTCCACTCCAGAATAAACCCTCCTGATGAGCCATCAGAGCTGGAAAAAATAAAGCATCAGGAGTTTGTTAAAGGTAGATTCCCAGGAGAAAGCATTCCTTGTATCCGCTTGTGATCCAGGATGCTGCCCGTGTCCCACAAGCCCACGGCGTTCCCTCTTGAACAGAGAAGCTCCTCTTGGCTCTTGCTCATGGAATCGCTGACGTTTCTTTCAGGCAAAGTGAGGCAGAAGGACCATCCACAACCTTGCAGCCCCTCCAGCTGAATTCAATCCTCCTTGGGACTCATGCACTTACCTGAACCCACTGCTCAGATACACAGAGAAAGAAGCAAAGGCGATATCCTGTCGAGGTTGCCCCTTACCTTATGTACACTTTTGGGATTTTCCAGCCAAGCATAATACATTTCCTCCACGTAGTTTGAACTAGTCCCACTCAAAAAAGGCTCGGCAGCCACTGGTGCACTGTAGCATCTGATCTGTTGAAACGTCCTGGGTGCTGCCGGCCTGTGTTGGGAAATTGTCTTTACAGTCTGCGAGGCCGTCAACGGCCTCAGCTTTGCTGCACAAGTCCTTAAGTTAAGCATGTTTGTCCTGTTGCCTCACACAAGTTCCTGTTGGGAGAGAAGGGAAAAGTGGGTTAGAAATTATTGCAGGAGAGCACAGAGCAGAGGCCACCCCCTCTCCGCCCCCGTCAGCCCCGAGCACAGAGAACTGAGCTTAGAATCAGTTTTTAATTCAGATTAATCCATCCACCCTGTCCCACAGCCAAGTCCTGATGGCTGCGAAAAGCAGTTTTTGCTCAAGATGCTCGGCACGGCCGGGTCTGCCTTCCCCATCCCTGCCGGCACAGCACCATCATCTACCCTGACATGACAGTGAAAAGCAGATTTGTTCGGCAGGGTACCCAATGCCGGCCTCAAACGAGCTGCTGCGCGTCAAAGCCACCCACACCTTCTTATATTGGCACCTTTGTACAAAATAAGGCATGCTTGATGGTGAAACACAGCCTGGATTAACAGTATAAGATATCAGGTTCCCCCGGTGCTTTCCTCCGTAGTTCCTAGCCAACATCATCTACTTCTTTTCCAATAATATATCCACAAAGTATTCTTTGATTTCTTTTATTATTTGATTCTTCCTGCAAGAATCCTCTTTTTGTTTGTTTTAAACAGGAAAATCCTCTCTGTGAAACTCAGATTGAGCCGGAGTTGGACACTTTGGCCCTTCAACCTCCCACTTGCAGCAATAGAGCTAGTCATATGAGTTTAAAGAAAAGCACTTTAAATCACCGTGCCCAGAAGGGTGCTGGAAAAAATTTGTTACCAGCTGGATTTTAACGCTGAAGGTCACGTTTTCCTTCACATTGAGCTGATCGAGTCTAGTGGGGCATGCTTCTCCAGGCCTGCGCAAGCTGCAGGACAACTCTCATCATGCCAACCCAGCATGGAAGCTTTTTGTGTCACTCTCTTTCCCAGGTAGAAGGTCTTGGCTTCCATTTTTGCTGCGTTACTCACCCTGCAACCACTCCGCTTGGGCAAGGTTTTCTTCTCACTGGTTTGTGTTACATGCACCAGGGTAAAGCTGGGAAGAAACCGTCTACAGGGAAGACCCCTCGCAAAGTAGAGGTATCGTGGTGCAAAGCACTTGAGTTGTGGGCTCCAGGACAGACCGCTTCATCGCCTCTCCTTAGAAGCTCGGACGCAAGAAGGCCGACACAGTTGAAAGACCCAGAGAGGGGCTCTCCCCTGCCCAGAGAACCCAGAAAAACAACCCGTAGCCTGCATGGGACCTCTCAAAGATCCCCCAGCAATGTCCACCTTGCAGCTCTTGGTGGGGCGCAGCCCTGCGTGGACAGGGAGGCCTGGGGTTAACCACGCTCCTCGTTACACACATCCAACCGACAGCCGCAGCCCAAGCGAAAGCGCTGGAGCAAGATCATCTTGGGGGAAGTGCTGGCACTTGGAGCTAGCTCTCCTCGGAGCTGGCCTTTCCACCCAGCATCTCCTGCAAAAGGCAGGACCTGAGGCTGGAGGTGACCCAGCTGGCCGGTTTCCATATCCCCGACCAGTTTAACGAGCAGCAGCCCAATGTCAAAGCAGCTATTCTGCATTCACCAGATTAAAATGAAGTCTTGCAGCAGATTGGAGAAAAGAAGTACACCTTTGTGACCAGCATTTCATCAGCTGGGCTTCCACGTTTGCCTTACTGAATCTAGTTCTGGCTGCTTGGCACGGCAGCAGCTACGCTTCCTACCTGGAAACACAAGCTTTTGGTCTAAAGAGCCTGAGGAAGACCTGAGATCACACTAAGTCAGCCAAAGTGTTTTACAATCCCTGGGGGAAGAAGGGAAGACCACTCGTGCTTTCCACCCTGCTTGCTCACTTCTGCCTGCAGTCAAACCAGGACCGTAACAGGCAAGAAATGGCAGGCAGGTGCAGGACAGCAAGCATGGCAGCACTAGATGTTTTCCCAGCTTACCCTCCTCAGATTTAAGCAGCAAAACACACGCAGATATTTTAAAGAGCCTACTGAATTGGGCATTGGCGCACAGGCACGCACGTGGCGGGAAAAAGCTTTAGGACGAAAGCGTTGGCGGCGTCTTTGACTTTGGTGTCCTGTTTCGGTGCTGCCACTCAGCAGCGTCCCGGTGACCTCTCTGGAAAACAGTGGGGTTAATGCCAGGCTTTGCGCTCAAAATGAGCAGAAGCAGTCGGTCTTTGAGGGCCTCTCGCAGAAAGGGTTGGCTTCCTGAAGGCGTGGGAGCCTGTGCCACAGACCAGGGCAAGCTCGGAGGTCTGCAAGCTCGGAGCAGGGATGTTTCCAAGGTAAATCAAAATAGCACATGATGACTGGGAGGACGGACGCAGGAAACCGATCCCGAGATAACCGATACGGGGTCACACGTGAACACAAAGTTCACAGACGGAGTCACAGCTGAAGAGGGGCTAAGGAGAGGAAGCCTGGGCTTGTTGGCCAGGCCCTCATGGCGACAGCCTGACAGCCGGATCACAACCCAACTCTCACTGAGAGATCAAACAACAGGAATATTCAGAATAGATTAACAGCTGGGACGGCCAAGAGCGTACCATTAAGCAGATTAAGGTACTAAATTTGACCTCTGGCAGCCGGGATGCGTGACACCGGCCCCAGAAGGCAGTTAGCTGGGAATTGCGCTTTTTTTCGGGGGGGGGGGGGGGGGGTTAGAATCAGAACAAATTCAGCGTTAAGGGAAGCGGCGGGGCCGGCGCTGGCGCAGACCCGCGGGCTCCCGGCCCAGCTGCTCCAGCACCAGACGCCCTCGGGCCCCCGGCAGCCGCTGACCCTCTCCGGGGGGTGCACCGTCCATCCGTCCGTCCGTCCGTCCGTCCGTCCGCCCCGGCCCGTCTGAGCCCTCCGAGGCCGCCGGGGGATCCACCCACCGGGAGGGGCGGAACGGGGCACCCGGGGCGGACGCGCCGGGCGGAGGGAGGGGGTCGCGGGGGGGTCCCTACGTGCGGGTGGGCGCGGGACCCTCCCGCCCACCGCGCGCGGCCCCACACATACACACACGGACGCGCGCGCCAGACCCGCCCCCCCCGCTCCGCGCCCGCCAATCAGTGCCCGGCGCCGCTACCCGGGCTTCGCGCCTCTCACCGCCTATAGGAGCGGCGCGAGGCGCCGAGCAGCGTTCCCATTGGCCGCGCCAGGCTGTCCTTCTAGCGGCAGTCCCACCCTACCCCCCGCCCCGAGGCGCCCGGGCGGCGGCGCCAAGGACACTGGGGAACGGCCGCGGCCCCCCCAGCCCGGCGCGCCCTCCCCCCGCCTTCCGGCCCTGGCCCTCGCCCCGGTCCAGCCCCGCCGCCCGGCCCGACCCAGCCGCGGTACCTACCGGCACGTCCGTCCGCCCCGCTCGTGGCCCTTGCTCTGACAGCGGCCCCCAACCGCCGGCTGCCGCCCCGCCCCGCGCCGCCCCGCCCCGAACGCTGCGTCACCACGTCGCCACACCCCCCGCCTGCCGCCACGCCCCCCTCCGAGCCCGGCCAAACGCGCATGCGCCGCAGCCTCTGCGGGGCGCGGGAGAACCAGTCAGGGGCGGGGCCAGGAGTTGGGGCGTGGCTTGGGCGGTGGGAACCGGAGTGGGGCGGTCGCCATGGTTACCGGACGCGGCCCTCGCCTCCGGGCTCGGCGCCACGGCCTGGGGACCACCACTGTGGTGGGGAGGACCCCACGGCCTGGGGACACCACCACAGCCTGGGGACCCTCACTACAGCCTGGGGACCCTGCCATGGCCTGGGGACCCTCACCACGGCCTGGGGACCCTGCCATGGCCTGGGGACCCTCACCACAGCGTGAGGACCCTCACCACAGCCTGGGGACCCTCACCACGGCCTGGGAACCCCCACCACGGCCTGAGGGCCCTCACCATGGCCTGGGGACCCTGCCATGGCCTGGGGACACCCACTTGGTGTGGAGCACCCCATAACCTGTGGGACCCTAGGCTTTCAGGGACATCCTGGCGTGGGTGACAGCCAGTGGGCCTCGCCCCTGCATGGGGGACAGGCAGAGCTGGCCGGGGTGCAGGCAGGGCTGGGCAGGCCGGAGGTGCCCGGGGAGTTTTGGGGTTGCTGGCAATTTCCTGCCGGGTGAGTCATGGCAGCAGCAGCCCAGAGCCGAGAAGCCGCAGGGGGCCAGCCGGCACTTTCGGGAAGTGAAACGGGCACCAGGAAAACACCCCGAGAGCCTGCGGCCACGCAAGCCTGGCCACGCACATCCCTGGCCTGGCCGGCGTGATGCAACCGCCCGCAGCCCGGCTGGATGCAGGGCACCGTGCAGAGTGGGGTGTGCTGCGGGGTGGTGACAAGGAGTGTCCCCAAAGGCCGTGTTCCCGGTGCAGCTTGCATGGGCACAGGAGACCGAGGGAACAGCAGGGTCCTGCACCCTCAGATATTGGGGTGTTGGGGACTGGAGGGGTGATGGAGGGGGCCCTGCCAGCTGTGGTGCTGCAGGCCTGGGCAGCACAGGAGGAAGCCGTGGGGAAATGGTGGAGTGGCAGCGCTTGCGCCACTGGCCCCTTCCGGGGCATCCGCAGTCCCCTGTCCTGACGAGGGTGGGTGTCATCACGGCCCCAGTGGGATGGGGATGGTGCTGAGGGCCGGCACACAAGCACCAGCCCCACACGTTGACCCCAAACATTGCCCCTGCTCTCTGCCCCACACACCAGCCCCAGAGCATCACCCCTGCTCTCTGCCCCACACACCGGCCCCAGAGCATCACCCCTGCTCTCTGCCCCACACACGAGCCCCAGAGCATCACCCACAGTGCTGCTCAGGGGCAGCCAGCGCCCCAGCCCTCCCGGCCATGCCAGAGGAACTGGGCAAAACCAGGCATTGCGAAAGGTGGAAATCCCGCTCTGACGGTGCTTCCTTCCAGAGGCTCTTGAAAACCCGCCACGCCGACACCAGGCTCAGAGAACGCCCAAGCGAGGCTACAGGCAGGAGCAGGCAGCCAAGTGCTGTGACACTCGACAGGTGCTGACAGGTCTCTGCCCAAGTTTTTGCAGTCAGCGGCGTAGATGGCGTTTGTCCCCGATTTGGACAGCCTGGAGAGCAGCAGGTAAGCGTGGCCGTGCCACAGAGGACACTGGGGACGCGATGCTGCTCTGGTGCCATGGTGGCCCCGGCTTCACCATCTCCCTTTGCCTTTCAGCCTGAATGAGGAGACATTTTATGGCCCCGACTGCCTCTGCCTGCAGAAGGTAACACCGGGTTGGTGGGAACGGTGAGACACCCATGATGGGGAAGCCGGGCTCACACCCCACATCTCCTTTCCTCCCCAGAAACCCCGCCTGGACTCAGAGGTGACATCACCTGGGGTGGACATCCAGGTCACAGTGACCAAGGGACACCCTGCCAGGACCTTTCGCCAGGCTGCCGTCCTCGTGGTGGCCGTGACCAAGCTCCAGAAGCGGCCGGTGCACAAGGACTTTGCCGACAGTGACCTTGGAGGCTTCCTGGAGGATATTTTTGGTATGGGGGGGTGGTGTTGGGGGTGTTACTCCAGCTGGGGGATGCTCTTGGGGAATGTTCTTGGACCAGGGACCATCAGCATCTCCCTGACCGTCTCCCTCCCCGCAGAGCCCATCTCCTTCCAGCAGATCGAGGACACCTATGCCAGGGCACCCGTCTATCGCTACACCCGCTCCCAGTCCTTTGACATCCTCGACATCGACCACAAGTGCTTCGTGCTGGAGTCGCCCACCCAGCTGGTGGCCCTGCACCTGCAGGGACCCTCTGCCAGGTGGAAAGGTGAGGGGACTCCATCCTTATCCAGTGTCCCTGTCCCCAACCCCGGCAGCAACCAGGAGCCACCCCACAGCCCTGGGATCACCCGTTAACCCACTCCTTCTTTCTGCAGTGAAGCTCAACATCGCTCTGTACCGTCCC
This sequence comes from Aquila chrysaetos chrysaetos, assembly GCF_900496995.4. Taxonomy (NCBI): domain Eukaryota; kingdom Metazoa; phylum Chordata; class Aves; order Accipitriformes; family Accipitridae; genus Aquila; species Aquila chrysaetos. Next base: position 41,716,878 of record NC_044016.1, on the reverse strand, counting down.
CGGTCATCGCAGGGTGGCCCAGGGACTGGGCGGATGCCGGTGGCCTTGGGCATCAAGGGTTACCAACTCTACATGTCATGTGTGATGAGCGGCACTGAGCCCGTGCTGCAGCTGGAGGTGAGTGAGGGGTCCCGTTGGATCCATCCCCCAAGGGGCTGGGGGTTCCATCCCACCCTGAACCCTGCTTCTCCCCCCCGGTTGTAGGAAGCTGACATCAGGAAGGACATTGAGAGCATGGAGCTGACCCGCTTCATCTTCTTCCGCCTGGACAGCCCAGGCGAGGGGACCACCCGCTTTGAGTCAGCCGCCTTCCCCGGCTGGTTCATCTGCACCTCCCTGCAGCCCCGCCAGCCTGTCGGCATCACCAACCAGCCCGACCAGGTCAACATTGCCACCTACAAGCTGAGCGGGCGCTGAGGAGCCCCTGCACCCAATGCAACCCAACCGGCAGTTGCCGGTTTTCAGGCTGTATGTACCAAGTACAAACCCCCCAGCTGGGACCCCCGTGCTCCCCATCTATTTCAGGTGAAATAGCAGCTCTGGGCCCCATGGGCCTGAGTCACCCCAATTTGTACTTATTTATTGTGTCCACCCCTTGCTTTTAATTTATATACATTTTATTGGAAATACCGTGGTTTTGTTATCAGGAACGGGGGTATTTGTTGGTGATGGAAGTGGAAATAAAAGGTTTCCCAGGATGGTGTCGCTCAGCTCGTTGCTCTCACAGGGGTTAAACAATGCGGGGGTGGTTTATGGATGGGAAAATCCCACTGTTTCGGCTGCTTTTGGGGGCTCTCCAGGGCTGGGTACAAAGCCCAGGGGGCGGGGGGTGACCCCACAGCCCTGTGACCACCCCAGACCCAAGGGACCACCCCAGACCCAGGGACCAGCCCATCCCCATGTCCACCCCACAGGCAGGGGGGTGGCTGGGGTGGGCATCCCATGGGTGGGGGTCATCTGCAGCCCCTGGCAGCCACCTGGGGCTGCCACCTGTCATGGTTTCAGCCCAGCCAGTAACAAAGCACCAATGAAGCCACTTGGTCACTCCTCCCCGCCCTGGCCCTGGAGGATGGGGAAAAAATATAAAGAAACGCTTGTGGGTTGAGACAAGGACAGGGAGGGATCACTCCCCACTTATGGTCACGGGCAAAAGACAGGCTCAACTTGGGGAAGAGACAAAATCAATTTAATTTACTACCGATCAAACCAAGACAAGGATAATGAGAAGTACAACCAAACCTTAGAACACCTTCCCCCCACCCCTCCCTCCTTCCCCGCTCAACCCCACTCCCGGTTCTCTCCACCTCCTCCCAGCCAGTGGCGCAGGGGGACGGGGAATGGGGGTCGGGGTCAGTCCATCATACCTTGTCTCTGCCACTCCTTCCTCCTGGGGAGAGGAGGACTCCTCACTCGGCCCCTGCTCCGCCATGGGGTCCATCCCTCCTGCGGGAGACAGCCCTTCACGAACCTCTCCAACATGCGTCCTTTCCGCGGGCTGCAGTTCCTCACAAACTGCTCCAGCGTGGGTCCCTTCCACAGAGTGCAGTCCTTCAGTCACAGACTGCTCCAGCGCGGGCTTTCCCACGGAGTCACGGCCATTGTGGGGGGCCTCCCCTCCATGGGCTGGGGGGACAGCATGCCGCCTCACCATGGGCTGCAGGGGCATCCCCTCCTCCTCCTCCTCCTTCCCTGATCTCGGTATCCGCAGACGGGTTCCTCTCACATCCCAATCCCCTGACTCACTGGGGGTTCCCCTTCTGAAATCTGTTCTCCCAGAGGTGCTACCGCCGTCGCTGAGGGGCTCGGCCTGGGCCAGAGGTGGGTCCGGCTTGGAGCCGGGGGAGCTTCGAGCAGCTTCGAGCAGGAGCCGGCCCTGCAGCCCCTCTCCCCACTACCAAGACCCCACCACACAAACCCAAAACACCACCTCTGCCCCAGCCACTGCCACCACGCACCACCGAGGCATGCCATGGTGGGCCATAGCATGGCATGACATCGTGTGGCGTGGCATGACAGGGTCTCGCATGGTGTGTCATGATGTGCCGTGCCACGCCTTACCACGCCGGGCCACCTTACCACGCCGAGCGGCTCCACCGCACGCTAATTGACAGAAATCGGGTCCAATTGACGAGGCCGCCGCTGGTGCTGTGACGCCCCGCCCCGCCCCCGGCGCCCAGCGAGCCCCGCCTCATCCCGGGTCCCGCCCACCGCCGAGCCCCGCCCTCCAGTGAGTTGGGCTGCCGGAGGGGACGCGTCGTCACCGCCCCCCTTCCAGCCTCTAGCCATTCACGGCTCTTCTCGCTCGCCGGCCCCTCTCGGAGCCGGCAGTTTCGCACTCCCCATTGGTCGGTTTGAAGAAGGCGGCGGCCAATGAGTTCGGCGCGGCCGTTGGCGGCGGCGGCGGTGGGTGGGCAGTGGGCTTTGCAGAGGCGAGTGCTCGGGATGGATCGGGCAGGGGCGGCCGCGCAGGGTGAGGGGCCGGGGGGACCCTGTGAGGCCGGGGTTGCCGGGGGGTGCGGGTGCTCCAGGGGCCCCGTGGGGTTGGGGGAGAGTGGAGACCTGGGGGCCCCTGTGGGGTGGGAGGTGATGGGGAACAGGGGCCGGGGGGGGGGCAGAGCGGGGAGCTGGGGGTGATCGGAGGACCCTGTGGGGCAGGGCCGTGGGAGACCCTCTGGGGTGGAGACAACCCCGTGGGTACGGACTGGGAGTGACCTGTGGGGACCCTGTGGTAACAGGGGCGATCGCCAGTGCCCCGTGGAATGGGGGGGGCAGGGGGTGATCTGGGGGGGGTGCTGGGCTGGGGGTGATCCGAGATAGGCTTGGGTGGCCTTGGGAGGGGGGGGTGGGTCTGCCTTGGGGGGCGGAGTGGAGGGGCAGGGACGGGCTGGGTGGCTGCTGGGGCGCTGGGAGGGTTGGGTGTACCCCAAGGGATGTGCAGGGGGTACCCCCGAAATGGGCACGCTGACGCAGTTTGGGAGGGCAGGCAGCATGGGGGGGGCTTGGGGTGTGCCTTGGAGTGCTGGGGAGACTGGGGGCACCCAGGGGTGCCATGCTGCTCTTGGGGCTCTGTGGAAGCCCTGGGGTGCAGTGTCAAGGGAAGGGGGTGACTTGGGGGGGCAGAGGGCTGGCAGGGGGGGGGGGCTGAGATGCTGTCAGAGCCCCATGCTCATGGGCTATTGGATGAGGGTGGGACAGCTTTAGGGACAGGGGCGAGGCCCTGGGGGTGGGACGATGCTGGGCTCCAGCCAGGCCAGGCTGTGCTGCAATGAGATGCCCCAGTACCGCAGCCAAACTGGGGATGTCAGAGGTACCTATCCCCTGCTCCCCCTGTTGAGGCGATCCTCACTTTTCCCACCTGCCTGCAGAGGGCTTGGCCACAGCAGGGTACAGGCTTACAGGATATGTAGCTGAAGCAGGGTCATTGGCTGCATCTCCCCTTTCCTTCTGCAAATTGACTAAGCCCCACACCAAGGTTTTGAGCGGCATCACGCCGCAAGCATCGGAGACCTCTGGTCTTTATGTGCCGATGAGCCTCTGGGCAATATCACATGCATGGAAATGCTCTGGAAATTTCTGGGAACAGCATTGCCAGGCTTGGGCAGGGAGCTCGGGAGACCTGTACAGTAGTGCTGTGAATATAAAAGAAATCCATCCTTATTGGCACTCCAAATACTGAGGTAGTGGTGTGTGCACTGCATTTTCCTACCATCTCTTTGCAGAAGAGCGGAGAAGACAGCTCCCGGAGTACCGAGCAGCCAAAGAAAATCTGAAATGCCCAAGTGCAAAGTAAGTCAGGAGGATGCTGGGGTTGGACTAGATGATCTGTAAAGGTCCCTTCCGACTCAAATTACTGGGTGATTCTCTGAGGTATAGCTGACTCTTCCCGGCTTGCTAGTGTCTGCCTTCTCTCTGCAGCAATTCACAGGCGTACAGAGAATTGCCTCCTCCCAACGCCTTGCTGTCAAGGCAGCGACCAGGGATGGCTCTGCCCCTGCAGCACCCTGGCAGCGCTCTGCAGATTTACTGGCAGCAGGAGCAAAGGGATGGTTTCAGTGTTGACATTTCCTGCTGGTTGATATTGTCTCTTCTGGGTATTTTCTGAGCCTCCATGAAACTTTCTCATCTCAGCTCTTCGGTCTGTCAGAACAGGCCCATTTTGCCAATAACTCAACCTCCTAAATGGATCTTGAAGAAAGGCTGGTTCAAGTCTCACCACTGCTTTTTAATGGCAACTTTCAGTGGCCTTCTGGGATAGCTTAATATTAGAAAGGGGCATTTTCAGTGCATTTAAAAGGATATAGATACAACCACCTACTAAATGAGTTACGTGGCTCTGGGATCCCTTAGCTGCCTTGCTTAGTTCCTCTGGAGCGGGACTGCATGCAGATACACTGCTGTGAGCGCAGCAGCCGCTTGCAGGCTGCAGGTAGCAAGGCACCTTTCTGCAAAGTTTTTAATTGAAACTGCTGATGCGCTTGGCAAACCTGAACACTCGAAAGACTCCCCGCTGCAGTGAGTATTTCTCGTGATGTTGTATTGCAAAGGAAGCCATAAAACTTCTCCATGGTGAGGAGATAAAGGGAAGCAGGATCAGAGACCAGAGAGAGCCAACCAGTCCCTGGTACCAGGCTCTGGAAAACACCACTAGTATAATAGAAATGAGGGGAGAAGATTCATGATCTTTCTTTATGGTATAGTACGCCACTTGCGTAGAATAGAGGACAATATCCTAACTCTCCGGAATTTTATTACAGAAAAATATCTGCACAGGCATTAATCTTCCCTAATAGCTGAGCTGCTAGCTCCGGAGCAGAGGGGTGGGAGAACCCTGCAGCTGGTTGCTGTCAGAGGGCTCTGATTCAGGGAGGAGGAGGAGGATAGGATGGGGGGATCTGACAGCCAGGGCTGCTGCCCCACCTCCTGCTTTGCTGCCTGGGCAGCTGAGGGGCTGGTGAATCAGCTACCGCAGTGCTGCGGCTCGCCGTGGCAGAGTGAACCCCGGCTGATGTGCTCTGAGACATCGCTGTGACCTGCAGCACAGCAGCAGCTGACTCGGATGCACCTCAGCTGTCTGCGGCGTACAGGGCAAGTCCAGACAACAGCCAGAGGCAGCAGCCTCCAAACCTATTGCCGTCTCCTGCCTGCCAGCCCCCCCTGCCTGCAGGAATGATTTTGGTTACTTTTGCTGTCAGTGGAAGACATAAGTTTTTGTGACAATCTTGGATGTCAATGTTTTATGTTGTTTTTCTGTTGCCATGCAAAAGAAAAAGAATTAATATTACGTAGTACTTCCTTGACAGCTTTTTGACTTCCAAAACCTACTCATAAGCTCGTGTCACTGAGAAAACCAGTGGTGTTTTAGAGGTTTAACCTTTCTGCAACAGCTGTTAAATAACCTGATATATTGTTTGACTTCCTACAGACCCTTTTTAAAGGACCGGGAGAATCACCTGGATCGACCCTTAGAAACAGTTTCTAAACTAGACCATGTAAGTAGAAATCTTTTGAGTTTAGTTTTGTATTTCACGCTCGAAGCGAGTCTGGGCAGAACAGGGTACCCAAATCAGGCTAGTGTGTTCCTGACCCCAAACAGGGTGCAGTCAAGAGAATGCTAAATAGCTGGTAATAAGTCAACTAATAATTTTTCAGAAGAACTTAGTGTGGGAGACTCATCCTCCGCCTATGCGCTGGTGGGTGATGCGTTATCATTCTGTTGACAACTGCTTTGTCACTGTGGGCCTTCGTGTGGATGTCACCTGGGCTAGCAGGGCTGGGGCAGGAGCGAGCTGTCAGGGTTTCTCCAAGCTGAGCTCTCCCTGGGGCTGAGGTTCGCTTTGTCTCTCCAGGTTGACAGGAACAAGAAGGATATTCTCAGAAACATGACAAAAGGCACTCAGAGGGATGGCAAGTTTCGTGCCAAATCCACACAGCACGCTGGCCACACTGCTCAGCAGAAGTCTTCAAATACGTTCCAGAGAGCAGCGGTGGTGTGTCCAGAGCAAACGAGGAAGAGTGCAAAGCTTCCCGTGGGGCTCGTGCCAAGCATAAGCCACTCTACGCAGCCCAGAGGGAGGCTCCCAGCTTCAGCCTCTGGTCACCTGAATCCAGAAAGGAACAAGAAGCCTGCACAGGGGACTGTCACCACTGCAGCACTTCAGACTGGAAGCGACCACGCCGCTCCTGGGGCACATTGCTCCCTAAATGAGGGCCTGCGGGACAGGCTGGTCTGCAACAAAGAAAATGTCCGAGTACAAGCCTCTACAACCCCTGTGCTGAACAGAGTTTTTCAGTCTGATGGAAACTATCTCGGGAACAAAAGGTTTTTGGCTCACAGGCAAAGCTCAGCCACGATGTCAAGAACCATCATGGGCCCAAAGGACAGAATTAATAGCCACCAGGCTAAGGAAGAGCTGATTCAGGATAAATTCAGGAAAACCCTGCCAGGCTCAAAGAGTGTATCTCAAAAACCAAGTATCAAAACTCAGCCCTTGCAGCCCCCTCAGTTACTTACTGCTTCTACTAATTTGCTACATAAAAACCCAGGTGCAAACCAGAAACAAACGAATACGGCAAGGCAACCCATAGGAAAGCCACTTGGCGTACTTCCAGTGGGAAATCTTAACTACCACAGACCCCCCCCCCAAATGAAAAGATCTCCCACAAAGCCTCTGGCCTCCAGCAGGCCCCAGGGAATCACAACCCTGAAATCCAGCCTGAAACCAGGTGGCACCACGCAATGGCGAAAGCCCACAGCTAAAGGGGAGGCGGATAGGAAGGAGGTGAAGGTGGTGCCTCCTGGACCCACAGCAGCATCCCGAGTGACAGTCCCCCAAAACCAGCCTCGCAGCACACACAGCTCCAAAACTCAAGCAATGGAGAGTGATTTTAGGAGTAGGAGAGAGAGGCTTAAACCAGAGCTGCCGAAGGCAAGTGGAATGCAGGCTAGGCGTGTTGCCAAGACCCCATCGGCTGCAGATCGTAAGTGAGTAGCAGCTTTGGCCGACTCTGTCCTCGCCTCCAGGGGACAGCAGAGTTTAAAGTGTTTAACTGGGTGAACCAGCACTGACCTGTTGGAAACAGGGTCCGAAGTCCTCTTATCAGTGAACGCCTGTTTGGAGGTTGATGCCCCAGAAAAGAGGAGGGTGGGGATGAGATTTGGTGGTACCCTGGGTTCCTCTCCCACTGTTTCAGCAAGTGGGAGGGGAGCATGCGGCCGCTGTCCTGTTTTATCTTCAAGGCACGCTTAAACTTGAGAGGGTTTTCCTTTCCCAGCTTAGAGCTCAGATGCATTTTTAGGATAGATGAACTGGTTCTTCCTGAGCAGCTGAAGTTGGCTAGAGGGAGATTCTAAGGGAAAACAGTAGCATGGTGAGTGCTGGCAGTCTGCTGGGGTGGTAACAGTGATCCCCTGGTCCTTTGACAGGAAACAGCTGCAGGAGTGGTTGGCATCCAAAGGCAAGACATACAAGCGGCCACCTATGATGCTGCTTCAGAAAGAGCCAGTGAAGCTGTCCTGCAGAACTGTCAAGGAGAAAGAGGAGCAAAAGAAACCAGAGCAGCCCTGCCTGGAGAAGATCAACAACATATTAACTGAGTGCCTGAAGCTCATTGAGGAGGTGGGAATGGGAAAGGAGATGCTTGAACAGGCTCCTCTTCTCCTGGAGCATCTCAGGAGAGGACAGCCACATCCCCAGAGCAGCATAGAAGGGTTTGGAGCAAGCATTCTTGCTCACTTGGCTGCAGTTGCCAGAGGGGTAACATCACGTGTAGGACAATTAAAAGTCCTCGTGGAGTTACAGATAGGCCAAAGGCATGCAGCAAGATGCACTAACGGGAAAACAGAGCAACACCCGGTCACAGGGCTTGTGTGTGTCATTCCTGGTACCTGGCAGTGCAGTCTGCAGCAGAAATTTCTGTGGCAGCAACCCAGGCTGATTGAGCCAGCACGAGGTATGTCCCTGGTGGACCTCACAGCTGCTGTGAAGTATCACCTCTGGGGTTTAGTGGCTCTGTTAGTGCGAGCACTGAAGAGTCTATCCCTTGACATCCCTCTGAAATACTAGACTCATTTTACCAAGGGGAAAATAGAGGCAGTAAAGCTATTATCTGTACATGGTCACTCAGGAGACTTGCAAAACCAGACTCCTCAGACCCTCCCTTTCCTAGAGAGTGCTGGGAGAGTGGTTACGCACTGACAGCTCCCCCAGTGCACACCTCTGGCCCTTGCCCCCCTTCTCCTAGGGTGTCCAGGCAGAGGAGATCTCTGCAGTGCTGTCCCACGTGCCCCAGGCAGAGAAATTTGCCAAGTTCTGGACCTGCAAAGCAAAACTGCTCGCCCGGAGCGGCCCTTTTGACGTGATGGGGTTGTACAAAGCAGCAGTCTGCGCTGGTGCTGTGGTGAGTGAGGCATGCTTCTCTTCAGTAGCTCCCCACGTTCCCCGCCTCTGCAGCAGCAGGTTTCCTCGAGATCGAGGGGTTGGATTTTGGGATGACTTTAGCAGCACTAGTCAGCAGTGAAAAAGCCTTTTGAGCTGCCAGTTTTGTCCCATAGAAACACCTTCGGCTTTCATCAGCCAAGCAGGCAGCACTGTGCGGGCATGAACGGGGCCGGGGGGAGGACACATACTCTGCGCCGTGTCGGAGCTGTAGCTGGAAGCAATGTGACAGCAGCTCTGTGCTGTTCTGGGCAGTGTAACTGCAGCATCTGGTGGGATTTACCCACGCGGGGTTGATGGCTGCTTAGCTGTGCCTGTGTCCTGACAGATCTCACTTAGAGAAGGGAAATTCTGCAGCCTTTTGCCACTGTCTCCAGCACAGGGTGTTGCGATGCAGCAAAAACCCTTTCTCCTATTCAGTTGTAACTCCAGTCTCCGTTCCCAAGTGAGGCCTGCCTTGACCCGCGTTTTGCTTTTCCTGTAGCCACTCCAGGAGCTCAGAGAAGTTGTCCTTGATATTTTGAAGGCTGCAGACCAAACATCAGAAGGTAATGTGAATGTGGGGGCAGGCTAGAGCACGGGCAGCCTGGGGTTCCCTGCTGCTGCAGGCTGGGAAGCAGCATGGTTTGCAGTCTGTCCCAGCACCCTGTGTCCCTGTTGACTTTGATGGAGACCGAGTGTTGTGAAAGTCCGGAATCCTGATCTCGAAAATGGGGCAAGATTCCTCTGCCAGGGCTGGGCACAATCCCGGCCCAGCATGCCTCTGTAGCAAGGTGCCCTCGTCCACGTCCGGAGCACCGCAGTGTTGTAATCCCTCCCCAGCTGCCGCTCTCTGCAACAGTGCTGCCCTTTTCTTCTCCTGTCAGGGGAAAAGGCTGAGCAGCCCATTCCTTGGGAGCCTACAACGCCTTGCCCGAGTGAGAGGCAGCAGATGGTAGCAACTCCCTGCATGACGGGGAAGGCCCTGACCAGCCTGCCCATCTCAATCAAGTTACAAGTTACATCTGCATCCAGGTAAGGCTGAGCTGCCTGCTCCTGGCAGCAAGCACCCTCTGTGCCAACGCTTCCTCTGCAGGATTTATCTAAAGGGTCTTGTCTTCTCCGCAGAGGAAAGGAGTTACTGGAAGGCCAGGAGCTGAAACTCGTGACGCCAGTGCGGCGCTCGCTGCGGATAGGGTGGGCTGGGAGCCGCTACCCAGAGATGCTGAAGGACCATGACCCCGTGGTGTCATCTCTCAGTGAAATCCTGGATGCTGAGGAGGAGACTCAGTTCTTCTTCCGGAAAAACAAGGCTTTGCCAGAGGTGACGGAGCTGGAGGGTTTGAGTTTGTATCCCGCAGAGTGCTGCTGAGGGATTCCCGGTGGGGTGCAGGCTGCTTGCTTCCCCATGCTGCCTTGCACATGCTCTGCTGACTTCTGTTGCCTCGCGGATGTAAATATATAGCGGTGGCACATAATAAGCACTGTTTCAAATATATAAGCGCTGTTTTAAATATATAAAAACTTGCAGTAGAGATGTAGCGTGGCCTAGTGAGTAGTGTGCAAGGTCCAGGGTTGGAGACGGGCTATGTCCCCTGGGACTGCCCTTGGCTCCTCTGCTGTGACGCATGCCCTGATTTTCCTGCTGTAGGATGATGTCAGTCAGACCCCGCAATGCTCCAGGCACCTGCTGGTGTTTTGCAAGCAATGTCCTGAGGGATTTGCTCCAGAGCTGTGTTGCACCCTATCCGGACAGCATCTGGATGTTCCTCACTGAGAGGCTCACACAGACCCCATGTCTCGTGTCTCTCGTAGCAGCACCAGCTACGCCAGACTGGCGAAGGGCTGCAGGGCCTGGGGTACCTGCGGGACCACAGCAGCTCCCGCACAGGCCCCGAGGAGGCTGAAGGCGGCACACGCAAGGGGCGCAGAGGTCCTGGGGATGCAGCAGGGCAGGCTGCCAGCCCCCTGGGCATGGCTGGGGGTCTGCGACAGGCCAGCGAGGGCAGCTGAGCCCCATTAGTGCGCTCAGGGCCACTACAGCAGCTTCCCCTCCCTCAAGGGCTGTCCTCGCACCAAGAGCAAGCAGTGGCACAAGGCAGCTGGTGACAAGACTGTTACAGATGCATGCATAACCAAATCCAACAGGTGTTAAAACTCAGATTTATTCTTCAGTAAAAGTTAGTTAGAAGTCCGGTAACATTTTATAAAACCACAGGCTCGATGATGTAAAGAGAATTAATACTACACGGCCGACTTAAGAATCCCCAAGATTTAAAGTGATGGCTCCAAAACGCACATATCACTCACCCAAAAGCTGAGAGCTCTCTCCCCTGAGGAGTTACCCTGGGTAGTGCCCCGACCAGAGGGGGAGTCCCCACCTGCAGACCCACCACTCCAAGGAGGACTGGCTCCAACATGTCCTCCGTCGGGACCCCCTTTATAGCCCTGTCAAATCCCACCTGTGGGCATTTAATCCCTATTAGCCAGGAGGGTAACCTCGGTGCACCTGGCGGGTCTCGATTGGCCAATTCAAATTTCAACCTGCGCCCTCCAGGGTTTAGTTGTTTTTTTTTCCTTCCCCTTCTCCCTGCCTGGAGAAGTTTCGTTTCCTGCTGGGGGGATTGCTGGGGGGATGGTGGATGGCGGGGGGGGGGGGGGGGGGGGGGTGGGGGGGGGGGGGGGGGGGGGGGGGGGGGGGGGGGGGGTGGGGGGGGGGGGGGGGGGTGGGTGGGGGGGGGTGGGGGATGTGGCGGGGTGGTGGTGGTGTACTGCCGCAGGGACGGTTGCTGTGGATTGGGATGGTTTCCCTGCTGTGAGGAGTAAAGCGGTGCGGCTGCCATGAAGGGCAGAGGGGAGCCCTGTCGTCACCTCCCTGTCCCTAGCAAACAGCGGTCCAGTCCTCATCCCACCCTTTTGCCTCCTCCCGACATAGCCACCACCACCGTTGGGTCAGCATCTTTATTGAGAAACCTCGATGCTGGAAGAAGTCTTAGAGCAGTAGCTGGAATTCCAGGCATGGGTCTGGGGAGGGTGGCAGGCCCGGCCCCCTCCTCTGGTGTGCAGGGCAGTGCCGCCAGAGCGGTGGGTGTCTTGGGGCTGCCACCCTCCGCCCAGGGGCTTGCACTTGTCCCAGCTGCTGGCTGAGGATTTGGGAATTGCCCTTTGCCCCCACCTCCCAGGCTCAGGGGCAAAGCAGTTTTCCTTTAAAATAGCCAATTTCATGCCTCCGCGGTGCCAGGAGTTTGAGCATCTTTTATAAATAGAAACGGGTAGAAAACAGAAGAGGGTAATAGCGAGTAAAAGGGATTCCCAGGGAGCAGCAGGTGCCTCCAGAGCCCTTCTGTGCTTGAGCAACATCCACACACCTCCACTGGGAGCCAGGCGCCAGCGCCATGGTGCCTGGGCCAGACACTGAAGCTGGAGGGGCAGGGGCTGCTGGGACCACCGATCCATGCAAAGCAGGTTTCCAGCAATACCCGCGGCAGCAGCGCTGCTGGCTCTCCCTGGCATTGGGCGGCCCCAGCCTGGCGTCGAGCTGGCTGGGAGAAGCAGCTGATGCTGGTGAGGGGACCCATGAGTGAAAGTGGGGGCACCGGGCAGCCCGTGGGCTCTGGGGGGCCCTTCTCCCAGCTCCTGGCACAGTCGGGAGAAGGGCAATGCTGCACGGAGAGAGGTGTGACATGGGGTATGGGCCAGGGCCACCAGCTGTCCTGTGGCCACTGGAGGTGGTAGCTGACCACGGGTGGCTTCAGGCTGGCAGCACAAGTGGTCTGGGGCCACCAAATGCCCTGCTGGGGGCTGGCTACTGCCAGCTCAGCAGCCGTCGGCGCTGGGGTGGGCTCAGGCTTCTCCATCATCCTCCTCCTCCCCGCTGGAGTCCCGGCGTACCCCAGCAACCTGAGAAGGAGGTGCGGGGCTCAGTGGGCACAGGACCCCACTGGCATTGGGTTGCTGGTGCTGGGACTCCTCTGCCCTTCTGCTCCTCGGTCCCCTGCCACCCACCTGCTGGCCAGGGTGGCCGTGCTGGGCCAGCCAGGGTGCCAGGGCCGTGCCTGCCTCCCCCGCGTCCAGGCGGCCGTGCTCCACCGTCGACTCGTGTGCCATCTGTGGCAGGGAGAAGGCTTGCAGAGAGGGGCCAAGCACCAACCAGCCAAGGGGTTGGGTGCCCACCAAACGCCTCCAACATCCCTGTAGCTGCCTCCCCATCCCAGGCAGGGAGGGAAACTGAGGCACGGTGGGTGAGCAGGGGGGGCTGGGAGCTGCATACCAGGACAGGGGGTGCTCGGAAGAGGTAGCTGAAAGGGTAGTAGAGGAAGTTGATGAAGGAGGCGGCATAGAGGTCTGCGTAGCGCATCAGCTGGTTGGCGAAGAGCGTCTGGCGTGAGCCGCAGCGGAAGAGGCTGCCCATCTTCCCGTAGCACATGTCCATCTCGTGCGTGACTTTCTGCGCATGCAGCGGGTTGGGTGGTCAGGGCACCCAACACCCCCTGCGGTGCTCCCCCCTCCACGGACGAGGAGGAAATCCGGGGGGGGGGGGGGGGCTGAGCCATGTGCCGACTGGGATGGTGCCCCAGGCATCACCTGGATCCGACGCTTGATGGAGCTGATGTCCGGGCGCTCGCTGCTGCCACTGTCCAAGTGCCTGGAGTGGGAGAGACCCGGCTGGGGGCTCGCCTGGAGGGTCCCCCATGTGTGCCTGCACCCCCCCCCTCCCATGCCCCCTGCCTGCCCAGTGCCCACTCACTCGTACAGCTCCGCCAGGAAAAGGTCCAGGCTCCGCAGCTCCTCAAACAGCTCTGCAAGTGTAACGGGGCCAGCTCAGTGCGGGCAATGTCCAGTGCTGCCCAGCACAACCGACACAGGGTGTCTGGGCACACCTCACCGGGGCTGGTTTTGCCATCGAAGCGGGGGCAGGAGGCTCCAAGCCACCTCCCCTAGCTGGGCTTGGCTGTGTCCCTAGCCGGGCGCTGCTCACCGCTCTTCTCCGTCCAGACCTGCAGCTCGCGGGCCAGCTCTGGCACCACCAGGAAGGTACGCCAGCCCTGACGCTTCTTGGACTTGAGGATGTCCCCGAAGATGTGGTCCCCCATGTAGAGGATGTCTTTGCCCTTCACGCCCAGCAGGTCACACACCACATCCGAGGAGCCTGCGACAGCCAGAAGTCAGGGTGACGGTGCGGGCATGTTCCCCCGAGCTGCCCATGGAGCCTGGCTGGGCGCTCACCGCCGGAGTAGACGGCGCAGTGCTGGAGCGGACCGGTGTACGTCCCAATGCGCAGCTTCCCCGTATCCTACGAGACAAGAGGACCCCAGGACGGGGAGTACTGTTACCTGTGCCTGCTCGGTGCCCACCCAACTGCGAATCCACCCCCCCCATGCCCGCGGGAGCCCTTGTGGTGCCCAGACAGTGCCCACTGGCCCCATGGCAGTGGAGGGGTCCCCACCGTGTTGACTTGGCGCAGGACAGTGCCCTCGGCGAAGAAGAGTGGCTTGCGGGTGTCCACCACGATGAGGTCGAAATAGGATCGCCAGGGGCGCTGCGGGGTCTCGGCCTGCTGGGTGTCAGGTTGGAGGGATTCAGGGAGGGGATGCCAATGGCACCCTGCACCCCCCACCCGTCCCACACCGGGGGCAGACTCACCTTGTGCCCATCGCTGAAGTCAAACAGATAGGACATGATGGCCTGCAAGGACAGCCGGCATCTCCACCACTGTCCCCAGGGAGGGCAGACCCCTGCCTGCGCTCTGCCCCCACCCAGGGCCCCCCCAGGGCAGGCTGGAGCCGGGGGTGGGGGGGTGGGACACGCACGACAGACACAGACACCCCCTACTCACGTCGGTGTAGTTATAGTCGCTGTTGGTGGCCAGAAAGACCTTCCCCACCTCCTTCATGCGGCTCAGCAGCAGCGGCACCCGGGGCTGGCGAGGGGAAAGTCAGGGCGGGAGGGGCTGGGGGGGCCACGGGGACCCAGCTGAGGGGACCAGGGTGGGGAGAGGTCCACAGGGAGGGGGGTCCACAGACACTCACGTCCTTCACTACATATTTCTCCAGGTTCTCCAGTGTCTTTTCCTTCAAGCAGCCCTGCAGAGGGGATGGATGGTCTGGCCAAAACCTCCCTGGGGGTGGGGGGTGTCCCCAGTACTCTCAGCATGCCCCCCAGCAAACCCCCCCCACTCTGCCAGCCCCCTGCCCACTGCACCCACCGAGAGGTGGACACTGTCCATGGCCTCGCGCACATCCTGGAACATGCTGCGGAAGGACATGAAGAGGTTTCCATGCTTGTAGCCAGTGTCACAGCTGCAACAGTCAGGAAAAAGGGGGGTTGAAGGGGCTGCCCTGCTGAGGGGAGGCACCCCCCCCCCCCATCCCCGACCCACCAGGTCCAAGCCCCCACCCACCATCTCCCTCTTACTTGATGTATCTGGAGCAGTTGGTGAAGAAGTCCACGAGACAGGCGTAGAGGTGGGCCTCTGCCGGGGAGGGGGCTGTGAGAGGGGATGCGGGGGGGGCACAGGGGGAGGGCAGCAACCCACGATGGGGTTGGGGGGCCTGGGGCGGGGGGGGGGGGGCAGGAAGTCTCACTCACCCGTGAGGTTGAAGAGGGTGTTGAGGATGTGGAAGCGCTTCATGTCGTCCCGCTGGATGAACTTGTTGGGGTAATAGTGGAGGATTTCGGCCCTGGGGAAGGAGCATGGAGCTGCACCCCATATCGAGGGTTCCCTCCCTGTCTGTCCCCCCCCGGGGTTCCCAGACTCACCCCTTAAGGAAGCGGAAGCCGTGGGCGCAGACCAGCAGGTTCCCGTGGGAGTCCACCTTCAGCAGGTTCCCGTACAGGGCATCGAACACCAGCCCCCTGTGCCGCACACCCCATCAGCGGGTGGGGTTCCTACTGACAGCCCCCCCCATCCCCTGTGTGTCCCCCAAAACCCGCCGGCACTCACCGCGTGGGGAAGGTGGGGTCGTACTTGTAGGCGAGGATCTCATGGGGGTACCCGATGGAGACGAGGTGCTCCAGCAGCAGGACGAAGGCCAGCTCCTCGTAGTCAGGGGACTTGTACACTGCAGGGAGACAGGGAGCGTGGCATGGGCATGGGCTGGTGGGGTTCCCGCCACCCTCCCACCCTGCCTCAGCCTCCCCCCCCGCGCCAAAAACGCACTGGCCAAGGTGTAGTCCATGTCAAAGCCGAAGCACTTGATCTTCTCCAGCGCCAGGCTCCGGTTGACGAAGATCCTGGAGGTGACCAGGCGGGGGGGGGGCAGGTATGGGGGTGAGGGGTTGTCTAGGGCTGGGGGCGGCACAGAGGAGGAGGACCTGTCCCCATGTCCCCCATTCCTGGCCAGGGGGCTGTGGGGGCTCCGTGCCCGCCCTGGCCCAGGGGCCCCACAGTGAGTTATTGGAGCAGAAAAATGGGCTTTTGAGCTGGAAATGGAGCCGGCGGAGGGAGAGGAGTGCAGGGCAGGGAGGGGGGATAATGAGCCCCCTGTTTTGGCCTTCCCCCCCCCCCCAGCCTGTCTACATGGGGGGTCCCGTCAGGGCCTCTGCCCTCTCCCCCACCCCCCCAAGGGTCCTCCCCCGTACTTGCACCCCTGGGATCCTTCCCTCGGGTCCTGCCACCCCACAAATGCCCTCCTCCCCACCTGCCCACCCCCACCAGCCGTCTCCCCGCAGCTCCAGGTCCTGCTGCCCCCGATCGCCCCCCCCTCGAGCCCCCTCTCTCCCGCTCCTGCCCCCCAACCCCCCCGGCCGCCCCCCGGCCCCACCGGTGCTGGCAGTCCCTCCGCAGCGCCCGCGGGTCGCCCGGGCCCGGGGCCGCCGCCGGGCCCCGATCCCCCTCGCTGCCCATCGCCGCCGCCTCCGGCCGCCGCCTCCAGCCGCCGCCGCTTTAACGGGGCCCCGCGGGACCGCCCCGACCCGGCCCCCGGCACCGGCCCCCGCCCCCCCCCCCCCCCCCCCCCCACCCCGGGTGCAACAGCCGGGACGGGACCCGGGGCACCCCGGGGTGGTGACCCCCCAAATGGGGCGGTGATTCCCCCTCCTCGTGCGCCCCCCCCCCGCAAAATGGGTCAATGAGCCCCCAAATGGGGCAGCATCCCCCCATGTGCACCCCAAAATGGGGGGGTAGTCCGTCCCCCCCGCCGTGCACCCCCCCCCGGGGCAGCGCCCCTCCATACACCCCCAAATAGAGCATGCCTCTCTCACGCACCCCCAAAAGGCGCCCCCCCCCCCCGGAGGAAGCGCCCTCCCACGGCCCCGGCCCCGACGGCGCCAGGAGCAGCCGCGGCGCCCGGAGCAGCCGCGGCGCCCGGCCCGGCCCGGCCTGGAGCTCCGGGGCCGGTGTTTGCCCAGCGGCGGGGCCGCTGGCAGCGGGGAGCGACCGGCAGCGAATCATTAACCGGGGTCAAGGCCCGGCCCCGCCGCCGCCCCGATGGGCGCCCCGGCCCCCCCCCGCTCCCCCCGAGAGGGGCGGGAGCTGGAAAGGGGGGGGGGGGCTGCGCGGCACTGGGGGGGGGGGGGGGTGTCCGGCACCAGGGGCCACCCCCAGCACCTCACACTGGAGGGATGGGTACAGGAGGGGGCACCCACGTCCCGCGGGACATAGACCAGTCCCGGGGGAAACGTCCTCATCCCCATGGGGCCCGACTGGCACATTCCCATCCCCACGGGACTCGTCCCCATCCGCATGCCATTGACTCACATCCATGTCCCGGTCCCCATGGGTCACATCCCCACGCAGCTCCGCAAGGCACACCCCAAACCCCATGGGGCACGTTCCCAAGCCCCCATGTCCGCACATCCTCATGCCTCCAACCCCAGGCAGGGCTCAGCACCCCCAGGGACCCACAGGTGTCCAAGCTGCCTCAGCCAGCACCAGTCCCACTGCAATCACCCACAGCTCTTGCAACACCCTGGTGCCAACCCGCTGACGTGGGTCCCCCCCTGCCTGGCCTTGACCAGGGCTGGGCCCCCTGGAACAGGAGGGAGCATCACTGGGGATGGGGACATGGAGGGGACAGCAGGTGCAGCTGCGGCCCCAGGGTTGGGGGCAATCAGGCTGGTAACAGGCTTAGGAACTGCCCCCCCCCCCCAGGTGTGGGGCCCTGATAACCCCCCTATGCAGGGCTGGGGTGAAGCCCAGAGCTGTTTACAGCCAGTCCCATGACACTGGGGGACACGTGGGGCTCTTATCAGCTGCCCCAGTCCCGGCTCCCTCCCAGGGCGTGGATCCAAGGAGGGGCAGGGCAGAGGCTGTGGGGCAGCATGTGACTGGGGACAGTGCCCAGGGCCACCCCAGCAGCGCCCCCCCAGCCCCAGCATCAGCATCAGCACTGGCATACGAAGGAAATCTTTATTGAGTCCGAGGTAGCAGCAGTGAGGGGTGGGCCAGGGGGCTGCCCCCAGGGACCCCCGAGCAGGATGGTTGGGCAGCGCCTGATGTCCGCACCACTACAGCGATGGAGGCAAAGCTGAACGCAGCACACATAGCCCACCATGGGGGGATGCCCCACAGCCCCCAAGCCCTCCCAGCAGGGGCAAGGACCAGCCCTAGTCCTTACTCAAAGAGGAATCACTGCCAGGGGATTTTAATTAAGTCATTAAAAATAAAAAAAAGTGGCCTCCCATAACTGCTAATCTAAAGCTACAGCACAGCAGGGGAGTCACACCAAGGGCAGGCACAGCCTCAGCACTGCACCCCCCTCTAGAAACTTAGCGCCAAGACATTTATATTAAAAAAAAAAAATACTTCAGTGACAACACTACGCAGAACTGAGGAAGCCCCAGAGATGATGGTAGCCCCCATCCCACGGTGGGACAAGCCTCCCCGGCTCCTGGAGGGGAGGGTGGCAGCAGGGAAGCAGGAGCAGCGCGAGCCCCAGTGCCCTCACACCTTCAGGACAGCGTACTTGAAGACAGCCATGATGGCGGCACTGATGAGACCCGAGATGGGGACAGTGACAAACCAGGCCATGAAGATATTGCGGAAGAGGCGCCAGTCCACCGCCTTCCTGGAACGCAGCCAGCCCACCGAGACCACGGAGCCCACCTGCCCAAGGAGCCAGGGCACAGCTCAGCATTGCAGCAGGACGGGGCACCCATGGGGTGCCCACCACCCCACAACAGCCTTGCCCAGGGGTGCCCAGGGAAAGCCTCAGCCATGGGGCCAAGGGTCTTGCTTCAGCCCTTGGGGACCCAGCAGACACCATGCTGGGAGAGCAGGGTGAGGAGCTGCCATCCCAGAGCAGTGATGAGGACAGGGCAGTGCAGCACTCGGGTTCCCATGGCTGCTTGGCAGAGCCCTGGAGTCCATCAAAGGGGTTTTGTTCTCCCATCACCTCCTTGAGTGCCCCCTCACCCGGGGGACTCCCCCCAGCCCTGGGCAGCTGCTGCCACCCCACATTGAGATGCAAATGGCAGAGCTGGGACCTGAAGGCTGGCCAGCAGCCTGTTTGGAACCTCCCACATAGCTCAGCCTTAATAGCACCAGGATTTGGGGGAAGCTGAGCTTGTACCGAGCCAGCACCATCGCCCTCCTGCCACCTCCACCTACCTTGCAGTGGGTTGTGCTGATGGGGAGGCCAACATTGGAGGCAATCACCACCGTCAGGGCAGACGCCAGCTCAATGCTGAAGCCGCTGCAGAGACAGAAAGCACATGAGAACCCAGGCACCAGACCCCCTGCGCTACCCAGCACATCAGGCTGGCTCAGCCCAAGCCAAACATGGCACCGCTCTCCCCAGGCATACCCTGTGCAGCAGGGTCAGCTTCTCACTTGGCTCTCCAGACCCCCAGCAGCCCCAGACTGACACCCCCCAAGGGATGCAGGGAAGCATTATGGGGCCACACATGCCCCAGCTCTACCACCTGAGCAATGGAACCCCCAAAGAGAGCATGGAGAGGGGCTCCAAGGGCAGGATGCAGCTCTAGGACTGCCTGAAGCCTCCCCCTGCCCCAAGGCAGACCTTACCTTGATGGTGTGATGGGAGTCAAGTCCTTCCCCATCGTCTGGATGACTCTCCTTCCCCAGACCCACAAGCCGATGCAAATCCCTGCACCTCCATAGAGCAGCAGCCAGATGGGAGTTGCCACCTTGGTAGCCACATCACCCGTCTGATAGACCAGGTAGAGTGCGACCAGGGGCCCTATGGCATTGCTGGAAGAGAAAGAAGAGCTGGTCTAGAGGGCCAGAGGCCCTGGGCAAGGTGGGCACCAGCCCCAGCAAGCAACCCCACCACTCCTGCTGACCCAACTGACCTGACATCATTGCCACCATGAGCAAAGGAGCCAAAGCAGGCTGTGAGGATCTGCAGGAACTGGAAGAGGAGGGACACCTCGGGTTTGTCCTGGTCATGCCATTCTTCCAGGGAGCTACTGCTGCCCTTGCAGTCGCTGATGCCCATCTCCACCTGGGCTGTGTTCAGATCCACATCAGCCACCGGGTGGGCATCTGCCACCGCATTGCAGTAGCTGGTGTAGCTGTCCATGCGGACCCTCTTCTTGGTGTCCGCCACAGGCCAGGTCAGCTTCTCCATCTCCTCTCCCTCCTTGGCGCGGAGCGAGTCCAGGGGCATGCCGCAGATGGCCATGGTGTAGGAAGTGTAGCTGTTGTTGCGCCGCAGGGGCTTGTCCCCTGAGTCCCCCATGCAGTCCCCCATCTTGGCCAGGTGCAGTTTATGCAGCAGCTCCTTGTAGAGACCGGAGTCCTTGTGCACGGTGTGGTACTGGTACTGTCCGCTGGAGCTCATCTGGTGGCCCATGGCCTGGTTGAACTGGACGATGTTGCCGTTGGGCAGCCGAACGGCTCCTGCCAAGGGAGATGGTGGGGGTTTAGCACCCAGGGGTACCTGCGGTGGGGGGAGACCACCCTGGCACCCCCATATCATCCCCCACCACTCACCGCTGTCAATGCTGGTTTCCTTCAGGTCAAGGCTGGGGAGCCTCTCCTGCTCCGGGGCCTCCTCCAGGTCCCCCAGGTTGAAGGAGACTGTCCTCTCCTCCACTGCTGCCCGGTGGGGTGTAGCCGACCCCACATCAGCAACGGGGCTCTTGGCATCACCCAGGGGCACCTTGGGCTCCTCATGGTCCTCCTTCGGGCTGATGTTCTTCTCCATCAAGGGGCTTTCGGAAGGACTGGATTTGATCTCTCCTGTGAAGGGAGGCAGCTGCCATCAAACCCCTTCCCACCACCACCCCCAACACCAGGAGCAAGCCCACACCCCTCACCACTCAGATTTATGGCAGCCAAATAAAAAATTTACAGCTTCCCCCCCATCCTGAACTTTGGAAACTGCTGGGCAGTCGCACCTTGTCCCGGGCACAACAGCCAAACCGTCACAAGCCAGCTCATCTCCTATTTTTAGACCCCCCCCACCCACACGGGGTGTGGTGAGCACCATTATGGGGCTTTTATGCCCATTCTTCCTACAGCAGAGGTTCCTCTTTGAGCCATGTTTGTCCCATTCCCGCCAGCCGTGGGATGCTCTGGACCTGCTTCTGGGGTGGCTGTGACCCCTGAAGCTGATGGGAAGGTGCCCAGAAGAGCCCAGCTCCTCTGCCAGCCCATCAGCTCCAGCCTGCCAGGAGGACTCGCCTGTCTGGGCTCCTCTCCAGCTCCCACTGGTGGGTGACAAACACCTCCTGAGGGCAGCCTGGTTTCCTGTCCCACTGGAAGAGCCAAGCCAGCGGCACCAAGCCCTGGAAGCTGAGGCTGTTACTCCCCCTCTACCGGGAAAAGCATGTTTTCTCCAGGTGAAAACATGAGGTCAGCTCCTTCAGACAACAACAAAAACCACCTCCTTGTCACGAACATGACCATTTCCAAGCTAGTTTGCTCCCTGCAAGGGCTGGGCTGTCACATCCAGCCCCTCACCCTGGCATCAAGCCCCTGCAGAGCTCATCTCCCCCTGCATCACCACCCTCCTCCCAGCAATGCTCTCCAGCAGGCAGGCTGCCTTAGCAGGCAGGGGAGCCTGTCTGGCAGGCCGGAGTTAAGCCGAAGCTTGAACAGCTGGAAGAATGTCAAGGGCAGCTATAAAGCTGTTAGTCACACCCCAATTACACCAGTCTGACAAGGACACTGGTTATCCCCTCATCTCCAGTTCCTTAAGTGCCCCAGACTGCACACAAAATTTATATGCAAGACCACACACGGCTCCAGGAGAGCTGCCTGTACTTTTCAGGAGGCAGAACTCGGGACTGCTCTTTTGGATGCCTTTCAATAGAGATTTTTTTTTTTTTTGAGCTACAGGGAAAGGATTTCATCAGCTTACACAGCTTTAAACTTGTGATCTGCATCTGCCAGGCCAAAGATTGATCAGCAGGTATGCAGAGGATTAAAGGTTACACCGGTTAACAGGCAGGTTGTCTCCTGCCTTTTCTTCTTCTCTATTAAACAGAGAAATCAGGCTCGTTTGTATTGCCTGCTGTCTGGTGCAGTTCAAGGAAAGATCACCCTGCACAGAAATCAGCTGCCAGACACCGCTCAGCAGCACAACAGCTACTTTGAGGGGTATTCTGGGGACCCAGGGAACAGCTTTCTGGTGCTGCTGCAGGTTAAGAGCACGCAGGGTCCAGGTTGATGAGACGAGCCCCAGTGACTCAGGGTTTGCAGAGCAGCTTAAGCGATAACTGAAGCTGAGGATCCCTGCTAATAACAGCCCTGCGGCTAATGAGATCTCCCGCTGGGAAAAGAAGTTGGTTAGTCTGAGAGTGCCCTTCTCCAAAGGATTGCAAAGAGAGAGGCATTACTTACGTTCGATTTTCTTCTTCATTCTTGGACATACAAAGAACCAGACGACGAGAGCACAGACAACAGCACTCCCCGCCGAAATTAGGAGGATACCCCACAGAGGAAGTTTGTCAAAGCCCAGCACTAGGAAATAAAACAACGGATCTTTGAAAACCTCTGGGCAAAAGCCTCCTCGACATATGACTTTGCTCTTCCTGGCACAGGGACTCCATCACCTGCAACATCCCTGAGCTAATTCGCCTGCCAGGGAGAAATGCCAGTGGAAAGCCATCACTGACCGCACTGAGAGCTTAACCCACACAGAAGCCCCCCCTGCGGTTACATCTCCCCCATCACAAGCTAATCTTTCACACGTGCAGACACTTTCCCCTCCCTCCCGCAGCCAAACCCGATCAGGGACCAGTGCGTGCCCCGAGCAGGGACTGGAGGCTCCTCACAGCCCTTGTCTCCTCACTTGCTGCAATGTCAAGAAAAAAAAAAAAAAACCACCCAGCACGGCTACTGCAGCGACAGCGCCACTTTCCCCGGTCGGGGAGAGGATATGCAGGACCTGGGCTGCTCCCACCAGAGAGCCCCATGTCTCCATTAACTCCTCCAGCTGCTGGGGGAAGATGGTTCTCCTGCCCGACAAGTCCCTAGGAACTTAAGCTCAAGCTTCAAGGCATCCGAGGTGTTATGTGACCTAGTTACAAGCATTCTCACATGCAGCGTGACTTCTAGCAAAGGTTTTGCATTTTACAGCCTGCTGCAGCCCCCAGTTGGGGTATCAGGTGCTTGTGACCGCTCAACTCCTGCATCTTCCACTGCAGGCAATAATTTACTGCTCCTAATGCACCACCAGCAACATCACAGCTATTTTACCCATGCGTGTGGCTATTTGCTTACACCAAGCCCGGCTCACTGAAGGCTACAAACCCCGTACTTGAGTGGCACAGAGCTCACCCAGCCCTCCTGCAGCTCAGGACTTGGGATAAACGCAAATCCACCTTGGGGGTGCCAAGGTACAAAGTGATCTTGGAGCAGCACCGCTGCTGCTTTGCAGCCCTGGTGCCCCCAGCAGCACCGCAGCAACCCTGCCTTCTCCCCAGGCTGGAAAGCCAAAGGAAGGGGAAGCTGACATCCCTTCAAAAATTCTTCTAGCCACTGTTTACAGAGAAAACCCTGCAGAGCCAGCACTGACTGCCTTCACCCCACCTCCAGCAACTCCTCCATAACAGGAAACCCATGCTCAGACCAAAAACAGCTCACACCAAGTCACCCCAGCAGACGGAGGTTACGGAGGCTCCAGCTCTGCAGGCAAAGCCACCCTCCCTGCCAAGTCCTCTCCTCGTCCTGCCCGCAACCTGTCCCCCTACACAACAGCCAAACAAGCATTTCAATTTGGCTTCTCAAACTGAAGTACAAACTCCTCTTCTCAGTACAGGTGCCAGCTCTTCTTGCCAGGGATAATTACTTTATTCTTAGGGACAAGGTGAATCAGGAGGCACAGCCTCCATCCCTGCTCCTAGCCTTGCTACCGGCAGCCCGAGGAATCTCTTCAGTGGCAGCCGGGTACCTGAGTTTTAGCACAGGTAAGAGAAGGTAAGGGGAAGTCATGTTATCTGCCAGTCCTGTGAAGTCTAAGGAGAAAGGTCTGGAGGGGTTTAGTTTGAGCAGGTCTCTTTGGTTGGGCAACTATCTAGCCCAGAACTCAGCGCACGCTAGCCTGCAGCCTTCTGTAACCGGCACAGGCCAGCCGCCTTCTAGGAGATTTCAGCCCTGTAAAGCAAAAAAGGGGTAAATCGTGCATTTAATGGAGGGTTTTATAAAGAATTTAAAAATTAAGGTTCAAGTATTCTGATGTGTACTTACAAGGGGCACCGGTATACATGATGGAGAAGAGGTTGATCCCCACAGTACAGGCATAGAAGATGGGCAAAGCCCGCAAGCCGTTGGGAACAGGATCTGCCTGCAAAACAAGGATCAGTGCTGCAGGAAGCCAGACCTTGAGGGTTGCACAGCAGCCGAGGAGCAGCCAAGCAACAGTCCCTTCCCCAAAAGGTGGCTTGTGCCTTCAGTCAACTGCCAACAGCAACTCACCACATTCCCGCAAGCCCTGCCAAAAGCCAGTGCTCCCAACAGCTTTTTAGAGAATAACCCACAGGGCTGCCACTGTCAGACCCACTCCAGCAGCCTTGGGGCAGAGACAGTGGGAGAACACTGTGGGTCCCATGAGGCTCCCCAGGAAGCCAGGGCAGGACCAGACGAGCATCCCACCATTCCCAAGGCTGGAGCATCTCATCTGTGCCTGCGGCAAGGGGCTGCCTGGCTCCTGAACCCCTCCTGGGGCTCCACAGCCTGTGGACCTCCACAGCCTCCAGCTGCACGTATGTTTTCTTTCAACTCCCCAGGCACTTTCAGACAAAACCATTTGTCAGACAAAGCTTTCACCTCTTTCCAGCTGACTTGGATGAAATAAAAAAGTCCATTACCCACAAAGCAGCTTATTTGACCACATACCTGCACAGAGAGGCCGTCACCCAAGCAGCAGGAGCACTTAATCTCCGCTGCTGCCCAGCAATTGGGGTCTAATGTCAGTACAAACACACCGAGCCTTACCGAATGCCGAGCAGGACAGAGCAACCGGACTGTTCAGCACCAGAATGAAGCGTGACAGGGCCAGCCCAGCTTTGAAAGGCCAGTTACGCAAGGTTGCTCTGACAGCGGTGACGCTGAATTGTTTTAAAGGGCTGCCAGGTAGAAACCAGCAGCGATAAGATCTTAACACCTCTTGAACCAGAAATAGTTAGAGCTAAAACCTGAAATAATTTAAGGTAACCTCAAATATGCAGAAGAAAATGTTGGAGTTCCTCTGTACAGCTGGCTGGATACCCCTGCTCAGGGCTGGCAGCATCCTGCGCTCCAGGGTCATGATCACCTCAGAAAGATGAGGTCTAAAGGTGCTGCCTCCATTTCAAGCACCTTTGGGTACCCAATCCCTCTTTCTGGGCTTTCAGACACACCCAACAGTGGGAGCGTGTCCCTGGAGCCACCCTGAGCACCCCTCACCCCTACCTGGGGCCCCAGATGGGAGGAAAGCGCAGTTTCCACAGTGCCAGGGACAACTCTGGCCCTCCTGGCTTAAAAAAGAAAAGCCATCGCTGCTGGTCATTGCCTTCATCTGCAGCCTGACACAGGAGGAGGTCCAGCCTTGCACCAGGACTTAGGAAAAGCCTGACAAGCAGCTCTGATCTTATCAATTCTGGGCTACTTCACTACTTGGAAACTGCAGCTGTTTCCGCAGAGGCCAGGCAGGACACTCCTGGCACCGATGTTTTGGAGGAGGTGAAGCGATGCCTCCGCACCTCCCAGGCTCTGCTTTGGGGAGCGGCTACAGGTCTCGTTCTCCCATCCCTTCAGCTCCTCCTGCAGGGCTCACCCAAGTGTCAACACAATGATGGACATGCCTGGAGGAGCTGTGGTGCACGTAAGCCAACCAAGCAGCCCAACGGGCAGATAAGGGAGCAGCCGGGAGCCCCTAGGTGTCCGAAAATGGGATGGGCAGCCCTTACCTTATGGAGGATGAACCTCCGGACGAGGAAGAACAGGATAGCAGACATGATGCCTGAAAGGAGGGGTGAGATGAACCAGGACAACACTAGGAGAGAAGAGGCAGGATCAGCATCCCACTGCTGGAATGGGAAGCCCGGGGGCACATGGAGGCCTCACATGAGCCAGACTTACCAATCTTTAGCAGCTCAGACCACTTGACGCCTTCTTGCCCTTGGGCCACCAATGAAAAGCCAATGGTTGCTCCAACGATGCAGTGGGGTACCAGAAATGGGGAGCTTCAAGAATGAAGCCACAAGCTGCCACACAGCAGATCCTGGAGGAGAAGGAAAAGAAAAGCCTGGTAAGAAAGCTGTCACAGGGGCACCTTGGGGCATGCTGCTCCCCTCCCACCCCCCATTTTGAGCCCCCCGTTCCTCACCAAACATGGCGCTGATCGAACCTGCCATCAGCAGCTGCTGCGTGGAGTTGTACATCTCCACGTCGATCAGCCCCTTCCGGATGGTCTCGCTGACTTTGGCTCCCAGGAGGACGGAGCCCACCGTCTCAAAGACGCTGGCCAAGATGCAGGCTTGCCGGAGGGTCACCACTCCCGAGCCCACCGCTGTGCCGAAGGAGTTGGCCACGTCGTTGGCGCCGACAGAGAAGGCCAGGACGAAGGCGATGATAAAGCCCAGGACCAGCATCCAGAGGAAGCCCGCCATGGGGACGGTGGGCACGGTGGGGGTTGGGTCCATGGTTTGGGGGGAGGGAGGGGGGTGTGAGGAGCGGGGCAAGGTATTAATAAATTAGGTATAAAATTAAATAGGGGAGGGGGGGTGGCTATAGGGCGCAGGGGGGCTCCGTCGTCCTACGGCCCCGCCGCCCACAGGGACTGGGGCCCTGCTGCCGCGCCATGGCCTGCGCCGTTCTTCATCCTGCGGGAGAGACGGGGCTCAGCGGGGCGGGGGGGGGGGGAGGGAGGTGGGTACCGGATACCGGCCCTTCCCGCGCGCCGGTAACGGCCGGTCCCGCGCGCGCCGCCGCCCTCTCCTCCTCCGCCGCCGCCATGTGCCCGCCCCGCCCCACGCCGCCGCCCGTAGGCCGCCGCTCACCGACAGGGCCGAGCCGGGCCGCGATCACCGGGAAGGGCCCGCTCCGTTCCGCTGCCGTTCCCGCTCCGCTACCGCCGCCGCCCCTCCCGCCTCCGACTGGCACCACCGCCCGCCGCCCGCCGCGCTTTAACTGCCTCCCTCCGCCCCACGTGACCGCCGCACCGCCCCGCCCCCCCACCCCACTCCCCCTCCTCCCGCCTGACGCGCGGCGCCGCCCGCGGCGCCCATTGGCCCGCTCCTCGCCGGAGAGGGGCGAGGCCGCTCCGTCATTGGGCCGGCGCCCGGCACAGAACCCCGGCCCCGCCCCACCGGCCGCTGCGTCCCCCGCGCGGGCAGCGCGCCCCGGCACCACGTGCGCGCTCAGCGGCGGAGCGGAGCGGAGCGGCCCCGTCCGGCACGGGTGCGGGCTCGGCTCCAGCACCGTCTGCTTTGGGTCCGTGTGGGTCTGGCCTACAGCCGGCACGGCCCCGAGCTCGGCCCCAGCACGGCCCCGGTACAGCTCTGGGCCCGGTGGCGCTGGACCAGGCATGGCACCGGTACTGCGCCGGGTCAGGGGGCACCGAGCCGCTAGACCACCGGGCTGGCACTACGGTGCGGCTCGGGGCTGCTCCGGGCTCTGTATGGCGTCACACGCAGGCCTTGTGCTGGCACCGGCTGGGGGCCAGCACCCAGCAGCAGCACGTGGCCCGTGGGGCACCCACCGCACCGGGACACCCACCCCACCGGGGCACCCACTGCACCAGGGCACCCACCACGCTCCAGCACTGGCACAGCCCAGGTTCGCCCCTGGCGAAGGCCCCACCCAGGGACTGAAAACGGTTCCCACCAGGACCCACCAGGGCACCAGCAACTGCAGCTGGGTGACCACAGCCTGGGGGATCCCACGAGGTCTCAGGAGGTTTGTGGGTCCCCCCAGCCTGGGTGGCACAGCCAGGGGGGCACCCCTGCATGCTGCTGATGCATGCATCCCTCGTGCGTGGGCACGTGCGCACGCAGGGCCGCCACGTGCGCACACACGTGTGGCCCGGGGGGGTTGGGTGCTGGTCCCCGTTCCCACCGTGGGGTGACCGTTGCCCGGCAGGAACCACGGCTCAGCGGGCAGAGCCGCAGCATCTCGGCCCTGGGGCAGGGGGTCAGCCCGGCACGGGAAGCTGGGGTGTACAGCCGGGGGAGGTTGTGCCAGGGCACGGGTCAGCGGTTCGGTGCTGGCTGGGGCTTGTTCATCATGGGCTGTCGCATCGCAGGGCCGCTGGTGATGTGGGCCCGCAGATGGCACCCAGCAGGAGGGAAGCAGCCGGGGTGCCCCGGCTCTGCTGTCCTGCTGCCCCTGCGTCACCGGGCCAGAGTCCGTCCCGTGTCCCTGCGGGCCCTGTGTCCCCGGCCACGTGCGGTGCTAGGTGCGCAGAGCCGCAGCGCGGCCCAGGGCATGCCTGGGGGCGAGGCGGGGGCATGTGTTGAGCCTGGGATCCCCTCGCCCCTCTCAGCCCCCCCGAGGCGGTAGCAGGGAATGACCCCGTGCCCTTACACCATCCGCGTCCCACATTCCTGTCACACCTGGGTGGTCCCGTCTGCCCTAGACAGGTGAGTCTGCTGGGGAAACTGAGGCAGAAGCTCCTGGATGAAGCTGGGAGGACCCATGGCCCAGGCCCCCGGGTCCCATCCCCCTGCACCCCAAAAGCTGGGAAGGGACCCAGGTGTGCCTGCAGCCCTGCAGGGGCAAAGGCAGCCCAGGGGGTGCAGCACCGGGCACAGTGGAGTACAGCTCCAAGCATGCAGGCAGAGCACAAAGGACGTGGGGTGCGGGGCCGAGCACAGAGAAGTGCAGCGCTGAGCATGGGGGGGGTGCAGCAGTGAGCACATGGGGTGCAGCACTGAGCAAAAGGGGGTGCAGGGCCAAGCACACGGGGAGCAGCATCGAGCACGCAGGGTGCAGCGCTGAGCACACAGGGTTGCAGCGCTAAGGATGCGCTGGGGAATGAGCAGGTGTGGGTGCCTCTCCGAGATGCCTCCAGGCGAATGCATGCAGTGTGGGGACCCAACAGGAGGAGTCAGCGGCACTGCAGTGCTTGGAGGAGCTGGCTGTGGCTTGAGATGGCATCTCCGAACCCCAGTGACCCCAAGACTTTGACTGGTGTCACCTGTACAAATGCTGCTGTTTCTGGGGAAACAAGAAAGGTCATTTATGTATCAACATTCCTATCTGTAGCTGTATCTATAGCTGTACCTACAGGCTGTGGGCCAAGGGCTGTGGGACAGTTGTGTCCTGGGACTGGGTGACGGAATGGGAGATGTGGGATTCCCATCTGAAGGGCAGGAGCCCTATGCTGAGATCAAGCAACCTGGGTTGGATGACAGCCCAGCAGCCACCAGCGCTTCGCTGCACCATTTGTCCTGTCGAGTGGCTTGCACGGGGACATGGCTTTGCTGTGACAGAGATGTGAATGACATGGGGAGAGGGGCTACCATGCAAACACAGAGCCAAAGCACAGCTCAGCAGCACCACCAGGATACCTAAGCAAGAAAGAGAAGGGCAATCCCTGCAGGTCCAGCCAACACTGGGAGGAGGGAACCCTGGACCTGCAGCAGCTCTGCTCTTGCAGCTGCCCTCCCTGAGCAGTGAGGACTATGAGACTTAAGGCATTTACGGCACCGGCGCGGAGGGAGCTGCTGGGAAACAACCTCGGAACTGCTCCAGCCCATGCCCATTTCACCAACAAAACCACAGGCCCCAATAACACGAGCAAGTCTGTAAATCCTGCGTTTGATGCACCGAAGGTTTCCAAGGCTGTGGTTTCTCTGCTGGGTGCTAAGCCTTCCCCTGAAATCCTCCTGGGCACAGGGTGTTCCCCCTTTGCAGCAGGCTCCAGGGGGAGAAGCTGTGTGATTCCTGGAGCACAGGTGCCCCAAATGCCCATGGGATGGCACAGCAGAAGGGGAACAGGGTTCTCGGTGCTGCCGAGCCGAGTTGCTTTGCTTCAGTGCTCCCAGCCGCGGCACTGGCTTTGATCTGGAGGCTCCTGAAGGTGCCCCAACAGTCAACAGCATCACTGGGCACTCCAATGCTCGCTGGCCCACCAGACACCCCCAAATGTCACCAGCATCTCCCAGAACACTCCAGCACCCCAGCGTTCACCACCCCTGCCCATCCTGGCTCCACTCCTGACCAATCCTCACAGACCCCTCTCCTCGCTCAGGTCTCCTCCAGTGTCCCCCTGGCCCATGTAATCTCCTGCCAGCCCCCCACCATCGCTCAGACCCACATGAGGGGACACCACCCCCGGCACTCCCAGAGCCCTCTGTTCCTCCCCTGTCCTTGCAGCCCTTGCCTTGCCCTCCAGGTAAGCTTACATCCCCTCCAGTCCCCGGCATGTCGGATCCCCCGGTACCCACCTGTATTGAGTTTATGTGCAAGGTTTTGGTAGCCAGGGAGAAGATGCCAGAGAAGATGCCAGAAGCTGTCCCCACGTCCAGCAGAGCCAATGCCAGCCGGCTCCAAGACGGACCCGCCGCTGGCCAAAGCCGAGCCCGTCAGCAGTGGTGGTAGCACCTCTGGGACACCATATTTAAGAAGGGGGAAAAACTGCTCCCAACAACAACTGCAGCCAGAGAGAGGAGTAAGAATATGTGAGAGAAAGAACTGCAGACCCCCAGGTCAGTGAAGAAGGAGGGGGAGGAGGTGCTGCAGGCACCGGAGAAGAAATTCCCCTGCAGCCCGTGGGGAAGACCATGGTGAGGCAGGCTGTCCCCCTGCAGCCCATGGAGGTCCACGGTGGAGCAGAAATTGGGACTGAAGTTGAGCCTGGGAAGAAGGGAGGGGTGGGGGCAAGGTGGTTTTAGGTTTGCTCTTATTTCTCATTATCCTACTCTGTTGTTAACTGGCAAAAAATTAAAATTAATTTCTCCGAATCGAGTGTTTTGCCTGTGACGGTAATTGCTGAGTGATCTCCCTGCCCTTATCTCAACCCACAAGCCTTTTGTTGTGTATTCCCCCCTGTACTGTTGAGGAGGGGGAGTGACCAAGCAGCTGGGTGGGCACCCAGCATCCAGCCAAGGTCAACCCACCACACCACCCTGCTTGCTCACATCCTTTCCCCTCCGTGAGCACCCTCATCCCCTCCCTTCCCCTCTGCAATCTCCTGGACCCCCTCCATGCCCCCCATAAGCACTCACGTCCCTAGCCTTCCCCCCTCTGCACACCCAGAGCACATCGCTTCCCCTCCAAGGCTCCTCCAGCCTCCCACACGAGCTCACAGCTCCCCTCCGTTCCCCGCAGTGCCTGTTCACACCTCTTCCCACTGCCCTCCGTGTCTGCTCTGATGCTCCATTTCTCCTTTGTTCATGCTCACATCCCTTTTATTCTCCAGTCTGCGTCACTCACGTCTCTTTCCTTCCCCTCTTGGGATGCTCAAAGTCCCTTCCTTCCCTCCATGCGTGCTGACATCTCCTCCACCAACCCCTGCCTGAGACGAGATACTCTCTGCTTGCCCCCGTGTCGGATCCCTTCCCCTCCCAGGACAATGGCTCAGGTCTTCTCCCTTCCTCTCCTGTGGGCTCACACCTCCTCTGCTTCCATTGCCCAGCACTCACCTCTCCTCTGCTGCCCTCCGGGCGCCTCATCTGCAGCCCTCGGGGTTGATCACATGCTGATCCTACCCTTAGAGAGCCCTGTGCCCCCAGGTGTCCACCATTTTCCTTTCTGGGTGCTCCCTTCCGCTCCCCTCCCCATGCCTGCTCAAGTCCCCCATGGGGCAAGACAGGGGTGAGCTGCCTGTGCATGGCCACCCCGGGGGGAGGCTGCTGTGCCCATGCACTGCCGTCCTCCACCCCCCCGGATCTGCAGCACACACTCCTGCCCAAATCCCTGCAGATCAACGCCCTGCCAGGCACGGGCTGGTGACTCCAGCTGGGAGCTGGCCCCAGGGGGCTTTATTTGGCATTTCTGAGGGGGCTGAAGGCAGCGGGAGCAGGAGATTCCGCACCACCACACCTCCGCTGGGCCCCAGCACTGCTGACCTTGGAGTTTCCCAACCCTGGGGTTTCCCTAGGTCCTCCCAAGCATCACATGTCTGCAGTCATGCAGGTCCGTGCAGTTCGACTGCTCACGCCTCTGCAGTCATGCACATCCGTGCGATTCAACTGCTCATGCCTCTGCTGCCCTGCCAGGAAAGCCTTGTACTTTTCCCAATGCTCTCAGAGCCCATCTTCCCCGCAAGCCTAAGGGGCAATCCAAAAGGCGTCCATGTGTACGTAGGGAGGAGGACAAGACATCTTGCCTGATTCCTGCAGGGTCCGGTTCCTGGAGGAGGAACCACTGGCCCTAAGGGGAAGGTGTCTGCGTGTGGCTGCTCTGCCAGAGGAAGGACAGGCTCTCTGGGGTGGAAGGGCAGAGCCAAACTCCATGTTCCTCCTCCACCTTTCCTGGTGGGCTTTATGTGTCTCCAGCCTTGCCAGAACCTCTCTTGCTTATGGTAGCAAGGTGCTTCAATGGCAGGGAAAAATTCCCTCTTGACCCTGGCCGAGACCCAGCCCCTGCCCAGGAACCAGGAGAGTCACCTCAACAGCCCTGCAAGGCATCACTTGGGTGTCCCTTGCGGCACTGCAAGAGAAGGCAGGGAATGGCTATTTGCAGAGCAGGAACAAGGAGGGCAAGTCAGAGGTGTCAACACAGGCAATGCCACCGAAGAGCCCAGGAGCCCTCTAGTGATGGTACAGCCGTTTTCACAACATTCAGCCCCAAGGCCTTTTTCCCAACCAAGTCAAAATTGGAGGCTCCATCCCTTGCCTACTGAAGACAATGGACATTTTCATTTCCTCTTTTCATGCTTTCTATGCCCGTGTGCTTGGTAGACAATCCTAATGCTTCAGATTTAAAAGAAAACAAACCCACAACCCCCCCCCGACTTTCAAATCCATGTTCTATTCATAAACGAAAGTTATCGGTCATGCCAATAGAATGACAGTAAATAAAAAGGCCACTAGGAGCTCCCTGTGACAGCGTGGCTGCGACTTACTCCAGCCACCGGAACTGAAGAGCCCGAGTCAAACTCCAGGGCGAGCACTGCAGGCAACGGCTGTCTAAGTTGCATGGGGTGATCAATCTATGCCCTCCCCACAGGCCATCACTTCTTCTGTCCTTTGGTTTTCCTTGTCAACTCCTCCCTCACGGTCACATGGGCAGGTGAGCGTGAGACACAAGCTCGGTGTAAAAAAAGGAGTCATTCGCAAGACAGAAAGGAAGAGCCCAGAGAAGTAATTGAACGAGCACATCTGAAGGGCTCTTTCAAGACTCCATATCCAAAGAGCTGTTTTTCTACACTTGACACCATCAGTATGTCAATCTGTAACACATACTGTTTCTGCTCTCATCTGATGCTCTTTTCTCATCCAATGAACAGGAAGTCAAGCAAAAATGGCCAGGAGCTGGTTGAAAGGAAAGCCATGGGTTTCCACCACATGCATTTCCAGTGGTTTCCCTGGAACTGGTTGTCCGAAGAGATTGTGGAGTCTCCATCCTTGGAGGTATTCAAAAGTTCTTGGCAACCGGCTGTCCTTGAGCAGAGGGGTTGGGCCAGATGACCTCCAGAGGTCCCTTCCAACTTCAGCTACCCCATGATTCTGTGACTCCATGTGCAGCTGGACAGGAAGAAGGCAGGTGACGTTATGCACCTGTAGCGACACTGACGGGAAGACCACTGTACATTGAAGAGTCAGTGATCCTCAGAACAGTTTTCCTGTTCTGTGCTGTGCTTAGGGATTCAACTTGTTTTCCTTTGTTGAGGAAGGTTGTGTCAGGAAGACTGTCAAAATTCTCCTAGCATGTGCTAAAACACCGTGGCAGCTTGGGAGCTGGTTACTTGATCCCTTCTTTGGGAATTGCTCACAGACTCATTAGAAAGAGCATCTTTGGGCTGACTGGGCCCACAGGAGCCCATCTGTAGAGAAAGGCAAAGAAGGCACCTCCTGAAGTCAGATTCCCAACTCTGGGCAGTCACAGAATCACAGGCTTGCTGCCTTTGTGAAGGAGGAGCTCCTTTCCTTGGCCTCATCTGCCACGTCTCTGTGCTTTCTGCAGAACCCACAGACAAGGATTAATGTAGTAGCAGGCAACGAACCTGCTGCTTTCCACATGCGTCCTGGGGGGATCTGCGTGCTGCCCACGTGAGTACATTTGCTTAGCTTCTCAGCTCCTGCTTCGTAGGGCTGTGTCACCAGACCTTGCCTGCTCCTGAGGTTATTGAAGAATCCCTCCTTAAAGGAAGGACTCCCAGCTACCTCCACGCATACTCTTTCTCCTTCCTGACTCTGACTGTCCTTACCTGGATTAATGTGGAATAGGGATTGTGCTTTAGCCTCCCGACACGGTTATAGACCCAGATGGGGTGACGGCCAAAAGAATTTCAAAAGACAGCTTCTCAGTTTTCCTGTGTGTTCACTTGGACTGAAGCAGCCTCTCTTTAAGGCTGGTCAAAGACCTGACCTGTTGGGACATTTCCCTGGCTTTCCTGAGACTCCACTACATGGAAAGTCTCTGGAATGACTTCTCCTTGGAGCAAGGGGCAGAAGAGGAGGGACTTCCTGGCCCAAAGCAGGGAGGCTGTGGGGCTCTGCAGAGCCCCACGCTGGGACAAGTCCTGCTGAGCAGATCCACTCACGAGGCATGGGACAGAGCTGGCTCTGTACAGATCTACAGCATGCATCAGGGAGGGACTGCCAGGGAGCTGGGGGGCTCTTGACTGAGTCACGCAGTCACCTGACAGAGTCCTCCAAGGTGATGAACAGCCTGGATGTGCTGCTTTAGAAAACTAGAGACCTTGCAGTGACTGCTGGCCATCGCTGTCACTGGAAGCCAAGGGAAGGTGAAACCCTTTCTTCCAGCCTGTGTCTGCTTCTTTCCAGGTTTGAGATTAAGCTACCCCCTGGAAGAACAGCCAAAGACTCCTCCCCAGCAGAGGGATCCAGGGAGAAAGAAGGTGAAGACTGTCCGACTCCTAAGCTGGGACTGAGGAGGCCTGTACCTCCTCTTGCCTGGGCGGTCACAAAACGCTCGTCTGAAGAGCTGTCTTCCTTCACAGTTGCAGGGAGCCCTCCTGACAAGCGTCTCCACCATTGAAAGACGCGTTCACCAGGCAACTTGACAGGGGCCAAGGAGGCAAAAGGGGAACAAGATAGTACAAAGAGGCCTGTGCACAAGTGAGGCTCTTGGGGAAGTGGATGAGGGCAATGGAATGGTCTTGTGCTCGTGGGAGCAAGAGACTTCCATTGGGCACGCTGTCTGTATTAGCCCTGAAAGGCAATTAGCGCATCTCACAAGGGCTAGCATGTTCTGGCTGGACTGCAGGTGCACAGCAGGGTTTTGTGAGACACTGCTGTCAGCTGGTACGTCCACAAAGAGGAGTCCCTTATGCTGCCAGCGATGGGGAGGGGACGGCCATCAGTAGGAGGTGACATCGGCAACATTTGTGTCACCTGCAGTCTGGCCCTCCCGGACCACAATGCTCGCTCCAGCTGTAGCATCTCTCAGAGACAGCTCTGCATGTGGAGACCAAAAAGACAGGTGCTGGACCTGGAACACACCCGAGCATTCCCCCTCAGCCCAGAGGAGAGAGAATTTGAAACGCAGGGCTGCTGAGCAAGGCAGGGCCTTTCTCCAGAGAACTTCAGCCCACAGGACCCCACGTTCTCCCCATTGCTTGCTTCCCAAATTACAGTAAACTCAACCCAGGCAGATCTTTTCTGGATTAACTCTTTGCATGACTCGCATCTTTCTTTGGATATTTCTGCAGAAATAAAGCTGTTTCTCAGGTCACTGGATCAACGTTCTTCCACGCCAGACAAGCAGGTGGGAGGCCACATCGGAACAGAAGCAGGTCTCCACCCCCACGTATCTGAGCCACAGGCTGCAGCCAGGCAGCCAAGTTCCCAAAGGGAAACCTGCGGCAGGAAGGTGTAAGGGTTGCACAGCCCACCAAGAGCTTCGCTGACAGTGGGATCCAAAGGCGAGGGGAGGGACAGCCAGAGCCTAGCCATAGCAGTGGGATAGGGTAACCTGGGCCTAGGCGCCTAAAGCCATTTCTGAGGCCTCTGGGTACCCGAGACCTCTGCGTGGGCAGGGAGACACGACACGGAGCGTAGCTTCAAGGGCCCCCCCCCCCCCCCCCTTGGCAGTGGGAGAGAACGGGCAGAGGCTGCCCCTGGCAGCAAGAGCCAGAGAAGACACAGCCTGCGACAGCTGTGGTCGGTTTTGCGCTGCACAGCTGCCCACCGCAGCCGGTCTCAGGACCGCCGAGGCCTCTGATCATGGCCCCTGGCTCCGGGGTGAGGGGGAGAAGGGAGCACAGAGCCCCCCGCGTTGTGGAGCTGAGGACCTGCCCACCCCATCAGGCAAGCGGGCAGCAGGAAGGGGGCAGCGTCCGAGGGCAACGATGCGCCCACCGGCGCCTCAACACCGGGCCCAGGGCTGCCCCACGGCCCACACCCACCCCGCCGAAGCTCCCTCCGACCGCCATCACGGCGCCGGCCCCGACCCCACCGACCGCCGCTTCCGCTTCCGCCTCCTGCTTCCCGCGCCCCCACCGCCCCCGGAAGGGAGGCCACGCCCCCACCCGGTGAGGCGGCGGCTGGCGGCGTGGCGCCACCTAGCGGTTCGGAACGGGCACCGCCGCCCCCGCGGCCGCGGGACGGGCAGCGCGCGCGGGGCGGGCAGGGATTTTTCCCCCCCCCGCCCCGAGGAGGCGGGAAAAACCGCAACGGGTCGCGGGGACGGGAAGCCATCACTCCCAGCACCGGCAGCCGCTGGGGTGGGAAGCCGTCCCGGTCTGAAAAATCAAACCCTCGCCGGGGGGACGGACCCCCCCGAACGCTGTGTGCCCCCAACGAACCCCACAGGGACCAACCGCCGCGGCAGCACCGGGTGCGGGACCACCGCCCCCGCCCGGCGGCAGCACCCAGAAGCCACCGGAGGATTCCTCGGGCTGGCGGGGGACAACCCGCGGGTGCGGGACCAGCCGTCATTCACCGTGGACATCAC
This sequence comes from Aquila chrysaetos chrysaetos, assembly GCF_900496995.4. NCBI lineage: Eukaryota > Metazoa > Chordata > Aves > Accipitriformes > Accipitridae > Aquila > Aquila chrysaetos. The sequence goes on along the minus strand of NC_044016.1, from coordinate 41,680,047 downwards.
CAACGTCCACATCGTGCTCGCCTGGCTCAATGCTGCAGACGGCGAGGGCACCGTCCCCGACGTCCCCGATGGCACCATCTTCCTCAACCAGCTCCCCGGCTTCTTGGAGTACAGGGTGGAGGGCGACCACCCTGAGGACCGAGTGGCGGCAGCCATGCTAGGGGACACCAGCCCTTCCTGGGGGGGGCAGGTGGCGACGTCGCCCTCTCTGGACCCCAAGAGCGAGCAGGGTGGGGTGGTGGCCGTCCTTCCCCCGCGGCGGCCAGGGAGTCCCGGGGACCATTCTCAGGAGAGACCTACGGAGACTGCAAAGGAGAGGCCGATGGAGAGGGGTCCCCTGAGAGTCCCCTGAAGAGTTGCCAGCGGGTCCCCTGAGGAATCCCCTGATGAGACCCCTGAGGAATCCCCTGACGAGACCCCTGAGGGTCCCCTGAAGGCTCTCCCGCCACCAACATCCTTCCATACAGATTGTCCGGCAGTTTCTGTAGAACCCGCTGTCTCCAGGAAGCGGCATGGACCAGCCGTCCACGCTGGAAGGTGTGAACACCAAAAAGCGTGGGAAGGGGATCCAGGAGCAGGCGGAGTGCTGAGCTCTCTTCTGCTTCCTGGTGCGATGCTGGGGACGCCCGCGCTGGCATGGAGGAGGAGGGACGGGCACTCTCACCCTCTCCCACTTCCAGGAGCAGGAGCTACATGTCACCGGTGATGAATTAGAAAACTTGCGGGTGAGAAATGCGTGACGTAAGGGATGAATTAGTGAATTTATGAGTTAGACGAGTCTGTGCAGCGGGGATGGAGCCCTCATTTGCATCTTCGTCTTCTTTCCTGATGAGCTCATAAATTAAAGCTTAATTTACAGAGTAAATCTGAGAGATCCAAATGGACTGTGACGGGGGACTTGGGGACATGGGGGGATGGGGACACGGGAATGGGGACGGTGTGGCTGGGGACGTGGGGGCGCGTGGGGATGTGGGTGTGGGGCCAAAGAGGGGGATGGAGCTGGGGGGGTGGGGACGGGGGGCAGCAGGGAGCGGGGTGGGGGGACACACCGGTGACAGTGCTGGGGTGCGGGGCTCAAGCCGGGGGAGCTGCCCACCCGTGAGGGCCTGAATGACCCCATCGCCCTCCAGATCTGAGGGGGGGGGGAAGCAGGTGCTTGCCACCCCCCAGGGGACACCCTCACGCTCCTGGGGGCAGGACCCCCGCGCCCCCAGAGGTCATGGTGGCCTGTCCTGCCAGGCTGGGTGTGGAGCTGGGGTTCCCTCCTGTTGGGTAATGGCGGGGTGGCCATGGAGCCAAACCTGCTGCCGGGGCCCCCCACGGCGCACAGGCAGGTGGGGTGCTGTGCCCCATGGGGGGCCCTGTGCCGGGACCACCCTAGGCGAGGCCGAGAAGTGGCCCCGTGTCCCCCCCCGCCCCGGCTGGCTGCAGTGAGGCTGGGGGGGCTGGTGGGTCCCGCAGTGGGACAGGGGTCCCGCTGCCATTCTTGGGGGGTTGGGGGTCCCCAGGGTACTGCAGCACAGCAGGGGGGCCCAGGGGTGCCACTGGGTTCTGGGGATCCCCTGGGTATTGAAGTGGGGTGGGGCACTGGTGCTATCGGGGGACTGGGGGTCCCACTGCTTCTCTTGGGGGGGCTGGGAGTCCTCTGGGAACCACAGCGGGGCAGGGGGGTGTCCAGTTGGCACTGCTGGGGGACTGGGGATCCCACTGCCTCTCTTGGGGGGCTGGGGGTCCTCTGGGAACCACAGCGGGGCGGGGGGGCGTCCAGCTGGCACTGCTGGGGGACTGGGGGTCCCACTGCCTCTCTTGGGGGGCTGGGGGTCCTCTGGGAACAACAGCGGAGCGGGGGGGCGTCCAGTTGGCACTACTGGGGGGCAGGGGGTGCCACTGTCACTTTTGGGGGGCTGGGGGTCCCAGGACTACTGAAGGGGGACAGGGGGTCCCCTGGGCACCACTGGGGTCTGGGGATCCCCTGGGTATTGAAGTGAGGTGGGGGGCCCACTGGTGCCGCCGGGGGGCTGGGGGTCCCACTGACACTTTCTGGGGGGCTGGGGGTCCCCTGGAAACCACAGCGGGGCGTCGGGGCGGCCGGAACGTGGCGGCGCGGGGCGGGTTCCGGGCGGGTTCCGGGCGGGCCGAGACGCGGTGCGGCCGAGACCGGAAGTGCGGGGGACGGTGCGGAGCGGACCGGAAGCGCGGCCGGGCGCGGTTGCCGTGACAGCGGGCCCGGAGCCGCCATGGAGGCCGCGGCCGCGCTCACCGACATGTACGACCAGGCGCTACTAGGGATCCTGCAGCACGTCGGGAATGTGGAGGAGTTCCTTCGGGTCCTCTTCGGCTTCCTCTACCGCAAGACCGACTTCTACCGCCTCCTCCTGCGGCCCGGGGACCGCCTGGGCTTCCCTCCCGGCGCGGCGCAGGCCATGGCCCTCCAGGTACCGGCGGGGCGCCCGGGCCTGCTGTACCCTACCGGCCTTGAGGGCCCTCCCGGGGCCGCTGGTCCTCGGCGGGCTATGGAGGTGACGAGGCCCGGCCGTGCTGGCTGTCGGGTGGGAGGCGGAGGCCCCGGTGACCAGTGTTGTCCCCGTCGCTGGGCCTCACCGGCCGCGTTTGTCCCCTCCGAGCCGAGCGGGCCGTGTCCCCCGGGGTTGGGCGCGTGTCTGCCAGCGGGACGGCCAGGTCTGCTCCGTGACGGCTGCGGTGGAGATCCGGGCAGGGTGGGGGAGACCGGGAACGGGGACCGGGCAGCCCCTGGGTTACTGACCCTGCCCGGAGGGGTGGAGGAGGAGGAGGCGGGAGAGGTGTCCTGGCAGGGCGGGCGCGGGGGTGGATGCTGGCGTGGGTGGGAAGCATCACCCTTGTAAGAGGATGAGGAGCCCCGGGCCGGTGGGGACTGCGAGACCCTCGTGGAAAGAGCCGGGGCGCGACACCCCTCTCGGAGCTGGGCCCTGGCTGAGGATGGCTGCCGGCGGCACAGGGGCAGGACGGGGGGCTCGTGGTGGGGCTCGCGGGGAGCTGCCGTCGTGAGCCGTAGGAGCAGGGAGCCTGGAGAGCGGCCGAAGGCAGGTGGGGGCCCTGGGGTCGTGCGGGGAGCTGTTTTGGGCTCTGCTGAGTGGGAGCTCATGGGCAGCACTGGGCTTGCCTTGGTCGTGGGTGAGACATGGTAAAAGCCCTGACCTGCTGTTTTTGCTGCCCGGCTGGGCTGGGCTCGGTGTTGGGGCAGTGCTGGAGGTCTCTGACTCAAGGCTTTATTAGCAGGGAGGAAACGAGCTCATAAAACTAGGGGTAAGGCTGGATTTGGTGTGTTCATCTGCTCGGATGGTGTGAATTTTCCTTCCCAGTTGCATCAGGCCAGGGGGTGACGTGGGCAGGCTGACGAGAGATCCCTGCCCCTCTCCCTGCGGTGGTTTGCAGCACAAGGGGTGTCCTTGTAACCCCCCAGCCCCTGGGTTAGCCCCTGCCATGGGAGAGCGCTGGGCTCTGCAGATGAGTGGGGAGCCTGGGGGGGGTCTCAGGCTGCAGAGGGGAGAGCACAGAGCCTGAACCACTTGGCAGTGGGGCAGTGATGGTGGGTGGCCTGTCTCATGTGCCTCCCAGGGACCGTTTTGGGCCTGGGCACAAGGAGGGAGGCATAGCACTGTGGCCGCAGCATTCATTCCCTGGAAAGACATTGGCCACGGCAGCCTCACAGCTGCAGCCACAGGCACCCAGAGTGTGGGGAGCAGTTCGGAAGAGACTTGTCCCCCTTCCTGGCTTGGCCACAGCCCCGGGGAAGGACACGGTTTCAAAGTGTCGCTCTGCACGATCCGTGCAGGGCTAGCTTGAGCTTGGGCTTCAGCTGGGGGGAAAGAGCCAGGGAGGGGTGCTGTGGCTTCACGTAGAGTAAATGCGATTGCAAAGAAAGAAGCAAATGGAGTGGGGATGATGCCCAACACTCACCTCTCCTGTGTCCTCATCCCACGGGCTGATCCCTGCATGGAGAAGAAGCTTGGGGTGAGGTGCATGAGCAAGCACTAAGATAAAGCTGCTCCTGTCCTGCTGCGGCTGCACTGGCAGGAGCCCTCCTGGCGCTGCGTCCCCTTTGTCTTACACCTCTTGTACCCAGAGAAAGATTTGAATCGAGCAGTGCCATGGGCCGGGTGCGCAGCCCAGTGCCAGTCTCCTGCTGGAAGCTCTGAAGCTGGCTCCAAAGTATTCCTGGGAAGTGAAGGAGGGCTGTCTGTGATGCTTGCTCGCTTTCCAGAATGTGTTTACACTGAGAAATGGCCAGGCACTTGGGTGGGAGAAGCTTCAGCTCTTTCAAGGAGCAGGTGCGGGTCCTGGATCACCGTGCTTCCCTCGGCTGCATCGCACAGTTGTGGGTTTAACTTTTAACCTCCAGCCTGCGCCAGTGCCAGACAGGCACGGTGAGAAGCAAACTGCAGGGTGGGATTACATCTTCTCCTGCTGCCACTGGCTTGGGCAGCGACCTTCTCACCTGCCGCACCTCTGGGGGCAGGAAGGGATGGCTTTTCCGTGAGCAAGTGTGTGTTTCTGGCTTGAATCAGTCAGTTCTGGCTCAAAACCCCACATGAGGTCACTCTGCTCCTTCACCTGTGCCGGCTAAGAGAGCTCCAAGTCTCTTTGGACTCAGCCAGCACCAAGTAAGCTGTCCTCCAGCTTCTCCTGGGGCATCTCATCCTGTCTGCGCCTCAGAGGTTTGGTTTGAGCTTCGGGCTGCCAAACGGCCCCTCGGTGAGCACTGGAACGCAGGGCGAGGGGAGGCTGGAGGGGCAACGGCTCCCTCGGAGCCCCCTTCCCAGCCAGGAGTCAGAGCTCATTGCTCTCCTCTTCCCTGGAGTAACCAGCCCTGTTCCCAGGCTGATGTGAGTTTGGCTGCCAGAACATGACCCAAGAAACGATTTCAAAATGGCTCGGGCTTTCTCCTGAGGTGCGTTTAATGTGGCCGTGTGACTTTTGAAATAGTCACTGGCTGGTTTTGTTGGCAACTGAAGCAACTCGGTGTAGGGAGTTGGGGGCGTGTGGTGTCCAGAGTGGGAGGGACAGTAATAAGTGCCCCAAGTGTGTGATGCTTCTCCTCTCCTCCTCCCCCAGCTTCTCAGGGAGAGCTTGGCGGCTTGGTGACCCTCTTGGTTTGCTTCTTATCTTTCAGGCATTCAAAGTCTTTGAGCGGATGGCCCGGCAGGATGACGAGAAGAGGCGCCGAGAGCTGGAGGCGAAGCTAAGGAAGAAGGAGGATGAGGAGGAGGCTGCCGCAGCTGCTGAGAGGGTGAAACTGTCCCCTGCAGCTCAGGAGGTTGAGGTAGAGACAACAGCAGAGCACGTCCCAGTGCCAGATGCCGGGGAAGCTGCAGGGACACAAGATTTGGCCGTAGCCCAGGACACAGCCACCAGTCCTGTGTCGGCAGAGCCCCCGGGGGCTGCTGCCCCAGCAAAGCCCCAGCCAGCAGAACTGCCCACGTAAGTAAGGGTCTCTAACTTCCTTCATGCTCCTGGCAGGGGGGAGGCAAAAACGCAGAGGTGGTGTTCACTGTACAGCCCTTTTCGGGGGGGGTGGCCCTCCTCTGCACGCACTCAGCCCGTCAGGAGGCTGTGAGGATTTCCCTTGCGGGCTCCCATGGCTGGAGATGTCGTGTGATTCCCCACGGGAGGGCAGCATTTTGTTCTCCAGTGGGTGGTTTGGTGTCTCCCCGTCCACTCTGAGCGGGGAAGGTGGCACGTCCCTGTACACAGCCCTGCAGAGCTGGGCTGGTCCATGTGGCTCCTCCTTACTCTGCCTGCAGTGAACAGCCTCCCTTTTCTGGCAAGCACGGTCCTGTCTGTTACAGCTCTGGGAAACCCCGGCACCATCCTGTAACCCTTTTCTCACAGAAATTCAGTGTCAATCTCCCCTGGTGGGGCATCCCAGCAGCTGGCTAGGAGCTTGCACGGATACGCGCAATACCTGCGAGTTGGTGCAGGCAGGTCTGGCTGCGTGGCAGGCAGCAAGGCCAGCCATGGCATCAAATACGCACGGCAAAAAATGGGTTCGGAGACCTCTGGAGGTCTCTGGCCCAACCCTTTGCTCAGAGCAGGTCCAACTTTGAAGATCAATCAAGTGCTGCAGAGAGTTTTCTCTTTAGCTGTGTTCTTTCTCCAGACTCAGTCGCTTTCAAGTGGGGCTAAGCAGCCATGGTTTTCACAAAAATGTCCTTGTTTCAAAGTCCTTCCAGGGTATCTCTAACTCTTCCAGCTTGACTCTGTCAGCTGAGCAGTGGGAGGTGAGCTCTGGCAGGCCGGCATGGCCTTTATGAACCGCTTACCTGAGCGCGGTATCCTGTGCAGGGTTCGCTCGTCCTTCCCTGGGTGTCACCTTGACCCCTGAGCTGAGGCAGAGCTGCCCAGCCCTCGTTCAGGGCCTCGCACGCTGTTGAGTTTCAACCTCCTGTGTCTCCTCGCTGCCTGAGTCAGTGCTTTGCCTTGCCTGGGGGAGCGATGCCACAAGCAGGCCGGGGCAGATTGCCGTCTCCTCCTTCTTTCCCTGGTGTCTCTCGTGGTCAGAGCCCCATACAATGGCCCCACCACCTCCCACTGCTCACCACTGCTTTTTCAGTCATATGTGGTCCTTCGCTGCTATCCATCCCCGCTGTCCCACTGGTGCTTGGCGAGGAGGACAGCTTGGGCTGGTGATCCCTGTCCTCTGGGCCAGTTTTAGGCACATCAGAGGTGAGGGCAAGCTGCTGGAGGGAAGCAGGCTTTGCTGGCAGAGCCCCAAGTCCTGGAAGGACTGGGATGGCCAATGCCCCTGAGGGGCAGAGAGGATTTGGAGCCCAGACTTTAGGGGCTGTTGGCCCTCAACATGGGGAAGGGATGGTCTGAGGACCAAAATCTTGGGGGCGGTGGAACAATAAGTGGCAGGGCTGTGGCGGGGTCAGAGCCTACAGCCTCGGCTCAAGGCAGTGGTAGAGAGGAGGGCCCAAGTATGGCAGCCGTCGGGTGGAAGGGGAAGGGTATCAGATGTGCCTGGGCAAAGTGCCTGCCAAGTAACTTGATCCAATGGGGAGGAGGAGAAGGACTTGTGCTTAACTCGACCAGGCTGACACATCCCGCAGGATAAAAATAAGCCAGAAGCCAAAAATGAAATAACCTGAAAAGCCACGTTCCACTGCCTGTGCCAGAGCTGTCCTGTGAAAGAAAGATTGTCCCCAGGGCTGTCAGTCTGACACCTCTCCCAGCTCAAAATTAATGAGCCAAAAAAAGCCCTGTTAGAGCAGGCAGGTCTCTGCGGCCGGGCTGCACGGCCACAGCACTGACCCATGTGTTTCCAGCCTGGCTTTATCCTAAACAGAAAGGAGAGGGAGAGACTTGAGCCCCCTGCGAAGCCATGAGCAGAAGGGTGCAGGGACTGGCCTCAGCGCTGGCTGCTTTTGCCCCCTTGCAGTCTCCACGTTTGTTGCGTTCTGCCACATGAAATTTAGACTCGGGCCTTTTGCTGTAGGGGCAGCAGCTGTTGCGAGTGGTATTTAGCTGCCTGAAAACAGATGTCAAGGCTGCGGGAAGGAAACTGGAGGGATTAGGAAGGAAGCTGAGGGCTGGTGCGGGGGCAGGACATGTCTGATGGGGACAGTTTCTGCTGCGGGTGGGGAGAGCTGGTCTCATGTGCTCAGCTGGGTGCAAAGCCCAGCCCTTGCATCCACCACCCTTCGAGCATCTGTCCTGGCACAGCCGGCAAGTGGCCCCTGACAGACTTCAGACACTCAGAAGCTGTTTTGCAGCCTGCAGATGTGGCATCGAATGCAAAGCCCTGCGTGGCACCTCTGCCACTGGTCTAGCTGTGAAAAGAAGGTGCCTTCAGCTTAATACACGTGGCCCTGTGGCTCTCTGCCCTGCCTGATGGGCTTTTTCTCCCTTTCCTCTTCCAGCCTGCGCCTGCTCCCGCTGCCCCAAACACACTGGCGGGGTAAAACACTTGCAGCCCCCTTGGTGCCTGCCCATTTTGGGTGCGTGGTGGGTGAGACTGGGCACAGGAGGACCCGTCCAGCGCGGCTTCGCAGCCTTGTTGTTTCCAGGCCAGCAGAACAGGGTGTCTGCGGGCTCTTAAGTAGGGCAGAGAGGCCAAGAGGTTTGTCGAATGGCTGTAGTTGGTTTCTGTGCCTCTGGGGGGCACTGGCGCCCCCCAAAAGGCAGCGGGGACCAGGAGCGGGCATCCTGGGCACCCCCAGACAGACTATTAATAATTTAACCGGCTGCTTAATTCTGCGCAGCCCCTTCTGAGCAAAACCCAGAGCCACCAGCCTGGTTACGAGGGGCGCATGAATAATGCGTGACTCTGGCAGCAAGAATGCAGAAAAGAGCTTAAATGAAAATATTTTCCATGTCCCTTCGTTTCCTTCCCCCCCCTCCCCCCGCCGCTGGTGAAGAAAACCGCTGCCACCGAAATCTATATAAAAACACGCTCATTCTGTCAACCTGACTGCTCTGTAAATGTAGGGCAGGTACCATCCCAGATCTGCCAGCTCCCATCAGAGCCTCGCTGTGCACCCAGGTGCTGGGGCGCTGTTCATGAGCATCTTGCGAAGCGCAGCGAGATGGTAGCAGCTTTTCTGGGGTTGGTCCGGGAGAGCAGAATCAAGCTGGCTTTCCGGGTGCGGAGGATTGCCTGTGGGCAAGGAAGGTGTCAGTTCCTTGCTCTGCCTGGGGCTTGGCCAGGTCTCCGCAAGTCCCTCACCATCCCTGCCTCTGAAAGGCAGGTGATACAGTTCCTCTTCACTAGGAAGGCTGCCCCGTAAACACCTTGAGGACTGAGGTGTCTTTGGGGTGACCCGTGTGCCAGGAGCTATGCTGAGGGGGACCAGAGGTCTCCTTCATGCTGCTGCTGAAGCCGGCTTCTCAGCCCGGCTTGCAGCTGCCCTAGGTGTCCTCGCCGTCCTTCTGTGGCTATCATGGCTGTCTTGCTCTCCCGCCTGGCTGGGAGGGCAGAAGGGAGCGTGCGCCCCTTGCACCCCCCACCACGGGGCTGCATATCCCGGGAGCGCGCGGCCAGGGCTGGTGCTGCAGCTGCACAGCTCACACAGGCGCCGGCTCTGGCTCTTCCCCCATCTGCTCCCAGAAGCCATCCTCGCCTGAGCTCAGCTCCTAATTTTGAACACCTCCGCCGCCCAGCACCCTGCCCTTCCCCCAGCTTGGATTTCATCCTGCATATATTTGCCACACAGCATTTAAAATAGAGCCCGGCAGCCCACGTGTGGCACTGCGCAGCCCGGCCTGGGTGCTCGGCTTGTGCTTTCTGACTCCAGTTCCTGGCTCCCCTCTGCCCCTTTCCTTCTCTGACTATGAACAGGGGGGATTGCTCTCCTCCCCCTGTCCCAAGGTTACTCCATGTGCAGGCAAGAGGTGGTGGCAGGAGGTTAGTAACGGCAGCTCTGGAAGCCTGTGCGTGATGGTGAATGTCCCACCTTCATATATTTCTCCATCCAGCCCTTGGCATTCCTGCTGTGTTCTCTGGCCAGGCATGCTCAGGATGGGGCAGCTCTGGGCTGTTTGGGATGCCCTGTTAGAGACCATCTTGGACCTTCAGAGAACAATCACTGGAAAGAGCAGCAAGGCATTTGATTGTCAGGCAGGTGAGGTCTCCCAGAGGAGGATCTTTGGGGGTGGACAAATGTTGAAGGGTTCCCCCAAAAGATGATGGTTCCCCCCAGGTGACTCCAGCCTGGCTCCTGCCTCCCCCTGGCCAGCAGGGAGTTGGGGCAGCTGCTGGTCCCTCTGCTCCCCTGCCTGTGTGGGGCCACGGCTTGGGTCGGAGCAGGCTGGCGTGGAGCCGTGGCACCCACACACCCCAGGTCGGGCATGCACAGCGTGCCCAGGGCTTGAAATGGGACCAGCGGGACACAGAGCACCGGTGAGCGCTGGGCAGGCTGAGGAGGATGTGCAGCACCTGGTTGCTGGGGAAGGTTTGTGGCTGCCGTTGGGGGACCTGGCATGGTGACTCGCACTGCTGAGCTGGAGCAGAATGAAACCCTGGGGTCTCCTTGGCCTGACCATCCACCTCCTTTTGCATGGAGAGGGAAGAAGAAGCTGTAGGAGGAGACTGCGGTGAGAAGGGGGCTGTTCACAGCTCCCTCACTGCCTTGGTCAGCCCTCGAAGGAGACCTTGCTGGTCTTTTGCCCTGTGACCTGGGGAGGAGACTCCCCCCACCTTGTGCATCCAGGGTGGTTGTGCTGGCGAAGGGAATGAACAGGCAGCAGCATTGCCTGTGCCCCGTCCTGGCCCTTGCTCGCCAGCAGAGCCCCAGCCACCCTGACCACCCTGTCCAGGTGAGCTGTGTCGCAGGGCCGGCCACCCGCTCGCTGCTCTGTCGTCCCTGTAAGTGGGTGGCGGGGCTCAGCAGTGACCTACAAAAATCACTTGTGTACTTTCCGGCTCACTGTCCCTAGCGAGAGGCAGAGCAAAATTGAACTGAAATGTGTTAATCTGGTGAGCTGACTTCTCTGACGCTCCAGCTCTCCTCTCCTGAAAGCGGGCAGCTTCCATTCCCAGAGTCCATGTGGCCTGGGGTTAACCCTTTGTGGGGCACGCTGGGGAGCATCCCCAAGATGACACAGCAGCGCTCTGGGAAATTTCCATGAGGCTCCTGTGTGAATCTAATTCGACTTAGCAACGGCTTGGCTTTGCTGGAAGCCCAGATGGATTTTTTTTCATTGCGAGGTGCTTGCAGGATGGGCTTTCTGGCATGGCTTCATTCTTCTTAGGGTGCCAGGGAGGGGAATTTCACTGCCGGTCACCCTCAGCAGAGGAGCAGGGCTGTGGAGAGGAGGTATCACTGCATGCTGCTGGCTTTGAGGCCAGTTTTGTTTGACTTGGAGGCGGTGTTGTCCCAAGCTTTCTCCTCTCAAGCCTTTTCCGGGAGAACAGGGAGGGGAGCCCACAGATGCTCCTGTTCAGCACAGTCTGTCTGGGACCATCCAGACCAGAAGCCAGTTAAACTGGTTTCCTTCCCTGATGTCCCTGTGGGCCTTCCTGGTGAGCTCACCGCAGAGTCCGTGCTGTTCTTCCAGCCTGACCCAGAAAGACGGAGCTGATCCATATTTAAGGGCGAGTCTGTCCTGGTTCCGATTCTTTTTGCGCGCATGAGCTGCGCAGAGGTGCAGCAAGGCACCCAGGGCTGCGCACAGGGAATTCCACCGGTGCGGCTGAGGCCCATCACGAGCAGGAGCCAGACAGACCTCTGGAGAACGGCCTGACCTGGTACAGCCGAGCTCCATCTGGTCCCATATCCTGTCTCCATCGGCGGCAGATGCTTGGGGAAGAGGAGAACAGAACAAGTGTGCGGTGATACTTCCTCTGTGTTTTCTCCCTGTGGCCGGCAAATTGCGGTTCAGAGGCTTTCTGAGCCAGAGTGAGCGCATGATCTTTTGTGTCTCTTGGTGGATTATTTTTTTTCCTTTTGTCTCTGAATTTCAGCCCTCGTGCGCCTGGGGTCTCTGTGGCAGCATCCTGCAGCAGGTCCTCCATCATGCAGCAGGTCCTCTACCGTGCAGCACCGCCACGTGTAGCTTTTGTCTCCACAAAAGTGGAGAGGCAGCAAGTGGTACCCCATTTCCCTTCTCCACCCTGTGTGGGGTTTTCCTATCATGTCCATTTCCCCCTTTCAGCCTGTTTTTAGACTGAAGGGTCCTCACTTGCTCAGTTGTTTCTCACTTAGGCATCCTTGTGCTCCTCCTGGTCCCACACCATCCTCCGTTGTTCGTTGCTGATGCTGGGGTGGAGAGGGCTGTCCCCGTGCTCTGCATGTGTGTGAGAACCCATCAGGGTTCTCCACTTCCTATCCTGTTTCTTTGCTCCTGGGCTGTCCCAGTGGAAACCCTCTTCCAGCCAAGCGGCATTGCTCAAACCCTTTTCCTCCCCTCCCAGTGCTCCCCAATGCCGATGACCAGCTTTCCAGGTGGGAGCTGCAGCCTGTGCCAGCTTCAAAAAAGCCTTGCTGCTCAAAAGCCCTGTATTGGCCAGACCTCCCTCTTCCAACGTGCCCAAAAGATGAAAGACTCATCGTGTAACACGAAGGCTGTTTCACTCTCGGGAGCTGCAGCGCTGGACTTGCAGTGCTGTTGTGTTTGGTTTCTAGGAGGGATGTGTCCAGGTTACACTGGGGGAAGCAGGGAAACTTCTCTTTAAGTCCTCCCTGCCAAGGGGAGTCTTTCTTCTTGCAACGGAGAGAGGCCGTGGCTTCCTGCTGGGAGAATTATTTTAATACGGAAGTCTAGTCCCGTAGCGGTGGAAACTCAACTGCTCGGGAAGCATCTTTTCAAAGGGCTGAAACACTTGAGCTGAGGATGAGATCCCCCAGCCCTCTGTCTGGTGCAGCCCTTGACTATAACGAGCCTTTTGCAGCTGATGAAGAATCAGTCGGGGCCCAATTTTCCAGAGCTTTCACGGGGAATCGGACTCCTCCGGTTGGGTTGCTGAGATCAGCAGCGGAGTGCCAGTTCCCCTGTCACACACTGAATCGCTTAGGGCTTTGGTTGCCCTACCAAGGTACTGAGCTCCAAAATTAGGTCCTGGGACCAAAAATAACTAAATTAAAACCTATAAATTTTTCTCTTAACAAGCAGAAAATCCCAGAGCTGGAGGCTGAGGGACAGCGTGTGTCTGATTCTTATTTAAAAAAGCAATATCTGTTTGCTTGTTTTAATATTGCGTTGTTCACCAAAGGAAGCAGCGTAACATGGAAAACTACCACAAGCACATGGGTCTGGCACAGCCCCGTTGTGCCGTCAGATGTTAGCAGAGATTGGGCCAGGTCGTACCGGTGATGTGGGGGTCTGAGAGACCACCTTGTCCTGTGCTCCCACAGTTCAGTCCCGTTGGATTTCTGTGGCCTTATCCCCTTTTTCCAGGGGAGCTATAATTGAATGCAGCCTGGTTTGGCTGCACATAGATCTCTCGGAGGAGACCTCAGAAACCCAAGGTTGTATAAGCTCTGTGCAAACAATAAAGATCCCAGGAGACTTTTCCGAACAGTAGTGTGTCCTACTGTCCTTGACCTAAATATCCCAGGAGTAGTGAAATCTAGCTCTCTGGTGACAATGCTCCAAAGCTTTCCTGTGAGCTGGCGGTGGCATTTAAACTCGCCTAATGTCAGTAAGTTGGCTCTGTCGAAGGGCTCCATAAATAACTCAGAAACCGAAAGGGAAGGCTAAAAGCTCCCCTGAAGAGTGTGAGCTAGGAAAAGAGCAAGCCTCTCACCTGGCAGGGAGAGGGGCAGAGCATCTTGCTCCTGTGCGGTGGGACTGGTGGGACTCCAGTTGTTGCAGGTTGGGTAGATTCGCTGTTTGGCTGCTGGGTCGGGCAGTAAAGGCATCGTCTCATGCGGGTGGTGTGTTGGGCACCTTGTACAGGGGAGCCTTGGCCCCCTCTCCCCCCAGCATCGTCCAGGCTTGATGATACAATGTGATACAGGGGGAAGTGTCTTGATGCGCTCTATTTTTTGTCATTGGTCCCATCCTGGTGATGAGTCGAAGCTCTGAGGCTTCCTGAAGGTGAGAAGACCTTCCTGTAGAGCTGACGGTGGGCACCACGGGCTGGAGCCCAGGCTGCATGGCCCAGCCGGGGCATGTCTGAGTTTTGGAGGTGAGGGGGAAGGCATTGGCTTCCATCTTTCAGTCTTTTTTTGAGAGCAGGACCACCAAGGCTGTGCATTGCACCCTTGGAGGTATGTGCTTGGGAGCCCCCAGGCTGGGATAGTGGGCTATTGGGGAACTGCTGATGAACTTCTGTCCACTTTGGGGGTGAAGGAGACCTTCCAAAACTGGATTTGGGGTGTTCTTCCCCAGCAACCCAAACACACATGGGCTGGAAGAAACCCTGAGGGTTAGGAGGGCCCTGGGACACCCCCTCTTCCCCCTGCCCCCAGCCCGCTGCTGTGCTCAGGGCTGGACCTTGCTGACAGCCAGAGAGCAGTGGAGTGGATCGGAGTGGATCCTGAGGCTTGTTGACTGCGGGTGTGAATTGAGCTGTAAGAGGGAAGGGTTTGGTATTCAGCTTGCTTAATGCTTTGCCGGAGACCTAATTAACTGAAGTGTTCTGTACAAAGGAAGCCTTTATGAAACACTGGGTGCCTCCAGGACCTCAGCAAAGGTGCCGAGAGCCCGCAGTAAGCGTTCCTCCTGCCTTGGCGCTTCTCAGGCAAAACCAAGAGAGACGAAGTGCAACGGTCCTGATGTTTTGATGCCAAAAGATGTTAAATCTGGAGGTGGGGGGAGGCTCCTTTGCGGCTTGCTTGCAGAAGGAGCACAAACCTGGTATTTTCCACGCACACAATCCCTGCAGCTTTGGAAATGCAGCTTTCCAAAGAGGTTAAACTTTCGGCTTCTCTACCTGTTGCACGGCTGCTCCAGCATCAACATTGGGACCCTGAGGAGCAGAAGGCGCGTTTGACCCTCTTCAAATTCATCTTAAGAGCTGGGCGTTTTTTAGCTCTGGCTGTAGTCCAGCTCAAGCTGGGGCTTGACAGAAGCTGTTCAGTGTGCACAGACCTTCCCGCGGCTCGAGGTGGCTTTGAGTTTTTGTCTGGCCATGCTGGCAAGTAGGGGGCTGGGAGCCAGGAGCTCTAGAAATCTGTATTCCTGTGTGCGTGTTGGTGCCGTCAGGTGAACGTGGCCTTTACGTAGCAATGCGGAGAGGGTTCTGCCATCCGCCCACTGCCTGCCCAGCTCGGCCAGCCCTTGTCCTGCTTCTCCCACGATAGTTGCCAGCCTGGTGGGCTGCATGCAGCCCCATTAGTGCTGGGAAGGCTGGATGCAGGTGGGGTCCAGGTTGCATACCCAGGAGGGAGAGGGGATTTATGATCGTGCAAAAGCCTGGAGGCTGCCAGGGTTCTGACGGGAGCAGGAGCCTGGGTGGGGGACCTGGCCATCGCTAGGGCAGGAGGACGGTGGCTGTCGACATGGTGCTGGTTCCCAGCAGCCCTGTGCTACCCATAGCAGCAGAGCTGAGTATATTGCAGCGGTTTTTGGGGGGACAGACTGTGGATGCTCATCTTGTTCAACTCTATGTTGTCCTCCCGGCTTGCTGGGAAGCCCAGCAAGATGCTCTGAGCCAAACAATGCCAGCCATGAGCTACAGGAAAATTTGAACGCTGCCGCCTTGGGTGAGGCAGAGACAGCGGGGCTGCAGCGTGCAGGAGGTAGGGCCCTTCTTCCACCGCACCTCAGGTCCTGCCAGCGCTGGTACTAGGAGCTGTGGCAGAGGTGTCTGGCTCAGAGAAACCCACCCCATGGCAGGCATTTCCAGCCAAGTCAGAGGGGAAAAGCCCTCGGCTACAGCCCCGCTGCGGTGCTGGATGTCTTGCAGAGCAGCAGCCTGCCCGAGGCACTTGCATGTCAGCAGCAGCTTCTCTTTCTGAATTTGCCGGTGCCTCCTTGAGTCATCACAGTGCTGGGGACGCAGGATTAATTATGTTGATGGACGCCACTCGCTCTAGGCTGCTGTCACGAAGCAACAGCCTTGATCCAGACATCTGATCATTGCAATAAATGCTGGCTGGATTGATGGAGTGCAGTGCATCTCCCTGGAAGGCCCCACTCGCTGCATGCTTATTTGGGTTAGGCACGCGGACGCGTTGTGCCTGATTTTCTCTTTTCCTACTTGCTCGGAACTTCATTATTACTTAATGAGATCTTTCCATTCTTGGCAACCTCTTGAGCTTGAAGGTTTCATGCATCGCGTGGGGCCTCTGACAATGGTTAAAATACAGAGCTGGGGTGTTTTTTCTCTGCTGTTTGCTGGCAGGGTGACTTTGTACAACACCATTCACCGCTCTTTTCCCCACTCTAAATGGAGGAAGGTCTCGCAGAGGGGAGAGGCTTGCCTTTGCGGTTGGGATGTGCTTGTGGGACCTGATGGGATGTGTTGTTGATGGCAGAGCGCAGGTAGGGTAGGACTGTTTTAAATACCTCCTTCGCGAGCAGCTTTGCAGAGGGGAGCGGGTCTAGGTCTCCATTTCAGCATATGCTGGGTTGGTTGTCTCACAGCAGCAGCCCAGCTTTCTCCCCACATCTTCCTCTTCGGCCTCAGCCAGTCCTGCTCGCCCAGGTTCAGCTGTCGCGGTTGTTTCTCTTCTCCACCCGCCTCCACATGTGCATCACTTAACTGGCTTGACACGTTTTCCTTAAAGCTGCCTAAATAATTCACCTTGACTAAGAGCAAACAGCAGTGCCAGTCCCGGAGGAAGCTTTCTGTGAATGCCAAGTAACTGGAGGGTATCTGCTGCACTGGCCCTCAGCAGTGGTGGTGCCGGCAAGGTGCAGAAGCCCCCCTGAGCTCAGCGGTGTGCTCAGCCAAAGAACCAGCACCGGTTGATGCAGGATCCCAGTCCCAGCAGTGGTGGACGCTGAGCTGTCGGGGTGGCGTGCCTGACTCTGCAAAACCCAAGTATCCCACACTTCCATCAGCCTGCTCCCCCAAAGGGCTTGGATCCTGGATTGGAAAGCTGAGATGCTCCAGGCTAAGAGGATCGGTTTCCTTAAGTAGCTCTGAAAATCCTTGGGATTTTTTTCTTTTCTTCTTCTTATGGAGAAAAACAAGTCCATTGGGATTAGGCCCATATTAACTCCTTCCTATGGTGCTTGCCCCCCTTTCCACCCCCCCTCAGCCTGCAGCATTGGGCTGCAGGGTGGCTGCTTCCATGATGCTGTATCTATTCCTCAACTTCTGTGTTCTTGCACCAAAAATCCTCAGTAAAGAGGAACTCGGTGAGCTGCCCTACTTCTCCTCGTATAAAACATTAAACCAAATCCTTCAGCGTTTGGTTCCTGCTCTTGGTTTGTGTCCGGTGCTGCTTTTACAGAGCTGGTACCAGAGCGGTTGCACTATGACGATGGACATGCTTTCAGCTGAGTGTCCGCAGAGGAGAGGATTGCTCTGTCGCTGTTTCCGCATCACTTGGCTCATCGTGCATCACCAACCCATGGAGCCGGAAATCCCAGAATAAGAAATGCCCAGAAATCTGTATATGGGGCCTGGCATGCGGCTCGACGCTCAGGCATCCAGCTGGCATGCCGGTGCCAGCTCTGCCTCAGCCAGCCTCGCTCGAGCGGCGTCTCCTGGTGACACCGCCACCTCTCCTTGGGTTCCGGCCCCCTCTTGCTGCTGTCGGGGGTCTGACCCTGTGCGAGGGGAATGGCTCTGGTACCGGTGACAGTGCAGCTCCTAGGAGTGGAAAACAGATCGGCTGCTTCTCAACGGTGCATTGTTAAAGGTTTCACCTCCCCCAAAATGACACATTGCGAGCAAAAATAGAACAAGACAGAACACACAGACCCACCCACACCATCCCCACCACCCGGCAGCCAAGTGCACGCAGTGCCAAACCCTTGGTTTTAAAAGCTGATGCTTTTTCACCCAACTTCTCCTCAGCCCTGCCACCACCTGCCCCGGCCCAGAGGGTGGTTCGGCATCCCGGCAAGCTGACCATTGCACCGGGAGCCGCTATGCTAGCACCAGGTTGCCGGGAGGATCACCATCCAACCCGTATGCGCTCTGGATCCAGCCTTGATCTTTGCCTGGTGGGTCTGGGGATGGCGATGTCTCCTGGCAATGGTGTTCATGCAGGAGATTCTCTTGCCTGCTGCACGGTGGTGCTGTTGAAGCGAAGCGAGGGACAGGTTTGGCCGGGAGAGCCATCTCTGGTCTGGGGACACAGCTTGGCCCAGCTTGCTGTGAGCTGGGGCCGTCTCCTGCGGACAGCGAGGGAAGCTGCCTCCCAGCCAGGGAGCTGGGTCCAATTTCTTGAGTACTGCCAGCATGAAGGGTGGCGTGTGCTAAGCACAGTTGGACCAGGCAAGGATCTGGCTGGAAAACATCCAGGAAAGGAAGAGTTGCTCCAGGAGATGGTAGAGTTGTCAGCCGTTTGTCAGAGGCACCTAACGAGGCTGAGGCCTGTGTTTGTCACCCCTGAATCCTCATTTGCTCAAGAGCAGGGGAATTTAAACTTGCAGGGGAATTTACTGAGACCTTCGTGAGTTCCCCTTGTGATCTAGTTTTGGGGCACAAAGTCACCCCATTAGTTTCACATCCAAGGATTTTGAACGTCTGGAGCAGAGATTGGTCGTGGTGACTTGCAGGAAGGGCTGGAGGGTTCAGGCTGGCTGTTAGGGAAAAGAGAGGAGCGGAGGAGTGATGGTGCCAGTCCCCATGCCCCTGGGACAAGCAGCCACAGCTGGAGGGAGGTTTAGGCACGAGCGGAAACTTCTCTCCACTGAAGCCGGCTGAGCATGGGGATGGTTTGGCTGGGGCACGTGTTGCCCAGCCAGCCTGGGAGGGCTGTGAGGACAAGGCAGCAGGGCAGAGCTCATCCCAGCAAGCTGTGTGTAGAGGCAGAGATGACTGTGAAAGGTCCCTCCATCACCTGGCGTGCTGCTCTAGTTCTGGCACGGAGGGAGCGAGGACAGAGCTGTCTCGCGGGGAACAATCAGGACTGGGACGAAGACTGCTTTTGCTTGTTCAGTAGCAATGCCATGCAAAGAGAAGTTTGACAGTCATTGCAGAGCAAGTCCTGCCTCAGTTTCCCTGTGGAAGTAACCCAGTTAACACTGACGTCTCCCGGGGCTGCTGTGAAGCCACTCGTGCCCTCGTGGGACAACGAAATCATGCTCGGCAAGCTCTTGGGAGGGCTAAACCATCCAGGACGCACCTGGCCGGGGTCTGCTCAGCCCCAGCACTTTCCTCCCGAGGAATAGACGCAACAAGGATGGACCCAGTGGCTTTGTGGCAGTGAGCGACTGCCCCAGGATTGTATTCGTCTGTGCTGTGGCCGTGAGGCATTTGCAGCTGGCGTCTTACCCATGTATGCCTTTGTGCTGATGGGTTTTCTCCCATCTTTGATGCTCTGCATCTGCTCTAACAAGCCTTGGCTGGGGCACGGGCTTGCTGCATCCCCCTTTAGCCCTCGAGCTTTTCCCAGGGAAGGCCGGTGGGGGAACAGCCTGGAAGTAAATAGCCATTTGCTGGTTCTTGTTTGGTTCTTTGCTCACTCTCAGGGAGCTGATTGCGCTTGGGATGGTGACTCCCAGCTGACATGTCTGCTCTCTGGTGTCTCTGGCAAGGAGCATGGTGAGCTCTGCGTCACAGCTCAGATCCACTCTGATTAGAAGGAAGCATGCTCTTAGGAGGAAAAAACCCAGCAGGTTTTAAACCCCAGTCAGGTTTGTGCTCCGGTTCACCGTGTGGCCACGTACATGCTTGCTCCAGCCTGAGGGAGTCGGGGCGGCGGGCAGGAGCCTCGTGGACCTGTGCCGTGCCCGTGCAGACCCCGTCGTGCAGGGACATGTCCTGCGAGGGCACTTAACCAGCTAAGCTGCCCGGGCAGGATGGTCTCTGGGACGATTGTGCCCTGAGAGCGGGGCCAGGTGCCACCGCTGGGCTGGCTCTAGGTGAGGACCTGGGGACACACGAGGTGATGCTCAGGGATGCGCTGCCTCCTTTCAACTCCTTTGCTTTCCGCGGGGTGAGAGTGGGGCCCAGCAGACCCTGGTCGCCTGCACCGTTCCCCCTCTGGCCCTCCAGCCTGTTCGACTCCTACGATCCGGGGGCGGTTGGGAAACCGACAGCTGGAGCCAACCCGCGCCAGCGCCGGTTCGGCGCTGCCATGCCAACCCCGTTTCCATGGTAATGGGCACCCAATGGGCGACCGCCAGGCAAGGCCAAGATGCCCGAAAAAAGTGATGCAGTGCCCCCTGAAATCGCCAGCCCGAGACTGGGAGCCCGTGGCTGCTGCCAGCCCCCCCAGTGCTGCCTGCACTGCCCGGGGAACTGGATCAAAACCACCTCGGGGTGCGGGTGGTTGTAACAGGGCAGGTAAAACCCTGTGAAACCATCGAGAAAAAAAAAGGGGGGGAGCCTGTACACACAGTCCCTTCGACAGCACCCTCCGACTGTCTTAGAGCCTAATTTAATTAAAATCGATGGATCTTACGTAATCCTCAGGGCGCCACGCTGCTGGAAGCCACCCCCGCCCGGTGCTGGCAAGGGCCCCTCGGTGTGGGGGTGTCGGGAAGACAGCGGGGCAGGGGGAGACGCGATCCCGGGGGGGCCGGCTGCCCCCCGGGGCCACTCGTCACTGGCCCCCCCCCTTACGTAACTCGCTGCAGCCCCGTGTTTATACAGCTCCAGATTGAAGACTAGGTGCATATCAAAACATTTTAAAATAACTCTGCCTTTTGTTAGCACCGCAGCTATCTTTAGAAAAGATTTTATTTTATTTGAAAGCCCTCTCTGGGAGGTTTCGATGGAATAGATCCTCAGCCTGCCAGCAGTTTAAAGGGACATGGGTGTGATGGAGATCTCCTTTCTTGGCTGGAAACGCTGTATTGATTATTGCTTATTGATCTGATAAACCCCATCCTACCCCCACAACTGCCTTCTCATCCTTCTCCTGAGATTTCCGCAGCTGGAAGTGGCAGTGTTTTGCTCAAAGTGTTGCTTGTGATCCACTTGTCCAGTTGGCCCCTTGCAGTGCCATGCCAGGCTGGCTCTTCAGGTGTTCTGCTCCGCAGGTCCATCACCTCTGTGTCAGCAACTGATCCAGTCATGACAGCTGATGGTTTTCCCAAATACGCTAAAATCAGGAGGAGGACGACCAACTGTGTTTTTTCATGGTGAACCCAGGTCGCAGTGATGGGCCACCACCTCTGCAGCCATGGCAGTGACTCAGGAGACAACACACACCCTCCAGCATGTGACAGTGTCCCCTGCTCCAGCTCTGATGGGCAAGGTGGATGCAGCAGGGAGGTGGAGGGGAAGGGGAGCTCTGCGCTCAAGTGGAGTTAGCCGGGAAGGCACCTTGAGCCAGCCAGCAGCCAGCTCTGCACCTTTGGGCAGCCAAATTGTTGTGTGTCTTGTCAGTTGTCCTGTTAGTAGCCTGACTTGCATTGCGGCACACTGCAGCGAGGGGTGTGTGGGTCGCCAACAACAGGCAGGGTGGCTGGGGTCTCTCTGCTTCCTGGGGCTGCCAACCGGAACCTTCTTCCTTCCTAGATAGGGCCAGCAGCGAGGGAGACTAGGCATCAGCCTGAAGCATTAGGGTTGCTTGCAGGATGGCCGAGCAGAGGCTCTGCCCTGCCCTTCTGCTTCTTGTACCCTGCTCTCAGGTTTCCTGCTCTCTCCAGGCTCTGATCTGACACTTAGCATGTCACCCCTTTCTTCCTCCCCAGGAGACAGGAGCAGTTCCAGACAAACCCCGACAGCTACAACGGAGCTGTGCGAGAGAATTATGCCTGGTCCCAAGACTACAGTGACCTGGAGATTAAAGTGCCCGTGCCCAAGCACATCGTAAAAGGCAAACAGGTAAAGCAGCCTTAATGGTGTGTCTTTCAGCATTTCCCTTTCCCTCAGGGTGCCCAGCTTTCCCAGGAAGCTGTGTTTGGAGCAGGAAAGCTCCTTGTCCTTCGTACTCAAGGAGCAGGATGCAGTTCTGCCTTTTTCTCCAGTGCTGGGTGTGTGGCTAGTGGGGACCAATGGTCCCAGCCTGGCTGCATTCCTGTTGTGACTGCAGTGTCCTGTTGCTCCGGCCCCTGCGGGGTTCCCTGGCACCACATGCCACTTTCTGCACTTTTTCTCACCTCTTCCACTGACTGCAAACTCGCATGTGGGTTTCTGAGCCTGGCTGGGATGGACGCTCCTTCCCTGGTCACTCCCTCTAGCTTGGAGTGTCTCCTGCCTTTCATTTGCAAGCGGGAGCTGCTGAAGCTCCTCTGGAACTCAGGAACTGGAGAAGACACAGCCCGTGTGAGACTTGACCTGCTCTGGATGGAAGAGAGCTGGGGCTGGGGTGCAGGCTGAGTGGCCAGACCCTCTCCCTGGCTGCCTGCGTGGGCAGGGAGGGCTCACCTCCCTCCTTGCCTCAGGCAGGAACTTCCTTTCTCTGCTCGTGGCCACAAGCAGTCACATAATTTTTCCTTCACGCTTCTGTTCCCTCCCGGTGAGAGACTTGAGAGGAGCGTGCCCACGGCTGGCATTAGTTGGACCCAGAAGTTTGAACTCTCCTGTCTTACCCGAATGCTGCCCTCCCCACGGCTGATCCTGTATTTTTCCATTTGGGAAGTCCATGCTCCCCCACCTCCTGTTCTCCTCTGCTTCCAGGGTGGCTGAAATGAGCACGCTTGGGTTTTTTCACTGGCTCCAGCCTACACAGCTCCTGATCATGCCAAAAGAGTGTAATTGGCAGCAGCAACCCGCACCAGAGGGGTGAGGGAGCAAACGGCTGCCATGGGGACAGCAGGGGGACCAGGAGATGCATCTCTCCCAGTGGGTCTCTAAAACAAACCCAGGCTGTTTCTTGGAAAGATTTGAGGGCGTCCAGACGGATGTTCCATCCCTCTGCATTGTATTGCGGTCACAATGGCTCTCCCTGCCCAGGGAAGTGCCTTTTGTGCCAGGGAAGTTGTGTTCTTGCCAAAAAAAAGCGTACCAGGCTTTGTCTGCCCCATCCTTTGCGACCCAGAGGTGTGGGGACCCTGCTTGGAGGAGCTGGGACGGGACCTTTCCCTCAACTCGAGGCTATGCCGTCGCTGCGGAAGAGCCCCTGTGTGTCAGTGGGGGTGATTATCAGGCAGCTCCTTCCCACGCAGTTGCCTGTGGTGTGGCTCTGCCTGCCCTGGCCCCAGTTTCTGCCTACGCTGCCCTCTCGGGGCAATCGATTGTTCAGATGTCGGACTTTCCTCATCCTTGCAAGGCATCTCCTGGTATTTGGTTCATACATCCCTCTTGGGGCTCCTCTTGGCAGCCAACTTTTCATTTTAGAGTGATTCTTTAAATCTCTTCCAGCCTCAGGGGACTGGAAGCAGATAGGCTGCGTCACAGGCCAAAGCAGGATGGTTCAGAGCCATTTTAAAGCTCGATGGACTTTGGATGTGTTGATGATGGGTTCCTGCAAAAGAGAAGCGTTCCCCTACATTCACCACACAGCTTCATCTTTTTAAAAAATTATCAGGTTTTTGGCTGCTGCCTGCCAAGGCGAGATTAAAAATCTCCCGTTTGGTCCCTGGGTGCAGAGCGCGCCCAGCTCTAATGCTGCTCAAAATCTTCCTTATGACACTTTTTTGGATTCAGGCTGTTGCTATGGCACATTTTCTCTCGGGCGAGCTTAAGGTTTCCTTGTATGGAGCTCCAAAAAAGTGTCCGTGGAGCAGGAATGGGCAATGGGGTAGGTGGGAGCATCTTCCTCTGTGGTCTCCACCTCTCTGATGTACTTACAGGCACAACAGGGGCCCATGCATCTGAGCACTTCCCGAGCACTTAAATAGAGATAATGACAACAAGCCTCTCTTTTTGCCTGGCTCAGAGGAGACGAGCTAGATTCCTTCATAGGTTTGTGTTTGCTTGTTTGATTCGCGTGGGCGGGTGTGGGCGTTTTAGTGTGCACAGAAATTACTGTGGTGGAAAGCCACGGCAGAGAGCCGAGATCTAGGTTTCCTCATGAGCTCCAGGAGAGCCAGGCATTTTCGGGGGCAGAGGTGCTTGTGGGGAGCACATGGTGGGGGACAAGCAGCCTTGGAGCCCCTGGGGTGCCCCAGCTCATGGCTGCGCTGCGAGGGCAGTGTGTTTCCCATGGGATCACCCTTGGCTTCCCCCCAGCTGCTGCCTGGGGTCAGGTGTGGGCTGTCCATCCCTGGTTCTGGCAAACCCCGGTTTTGCCAGCCATGCATGCCCTGCGCACAGCATGGCGGAACGGTTCGGGTGGTGGGGGGCGGAGGGAGGGAGGGCAGCCCCTTGGAGAGCGCAGCCACCTTCCCGGGTGGAGTGGGGATGGTGAGCAGAGACGGTTTTTCCACCAAGGCACCTGAAAAGGAGCCACTGCCCACGTGCACCAAACCCTGTGTTCACCAGGCACTACCACATGCACACATGAGTCCTCTTGGACATTTCTCTCCGCTCAAGGGGGATCAAGGCTCTCCAGCAGTGCATGCTTTGCTCCTGTCCCCTGTCACCACTCCTGGTGGGCTGGCGTGCCAAGAGGACCTTTTTGTTGGCTGCAGGTAGAAGCAGGTGTTGTGATTGCTTCTTGTGCTGGCTGGTTGTGTAGCGAAATGGCTGGGTTAAGGCTGCCTGGTTTGGATCTCTTCTTCCATTTGGGTTTCTCCGCTCCCTCTCCTAATGCCCTGCTGGACCCGGAGCCGCCTCAAAGATGTCCCTCAGCCCCACCAGCTGTCTTGTGCAGCCACCTTGGAGTAAAACCCCTCTCACATTTGATTGCTCCTGTCCCCGTGGATCCCACAGCTGCGATGCTGTGTCTGCCTTCCGTATCTCCAGCCTCCCTGGCCCTCCATGCCCCAAAGAAGCCCCCACAGAAGGTGACTTGGGGGTCACCTTGCTTTTTTCCCCTTGACCCTTTCTGGGCAGGCCTTGTGCCATGCTGAGACCCTAACATCAGCCACACTGTCCTTGTGCCCGGGCACCAGGGCAGTCGGTGGTGGCGGAGAGCAGAGCCTCATCCCTGCACCTCGTCCCTGCCGTGAGGCCTCAGCCCTGGGCTGGAGGAAGCTGCTCCATGCTGCAGCCTCTCTGGAGATGTTTCCCATTCAGGAGGAGCTGCTTTCGCAGAGGCTGTCTGCAGCCACGTGCTGGGTGAAAGCCAGTTGTCCTCTCCCATCTGGCAGAGCCGGAGCTTGCGGAGCTTGCGTCCCTTCCCCGATCCCCTGCGACCATGGTCCTGCTCCCAGCTGCTGGCATCAGAGCTCAGTCCTGGTGTCACCCTGTGCTGTGTGTGCTGGGCCTCCTCCGCTCCTGTCAAAGCCCTGGCAGCTCCCTTTCACACACAGCAGGTTTGGGGGCTTTATCTGGGTGGCATCAATCAGATGCAGCCGTGGTGCCCTCCCCAGCTGGAGGAGCTTTGCCTGTCTGTTGCCTGCGTGGAGCTAGTGAGCCACTGGAAATCTCCTAGGTAATGGATAATGTAATAACATTTCAAATGAGATCTGCAGAGCGGGAGGAAGATCTGGGGGAACTCTGGGAGAGAATGCAGGCAAATCTCACTGCAGTCTCCTCCTCTCAGGCCAGAGACAGGGCAGCGTTGGGGGCCACAAACCTGCCCCTTCCCAGACAGGTCCTCCCTTAGTCCCCCCAGCCTGGCTTGGGCTCTCTGCTGGTGGCAGCTCAGGGCCGAAGGGGAAAGGAGAGAGCATATGGTCTCTCCGGAGACCGAGGGTACTGCGTGTCATGCAGCAAAGTAGCAGTCTGCCTCTGTCTCCCCGGGGGAGAGCCATGTCACCTCCATGGCAGGTCAGAGCAGGGTTCCCCATATGGCTGCTACAGGCGGGAGCTGACCCCGTTCCTGGGGACGAAGCTGCCTGGTCCCCTCACCCCCGTGGTGGGGAGAAGGGGAGCTGTGCTGCAGCGTCCCTCCTGCACGCAGCCCCTCCTCGCATGCCCGACGGGAGGCCTGGGCTGAGCCCAGTGCTGGCTCTGGCGGCAGAAATGGAGCCAAGGAGTGTGCTTTTGGTGCGGTGCAGCAGAAGGGGGGATGAGCTGCTGCAGCCCTTCCTACTGTAGAAATCCCCAAATTGCTTCTGCTCGGTAGGAAAGCGCTCAGCCCCCAGGAAGACACACACCCATGCCCAGCTCATCATGGTGATGGCCAGGCACCCACTGTGCTCCTAAAGAGCTCGGTCTCAGCAAGTGGGCGTCCAACCTTTGAGCGCTGTATGGAGGAGGCCTGTAGCGTTGCTGGTTTTCTCTGTGGGGAAACTGAGGCACGGGGCAGTTGCAGTGGCAGAACCAGTTGCCTCGAATCCTAGGGTTCCGTCTGCTGGGCCCTGCTGCCTTTCATTCCCTAGAGAGGTTTCCTTTCTCCTCCAAGCTGTTGCTATTTGCTCTGAAATGACAGTGGGATTCCTACCCTCCTGCTACATGCAGGTCTGAAAGCTCTTCTCTCTCTTTCAGCCCCAGCGAGTGCACTTGACCCCGCACCCCAACTAGCACAGCAAGAGGTCAAGCAGGAATCTTCCTGATTATTTTCTCTCTCTGTGTTTCCAGGTCTCTGTGGATATCAGCAGCGGCGCGATTCGCGTAGCGGTGCTGGAAGGGAGCAGCCAGCGCGTCCTCATGGAAGGGAAACTCACCCACAAGATCAACACAGAGAGTTCCCTCTGGAGCCTGGAGCCAGGGAAGTGTGTTTTGGTAAGGGTGGTCCACGTCAGCTGTGTCTCCGCACCTTGGCTTGCAGCTCCGCTGGGCTTGACCTGGAAAACTAGAGCAGCTGGAAGTTTGAGCCAGATCTGCACGTCTGGCTTTCCCCATCCAATGTCCATCTCGCTCTGCCCTTGCCTGTGTGCTGTGCCCTGCCTTCAGCCCCTGAGCTGCCCCTTGGGGTGAGCGGCAACGGGGTGTTGGCAGAGCAACACATCCATCGGGTTGGGCAAGGAGGGTCCCCGAGCTCCAGCCTGCGGTGGTGGGAGCACATCTGTTACCTAGAGATGGTCACTGTCTCCTGATCCCGGCACGCAGGGTCTGCCAGCAGATAGAGGCCATGGCACTGCACTGTGGTGCCAGTGCTGTGCAGTTGTCCTTGCTGGCTTTGTGCTCTGACTCTCCTGGCCCCGGTCCTTCCCCAGCATCCCAGCAGATGCCTGTTCCATGCCATTCATTTCTGTCCTGCCTTGGGTTTCTTCCTTATCCTGTTTGAAGTGGTCGCTGTGGCTACTTCTGTGTTTGCCTTCAGGAGGCACCGTGGCTTGCTGTGTGCCTGCCACCTCTGTACCACAAATCTTCCCTGTCGAGGTGGTTTGGGGGCTGTTGATGCCCAGCAGTGTGTTCCCAGCCTCATGACTCCTTTCTGGTGTGCTCCAAATGTCCAGGCTGAGAGTGTGAATTCTGCTGTCCCGGGGCTGTGTCCACAGCCGAAGCTGTCCTAGGGGTTGTGTTGCTGCCCATCAGCCTGAGATCTCGAGTGTCAAATGGTTGCCAAACTCCTGGGTGAGTTTTGGGGCCAGGATTGTGCCAGCAGTGGGGTTTTGCCACCTGTGGCCATCTTTGCCCTCTCCTTTTCCATCCAGAGGCTTTCCCAGAAGAGTTTTAGGAGTCTCAAGGCTGTCATGAGCCCCAGGAGGGGATGCCAGCTGCCTGGGTCAGGCAGGTGAGGCGGTTCCCGACCCTGTGCAGGCAGCACCGTCCCTGCAAGGGAGGGAGCGGGCTTCAAGCCTTCCACCCCGTGTCACAAGGGTGGCAGCACACAGGCACCCAAAGCCAAGCCCCCGCAGCGGGAAGTCAAGTGGGAATGTGCTGCCAGAGGTAGCAGTGCTGAGGGTGGTGCGTGGGGAGGCTGTGCGGGCGCTGCCTGGCCACCGCAGATCTGTATGGATGTACCCCGGGATGACAGAGTGGTACCAAAAGGGTGAGGTCCCTGCAACAGAGAGGAGCTTCTCTGACTCCGTTAGGCCGTTGAAAGGATGTGAAAAAGGAGGTGGTGGCATCATTAACCTGCATTTTTTAAATGTTCTTAAGCTTCTTGAAAATTAGCTGATCTGGGAAGAGGAGCAACCCTGGGAAGGAGTAAACCATTCAAGAGGAGGTGGCCCAACGGCTGGCTGCTCCACGGCGCGGATGGGAGTCCCTGATGGGTGTTCCCAGGATCAGCAAGGGAGGCAATGTTTGTTAAATACCCGGTGCTGGAGGAGGATGGGAACGGCGCGTGGGTGGAGCGAGACTAGGGGCCTTCTGGAGCGGCCGCGGGCAGTGCGGGGAGCGGTCCCATTACCTCCAACCCTAGAGCTGGGTCTTGCCTTCAATTAGCACGAGCGCGGGGTTGTGAGGATCTCCAGCTGGCTGCCAACATATTGATGGTGGGATGAAATTTCGCTTGAAGAATTGTAAGGTAACTGGAGCAGAGTGAGTAATTCTCGCCCGAGAGCATCTCCTTTTTCCATGCGCAGAGTAGCCAAAAGTGGTTTGTGACTCCTCCCGATTCATTCATCAGGAGACAACCAGCCATGTGTTAATGAATTGCTTTGTTCAGCACCTGGGAGGAGACCGGACAGGAGCCCGTTTGGGTTTGATTGCAGGGCTGACGGGGTGTACGGGCCCTTTCTGTACCCGAGTTTGTGCGTCCACATGTTGCGCAGCTCCGTGTGAACTCCGAATGCGGCAGTCGGGAATGTCTTTGTCCTGCAAGGTGCCACAAGGTGCCACGTGGCTTCCCTCCCCAGGACCCAGGGGACAGGCAGGGTGGAGATTCAGCCGAAACTGAACTCACCCAGTGCCAGTGCCGGAGCCATCCGAGGAGATCCTGGCCACCTTGGTTACTGCTTGGGGCACCTCGGCGACTCTGTCCAGAGAAAAACCTGTGCATGCTCATGTTTTTGTGGTCTGTGAGTTGAGGCAATCCCTGTGGGCAGATCTTGATCCATGCGCCAAGAAAGTGAAATCTCTCCTGTTTGGTCTTGTCCATCTGGGAAAGTCCCAGTTCTGTGCAGAGAGGCTGTTGAGTCCCATCGGCTCTTTCAGGACGCGTCAAGGATCATCGAGATCCCTGTGCTCTCAGGGCTGCTGTTACAGCCGCCTTTCACCTCCTTGGCTTCCCCTGCCCCATGCTCAGCTCCCTTCTGGGACGGCCATTCACGGGCTCTCATTAACTGGCCTCCCTTCTCCCCCCAGCTCTTATCCTAAGAAGGTTAATTTGCCCTATAACGCACCCCAGCGCTGCTTTCCCCACCCCGTCTGGTGTTCCTACCAATTTCTCCTCGCTGCACGTCTGCCCACTCTCCAGCAGCCCCAGTGCTCCCCTCTTCCCAGTGCTCAGAGACCGGTCTGCCTTTTCCCTCCTGCTCCATGAGGTTCTCCCTGCTGGCACCTGGGCTGAGCACCAATGTGTTTCCCATCTTGTCCTTTGGCACGCTTGCGGTTTGTACGACAGCCCGGCCGCGCAGAAGCCCAGCGGGCATCATTTCGAAGCGGAGCGCTCTGCCGATGCCCACAACACACAGCGGGGGCTCTGGTGTCCCAGGCTCGTGTCCCTGCCTGCGGTGCTGCACCGAAGCCCCGGTCCCGGGTATAATCCCTGTGCTCTCCCTTCTCTCTCACACCCCGCTCGCTTGTCAAAAGTGAGATTAAAATAACTTCGCACGAGCTGTTTTTAGAAATCTCCGCTGGGTGTTGTGCACAACACATTTTGGGATTATTTTCGTTGTTGAGGATTTTTTTCCCTGTTCCCTCTCTTTTTCTCCTCCTCTCTGGCATTTGTTATCCATGCTTGGGCTTTTGTCACCAAGTCCTGCCTTGAACAGCTATTGCAGCCTTCAGCTTGTCATGTCATGAGCCGTGAGGCCAAGTTAATAATAATCTGTGGTGCCCTCCTGGCACCCTGCCCTCCCGACATTGCCTGCTGCCTCCTCCATAACCCCTAAACATCTCCCGCTGACTTTTGGGGCGACGGCTGCTATTGTTCCAGAAGGAAAGCAGGTGATGAGAGGTTGTGTTTCCAAGACCTACTTTTATCCCTTGGCAGCATCTCTCCAGCTCTGACAAGGTATTTAGAATCGGGGAAGAAACCTCGTGCTATGACAAAGCCCAGCACCAGCGACGAAGGGTTGTGACCTTCCCGGCAGGGCGTGAAGGTGTGACATGACACCGCATCCATGCAGATGATGCCTGTCACCCTCTTCGTGTGCTACTGGAGGATCCCTCCTGGCCACAGACGTGCCTGCCGAGTGTCCCATCCCTGCCGCGTGCCCATCTCCGCCTGCAGCGATCCTCCTTATGATCTATCCTCGCCTGGCCCCTGTGCCTTGCTGTGCGTGCCAGCGTGGGAACAGCCCTTTCCCCTCGTGGCTGACAGCTCACGTCTCGGACACCAGCTTTGGGAACGTGAGCGCTGTGGCATGAGGACACTGCCAGCTTCAGATACAGCAGCAAGGATGTCCCCCCTGCAAGCCTCCCTCTCCTCAGGCCACTGTTGCAGAGGCTGTTCCTGCCTCCCTGTGAGCCCCAAAAGGCTCTGCTGGGCTTTTACACCTTCGGCTGGGGGTGAAGGGTCTCCCTACAGCCCAGAGGGCCCTTCGGTACTGGCCAGCCTAAAAAGCAGAGCCAAAGTCTGACTGAGAGGCCAGGCACGCTGCAGGGACCCGATCCTTCCTCTGGCAAACGGCCACCAGCATTTCTATGACCCTGGAGGTTCGGGCTGAGCTGTTGGCTGAGAAACTTGTAGCGGCAGCTTCAAGCGCGGGCAAAGCTTTTGCCTTGTCTTGAAGTGCAAAACATAATCAGGTTGAGATTTGTCCTTGTGAAAAAAGCCCTGCTCCCTCCTGGAGCCCCCCGGGGTTTCTGGAGCACTCCACGAGGAAATGTGCAGCCTTGCATGGTGCTGTCGGTCGAGCGCTGGAGCCTTCCTCCGTGGGTGAGTGGGTGAGGGCTGGCACTCACAGGCCATCACCCTGCCTGGGCTGAGCCCAGAGATCTGCCATGGTCTCTCGGCTCTCCCTTACCTCAACCTTCTTGCACCCAAGCGCTCGGTGAGGCTCCAGCCCACGTCCCCATCACCACAAGCTCTCATAGCCCAGGTGCCCAGCTGAGCGCTGGGCTGAATCAATGGAGACTGTTGGCAGAAACATGTCCGAGAATCAGCCTGAGCCCGTGCTCCCCATCCTGGAGGTCAGACCTGTCTGCGGCGAGTGCTCCAGCACCACTTTGAACCACAAAACCCGAAACTCAGGGTGACAGAGAAAGCTTTGCCCTGGCCCGTGGGCATTTCAGAGGCTTGTGTTGGAAAGTGGGGCTCCTGTCTCGGACCGAGTTCCACTTTTGCGTCTCTCCCCCTGGAATAAAGGGGGATGAGTGAATTCCCCTGTGCGCACAAGGCGAGCTGCAGAGGTTAATTAATTATTGTTTGCAAAGCACTCAGTGCTGTAGTGATGCGCACCGCAGAAAAGCTGGCGAGGAAATGAATAATTCTGTCTTCCCAGCAGGGTGGGAAACAGTATGCGGTAAATAAAGCGAGGGCCACGCATGGGGCGGGGAGGAGGAAAGGATCCCCGGTCTGGCGCTCACGGCAGCAGCTCTGCTGTCTTTCGCCGGGGGTGGTCTGTGGATGAGGGGGATTCAGGTCTTGTGGATGTTTCCCACCTGGTCTGTGGCTCTGTCGGGGTGCCCTGGGGTCTGCAGGTAGTGAGGGATGGTGGTGGAGTGCCGGGGGAAGAAGGGGATTTGGTAGGGAAGGTAGAGGGGATGGGTTTTCCTTCCCCTGGTGCTCTGGGATGGAGGTGGGGTGGTGCTCTGGGATGGAGGTGGGGTGGTGCTCTGGGATGGAGGTGGGGTGATGCCTGATAAACCACAAAGTCCTCCGGCGTCTCTTCATCCCTCTGCTGCCAGCCTGGCTCCGGTGGGGACGTACCATGCGGGGCCTTGCTGTACGCACTTGGCAGCGATGCCCTGAGAGCATGCCTCACACTAAAGCCATCGCCGGGGAAGCTCACACCTCACCGGTGGCACTGTGGGGCATTCCTCTTGTTTCAAACCCAGAGAAGCCTGGAGGGTGCTCCTGCCACAGCCCTGGGCTGGCCGGGCCTGCTGACCCACAGCTCATCTCGCCCGCTGAGGGCACGACGTTCCCAGGGGAGCTTGCCGTTCCCCCGTCTGCCCACCCAGGGTTGGGAAGCCCACAAGCAAACCCTCAGCAGCTCTTCCTCCCCTCGAAAGTGGAACTGTGCAATTAAGAGGAGAACGAGCACGCCTGTCTAGCTGGAAAAACTAACGCCTTCCCCGAGCTGGAATATTTTACTGGCTCTGCTCTCCCAGAAGGATTAAGCCCCAGCCACCCCCTCCTGTATTAATTGGTTCCTTTTCTTTGCACCACAGAGAGACACCCGGCTCTGTAACTTTAATGGCTGCCTGTGTTTTCCTCTCCAGAGCTGTTGAGCTTCCAGGGAGGTTTGAGTAAATTGTATTGTCTGCCTTTATTGATGATTTTGCAGAGAGGACGATGAACGCCATGAATCTTCCTTTCTGCTGGGATTATTGCTAAAGTAATACAGAGAAAGAAGCCCACCCCTCCTGGCAAAAAAAAAAAACAAGTCGGGGTTCCCGTTGTGGGATGCCCCACAGTCACGCCGGCACTCGCTGGCACCCGGCACAGCTCCTCCAGCCATCCGGCTCCATGCAAGGCGCTGCTCGTGCGTCGGCGAGGCCCACGGCTACGGCCAGCAGCTTTTGCCAGTGAGGATGTTGGCTGGAGGCGAGGGGATGTCCCCTCTCCTCGAACCATCCCTCCGGGGCTGGCTGACGAGCCACAGTGCCATGGGAGGCAGGTGCTGGCAGCGAGCAGAGGCGGCATGGAGCGGCGGGCAACATTTTTGCCTCCTTTGCTGCCCACGCTCCCGCCCACGGAGCGAGCCCCGGGGGGAGCCAAGGCGAGGGCTCCTTCTGGGTTAGCGAAACACAAAATCACAGCGCTGCGATGCTGGGAGCCCTGGCCCCAGGCTCTGCCAGGCTAGGGCCTCTTCGTCTGACAGGTCCCCACCCTCTTGGCTCCTGGGTGGCTGCAGACGAGCCGGCCCGGCTCTCTGGGTCCCATACTGTGTTTCGGCTATGCGGCCCCGGGCTGGCATTGCCTGCGGCCAAAGCCCCTGCGGAGGACGCCCGTCCTGGCCTCGAGCCGTGGCGTGGTCCAAGATTTCAGCCATGCCATCCAGCCCAGAGGCCTGAGCTGGGTCTGCGAAGGGGCCATGGCGAAGTTGTGCAAAGCCCTTGGACCGCTGAGGGAGGGAGGGACAAGGGTTTCACCCCCTCTGCCAGCCATGGGGGGGGACCTGGGGCTCGATTGGTGGCAAGTGGGACCTCCGCTCATGGGCAAGCCCCAGCAGTGCTGCGGAGCGATGCACGGGCACGGCCGAGCTCACAGCATCACTGCCACAGGGGTGTGGGGTGGGTGGGCGGTAACACATCCCAGGGACAGGACAGGGGCTCCTCTCCCCGCTCTCCTCTGACTCACACCTCGTCCCCAGATCAACCTGAACAAAGGGGACGAGTACTGGTGGAATGCCATCCTGGAGGGCGAGGAGCAGATCGACATCGACAAGATCAACAAGGAGCGCTCCATGGCCACGGTGGACGAGGAGGAGCATGCCGTGCTGGACCGCCTCACCTTTGACTACCACCAGAAGCTGCAGGGCAAGCCCCAGAGCCATGAGCTGGTAGGTGCCAGCCACCCTGCACTGCCACATGCCCTCTGGTTCCTCTGTGGGTCCCATCTCCAGTAAAAGGGTGCGGCGTGGGGCAGCTCCGTGGCTCTGCTCTATTTCAGAGCTCCTCCTCACATAGCGTCCCCCCTACATCTCCATTTTGGGGGCGAGAGGTTCTGCCAGTCCCTGTCTTTTGCCTGCACCGTCTTCCCCTTCCCAGCACCTTGGCAAATGCCTGTGAGCCCAGACCCCCCCTGCACCGCTGATGGGCCCCACATCCGTGTGCTTCCCTCCGGAGCCAGGCCCGCCGTCTCCCTGCTGCCTCCACTCTGGGATGAACCCACACGGGTCTGGGTTCAGCCCGACCAAGGAGCTGCTTTTTGTTGCCCGTCGCTCCTTCCTGTCCCCGTGTGCCATCTGCCCTTTCCTGGGCAGAGGAGAGGAGGGTGGGTGAAGCACGGAGGTGGTTGTGCGCCCTTGGACATCGCTGCTGCTGTCACCCAGGGCGGAGGGGTGCTGTTGCTGAGCCCCACAACTCTCTTCGATGCGTCGGGTGGGCATGCAGCCCTGACGCCTGTGGGATGAGCCCGTACCTTCATCTGGGGTGGCGGGGTGGATGAGGGGCATGGGCAGAGGTGTGGGCTCAACCCGGGCCTGACGGGAGCCTGTGGCCTCTTTGCAGAAGGTGCATGAGATGCTGAAGAAGGGCTGGGACACCGAGGGCTCCCCCTTCCGCGGCCAGAAGTTTGACCCCTCCATGTTCAACATCTCCCCCGGTGCCGTGCAGTTTTGACAGTGGCGAAAAATGGCCGAGAAACAAAGCAGGGAGAGGAGAAACCCACCCAGACGCCCACCCCAGACCCTCGCACCCAACGCTGGCGCCCGTAACCCACTCGCCGATGATACACGCTGCCCAGCACCCTTCCACTGCCTTCACCACCCTGCACCGGCACTGGCCTCGGCGGTTTGATGTGTGTGTGGGGAAACCTGGCGAATGCAGATTTACGTCCCGTCACCAAGGCAACCCGAGCGGCTGGGACCCTTCTCTCCTCGCCTCGCACTGGCGACGGCTCTGTTGTTTTTCCGGAATAGACGGAGCTTGCTGGGTGACATAATTATTATTTCTGGTGGCTGAAGATGCTTCTTTTTGGGCTTCTGGGGGTGCAGATCCCTCCCCGCCCTGGCACAGGGCAGCTTTGCCCCTCACAGATGGAGCTTTGCTCTCCGCAGCTCCAGGTACGGGCAGCAGGGATGGCATGGGGCACATGGGGAGAGAGCCTGCCCCTGCCCGCGCCCTGCCTGCTGCCCTGCCTGCTGCCCTGCCTGCCTGGCACCCCCAACTCCCCTCACTGGGTCCTGCTCCAGGGGTCTCCCACGGATGCTGTGCTGCCCCTGCCCCCTGCCCAGCCGGAGGGCCCCATCCAGTGCTGCGGGGGGGTTTCTCCCCGGTTCACCCCCCCTAGCAGCCCATTGCCAGAGGGAGTCCGGGGTGGGCGCACCCCCTCAGTGGCGGGCAGAGACCCCAGCCAGTCCCCAGGGTTTGCTTCCCCCTTCCTCGGGGGCTTGTCAGGGAGCAGTGGGGCTGTCACCCACAACACCGTGGCGGGGGGGTTCCCTGGCAGGGGGCTACAGGCCCAGCCCTGATGGCCGCCAGCCCCCCCATACCAGTGGGCAGTAGCCCCAGAAACGTCTGGGCTTCCCTGGCATGGATCAGGTCTGGGAGGGGGGACGTGGGAGCCCTGGGCCCCCCCCCAGGCCCAGCCCATCTCTTGCAGCTTCCCACTGGCCCCCACCCTGGGGCTCATGGGCTGGGGGTCCCTGGCCATCACCTTGCCGCTGCCCCCCCCCCCCCCCACCCCAGTTTGCAATAAACACATTTCTTGAGCGCCGGGCCTGTGAGTGATTCGGTGCCACCGCCCGAGGGGGATGCCTGTGCCCTGACCCCCCCAACACCACCCTGTTTAAAGATTGGAGAGGGGGACACCCGAGGGGGATGCCTGGGGACATCTGCACGTGGTCCCCCCCCCAGCATGGGGCCCAGGGACGGGGTCCCACACGCATGGTGGTGGGGGCTGGATTTTGGGGTCCTTTGGGGGGGTGGAGATGGGATCCCTGGGGGGGGGGGCTTGGATTTTGGGGTCCTTTGGGGTGTGGATGTGGGGACACCTTGGGGGGGGGAATGGGCTGGATTTGGTGGGGTGTGCGCCGGGTGCCTGGAGCCTTTGGGGTTGCTGAC
This sequence comes from Aquila chrysaetos chrysaetos, assembly GCF_900496995.4. Taxonomy (NCBI): domain Eukaryota; kingdom Metazoa; phylum Chordata; class Aves; order Accipitriformes; family Accipitridae; genus Aquila; species Aquila chrysaetos. Next base: position 41,644,670 of record NC_044016.1, on the reverse strand, counting down.
CTTGGGGTCTCACCCCACTCCTCCCCACCTCCCTGTCCCTGTTCCCCCCCCCCCCCCCATCTCCACCACGCCAGGCGCCGAAATTTCTCCGTGGCGATGCACAAATATAACCGGGCTCGGCACAGTCCCCCACGGCCGCCCACGGTCCCCATGGCAACGGCAGCGCCAGCCGCCAGCCGCCCACCCACCTGCTCGCCCCGCGCCCCGGGGTGGGCACCCCGCCTGCCCGCGCCCCTCGCCGCCCACCCACCCGTTCGCCCCTGGTCCCACGGGTGACGTGGACCCACGGGGGGGGGGGGGGGGGAAGGACCCCGGTGTCCCGGCACCCCGGCTAGGCCCCGGGGCTGCTGGTGGCCTCCAGGGTGGCCTCTTGTGTGTGTGTCCCAAAAAAATGCCCCCCCAGCAAGCCTCTGGCATTGGAGGGGCTTCAAGGTGCCCTTGGGGGAGGGGGGGGAGATTTTTGCCCCCCCTCAGGCCCCTCCCGGGTGTTTTGCTTAGGGGTGGGTTGGAGCCTGGAGGGGTTGTTTGGGGTGACATTGGTGCGGAGGGGGGGGGCGATAAGGGAGGGTGTCCCCGGGGGGGGGATGGAGTGAGGATGACAGAGGGGGTGCATGTGGGGTCCTCGGGGTGGGCGGTGTCTGGATATTGGGGTCTTTGGCGGGGGGGGGGGATGTGGGATCCCTGGAGGGGATGGGATTTGGGGTCCTTTGGCGGGGATGTGAGAACCGGGCGGGGGATCTTGGGGAGGGGGTCTGGATATGGGGCCTTTTGGGGGTGTGGATGTGGGTCCCCCCCACCTGGGGGGGATTTGGGATAAAGGGGTCCCGGGCGGGGGGGTGAGAAGCTGGTTATGAAGCCCTTGGGGAGACTCGGGGAAAGCGGGATCCCCGCGGGGTCCTGGGGGGTCCAGCCCCGGGGCGGGGGGGGTGCGTGTGTGTGTGATGCGGACGGGAACCGGCGTGTGGGGGCGATCCGGGGGGTGGGGGTGGTCCCCGGCGTGGGGGCAGATCCGAGGCGGGGGGGTGCCCCGGGGTGGGGGAGATCCCAGCCTGGGGGGGGGCTGGGGGGGGGGGGGGGGGGGGGGGCGGCGGGGGCTGTCCCGGGCTGGTGCCTCCCCCGGCCGGTGCCTCCCCCGGCCCGGCAGCGCCTCCTCCCGCCCCCCCCGCGCCAGGCGGAGCCGGAGCCGGAGCCGGAGCGGAGCCGGTGCCGGGGCGGCTCATTGCGGCGCGGGCGCGGCGGCAGCATGGCCACCACCGTGCCCTGCACCCGCTTCACCGACGAGTACCAGCTCTACGAGGAGATCGGCAAGTAAGGGCCGCCGGCACCGGGCACCGGGCACCGGGCACCGAGCACAACGGCCCCGGCCGCGGGCGGAGCGCGGGGGCGGGGCGGGGGGCGGGCGGGGGGGGGGGGCGCTGCCCGGGGCTCCGGCCGCCGCTCGGTGCAGACGTGACGCATCCCCCCCCCCCCCCCCCCCCGCGGCGGGACGGGGCACCCGGGACCGGCCCCCCCCCCCACCCCCCCAACCCCCGGGACCGGGCCTGCCCAGCCCCCCCCCCGTCGGCCGCCCCCCCCCCCCGTACTGCCCTCCCCCCGGTACTGGCCCGGGCCCCCCGCTTATACCGCCCCCCCCCCCCCCGCCCCGTACCTACCCCCCCCAGCTTCCCCCCCCCGGCCCTGGCCGCAGGGACCCCCGGGCCTTACAGCCCCCCCCGGCGGCCCGGGCCCCCAAGATCCTCCGAGTCCCGCACCCCCACCCCATAGACCCCCCCCAGTCCCTGCAGCCCCCTTGTTTTCCAAGGACCCCCCCATTCTTATGGACCCCCACTCTTACAGCCCCCCCCGATCTTTCCTGACCCCCCCAGTCCTCAACTATGCCCCAGTCAGCCCAGACCCCCCCAATCCCTCCAGGTCCCCCCACTCCCCAATCACCCATCCCTATAGACCCCCCCAGTCCTTATAGCCGCCCTTGACACTATGGACCCCCCATCCTTACAGACCCCCTCTCCATGTCTCCTGACCTCCCCAGTCCTTATAGACCCCCCCATTACTCCCGATCCCACCCCTGGCTCCTACAGACCCCCCATCCTCATAGACCCCACACATCTCTCAGATCTCCTGGTCCTTATAGCTGCCCTGGTCCCTATAGACCCCCATCCCTCCAACCCCCCCCCCCCCCCAAAGCCCTTATCAACACCATCCCCCCCCCAGCCCTTATAGCCACGCCAGTCCTTATAGACCTCCCAAACCCCCTCAGTCCTGATAGACACCCCCTTGAGTCCTTAGAGCCCCCCTGGACCCTATAGACATCCCTCACCCTCCAGACCGTCCTTGAGTCCTTATAGGCACCTGCTCCTTTTAGATGCCCCCATCCTCCAGGCCCCCCTTGCCCCCCACCCCTATAGATCCCCCAATCTCTCCAGACCCCCCCCCCCCCATCTCTATAGACCCCTCAGCCATATCTCCCCTCTGGTCCTTATAGACCTTTCTCATCCACCAGCCCCCATTAGACCCCTTTGGGCCTTATATAACTCCCCAAATCTGCTACTCCCGCCCACCAGTCGTTATAGATGCTAGCCCTTCTGGACCCTCCTAGTCCTTAAAGACCCCCCAGGTCCCCCCTACGCCCCCCGGGTCTTTCCACCCCGCCCCAGACACCCCTCCCGTGTCCATGAACCCCCCCAGGGTGGGTGTTGGGAGGAGCTGAGGAGGAGCTGGTTTTGGGGGGGCTCATTTGCCCCTGATGCTGGGGGGGGGCAGATCCCCTCGACCTGCGTGCAGGGTTGGGGGGGGTAAAACCGGGAGGCAGGGGGAAGGTGGGGGCGGACCTTGTCGGGGGAGGGGGGGACCCCTGCTATAATGGGGGGACATTTTGCAGGGGTAGACATAGTCCCTTTGGGGGTACTGGTGAGGGGACGTGGTGCTATCGGAGGCTATTCCCTCGCTTTCCCCAAAATCCAGCCCGTCCTGGTTGCCATAGCAACGTGGTGTTTCCCCCCCCCGCCATCCCTCTGTGTCACCCGCCAGCCACTGCGCGTGTCTGTCGTCCCCCCCCCCTCATGCCGGGACTGTCGGGGACATCTGCCCCCGGCCGGTGGGGAAACTGAGGCACAGCTGGGGGAGACCATGACATTCGTCCCTCCCACAGGAGCTGACACCCACCGTGTCCACCATCCCTCGGGCCACGTGGGGAGGCGACGGGGGGGACCGGGGGTGCCAGGCCACGGGGAGTTCCCCTTTGTCCCCCTGTGGTGGCAGGATCCCCACTGTCCCAGCCAGCGCAGGGCCCTCGGTGTCCCAGGATGTGGGGACCCCGTGTGGTGGCAGGGGATGGCCTGGCCCCCCCCCACGTGTCCCCCACAGGACCCCCGGCACAGCGGGGCCGGGGTGCTGCCGCGCTCTGCCGTGTCCCCAGCCCAGCTTGGGGGACGTGCCCTACGAGGGTCCCCTCTGTGCCCCCTGCCAGACGCTGCCCTGACCCCCCCCCCCAGGCGTGGGTGCTGCTGAGCACAGGCAGAGCGGGGACACCCGCTGCCCCTGGGGACCCTGGCGGGCTGGGGACAGGCAGGGGATGGGCAGGGACGTTGGTCCTGGAAGGGGGACAGGTGGTGGTGGCACTTGGCGGGGCTGCGGGCGAGCGGGTGCCGCTGCCCGGCGTGGGCATGGCCACGCTGTCCCCGTCCCCATCCCTGTCCCCGTCCCGAGGGTGCCGGTGGCCGCTGGCTCCCCGTGCCCCACCGGGTCCGCAGCCGGGCCCAGTGCCCCCTGCCACCATCGCCACCACCACCATCGCCACCACCATCACCACCATGGCCACCACTGCCATCCGGGCCACCCGCCGTCCCCATGGCAACGGGCTGCCGGTGCTGGATCCTTCCCGCGACCCCCTCTGTGATGCTGGCCCCTGGCCCCCTGCCACGCACTTGCCCCACCGAGCCCCCCCGCTCCTGTCCGGCACCCCCCAGCACCCCCCATCCGCAGGTCTCTAGCGTGCCTGGGGCGGGGGCCGAGCGGCGTCGGGGCCCCCCCCCCCAGTGTCAGGGTTCACCCCCCGGGTGCTGAGTCACAGCTGGCGCAGCCCCCAGCCATGGGGTGCTGAGTCACGGGTGGGAGCCCACCCAGGCCTGGTTTTGGGGGGGGGGAGGGCACTGAGGCAGGCGGGGGGCGCTGAGCCTGTCCCCCTCCCCAGGGGGGCTTTCTCGGTGGTCCGGCGCTGCGTCAAGCTCTGCACCGGCCATGAGTACGCTGCCAAGATCATCAACACCAAAAAGCTCTCCGCCAGAGGTAGGACACCTCCCCCCAGAAACCCCACCACCACCCATGGGGTGGGTGCCCCCGGGGCCACCCCCCCAGCCCCGCCACCTGGGGCCCATGGTGGCACCCATGGCACCCGTGGTGCTCATGGCACAGGGTGCCGTCTGGGGGTGGGGGTGCTCCGTCGGGGCTGGATCCGGCTCTCCCCCTCCCCATTCCCTCCTGCTGCCCCACGGGTTCCCCCCCCCCCCCACCGCCCTGGGCTCCCCCTCGGTGCTCCACAGCAGCCGTGGTGTCCCCTGGGGGGGTGGTGGGTTCACACGTGTGAGCAGGTTCTGTGTGCGTGTGTATGTGCACACACGTGTATGTGCATACGCTGTGCGCAAAGGGGTGTGGGTGTGTGCGTGCACAGGTGTGAGCAGTGTGTGTGTGCCTGGGGGGGGGGTGCGCACCGTTGTGAGCTCTCTGTGTGTATGCACGCAGGTGTGAGCAGTGTGTGCACGCATGAGTGTGAGCAGTGTGTGTGCATGGGCACATGTGCATGCATGGGTGTGTGTGTGCATGGGGGTGCGTGCTTGCACAGGTGTGAGGGGGGTGTGTGTGTGACGTGTATGTGGGGGGGTTACGCACAGGTGTGTGCGGGGTGTGTGTGTACATGGGGGTGTGTGTGTGCACCAGTGTGAGCTCTGTGTGTGCACACAGGGGTGTGTAGTGTGTGTGATATGTACAGGGGTGTGCGTGCATGCACAGGTGTGTGCGTGCATGCATGTATGTGTGTGCACACGTGTGTGTTCATGGGTGTGGGTGTGCACACATGTGAGCAGTGGGGGGGTGCATGAGCATGTGCATGCACAGGAGCGTGTGTGTGCTCTCGGTGTGCATGGGGGTGTGCACACAGGTGTGAGCAGGCAGAGCGCATGTGTGTGCACTGTGTCAGTGGGTTTGTGGGTGCATGTGCACGTCAGCAGCATGTGTGTGCAATGCATACACAGGTGTGTGCACTGCATGCGTGGGGGTCTATGTATGCACACGTGTGAGCAGGGTGTGTGCGTGCGCGCCTGTAGTGTGTCATGGGGTGTGCACACACCTCAGCAGTGTGTGTGCCCACTGTATGTATGGGGTGTGTGCAGGTGTGGGACATGTGTGTGCACAGGGTGCGTGGATGTAGGTGTGGGGGGGTGTGCACGTGTGTGAGCAGGCAGTGTACAGTTGCAGTGAGTGCGTGGGGGTGTACTCTGTGTGTGTACACTCACGTGTGTGTACCTTGGCCATGGAAGTGTGTGCGCGCACAGGTGTGAGCAGCGTGTGTTTGCTCTGTGTGAGTACAGTGTACGTGGGTGTGTGTGCACACACACGTGTGCGCGTTGTCTCTGTGCACACTGTACATCGGTGTATGTGCACACGTGTGTGCCGGGGTGGTGTGCACTACGTGTGAGCCGTGTGCGATCATGGCTATACATGTGTGTACACACACACACATGTGCAGAGGTGTGTGTGTGGGCAGGTGCACACCCCTGTCCATGTGTCCTCCCTGCCCAGCACAGCCCTTGCCCTGCCTGTCCCTGCCCGGCTGCCGGCCCCCCCGAGCCACCCCCAGGCCGCAGTGTGGCACAGCAGGGCTGGGCACCAGCCTGTGTGCACAGGTACAGCCGCACACAGGGACGACCACACACATGGGTACAGCTGCACACCCCAGTACAGACACATACACAGGGACAACCACACACACGGGTACAGCTGCACACAGGTATGCATACACAGGGACAGCCGCACACCGTGGTACACACACATACATGGGTACAGCCACACACAGGTACGGCCGCACACTCGTACAGTGGCAATCACAGGTACACACGTGTACAGCCACATTCTGATACAGCCGCACACACAAGTACAGCCACACACACAGGTACAGCTGCACACGGGTACAGCCGCGCATGCTGGTATGGCTGCACACACAGGTGCAGCCACATGCAGAGGTACAGCTGCACGGATGCACAGCTGCACGCACAGTTACAGCCACATGCAGGCACAGGTATGTACACCTGCATATACAGGTACAACCACACACGCGGGTACAGCTGCACACTCATACAGTGGCAAACACGGGTACACATGTGACACGTGTAGCCACGCATAGGTACAGCTGCACACACATAGAGGTACACTCGCACACACAAGTACAGCCACATACAGAGGTACACTCGTACACACTGGTCCAGCTGCAGACATGGGTACAGCCGCACACAGGCACACCCGCACACACAGGCGTGCCTGCACATGTGTGTAACTACATGTACAGCCCCCCTCCATGTACCTGGGCAGCCACACATACATCCACACCCACACACCTGCAACACATACACAACCACATACACACGCACACCCACACCCATGTACAGCCACGCATACTTGCACACCCACACCCGCACACACATCCATACATGCACAACCACACAGGTGTATATCCACACACACACGCACAGCTGCATAAACATGCACAGCCACATATGCGTGTGCACACCTGTGCATACACGTGCATACCCAGACACACCAACACCCACGTGCATGTGCCCGCAGGTGCACACCCCCACACACATGCACACCGGTACAGGCATGCACAGTCCCCATCGACACTTGCACCCTTGTGCATGCCTGCACACCCACCCACTTGCACACCCACCTGCACACCTGCACCCACCCACCCACAGAGACACGTGCACTCATACGTGGGCACCTGCGGGCTCCTCCAGCCGGGGACCGGGACGGGGACAGGGACGGGGAGAGGTGACCCCCTGTGGTGCACCTGGGGCTGGGGTGTCCCGGGGTGGGGGCGTGGGATGGGTGTCCTGGCTGACCCCTGTGTCCCCAGACCACCAGAAGCTGGAGCGGGAGGCCCGCATCTGCCGGCTGCTGAAGCACTCCAACATCGGTGAGTGACGCCTGGCCTGGGACACGCGGGTGCCACCCCGGGGGTCACCCCGGGGGTCTGCCGGGTGCCACCTGGGGACACGCTGGGTGCCACAGTGGGATATGCTGGGTGCACACCTGGGGATGTGTGGAGTCTCACCCCTGGGGTCCTGCTGGGTGCCACCCCAGGGATGTGCTGGATGCCGCCCCGGGGACATGGCGGGTGCCACCGTGGGGGGGGGGGGTGCCACTCTGGGAACATGTGGGGTCCTGCTGGGTGCGCATCCCAGGGAGACGCTGGGTGCCACCATGGGGATGTGCTGGGTGCTCCTCTGGGGATATATGAGGTCCCACCCTTGGGGTCCTGCTGGGTGCCACCACTGGGACATGCTGGGTGCCCCCCTGGGGTCCTGCTGGGTGCTACCATGGGACACGCTGGGTGCAGGTGTGAGGGCTGCGTGTGACACAGACACACGTGTCACACATGGCGGCTGCCCCGGGGGCTCCTGGGGCCGAGGCTGAGCCTGTCACTGTCCCCATCCCCGTCCCCATCCTGTCCCCACAGTGCGGCTCCACGACAGCATCTCAGAGGAGGGTTTCCATTACCTCGTCTTCGACCTGTGAGTGCGGCTGGGGGAGTCAGGGGGTGTCAGGGGGTCCTAGGGGGTTTGGGGGTGCCCGGGGCACTTGGGTCCCAGGGTGACGTGGTGCCCCGGCTGCGTTGCAGGGTGACTGGCGGTGAGCTCTTCGAGGACATCGTGGCGCGGGAGTACTACAGTGAGGCTGATGCCAGGTGAGCCCCCGCGCCCCCCCCCCCAGACCCCCCCAAACACCCCTGGACAACCCCAGCCCCCCGGTGCCCTCCCCCACACGGGGGCTGCAGGGATGGGGCAGCTCCAGCAAGGCAGGTGGGGGGGCACCCAGTGGGTGGGGGGGTGCCCCCCCCATTATCGTAACCCCCCCACTGGCTCCATTCTGCTGCCGGGTGCTCAGTGGGCTGTCCCACGTCCCACCCCCATGCTACCCCCCCTGCCGCTGAGGCCTGGCGCTGTCATGACATGTGCTGGGGGAAGGCTGGTGGCGGGGGGGGGGCCCCCAGGGCCCCCCCCGTGCCGGTGCTGAGACCCCAGTGCCCTGTGTGCCCGCCGTGTGCCCGTCCCCGTGGTCTCTGGGCTTTCACAACATTGTTTCTCCCCCTCTCTCGTTCCCCCCATCTCCGCCTCTCCCCCGCCCCCCCCCCCGTGCCCCCCACCCCCCCTCCGTCCGTCCCCTCCCCCCGTTCCCCTGTCCCTCCCTGTCTCCCATCACGCGTCGCTCGGGCTCTGTGCGTGTCCGTGTGTCCGTCCGTGTGTCTGTCCGTCCGTCCCACCGCTGCCCCTCTGCTCGCTGCCCGCTCCCCCCCGCCCCGGCACCCCCTTCCCTGTGTTTTGCCTCCTGCCCCCCACCCTGCCCCACCTCCTGCCCCTCTACCCTCCCATCCCCCCTCTCCTGCCCCCTCCCTTTATCCCCATCCTGCCCCCCTCCCACGCCCTCCCCCCCCATCCTGCTCCCTCCCACCCCCTTTACCCCATCCAACCCCTCATCCTGCCCCCCTCCCATCCCCTGCCCCTCATCCTGCCCCCCCCATCCTACCCTAATCCTGCTCCCTCCCACCCCCTTTACCCCATCCTGCCCCCCTCTCCCATCTCTTCTCCCCATCCTGTCCCCCCAACCCCTGCCCCCCGCCCCCCCCCGTTTTGTTTTGCAGTCACTGTGTCCATGAGCTATTAGCACGCGTTTCTCCCACCCATCACTTTGCCCCTGTGCAGAGAGAGCCGCAGGTCAGTATAACGGGGGGGGGGGCCGGGGGGGCCGTGCCCCCCGTGCTGCCCCCCGCCCGCCGGAGCATCCCGCTTCCCGGCCCCCCGCTCCCCTTGCTGGGACCCCGCTTTGGGGCTCTCTCCTCCCTCCTTTTTCTGACACCCGCCCCCAATTTTTTTGCACCCCCTTGCAGGGATGTTGCCCCCCCGCCCCTCCATGCCCCAGCACCCCCAGCCAGGTGGGGGCCCCCCCTTCACCCCCATTTCAGCCTCTCATCCCCCCGCTCCTTCCCTCTTTCTTTCTTGTCTCGTCTCCATCTGCCCTCCCCGCACCTCCCGTCCCCCCCCGTGAGTCCTGTCTGGGGGACCCCGGCGTCCAGGCAGCAGCAGGGCTGGGAGGGGTCCCCACGGAGAGGGGGCACAGCATCATCATTAGGGTGACCCCCATGGCTCCATGCCAAGACGGGAGCACCCCGTGATGGGCACCCAGGGGTGAGCCCTGCCCCCAGGCAGGGGCACGGGGGGGGGGGGGGGTGCCAAGCTCAGCACCCCCCCCTGCAATGTGAGATCACTGCTTGTTTTTGTAGGGTCCCGTCCCCCCAAGGGTGCAGCACGGTGCTGGCAGCGGCGCAGGGGGCTGGTTTGAGGGGGGCACAGGTCCCGGGTGCCCCCAGGCAGGGGGGGTGATGGAGGTGGTGGTGGCAGGGGCAGCATGCCCCTGACCCCCCACCTCGACGTTTGCATGCAGCCACTGCATCCAGCAGATCCTGGAGGCTGTCCTCCACTGTCACCAAATGGGGGTCGTCCACAGGGACCTCAAGGTGAGTGACCCTCATCCGTCCATCCATCCCTCTGCACAGGGCAGTTCTCCCCCCTCCCAGGTCTCGGGGTCCCTGGGTCCCCACAGCTTAGGGGGGGGCCCAGCTCAGTGGGTCCCCGAGCCCCCAGGTCCTGGGGGTGGGGGTTAATGAGCTCCCCCTGGGGCTGGGGGGTCCCCTCTGCTCTGAGTGCCTCCAGCTGCCACCTCCCCTTTCTGGGGGTGTGTGTGACCCCCCCCTATTCACAGCACACTCGCGCTGAGTTGGGTGTTCACAGCGACCCCCCCCCCCACCCCAGCTCGCCCCCACATCCCCCCATTGGGGTGCGGGGTGGGGAGGGGCTCGAGCTTGGCTATGGGGTGGGTCGGGGGGGGGGACGACATGGGGACAGGGTGACGCTGAGCTGTGGGGCTCTGCCACCTGGGCACCCCCCGGCCATTCGGCACGGGGCTCAGCCCCCCTGCCCACGGCACGGGAGGGGGCTGGCAGACGGGCAGGACCCTCTCGATGGTGGCTGCAAAGCCCCCTCTGCTTCCCCCCCCCCCGGCCCGGTTCCTCCTGTCCCCTCCTCACCCTGTGCCTGGCGCTGCCCGCGGCAGCCGGAGAACCTGCTCCTGGCCAGCAAGTGCAAAGGGGCGGCGGTGAAGCTGGCCGACTTCGGCCTCGCCATCGAGGTGCAAGGTGATCAGCAGGCCTGGTTCGGTGAGTGCCACCACCTGCCCATGCCCACCGCGTCCCTCTCCCGTGCCCACCGCGTCCCCCCATGCCAACCCTGTCCCTGCACCGTGCCCACCGCGTCCCTGTCCCGTGCCCACCGCATCCCCCCATTCCCACCCTGTCCCTGTGCCGTGCCACGTCCCCGTCCTCTGCCCACCGTGCCCTGCCCCATCCCTGCTGCGTCCCTGCCCCGCGCCCACAGCATCCCGCCCACTGTGTGCCAGCCCTGTGCCCACTGCGTACCCCCCCGGGCCCACCGCATCCCTGTCCTGTGCCCACCATGTCCCTGCGCCATGCCCACTGTGTCCTTGCACCATGCCCACTGCATCCCACCCTGTCCCTGTCCCTGCCCGCCGCAGCGGCTCAGCTCAGCCCAGCTCAGCTCAGCTGCCGTCTCCATCCCAGGCTTCGCGGGCACACCTGGCTACCTCTCCCCCGAAGTCCTGCGCAAAGAGGCCTACGGCAAACCCGTGGACATCTGGGCATGCGGTAAGAGCCCATCCCTGCCCGACCCCTGCCTGAGCCCTGCCTGATCTCCATCCCGGTCCCACCCTGTCCCCATCCCGGCTGTGTGCCCCGGCCGTGCTGCGCTCTCCCGGCTGGGTGGGTGCTGCCGTGGGGGACGGTGCCATCCTGGCAGCACTGGGGAGGCTGGCACAGGGACAGGCCATGTCGGGGACACTGCCGTCCTGTGTCCGCAGCCCCGCCCCCCGGCCCTGACCCCGCTCTCCCTCACCCAGGTGTCATCCTGTACATCCTGCTGGTGGGCTACCCGCCATTTTGGGACGAGGACCAGCACAAACTCTACCAACAGATCAAGGCTGGTGCCTACGATGTAAGTCCCTGGCGCCAGGCACCCCCCGCACAGTGGCTGGCTGGCCCGTTAACTCTGGAACCTACTGAGGGATGCTACAGCTAGTCGCCACCAGGCAGAGCCTGGGGGATGGCTTTGGGCCATGTCTCCGGTGGCTGGCTGGGGACATGTGGGGAGGTGGAGGGACACGGGCACCGTGGGGCTGCCCCTCCCCAGCCATCAGCCCCCTGTGTCCCATCCCCCCCACAGTTCCCTTCACCCGAGTGGGACACGGTCACCCCCGAAGCGAAAAACCTCATCAACCAGATGCTGACCATCAACCCCGCCAAGCGCATCACAGCCCACGAAGCCCTCAAGCACCCGTGGGTCTGCGTAAGTGCTGTGTCCCCCCGTCGTTCCCCTGCCCCGGTGTGTGTCCCCCGGCCCGGTGGCCGCCGACACCTGGCGCTGACCCCCCTTGTCCCCTGCAGCAACGCTCCACCGTGGCCTCCATGATGCACAGGCAGGAGACAGTCGAGTGTCTGAAAAAGTTCAACGCCCGGAGGAAGCTCAAGGTGAGATCTTCTCCAGGGAGAAGCCTGGGCTGGATCCGACCCTGGCCGTGCCCAGTGTTCCCCCACCTGGCACAGCACCATCCCTTTCCACGGGCACAGTCCCACCCTGCCCATGCCTGGTGCAGTATGGTCGCATCCTGGCAGCGCCTAGTGCAGCACCGTCCTGTCCCAGGCACCCCACGGTCCCATCCTGGCCACACTCGGTGCTTTGCCAAGGGCCACAGTCCCATCCCAGTGGTACCCGGTGCAGCACAGTCCAATCCTGGCCCTGCGTGGCACATCACCCCGTCCCATGGCCCCATCCTGCTCTCCCCCATCCCATTGCCCTGTCTCAGGGCCTCATCCTGCACCCCCCCCTCCCTTGCAGGGCGCCATCCTCACCACCATGTTGGCCACCAGGAACTTCTCAGGTAAGGGGGGGGCTCCCGCTGGCCGGGGGGGGGCCGGGGGCCACAGCCCCCCCGCCTGCAGCCCCCGCCGAGGCCGATGCCCCCCCTCCCCGTCTCTCTGTCGCTGTCTTTCTCTCTTTTTCCCACACCCCCCTACCCCCTTAACCCCCCCCCCCATTTTTTCCCTGTCGGCGAGGATGGGGGCGTGCGTTAGCCAAGGGGGGGGGCAGGATCCGGCCCCCCCCACCCCACACACACAGCAGCAGGTAGTGCCCCGTCCCCGTGTCGTCCCCCCACCCCCCCCCCCCCACTCCAGTGGCTGGCGGTGGAGGTGGCGGGGGGGGACACACACACGTGGAGGTGGGGGGACACACACACACGACGACGGAGCAGCGTCAGCCACCCCCAGGCCTGACGCCAGGGTGATGGACACCCCAGGACTTGGTGTTGGGGAGGGTGGAGGGGTGGGAAGGTGGGGGTCCCGGCTGCAGCCCCCCCCCCCCAACCTGCCCCCACCTCCCTAACAGGAGCTCTGCTCCCTTTCTCTCTCCTCTCTCTCTCTCTCTCTCTCTCTCTCTCTCTCCTGCCCGTCCTCTGCCCGTCTCCTGCCCGCAGTGGGCAGACAGACCACCGCTCCTCCGACCATGTCGGCGGCCGCCGCCGGGGCCCCCCTGGGGCTGGTGGAACAAGGTAGACGCGTCTGCAAAGGGCCCCCCCCGCCCCCCCCCACCGGCCCCGCTTGGTTTCTGTGTGTCCCCCCCCCAACTCCCAGCCCCAGATCCTTTGTCCCTTGTCCCCCCCAAACCATCCTCTTCCTCACCTACACCCCCCCCCAACGGGTTTCGGGTGCCCTCCTCGGAAATCGGAGCGCATGCATGGCCCCCCTGCATTGCCCCCCCCCCCGCACCCCCTCCCACCAGCCTCTCCCCCTCCCCACGGGGACCGAGAGATGCCACTGCCCCCACCCCCTGCTATCACCCCCCCAGCTGGTCCCGGGGGGGTCTCTGTGGCGGCCCCCCCCCCCCCCGGTGCTTGTCCCCCCCCAATCCCAGGCGGGGCTGCTTGGGTGCTTGTGCCCTGCTCCGGGCCAGTGGTCCCTGGTGGGGGGGGGGACACTGTGGTGGCACCCCCTGGGGACACCCAACTGGGTCAGCAATGGGGAGCTGGGGGGGGCATAATTTTAGGGTGTGTGTCCCCCATTGCTCCCACACCATGGCACTGCCTCCCCGCCCCCCCACACACAGGGGGGGCACACCGGCGCATGGAGGGGGGCAAACCCACTGCATGTCCCATGTACCCCCCGTGCCCCCCCTGTGTCCCCCACCCTGCAGGCCTGCCCCCCTGCATGTGCCCCCCCCCCCCCCGCATGCCCCCCCCGCACGGCTTCCCGAGAGCTGCAGCCGGTGTTCGTGGCGCCGCGAAACACTCGGCGGGTCTTAAACCGTGCCCCCCCCCTCCCCGGGCTATAGCTGGCCCCCCCCCCGCCGGGGATCCCCGGCCCCCCCCAATTCGGCTCTGGTTTAAACCCCCACCTCTCAGCACCCGCCTGCTTTCAGAGGAGGGACCGGGACCCTTGGGGACACCCCGCCAGGGACCCCCGTGGGGACATGGGTCTGCCGGGGGGGCAGGGGTGTCCCCTTCCCCCCCCCATCAGCCCCCCCCTCCCCATTGGGTGCTGCTCCGTGCCACCCTGCTGTCACCAGACTTGTCACTGCACAGGCTCCCCCACCACCCCATGATGCCGGGGGGGGGGGGGGGGTTCCCGAGCTCAGAGAAGTGATGAGGATGCTCGAGGTGGCACCCCCCCCCGCCCCGGCCACTTGTGTCCCCCCTGCCATGTCCCTGTCCCCCCCCGCCACTGGCCAGAGATCGCGATAGCAGTGACAGATGCTCCCCCTGGCCTGTCCTTGTCCCCCTCCAAGGTGACACTGGGGGGGCACAGGGGGCCGCCCCACCCCTGGACTCAACTCATCTTTTTTATGTTTTTTTTTTATGTTTTCCCTTTTTCCTCCTTTCCCCCCCCCCCGTTTCTCTCTCGCCCCCCCTCTCCTCTCTCTCTCTCGCTTTCCTCTCTGCATTTCTCCAAGGTAAGCCAGCCCTGCCCCCACCTGCGGGGGCCTTCAGGATGGGGACCCCCCCAGCTCCTGTGTGTGTGTCCCAGGATGGGGACCCTCCCCCAGGATGGGGACACCCCCAGAATGGGGACACCCCCCTCCCAGCGTGTGCCCCCCTCCCCCCGACACCGGGGTGGTGGGTGCTGCCAGCACCCTGGGGGGGGGGGCATCAGGGTGGGGGGCCGGGAGGGGGGTGTTGGGGGGGGACACACACAAGGTGTCCCTTGTCCCCAAAAGAGGAGTCAGCTGCTGATGCTCTCTCCCCCCCCCCCCACAGCAGCTAAGAGCTTACTGAACAAGAAGGCGGATGGTGTGAAGGTGAGGGGCCGGGGGGGGGGGCCGAGGGGGGGCCGCCCCCCCCCCACCTCGTGCCACTGAGGCCCCCCCCTTTTTTCTCCCCCCCCCAGCCCCAGACCAACAGCACCAAAGGCAGTGCCGGTGTCACCAGCCCCAAGGGGACGCTCCCACCCGCCGCGCTGGTAGGTGTCCCCCTCCTCGCACCCCCCCCCCCACCCACCCACCCCCCTCAGGCCAGATCCATCCCGCCAGCCCATCCCATCCATCGCCATACGCCCCCCCCCACCCCCCCACCCTCATCCGCCTGTCTGTCCATCCAGCTGTCCCTGGTGTCGCTGGGGATGGGGGGGGGTGGCATGAGAATGGGGAGGGGGAGTGCAGGATACGGGCACGGGGGTGCCCTGCAAGATGGACGGCAAGGTGGGTGCAGGATACGATCATGGGGTGCCCCGTCATGCGGACGGCGAGGTGGGAGCAGGATACGGGCACGGGGATGTTGCACCGTACAGACAAGGTGGGTGCAGGATACGGGCACGGGGATGCTGAGCACGACCCCGCTGGTCAGGTAAGTGCAGGATACGGGCACGGGGCGGCCTGGCTGGCACAGCGGCTGCAGGATGCGGGGATGACCTGGCAATGTGGACAGCGAGGTGGGTGCAGGATATGGGCACGGGGACGCCTGGCCGGCACAGCAAGTGCAGGATACGGGCACGAGCGTGGCTGGCTGGTTCCCTGCGCGCAGGATACGGGCAGAGGGATACCCAGCCCACAAGGCAGGTACAGGATACGGGCATGGGGATGCCCAGCCAGCACAGGGGGGGCAGGATACGGCCATGGGGATGTCTGGCTGGTTCTGTGAGTGCAGGATGTGGACATGGGGATGGCCGGCAGGTACAGCGAGTGCAGGATGCGGGCCGAGGGATGCTCGGCTGGCACAGTGAGTGGAGAACGCAGGCACAGGGATGCCCGGCTGGCACAGCAAGTGCAGGATATGGGCACGGGGCTGCCCTCCACGACCTGGCCGGCTCCTCCTCGACCGTCCACGGGGGTCCCGCTGCGTCTCTCTCCCCCGACTGTCTCCCCTCTTCCCCCCCCCCCCCCGCCCTCCAGCCTCCGTCTTTCTGTGAATTAAACCATTTCGCTTTCGCTGGACTAATGACTCTCTGCTTCTCTCCCCCCCCTCTGCCCCTCCCCGAATCCGGTCTGGGTCTCTCTTCGCCCCCGTCCGCGTGCTGCTCGCTCCGTCGTCCCCCCTGCTCCGTTGTCCCCCCTCCCGGGCTCTCGCTTCCTCCCCCCCCCGCCTCTGTCTCTCTCCCTTCTCCCATAGGAGCCTCAAACTACTGTAATTCATAACCCCGCGGACGGCATAAAGGTATTGCTGCCTCTCTTCCCTTCTCGCCTCGCCCGCGTTCGTTAGCCCCCGGGGTCATTTGGGGCCCCGCTTTCCGCCTCCATCTTTCCCCCCCCCCCCAGCATCAGCCATGGCGCAGGGCAGGGAGGGGGCTGACGTGGCGCTGGAGCGGATGAGGAGCGCGCACGGGGCGCGGTGACGGCGGGGGCTCCCCTGCCCCGCGGTATCTGGCATCGCCGGGGTCCTGCCGAGCCCCAGCCGGGCTCATCCCCCCCTCCATCCCCAGCCGGGCCGGATTCTGACCCTCTCTGTTTGTCTCTCTCCCCCCGCACCGCCGCCTTCCCACTGGCAGGAGTCGTCTGATAGCACCAACACCACCATCGAGGACGAGGACACAAAAGGTGATGGGGGAGCGAGAGGGCTGTGGGGCGCACCTGGCACTGGGATGCACTGGGCTGCACTGGGAGGGTGCCGGGATGCACTGGGATGGAGCTGGGATGCACTGGGACAGCGCTGGGATGCACTGGGAGGGTGCTGGAATGCATTGGGATGGAGCTGGGATGCACTGGGACAGCGCTGGGATGGCACCAGGATGCATTGGGGTGTACTGGAATGTAACTGGAATGCATTGGGACACACTGTAATGGCACTGGGATGCTCTGGGATGGCAGCAGGATGCATTGGAGTGCACTGGGATGGAAATGGGATGGATTGGGACACACTGTACTGGCACGGGGACGCATTGGGATGGCACTGGGGTGGGCTGAGATGGCACCAGGATGCATTGGGGTGCGCTGGGATGGCACTAGGATGCATTGGGGTGAACGGGAATGAATTAGGACACACTGCAATGGCATAGGGGCAGACTAGAACGGCACTGGGATGCTCTGGAATGGCACCGAGGTGCACTGGGATGCATTGAGATGGCACTGGGATGCACCACCATGCACTGGGATGGCACTGGGATTCATTGAGATGGCCTGGGATGTGCTGACATGCACTGGGGTAGTGCTGGCATGCACTGAGATATATTAATGTGGCACTGGAATGGACTGGCATGTCACTGGGATTCACTGGAATGATGCTGGGACACACTGGGATGGTACCAAGATTAATTGAGATGCACTGGATAGAACTGGGCTGTACTGGGATGTATTGGGATGCACTGGAATGGCACTAGGACACAGCAGATTGGCGCTGAGATGCAGTGGGATGCACTGGGACAAACTGGAGTGCAACGATATGCTCTAGAGCAGTACTGGCACACACTGGGATGGAACTGGGCTGTATTGGAATGTACTAGGATGCAATAGGATGACAATGGGACATACTGGGATGGAACTGGGCTGTGTTGGAATGCACTGGAATGCACTGGAAAACATTGAGATGCACTAGGATGGCACAGGAGTGGCATTGAGATGCACTGGGATATAGTGGCGTGGCACTGAGATGCAGCAGAATGGCACTGGAACACAGGGTGACATAGGAATGGACCGAGATGGTACTGGAATGCACTGAGATACAGTAGAATGGTACCAAGATGAATTGAGGTGCGCTGGAATGGCAGTGGGATGCACTGGATGGAACTGGGGTGGGCAGGAATGCAGTAGAATGGTACTGGGATGCACTGGGAAGCAGTAGAATGGTACTGCAATACACTGGAATGGAACTGGGATGTATTGGGATGCACTGGAATAGCACTGGGACACAGTAGATTGGCACTGAGATGCAGTGGGATGTACTGGGGCAAACTGGAGTGTAACGATATGCTCTGGGATAGCACTGGGACATACTGGGATGGAACTGGGCTGTATTGGAATGCACTGGAGTGGCGTCAGGGTGAAATGAGGCATTGGGATATAGTGGAGTGGACTGCATTGAAATGGCACTGGAACACACTGGGATTGCACTGAGGTGCACTGTAATTCAACAGCATGATGCTGGCATGCACTGGGATAGAACTGGGGTGAACTGGAATGCTTGGAATGGCACTGGGACACAGTAAGCTGGCACTGGGTTGCATTGAAATGCACTGGGATGGCCCTGAGATGTACTGATGTAAACTGGGGTGTATCATGATGCACTGGAATGGTACTGGAATGTACTGGGGTGTCACTGGGATGCAGTAGGATTGCACTGGGATGGAACTGGGGCATATTGGAATGCACTGGGATGTATCAGAGTGCACTGGAGTGGCACTGGGATGTGTTGTGATGCACTTGCATGGAACTGGGATCTATTGTAATATACTGGAATGGCACTGAGCCACAGTGGGATGGCTCTGGGAGACACTGGTATGGAACTGGCTGTATTGGGATACACTGGAATGGCACTGGGACATGCAGGGGTAACATTGGGATGCACTGGGAGATGCTGAGCTGGCACTGGGATGGCACTAGGCAGCACTGGGACATGCTGGGAGGGCCCAGGACACCTGGGCTGTGGGGGTGCTGAGACCGGTGTGGCAGAGCTGCGCGGACCCTGGGCACATGGACGTCCCTGTGTCTGTCCGTCTGTCTGTCCCCATGGCCCATGCATCTGTCCCCATAGTCTTTCTGTCCCCAAGGTCTGTATGTCTGTCTTCATGGTCCGTCTGTCTGACCCCATTGTCTGTGCCTGCTCCATGGTCCGTCTGATTGTCCCCATGCTCCCCTCGCCCCCCCCCCCACATGTCTCTTCTCCATGTCCCATGTCACCGTGTTTGTCCTCAAATCCCTTCCACCCGTCCCCACGGTGTGTGTCCATCCCTCTCCTGCCCGCCCCCCCCCCCCCCCCCCCACCATCTCCACCGCCCCCCCCATCCCTCCCCTCCGTCCTAGGGGACCCCGACGTGGGGACGGGGATGGGGTGGTGACACTGGCCGTCCCCCCCCCCCAGCCCGCAAGCAGGAGATCATCAAGATCACGGAGCAGCTCATCGAGGCCGTCAACAACGGGGACTTTGAAGCCTATGCGTGAGTGGGGTCCCGTGGGCGGGGCAGGGTGGGGCCAGGCAGGGCGGGGGAGGGTGGGGCCAGGCAGGGCCGCTGCTCACCCACTGCCTTGCAGGAAGATCTGCGATCCGGGGCTCACCTCCTTCGAGCCCGAGGCCCTGGGCAACCTGGTGGAGGGCATGGACTTCCACCGCTTCTACTTCGAGAACTGTGAGTGCCCGGCGCTGCCTGCGCCCTGCCTGCACCCTCTCCCTGTCCCCTGCCTGCCCCCCCCGCCTGTCCTGCCTGCCCCTCTTGCCTGTCTCCTGCCTGCCTGCCCATCCCATAGGTCCCCTGCCTATTTGCCTTACCTGTCCCTGTCTGCCCCCCCCCCCCACCTGCCTGCCAGGCAATCTTGTCCATCCCGTCCCCTTCTTCTGCCTGTCCCTCTGTCCAGCCAAACTTCCCAGCCCTTGCGCAGCCCCTGCCTGTCCCCTCTCTGTCCCTGCTTGGTCTGTCTGTCCATCCATCCTGCCCATCCTTCCTGTTCCCCTGCCCATCCTCTGCCTGGCCACTGCCTGCTGCCCTGCCTGTTCCCCATCTGGTTCTCTTCTGCCTGCCTGTCCTGTCTGCATGTCCATCCACCTGTCTCTGCCTGCTTGTCCATCCTGCCTGCACCCTCCCTGCCCATCCTGCCTGCCTGTCCATACACTCCTCCCTGCCTGTATCCCTCCCTGCCTGCCCATCCTGTCTGTCCCTCCTGCCTTTATCCCTCCCAGCGTCCCTATCCATCCTGCCTGTGCAACCTGCTTGTCCCGTCTGCCTGTCCATCCGCCCTGCCTGCCCATCCTGCCTGCTTCCCTGAATCCCTCCCCGCCTGCCCAGCCCCATGCCTGCTTGGCCGTCCATCCACCTGCCATGCCACCATCCCTGCCCGTTCCCCTCCCTGCACCGCTGACGGCCGCCCCCGCTTCGCAGTACTCTCCAAGAACAACAAGCCGATCCACACAACCATCCTGAACCCCCACGTCCACGTCATCGGCGAGGACGCCGCCTGCATCGCCTACATCCGCCTCACCCAGTACATCGATGCCCAGGGCCGGCCTCGCACCAGCCAGTCGGAGGAGACCCGCGTCTGGCACCGCCGCGACGGCAAGTGGCAGAACGTCCACTTCCATGGCTCAGGGGCCCCCGTCGCCCCGCTCCAGTGAAGGTGAGAGCGGGATCAGGGTTTGGGGGGGGGCGGTACCGGTGTACCCCAGTTCTGGCTCACCCCGGGGCGGGGGGTCCCCCCCATCCCTGCAGAGCTCGCGGTGGCTGTCCTGGTTCCAGCCCGATGGAGACGGCGATGGGAGCCGAGCCGGCAGCCGGAGCTGCGGCCCCGAAGCACGCGTCCGCATGCCTGTCCCCCCCTCCGCCCCGGCCCCTGCTCCTCCCCCCCTCCAGTGCCTGTGTTTGCAGAAAACAAAAAGACAAAAAAAAAAAAAAAAAAAAAAAAAAAAAAAAAAAAAAAAAAAAAGCCAAAATGACAACAACAACAAAAAAAAGGCAAAAAAAAAAAAAAAGGGGGAAAAAAAAAGAAACCAAATGAACAAACCCCAATCCAACCAAACACACACCCAAAAACCAACCCAGCCGCTCGGCCACAGCCAGGGGGGCTGGGGGGGATGCCTCTGCGCCCAGACACCCCCCCCCGCCTGACTCTGCCTTGGGGGGGGGAGTCTCCTGGCTGGCAGGGGGCGGTGGTGGTGGTGGCGGGGGTCCCGACCCCCCCCGGCTGTGCTTGTGGCGTTTCGCTGTTGCTGGTGGTGGATGTTGTTCTCTGGACGCCGCGCCGCTTTCGCTCTTTCCCTCCCTCGTCCCTGTACATAGAGAGAGCTCTTTATTTTTGAATTCCCACGGGGGGCCCCCAGCCCCGGGGGGGGGGCTGCTGGCTGGTAAGCGAGGTGGGGGGGGGGGGGCGGGGGGAACCAACACCTGACCCACTCCCCCCCCCCCCCCAAAGTCTGCTGCTGCCCCAGGAGCAATGCCCACGGGGGACCGAGGCTGATCGTGGGTGCTGCTGGGGTGGGGGCATGGTGGGTGCCTTTGGGAGGGTCCCCTGGCGGGCACCCCTGTGTCCCCATCCTGCTGACAAAGACCGGGCACCCAGCACCTTGATTCCCCCTCCCCAGGCAGGCGGGTGGCTGGGTGCCGGCTCTGGGTGCTGGTGGCTTTTTTTGGCAGGGGTAACGGGGTTGGGGGGAGAGGGGGGAATGTGGGTGCCACGTAATGGGGCTGGGGGGGGGGGGAGGTGGCCGGGGGGCTGTGGCCCAGGTGGCGGGGATCGGGGCGGGGGGATCGGGGTGATCCAGCCAGCACTGACGCAGCATCGAAAGCACTTTAGACTAAGAGAACGGGTCTCTTAGGGGGCACAGGCTGCTCCGCCAGGTGCCGGGGGTCCCCCCGCCGCTCCCCCCCCCGCCATGGCACAGGGGCACTGGGCAGCGCTCCCGGCTCTGGCCAAGGGCATTTGCTCCCCTTCCGCATCCCTTCCCCCCCGGCCAGCACCCGGGGGGACCCCATCTCCCACAACTCCCCTTCCCCGGGGGAGGCATCACCCCACTCCGGGCACTTCCCGGCTCGGCCACGCGTTTTCCCCGGGGGTTCCCCTTCCTCCATCTCCACGTCCGGAGGCGCCGTGTGTTGCTGGGGGCTGATTTTGGCTGTGGGGGGGTGGGGTGTGGGGGGGTGTAAGGGCGGGAGGGCCGGGGGATATTTTTTTTTTTTTTAAATTATTATTATTTTTTTCTGCATGCCCTTTGCGCGGGAGCAAACCTCGGGCGCTAACGCTGTATGTCGAGGAGCTGAGCTGAGCTGTTACTGTCCCATGAATGCTGGTGGATCGTTGCCAAATTTTTCTCTTCTCCTCCCCTTTTCTCTCATTCTTTTTCCAATCCCCCCACCCCCGGCATATTCCCCCCCACCCGACCCCTTTGTCTTTTCTTTCTGAGCCTTGTAAGTGTAAAAGATGACTCTGATTTCGTTTTTGTCTCGGGAAAACTGCAAATAAATTATGAGGAAAAACAACTGACAAAAAAAAAAAAAAAAAATAGCTGGAGGGAGAAGGCTGAGTGGATCCGTACCCAGGATGGCCCGTATTCCACCCTTGGGAAATGGCAAAGAGAGCCAGAGACGGGCGACAACTGCCAAAAACAACTTTATCCCCGCCTGGCCGGTGCGGCCAGCGGCACAGAAACAATAGGCAACACCGATCACGATACAGTCTCAAGCGAAAGCTTTTTCCCTTCCGAAGGAGGAAGAGGAGGCAGTGAGGGCTGTTGGGCACCCAGCAGGTGCTGTTGCCCCCCCCCCCTCCCCCCCCCAGGCTGATGGGAGCAGGGGAGGGGTGGGCTGTGAGGCACAGGGAAGCCAGGTGAGCCCCCCCCCCCCCCAGCTGCCCCCAGCCCTGGCCCTGGGAGCCAAGCACTGGGGCTGGTTTCCAGCCAGCCCAGTGCTGCCCCAGCTTTCCTTTCCCCACCTGGCAGCTGGTAAACTGGGAGTGTGGGGGGGGGGGGGGGGCTCAGACACATCCACAGCTGGAGCAATGGGAGACAGACCGCCCCTCCCCAAACCAGCCAGGGGGACAGGGGTGCCACAGGGAGTGTGGGCTGCCCAAGCCCACCCAGGCTCTTTTCCACATCTCGCCACTGAAGCAAGGGAAGGGGCCCAGAGGTGACACCCCCCACCCCAGTCACCCCCTCGGTCCTGCCCCTTCCCCAGGGACAGAGGCCACAGCTTCCAGTTCACCGGCACTGGGAAAAGCTGCCCAGGGAGGCAACGGGTGATAACCCAGCAGCAAGCATCCCCCACCAGAGGAAAGCACCTCTTCTTCCCTTCCCACCCCTCTCCCACCCCCCGGGCTTGCTCTAAGGACACAAATACATAAAAGACCCCCTCCCCAGCTCCCCCTAAGCAGCCCCACACATCACAGCAGGGAGCCCCAGCTCCTCTCTCCCCGACTCCCCCGGGCCGGCAGTGCTGGGACACCGAGGCGCTGGCTAGTGTTACAGGTGTAAAGGCAAGGGTGGGCGCACGGCCGGGTGCCCCATGGTCCCAAGTCACCCTGGGGAAAAGTGAGGGTGGCGGGTCTCCAGCACTCCCCCCATCCCACAGGGTGCCAGCCTGATGCCGGCCTCGGCATCCCCTTGAGATGAAAAAAAAAAAACAAAAGTCACGTAAAACCACGGCGCCGAGGAGGCCCCGTCCCGTCCCTGGCCTCCGCAGTGCAGCCCAGGCCTGGGAACCCGCCCCGGGCTTCTGCTTTCTGTCCTGGGTGAGGTCCGAAGGGGAGCAAAGGCCTGGTGGTCCGGAGCAGGAGACCCTGGGGTCCGCGTCACATGATTTCACAGCAGGAATTCTGCTTTCGGGCCTGGGAAGAGAAGGAAAAGCAGCAGTGACACTCGCTGCAGCTCCCCAAGGGCCAAGGGGGGGGCTGCACAGCCCTCCTCCCACTGGAGGAAGCCGGCATGGTCCCAGCCCTCACGGCTCGCCACGAAGGCAAACACCCTGTGCCCCCACGCCGAAGGCTCATGGCACAGATCTGACCACCCCGGCCATCACCCTAGCTGGAGCCTGCACCAGGAATCACCACAGCCGGGATCGGCATCACCCTCCACTGGCCACAGGGCAAGGAACAGCCTGAGCGAGGGGCCAAGGAGCTCTGCAGCCGGAGTTTGGGCAACCAAGTTCCCTCCAGGTCCAAAGCAGCTGCGCCAGCGGATGGTGGTCCTTGCCTGGAACCCACAACCTCTGCCCCAGGGGTTTGTTCTGCCCTTCCCCAGCCCCAGGCCATTGCTGGCTCCTCAGGGAGGGGGTGACCCTCCCCTGGGATGAAAAGCCACACTCACAGTTTTGTAGAAGGCTTTGGACTGTGCCCCGAGCACCTCCGATTTGGAGACCAAGTCGTCCAGCTTCTCCCCTCGTTCCAGCAGCGACTCCATGGTGTTGTGCTGCCGAAAAAAATGGCGCTGACCCACAGCGCTGGTACCCTGGGCCCTCCCCAGCCCCGAGCAGAAGATGGAGGTGCCACCATGTCCCCATCCAGGAATGAGCCTCTGCCTTCCCACGGCCACCCCGGCTCCGCAGCAAGGGAGGGGGCAATGCCAGCCTCGATAAAGACGGGAAGGTCACAGCAACTGGGAGAAGAGCCCCTGGTGAAAACAGCAGCGCACGCAGGTCATTTAAAGCAGAAGACAAGTGAGAACATGACACTGCGCAGGGAAGGGACCGTGGTTTGGAGGAGGGAAGCGGAGGTTGGGGGGGTGTCAGTGCCCCCAGGGTTGTGCTGGGCCAGCTTGGAGGAGCCTGGAGGGAAGGGAAGGGGAGAGGAAGCTCCCATAGCACCAGGAATGTCTCCAGGGAATGGAGAAGGCAGGATGGCCCCATAGCCCTGATGGCCACCCTACACCCCAGCCCCCCAAAAAGGGTGTCCCCACGGCCCCGAGCAGACATGCCAGCTGGGGCATCCCGGTTGCGGGCCCTGCGTCCTTCTCACCAGGATGATTTTGGTCTCATCCAGCTCCGCCTGCACTCTGGTCATCGGGTCGGCATCACGGGGGTTCTCGGAGAGAAACAAAACTGCCTCGGTACCACCGCCGCAGGGACGTCGGCGTCCCCCGGGCTGCGGTCCCGCAGCACTGGTGTCCCGGCACACGCCAGGGCATCACACACGCTTCCACCTCCAGACTTGGGGGCCGTGGGGAGCGTTCCCAGTCTCTGCGTAGGATCTGCGGGGGTCCCGGGGAGGCCATACCTGGTATTTACTGAGGTATCCATCCAAGGCCGCATAGCTGATTGTCGCTGGGGATCCCGAAGGCCAGTCTATTTTGTTGACCTGCCTGGAGAATTCATCCAGCACCTGTGACACAAGGAATCGGGCAGTTACTGCCTGGTGGTTCTGCTTGCGGGGCCATAGCTGGCAGAAAGAATTTTCTCCTTGAAAAAGGAGATTTTTCTTCTTGTTTCCTTTTGAATGAGCCAAGGGAAGAGACAGAAACCAACTTCTTCGGTGATGCCCACACCAGGTAGGGGTGGCCGTCCCCGACCATCCCCAAAGCCCTGCACCCTGCCAGGGCAGCCAGACATGTCATCGCCAGTTTTTGGCAATGCTGGGTGCGTGGCTACACCCAGTTTTCCCACATAAAACCCAAGCCAGGCAGGGCAGACGGGGTGTTTGTGAGGCCAACGCCTGGGCTGGCAGCAGAGTGGAGCTGGGACTAAGTCCCAGCAGGCAAAGCCTAGTCACTGCATGGCTTGGAAGTCCTTGGGCTGGCCGGATCTTGCTCAGCTCAGCTCTGATGTCCCCCAGCTAATGAGCAGGAGGGTCATTTCCTTGTCAGAGCGTGAGCAGGAGATGTGCAGGCGCTCCCCGGAGCAGCCCCACTGCAGCCTGTCACCTCCAGTGCTGCTCCCAGGTCGCATGCTCACCTTGTCCAGCAAGGTGAAGCAAACCCGCTGTGGATACTCGTTATCTGCGATCACCACTCCGGCCAGCCCGTCGTTCCGGACGTACACGTGGCAGAGGTACTCTGGGCAGAGAATTTATGTCAGAAAGGCAGCGGAAAGGTCCAGAGCGTGCCCCAGCGCCCGCTGCCTCCTGCCCGGCCCCAGCAGCTCTTCCACAACCCACGAATTGCCCTGGAAAGTTTCATTCAGCGACTGCATTTCACTTTATTTCATTAGGACAGCGGGAAGGGCTCAAGGGAGGATCAAAATCAGCCCCACATTGTGCTTCAGCAGGTTACAGCAGCCTGGCCACATGACACTAGCTTTCCAGGGCAGCAGGTACTGCCAGAGTTAAACAAAAACAGAGGGTGAAGTGCTCAGCCTGATTTTAATAAATAACAACTTGTCACAAGCCTGGAGTGTCATTAATGAGGCTGCGGCAGCCAATTCCGGGCCGCACCCTGCATGTCTCGGGGTTCGGGAAGCACGTGGAGCAGGGTGGGGAGGCTGGAGATGAGGCCAGAGATTGGGGTACGGAGCCCGGACTCACACGGCAGAACTCAATGGAGAGGGGAAGGAGGCTGTGCCGGCACAGCCACCCCTCTGGGAACAGGACAAAGCTGGCAAGCTGAGGGGTGGCGGGAGCACAGCCCGACAGCTCCGAGTGTCCCAAGGGTGGCAAGGAGAGGAAGAGAGCCCAAAGGCAGCAGCTGGCTGTCAGGCAGGTCCCTGTTCTTCCCGTAACCTCTCTTGCGGGGCGGGCTGGGCTCTCGCCGGGCTCAGCAACCTCATGCCTTTAGTGCTACTTGCCTGGGCGCTGTTTTGAAGTCTCATTTTTTAATTGTAAACAGACAAGGAAGGAAGCACGTGCGGCTGCACGTGCTGACCCTGGGTTGTCCTCTTACCTTGCTCCTTGACGGAGGCTCTGCTGCCCAGCTCCGAGCGCTCCACGATCAGCTGGCTCGTGAAGGTCATGAATTCCTGCACGCTGCAAACACAAAGCGTTGGCGCTCGAGTCTGCGAGGGGACCCGGCTCTGTGGGAGCTGCATGTGGCCCAGTGAGCTACAGGGGGTGCTGGCGCAGCAATGATGGGGGAGATCATCTATCCCAGAGGTCCCCGGCATTTTGGGCAGACTGAAACCCTTCCCCACGACCCCACCACCACGTTTAGGTAGCGGGGACGTAGCCGAGCTGTGCGTTTTCCTCAGGGAAGAGGTCAGACCCTGCACCTACGCAGAGCTGCAGCCACCACCCAAACACCTCCAGCTTCGCTGGGCCCAGGGGAGCACCCACACCCCTCCGTCCGCGGCGAGGGACTCGCATCCTCGGGCTGAACTTGCTTTTTGGTGATTTAGCAGAAAGTAAAACACCAGGCTAAAGCCTGAGGAGCAGCTGCGCCCTGCTCGCAGCGAGAGGCTGCATGGGTGCTCCAGCCCCTTCTCCTGCCTGAGCTTTTATCCTGTGCTTGGGGCCTTCTGGCATCCCAGGGAGGCCATTTGACCCACAAACGCACCTCAGCTCCCTACCACATTGAGTCAAAGTTAAGGAAGATCCTTAAGCCAGACTCGCTCTAAGTCTGGAAAACATTCCTGAGCCCAGACTCGAGTCCTGCCAAACAGGCTTCTTGCGTAAACCCTCCTCCTCACCCCACAGTAAAGGAAAAGAGGCCAAAAATCACGAGCAAGTGCAAAATAAATCTATTCCCAATGTACGCCAGGGATTAATGAACGTGAGGCGACAAATTCCCCACTTCAGCTGAAAAGTCCCAGGAAGGAAAACCTGTCAGAGATCATATTACAGAGTTTGCTCAAACACCCCCCACACCAACAGATCCCACTTGGGAGCTTCATGTGACGAGGAGACGTAAACGAACACGGACACCAGCGCGGCAAAGACCGCAGTTTCCTCACTGCCTTCCACTGCTGGAAACAACTCCAGAACAGGGATTTGCCTCTCACAGTTTACTTATTCCTTAGGGGTTTTTTTGCATTTCCCCCAGCCTGGACACCACGCGATCAGACACCAGCTGCAGACAGACTCCAAACTGATGGGTTTCCAGGTGCTGCAGAGAAAAGACTGGCCCAAAGATTTCTCAACATCCAAGTTTAGCAGAAACAGAGGACCAAAACGTTCCTCCTGGTCTGGGGACCTGCTGGGAGCCACAGCCCCCACTGTCGCAATTCCATTATTTCACAGTATTCCCGGAGAAATCAGCCACCAAAGACTTCATTCCCTCACGCCATGTTCCTGACCCTGCCAAATGATACAGCAGAGGTTTGATGGCAGACACCCCGTGCTGGCACGGCCAGGCTGGCCCCGTCCCCCTGCCCAGCAGGCTCTCACGGCTCCCAGGAACCACAACCATATTTATCCCAGATTCAAACCCCAAACCCAAGTCTCCGGTAACCCCACAGCCTCAAAAAAAATGTACATGCAGCATTTTTAACCCAAACTTAACTTAATCGCACCTTAAATATCACACCTAGGCAGTGCTCACACAGGCACCGAGGTCCAAGCAGCCCCTCCGAGCACGACCAGGGAACCAGCTCAGGACAAGGATTAACTACCGGAGAAAAGCTGCGAGACTAACGAGTGCAGACACCACCTCACCCTGCACAAACAGCATCGCTGTTCCTAAAAAACCAAGACTTTTTTTAAGCAAAGAAACAGCCTGCTGCCAGGGAAGTGGCTCTTTCGGCCATAGCCAACAGCAAAACCACACAGGGAAATTTCTCAGGATTTGGAAAAAGGAGAGCTGTGCCTATGAAGTGATTTGGGTTTTTAAGAGATTACTTCACCCGGTGCAATCCATCCCGGCTGCGTGCGTTGGCAGCACTGGCACAGCTTTTTTAATTTGGCTAAGAAAGTATTTTTTAAGACAATTTTACTTCAGTATTTTTCCTTTATCACTGGAATTGCAGAACCAAATGTACTCAAGGCTCCATAAAATCTTGGCAAGGATGGGGCATGGAAAGTTCAAGTCCCGTAGGTGAGTATTTCCTAAAGCCTTTATTGTCTGGAGCCGGGTGCTGGGAAACGAGCTGTTTCACAGCAGGCACCTGCTTTACTTTACAGCTTTTGGAGGTTTTTGGGAGCTCCCTTCAGTTGCAAGCTCAAGGGCAGCTGCTGAGAGAGCTCCGCGATCTCTCCATGTGCATGGAGCGGGCAGTGGGACACCCGGGAGCCCAGATTGGTGTTCAGGGTTAAAATGACTCACCCAAAGCCATCAGAATAACCCGAGCAGAGGTTTGCAGGCTGGAAAAAGTTTAAGATTAGACCAAACACCTAATTAAAAAGATACCGTAGGTGTCAGGCGAGCCTTGTTAGTCTGACACAAAGACAAGCCTCCTCCCACTCGCCTCTCACACCCCAGGAGCCGCCATGACTACTGGGTTTAGGCACTCGCTGGAGGGAGAAGAGCTGACCTGAGCACTCGGGGTGTTTCCCTGCACCCAGATTTTATCGCTTGGCTATGGCAGGTGATTTACCGAGTCAAACCTGACCTCCTGCTGCTGGCTGTGAGTGGCTTTTAGGGGAAACGAGGTTTCACTCTGTTCCTGAGGCTGAAAGATCACTTAAAGTGGGTTTTGCAGCGCTGAACGGCATGTGCAGGGTCACAGCTCCCCAGGGGAGTGTCTCTGGTGGGTTTATCCCTTAGGAGAAGCCTGTTACCTCTGCCACTGCACATCCGGTGACACAGGAGCAGAACAGGCAAGAAACTCCCCCAAAAGCTTCTACTCCCTCTCCCCAAGGTCCTGCCTAAGCCACGTGCCAGCCCCGCAGAACACAGAAAAGATTTCCCCCGACCCCAAATCTCCCTGGGAGGTTCTGGCACCCCAGGCACCCACCTGGACCTCTGGAAGAAGTTGAAGGTGGACACGTCGTAAGCAGCTTTCAGTAAATGCACTTTGGGGTCACCTTTGTAAAGGACACTTAGGCTGTAGAGCCTCATCGTGGCGTCTCCCGCTGTCCTGGGCAGAGGAAGGAGACCCAGTGGGTGAGACGGGGGCCAGGCTGGAAGCCCAGGCAGCCACTGGGACCCCCCTTGCATGGCCAGGCCTCTCCCCTGGGCTTCCCCGGGACCCCTCCTCCTGCTCCTGGGGGTCCCCCTGCCTCACCCAAACCTCCTCCATCCTTTAAACGCCAGCCCCAGGCACCCTGCGCTCACCTGCCCCACACCCCAGAGCCTGCCCCGACCCCCCACCCCTCGCCTCCCCCAGCCTAGCCAGGCCCCGAGTCCCGGCAACGCCCCCCACGTCTGATCTCCCCCTGCCCTCAACTAGCCCAGCCCCCCCCAGTATAACCCAGATAGCCCAGCCCCCCCCTCCAGTAAAACCCAGCTGGCCCAGCCCCCCCAGTATAATCCAGCGAGACCAGCGCCCCCCCCCCCCCCCAGTATAACCCAGCTGACCCAGCCCAGCCCCCCACCCCAGTACAGCCCAGCTCAACATCCTGTCGTCCCCGCCCCCCCGTCGCTAAACCCCAGCCCGGTACCGGCGGCTCCGGAACGGGCTGTGAGGAAACGGCGACCGACGAGGGGAAATGAGCGCAACCCGGAAGCAGAACCGCAGAGACCGGAAGTGACACCGGCTCCGGGCAACTGCCACGGGGCCTCGCCCGCTCTGCGCACGCGCTGGCTCCGCTCCGCCCCCTCAGCCTCTTGACCAATAAGCGCCTGCCTCTCTCGCCGGCCTCGCCCATCGCCGCTCGCGGCCCCGCCTCCGGGCTGGGCGGCCAATCAGCGCCGCTCTGGCGTCATGGGGCGGGGCTTCTCCCGCGGGACCTCCAGCGGGGGGCGCTCTATCCCGGCGTCCTTTGCGCGGGGGGGGGGGGGGGGTCCTCTATGGCGGAGGGGGTTCCCCGTGGGCCCCGTCGGTGGGGTGGGCTTCTCGCCATGGGGCACTCTGTGGGGCTGGCCTCTCCCCGTGGCTTGGGGACCCACCTGCAGGGTGAGGACCCCTCCGTGGGGCTGTTCTGCCCATGAGTGGGACACCTCTGTGGGTCTGGGACCCTGCTATGGGGCTGTCCTCTTCCCCCATATCGTGGGGGCCCACTGATAAGGGGCGGATGCACCCCCCAAGAGTTTCGGACCCTTCTGTGGGGTGAGGACCCCTCTGTGGGGCCAGCTCCCCCCACAGGGTGGGCACCCATTGCTGGGGCAGGGATGCCTGTGCCCTCCCCTCCCCCCCGGGTGCTCCGAGCCGTGAGCAGGGTAGGGATGAGGCGCTGTGGGGTGACCCTGTACACCCCCCCCCCAGGCCCTGCCGTGACACCTCCAAACCCTCTGCCCTCCTCAGAACCCTCTCATTCCCCCACGGGGCTGGCAGCCCCCCCAGCATCCATCCAGGGTTCCCAGAGACCCTTCCTTCTCCCTCCACAGCTCCATGTCCAAGGGGACGCTGCCACCACGGATTGACGCCGGGAGGTTTTGGGGTCTGCCCGTAGCCAGGAGCATCTTCTTGCCTGTTGGGACCCCCATAAACCACCATTTCCTCAGGTGCCCCCCAACGCTTGGCTGACGGCACCAATCGGGGGATAAAGGGGTGTCACCATGTCCCCGTTCCCCAAAACTGGCATCCATCCACAGTCTGCCGTGGCGCCCGGCATCGATCCCAGCACCGCCGAAGCTTTTCTCATCCTGGGGGCACGGAGCACTTCCCAGTCACCCTCGCCCCTCGCCGGGCGGCCGTAACCTTTGTCATCCAGCCACCGGCTCCTCCGGCCCGGCGCGGTCTCCATGGGAGCGTGCCGGGTTGCTAAGCCGTCCGGTGGAGTGCTTGCCACCACTGCCAGTACATCGAGCTGTTGATATGACAACTGGAGCGGGGACACGGGTGGCCCGGGGCGTGGTGCTTCGCATGACGGGGCCAGCGGCCCCCGGCGGGGAGGGGTCCCGGCCAAGCCTCGTCGCCGTGCCGGGACTTCCCCGCTGGCTGTAAAAACCCACCAGCTTAGGCTCACGACCCCTTGCCGTGCTGAAAACCATCCGGTGTGCCGGTAAATAAATTTACCGGTGAAAGGAAGCGAGCGGGAAGAGCGCGACCCGCATCCTCCCTTGGCGCAAAGGGCCACGGCCCCGAGATGTGGGGTGAGAGGGCTGAGCCTGCTGGGGCGCCGGGCCCCTCTCCCTGCCCCTCCGCTTGAGGGTCCGGAGGCCGGAGGGAGGCGGGGGGGAAGATTGGGACCCCTCCTCAGCGGGTGCTGGAGAAGAGGCGGCTGCCGCCGGGCGTCGATGAGATAAAGCGGCAAAAGTGGAGCATCCCCCTGCGGAGCGAGGGACGGAGCAGCCCAGCGCCGGCCAGACGACTGCCGGGACGGGGAAGGGGGCTCGCTCCCCGGGCCAGGCACCGCGGCGGGGTGCCCGGGGATTGGGGGGGGGGACGGCTCGGCCCGCAGCCCACCCTGCCCCGACGGCTGCCCCCATGCTGGATCACCGAGCCAGGATGGAGAGCGGCAGGAAGGAGAAGGTGAGGCTGCTGCCGGGGCGATCCCTGGGGGGCCTGGCGGGGAGATGGGGTGGGGGGCACACGGCAGGTGCGGGGAGCGGTGCAGATCCTCCCTGGGCTGCCAGCCATCCCTGTGGCAAGCGGCCGGGCGCTGCGGGCCTCTCCCGCCGGGCAAGGTTCCCACTGGGGACAGACGTAGCCAGGAGGGGAGGATGGCTGGTGGGGAGGACACCGGCTCTGGGGGCAAAGCCGTGCAGCCTGGGGTCAGCCTCGACGTGCCCGGGGGTCCCTGTCCCTGAGGTCACCCCTCAGCACGCTCCAGGAAGGGGGGCCAGTGCCGTAAGTCAGGGCTCTGCGTTTTGGTACGTTGGGTCTTGGCGCGACACGGGTTGTGCCGCTTCCCCACACTGCCAAGGACTCGGAACAGAGCTGGGAGCGTCTGTGGGACCCCGCTGCCTGGCTGGGATGCTCCCGCTGTCCGGGCATTGCCAACAGCATCTTGCTGCCAGCCAAGCGGCTGCCATCCCTGGGATGAGATGGGGCCCGTCGCCTCCTTCGGCTGCTCATCACGTTGTCACCAAGGCACCTGGCTCATCCCCAGCAAAACGTCGGCTGGGGGCAGCTGCTCCCATCTCCTCTCCCGGATGGATTGAGCTCATGGGGCTGTGGGCGAGGACAGCAAGATGCTTCCCCGCTGTGGACCGGGACATCCAAGGGGACACTGAGGGGACACGGCACGTGCTGGGGACAGGAGCGTGTGGTTGGCAGTCGGGCATCGCCGGCCACCACAGCCTTTGGCTGTGCAGTTTCCAGCTTTGTCCTCTTTGTGGGGTGCACCAGAGCAAACAGTTTCCTTGGGAAGCCGAGAGCCAGTTTCGATCACATGGGAACAGCCAAATCCTGCCAAGGAAGAGCCAAACCCATCATTTTGGTGGCAAGAGAAGGGATGAGTTGGGGCATGCGGTGCCTGAGACGGAAAAACTAGTGAAGAAATAAAACTCAGACCCTCCGTTGCCATCCTCGGGGGCCAGCCCCAAGGACGGGGACACTCTGACTGCAGCAAATTTGGTGTTCATGTGCCGAACGGTGCTGCAGGATGGCTTCTGCATTGTGGAGCGCCAAATGCCTTCAGCCACCGGCTCCGGCGAGATGGTCGAATCCGGCCCTACGCTTTTCCTGGCAGAATCTTTCCAGCTGGCCCGGGCTGAACACCCTCAGGGTCATGGCAAACCTCACCACGGTGCTGCTTTGGGCTGCCCCGGCCCCTTTCTGGGGTGGCCGGCGGCATCCCGCAGCACAGCGGCATCCCCCATGGTGTAGCCGCGTCTTGTCTAACAGCACCTTGGGGGTTCAGTGTTAATGGAGCCCCCGGGCTCTGGCACCAGGGCAGACCAGGGAGGATGCCTGGAGAGGTGCTGGGGTGCTGGAATCGGGGGGGATCGGCTGAAGACCCCCAGGTGTGAGGGCTCTGCAGGGCAGGAGCTTTTGGGGTGAGGAGATATTTGGGATGAGCCCTCGCTTGGGGGCTGGAGACTGAGGGGCGGCGTTTGGGGCCAGGTGATTTATTGGGATGCACTGGGGGGGTCAGCTATGGGAGCAGCCGCAGGTTTGGTTGAGCCGAGGCGGTGGTTGTTCTCCCGATGCCGGGATGTTCCAAACCACAATACAAAGCATTTTACAGAGCCCCCCACCCTGAAACACATCGGGAAATGGCAGCAGCCTTGAGGAAAACATCCGTCTGCCGGCAAAAGTGCAAGCAGGAGCATTTTAAGCTTGCCCGGATCCCGGTGACTAATGAGCCCTCTAATGCCACCGGCTACATCTGGCCGAGCAGCGAGCGCTCTCTCCCCCCCGGCTCCATCTGACAGCCCGGGGCTGCCTGCCCCCGATTACGTGCCGTGGTTAATGGAGGCTGCGCCGGCGGCGGAGCCCGGGGTTGCTACGTAAAGGGTAAATACAGGTCCTGCTTCCCTCGAGTGGGCCCTGCGATTCTCCCTGGTAGCGAGGCAAGGGAGCATTTCCTGATAATACTCTTTATATCCTGCCTCCAGTCCTGCCTGCCTGCCTGCCTGCCTGCCTGCCCTCGGCCCCCCATTTGCACCAAGTTTGATGGGTAGAAAATGGTACCCGGAGTTCCCGGGGGGATACAGGGAGAGGGATGCTCCCGGCTCCCGGAGGACCAAGGAGGATGCCGGCATCCTCATCACAGACATGGAGGGGTCCCACGTCCTTGGTGGGAGCTGCTGAGCTCCTAAATGGCATCGCTGGAAGTGCTCCTTGCTGGGAAAAACCCTGGGATTGGACGGGATGGGACGTCCCATGTCACTGGTCCAAGCCCTGCTGGAATGGCACCGACTTCAATGCAACCAGCCGAGCTCATGAAACATCAACCGGCTGAAGGTGACGGCACGGGGACCCCTGTGCCAACCATGGATGTCTCGCAGGCAGCACTGGGAAAGGATTTGGAGCCAGCAGTGGCTCATGCCGGTCCTGCGGTTTCACCGGCACGTCTGTTAGGTCGGAGGCAGGATAGTGGAGAGATGGGATAAGGTGTTTCAGGGTGTCTGTGTGCTGATGGGGAAAACCCGGGACAGGGGAAGGAAAATTTGGATTATTTATTGTGGTTCAGGCCACCCACATCCCATAGCTCCCGTCCCCAGCTGACACCGTCCGTCCCACCGCAGGTGGAGCGGATCCTGTCAGAGTTTCGGCTGAAGGAGGAAGACCTGAAGAAGGTGATGTACCGGATGCAAAAAGAGATGGACCGAGGGCTAAAGCTGGAGACGCACGAGGAAGCCTCCGTCAAAATGCTGCCCACCTACGTCCGCTCCACACCCGAGGGCTCAGGTACGGCACTGCTGGCCTGGACGGGCATTGCTCCCAGCCCTTTGCACCGTCACCTCTTCCCTGGACATCGCCAAGCTCGGTGTGGGAGGCCAAGACCCCCTCTGAGCTGGTCACCTTGTGTCCCCCCTTCCCGGCTTTGCAGAGGTCGGAGATTTCCTGTCGCTGGACCTAGGCGGCACCAATTTCCGCGTGATGCTGGTGAAAGTGGGCGAGGGGGAGGAAGGGCAGTGGAAGGTGAAGACGAAGCACCAGATGTACTCCATCCCAGAGGATGCCATGACAGGGACGGCCGAGATGGTGAGCTGGCCACACGGGGCATCCCATCCCCTCCCGCATGGTCCCCTGTCACCGGGCAGGGACACACCATGCCGTGTTTCGGTGGGGACACCGGCAGGTACATCCCTCATCCCTCCAGCTGGCAGAAGCCGGAGGGTGGTGGGGAGGTGGCCACGCTTGGGGGACCTGTGGTGAGAGCGGTGGCCAGCTGCAGGCAGTGGGAGGATGGGGACAGCCCTGGTGAAGGCTGGACCTCCTCTCTTCCAGCTCTTCGACTACATCTCCGAGTGCATCTCTGATTTCCTGGACAAGCACCAGATGAAGCACAAAAAGCTGCCCCTGGGCTTCACCTTCTCCTTCCCCGTGCGGCACGAGGACATCGACAAGGTGAGGGGGTGGCTGGGCAGCCTGAGGACTCAGGGGTCCCCATGACCCAGCTACACCCACAGCCCCATTTTGGTCTTACCCTCCCTCCAGGGCATCCTCCTGAATTGGACCAAGGGCTTCAAAGCCTCTGGTGCAGAAGGGAACAACGTGGTCGGGCTCCTGAGAGACGCCATCAAACGGCGAGGGGTGAGATGATCATATGGTTTGTGCCAGTGCCACAGTGGTGGGGAGACCCCCACACCCCGGGATGTCCCCTCAACGGGGCTGCTGGAGCCTGGCGTGTCCCCGGGAAGGTTGTTCCATGTGTGTGCACATGCATGTGTGTGACACATGCATGCATCCTCACCCTCGGGGACCCCCCCACCCCAGACCCACCTGCTGCGGGACAGCCCAGACCCCCTGCGAGACCCCGATGGTCCCTCTCCCCTCCCCAGGACTTCGAGATGGACGTGGTGGCGATGGTGAACGACACGGTGGCCACGATGATCTCCTGCTACTACGAAGATCACCGGTGCGAGGTTGGGATGATTGTGGGTAAGACGGCCCCTTCCCGCAGGGACACGCGGCAGGCGAGGAGGGGGACCGTTCCCACGGCCCCAGTTACACTCTCCTGCTGCTAGCAGGGGCTTGTCCTTTTGCGGGGGGACACACCAAGGACAGGGGGGTGGCAGCAGCACCCTGCCGAGGTCTCCTGAGGTTGGGATGCCGGACAGCATCGCCTGGCCCTGGCACGGTGGTGGGGGCACCTTTGGGGTAGAAAGGGGGTGGTCACTGTAACGGGTCTGGTCATCCATGGCGCTGGTCCTTTCTCCAGGCTGCTGGTGGCTCCAGCTTCTCACTGTATGGGTGGGGACCCACTGATGGTAACCAGTGCCGGCTGTGCCGGGGAGTCCAGGAGGTGGGGATGGGTTTGAATCCCGCAGACTCCTTTGCTCCCCCACAGGGGAGCAGCCCCCCACCACCCCCCAGACCCACGCTATCTTTAGTGCCATCAACCATGCGGCCATCTGGGCTTTCCGCACCGGCTCGCACCGTCCCCTCGGCCTGGGTAAACACGGCGCCGCTGGCGCCAGGCTGTTTATCAGCTCCTCCAGAAGCCGAGCTGCCCTCGCCACGCAGCAGCCAGAGCCCCTAGGACACCACAGTGGCCGTCCCTGACACCCACTGGGGACAAGCAGCTGGCCGGGGCTGCAGGAAAGGACCAGGGGAGAGCAGGAGCCCTGAGCTTCCCTGTCTACATCAGGATGGGGACGTGCAGCTCCGAGCGCAGCCCCCCAGCCATGGCACCGGCTGCCCCATGGAGCCTTTGGGATGGGAGGGACGTGGGTGTCCGTGGGTCAGCATTGTCGTCCCCCCCCGCCACCACCTGGTCCCATTCCTGGTTCCCGCTGGCAGGGACAGGCTGCAATGCCTGCTACATGGAGGAGATGCAGAACGTGGAGCTGGTGGAGGGCGACGAGGGGCGGATGTGCGTCAACACGGAGTGGGGGGCTTTCGGTGCCTCGGGGGAGCTGGACGAGTTCCTCCTGGAGTACGACCGCGTGGTGGACGAGACCTCACTTAACCCCGGTCAGCAACTGTAAGGAATAGGACAGATCCAGTTCCTCTGGGTGTCGCCCCCCCACTCCCCGTCCCCAGCCGCATCCCCTCTGCCCACCCTTCTCCTTCCCCCGGCCCACCCGCACCACGCTGGGCTCAGCTGAGGCCGGAGCAACTCATCACAGGTACCCCCAAAGTGGGGGTCCTTCGCCCTGGCCGCTGTGCCCATGCGCAGGGACGTGTCCAGCAAGGGAGTGGGGGGGGAGAGGAAAGAGGGGGTGCGGTGGGATGTGGCCCCCCCCCTCCAAGTCCCAGCCCTGACGGCCACCCCCTCGCCTGTGTCCCTCCCCCAGCTACGAGAAGATCATCGGGGGGAAGTACATGGGGGAGATCGTCCGGCTGGTGCTGCTGAAGCTGGTGGACGAGAACCTGCTCTTCAACGGGGAGGCCTCCGAGAAGCTCAAGACCCGTGGGACCTTCGAGACCCGCTTCATGTCACAAATCGAGAGGTACGGGGCCGACAGGGGCGCGGTGGGGGGCCGACACCCCCAAACCAATGCATTATGCTGCCCCGCACTGGGGGTCTTCCATCCTGTCACCCCACAGCAGGCTGTCCCACATCAGGGTCCCTATGTCCTGTCACCCACAGTAGCTTGCTCTGTCCTGTAGTGGGGTCCCCTGTCCCGTCACCCCACAGCAGCCCTCTACAACTGCCCCATATTGGGGTCCCCGTGTCCCCTGTCCCCTGGCCGATGCACCCCTCTCTCCCCATCCCAGCGACTCCGATGACCGCAAGCAGATCTACAACATCCTGACGGCCTTTGAGCTGCTGCCCTCAGGAACGGACTGTGACATCGTGCGGATGGTCTGTGAGAGTGTCTCCACCCGCGCCGCCCAGATGTGCTCGGCCGGGCTGGCCGGCGTCATCAACCGCATGCGGGAAAGCCGGAGCCAGGAGACCCTCAAAATCACTGTGGGGGTTGACGGCTCCGTCTACAAGCTCCATCCCAGGTGAGGATCCCCGGGAGCCTTCCTCCTGCCACCATCCCCTTCCTCTTCCTCCTGCGTCCCCCAAGCCTTGACCCAGTTCTTTTTTTCCCCTCCGGCAGCTTCAAGGACCGCTTCCATGCCACGGTTCGGCAGCTGACGCCTGGCTGCGACATCACCTTCATCCAGTCGGAGGAAGGCAGCGGCCGCGGGGCCGCGCTCATCTCGGCCGTCGCCTGCAAAATGGCCTGCATGATGGGGCAGTGAGAGAGGACTCGGGGGGAGGATGAGGATGAGGATGAGGATGAGGATGGCGGGGGCGGGGGGGAGGAGGACAGTGGTCCCACTTGGAGCTCTGCGAGGAGCAGAGACGGACGCGGGAAGGGATTTGCCGCCGGCGGAGGCGGCTCCTGGTTCCCCAATAAACGGGGTTTGTGTGGACTTCTCCTCTGGGGCCGCTTGAGCGAGTGCTCCTCGTCTCCCCCATGCTCGCAGGCAGACCCCCCCACCATGGGGCTGCCCCACACATGTGGGGCAGCTGAGGGTGTTCGTGTGTCTCCCCAGCCCCCTGCATCCTCCCCCAGCTGCAGGGAGTAGGGCTTCCGCACGCTCCCCCAGCCCCTTTGCTGGGGGTGAGACCCCCCTTGGGGGGATTAGCCAAGAGAGAAGGGGCCGGTTGGGGGGTACTTGGGGGTCAGGGGGGGTCAGAGGGGGCCGGGCCAGCCCCCACTGGTGAGCCCCGGCAGTGCAGAGACCAACCGGGGTGCACCAGAGCTGTGCCAGATGCTGCGGGGCACCGATTTTTGGGGATCCCCTCCAGCCTTGTCCCCGCAACAGGGACAGGGTGGGAGGCAGAGCCTCAGGGCACCCCAGCCTCCCCCTCCCAGCACTGACCCCCCCAAAAGAGGGAACAGACCCCTGCTGAGGGCTAAATCCCGCTCCTGCCAGCAGTGGGACCCCCAAATCCAGCAGGTCCCAGCCCACGCCAAACAGGGGGGCACATGGGTGACCCCTCGCCCAGGGCTGTTTCATGCTCTGGGATGCCACGGCTCGGCCACCTTCCCAAGCAGCCAAAAATAGCGTGTCCCCCACCTCCAGTGACAGGCGGGGGACCTGGCCTGGCTTGTGTCCGGCACAGCCCAGTGGTGTCAGTGCCCGGTGCCAGCACCAAGTTTGGCTCGGCCGCCGGCCCGCATCCGCTGCCCGATTTAGCTCGGGGCAATAAGGTGGGGAATAAAAGCCGGGGCAACCCAGGGACCCCCGGCCCAGGGCTGCGGCAGGGATGGTGAGTGTGGCCGGGGAACCCCCCCAGGCACTGGGGAGGGGGGCACCCCAGGGTGTGGGGATGCTGCAGGGGGGACTGGGGGCACCCCAGGGTGTTGGGGTCCTCTGGGGTCTGGACCACCCCAGGCTGTTGGGGTCCCTCTGGGTCTGTGGGAGCACCCCAGGGAGTTGGTGTCCTCCTGGGGCACCCCAGGGTTTTGGGTCCCCCAGAGGGTCTGGGGCAGGGTGTCGGGGTCCCTCTGAGGGTCTGGGGGCACCCCAGGGAGTTGGGCCCCCTTTGGGGGTCTGGGAGCACCCCAGGGTCTGGGACCCACTCAGCCTGTTGGACTCAGCCCCTGGGGCTGTGGGGCCACCCCATGGGATGGGCCATCTTGGGGGTCCGGGGACACCCTTGGGCATCTGGGGCCACCAGATGGGTCTGGGCCACCCTAGGGGGTCTGGGGCCACCCTGGGACATGGAGGCACCCCAGGATCTAGGGACAGCTCAGGGTGTTGGGGTCCCCCGGTGTCCTGGGGCCACCCTTGGGTGTCCGGGGCCACCCTGAGGGTCTGGGGTCACCACAGGGTGTGGGACCACCCTGGGGGTCTGGGGTCACCGAGGGGTTCTGTGGCCACCCCAAAGGGCAGGGTCACCCCGGGGCTGGAGGGGGCTGGTCACCCGGGGGGCTGGGGACACTGTGGGGGGCGCGGGGCAGCCCTGCGGTCTGGGTCACCCCCAGGGACGGGACCACCCCAGCGGTGCCGCCCCTGAAGCCCCAAGACCCGCAGATGGCAGCGCCGGGATCCCCCCACCTCATTAGAGGAGGGGAAGGGGATCCCTCCTGCTCTGATTGGCTGCAGCCAGCAGGATTCCCTGTGTTCTGATTGGCTGCAGCCAGCGGTGGCAGTGTTTCCTGTGCTCATTGGCCGTGGCCAAAAATGGATTCCTTGCACTCTGATTGGCCGCAGCCCTCAGCCAGCAGGATTCCCTGTGTTCTGATTGGTTGCCACCAGAAAGACATCCTTGAGCTCTGATTGGTGGCAGCCCTCAGCTAGCAGGATTCTCTCTGTTCTGATTGGCCAAAGCCAAATGAAAGGGATTCCCTGCGCTCTAATTGGCTGTGACCAAAATAAAAGGGGGGGGGCTCCCTGCACTCTGAATGGCTGGGGCCAAAAAAAAGGGATTCCCTGTGCTCCAGTTGGTTGGGGGCAAACAGAAGGGATTCCCTGCACTCTCATTGGCTGGGCCCAAACGAAAGGGATTCCCTCCGCTCTGATTGGCCAAGACCAAATGAAAGGCATTCCCTGCACTCTGATTGGCTGAGGCTGAACCAAGGCTTCCCCCCCCCGCCCCGGTTGGCTCCCACAGGGGAGCAGGAGGGCAGGCAGGCATGGCGGGGCGGCAGCCTGGCAGGCGCAGCGCGGCTCCTCCAACGTCTTCTCCGTGTTCGAGCAGTCACAGATCCAGGAGTTCAAGGAGGTAGCAGCCGGGGGGGGGGGGGGGGCCGGGGGCTCAGCCCCTCCTGACACCCCCCCCTCGCCCGCTCTGCTCCAGGCCTTCAGCTGCATCGACCAGAACCAGGACGGGATCATCACCAAGGCAGATCTGAAGGAGACCTACTGGCAGCTGGGTCAGCGGGTGCCGCGTGGGGACGGGGACCGGGACTGGGATGGTGCCGGTGCCAGCGAGGGGGGACAGTGACGGTGCCAAGTGTGGGACAGTGGCAGGGCCAAGTGGGGAGGCAATGGTGATGCCAGACTGGGGATAGTGGCAGTGCCAAGCGTGGGACAGTGACGATGCCAGTTTGGGGACAGCGACAATGCCAAGCGTGGGACAGTTGGCGATACCATGTGTGGGACGGTGACAATGCCAAGTTGGGGACAGCGATGGTGATCCCAGGCACAGGGCAGTGACAGCGCCAAGGGTGGGGACAGATGCGATGCCAGGCACGGGGAAGGGACGGTGCCAAGTGAGGGGACAGTGATGGTGCGAAGCCCAGGGCGCTGACAGCCAGGGCCACCCACTGTGTGGGGAGGGAACTGCTCCCTTTATCCTCCGAGGGACACATCCCAGCGCTCCAGCTGGCATCGCCAGTGGCACCTCTCCCCTCCCGGGGCCAGGCTGTCCCCCGTGCCCGGTGCCATGTGGCCTCGTCACCGTGTTCCCCACCCCACCAGGGAAGACGAATGTGAGCTACGAGGAGCTGGAGGAGATGCTGAAGGAGGGGAAGGGGCCCATTAACTTCACCGTCTTCCTGACGCTCTTTGGGGAGAAGCTGAATGGTGAGTGGCCCTGGGTGTCCCCCAGCGTCACCCAATGTCCCCCGACACCCCCAGGGATCAGCCCCAAACCCCACCTAACACCCCCCTGCCCCCAGGCACCGACCCCGAGGAGTCCATCCTCAATGCCTTCAAGGTCTTCGACCCCGCCGGCACCGGTACCGTGAACAAGGACAAGTGAGTGGGGGGCGGCAGGGACACTCAGGGCACCTGGCCGGATCCTGCATCCCCTGGGATGGGGACAGGAGCCGTCCCCGGGCTCAGCCGCTCCCTCTTTCCACAGGTTTAAGCAGCTTCTCCTGACCCAGGCAGATAAG
Source organism: Aquila chrysaetos chrysaetos (assembly GCF_900496995.4). Classification (NCBI taxonomy): domain Eukaryota; kingdom Metazoa; phylum Chordata; class Aves; order Accipitriformes; family Accipitridae; genus Aquila; species Aquila chrysaetos. The sequence continues at coordinate 41,602,913 of NC_044016.1, read as the reverse complement.
TTCTCCCCGGAGGAGGTGAGGCAGCTCCCCTGGCTGTCACCATCACCGTCCCGGTCCCCTGCGCTGGCCTTTGCCCACCCTGTCCCCTCATGTGTCCCTGCACAAGGGGGGCAACAGGACACTGGGGGGAAGCGGGTGTCCAGGACGTCCAGCTCTGCCTGCCCACGGGGAGACGTGGGGAGGGGGACACAGCCCACAGCCCCAGATCCCTCTGTCCCCCCCAAAGACCCTGTCCCCAAGGTTCCCCGTGTGCCCAGCCCCATCCCTGCAATCCCACGTGCCCCACAGTGATCCTGTCCCCAAGATTGCCACGTGTCCACCACGATCCCTGACCCCAAGATCCTGGACCCCATCCCCAAGGTCCCTGTGTGTCCCCTGAGGTCCCTGTCCTTGCGTGGCACCCCACAGGGACCCATCCCAGCCCCCCGGGTGTGTGTCCCCACGCAGGTGGAGCAGATGTTCGCAGTGACGCCCATCGACGTCTCAGGGAACATCGACTACAAGTCCCTGTGCTACACCATCACCCACGGGGACGAGAAGGAGGACTGAGGAGACAGCAGGTCCCCTGCCCCCCACCGCTCACTCCGGCCAAATAAACCACCAAACGAGGGGATCTCGTCTGTCCATAGTGTCCCCAGGGAGGGAGGTGGCTCCGCTCAGCCTGGGCTTCGCACCCTCGCACAGCTCCTGGTGTCCCCTTGAAGCTGCCATGTCCCCAATACAAGGGACAGCCCACCCCCCCGCAAAGGCTGGGCTCCCAGGGGACCCCCAGCACAAGGGATGGCAGGGCCACCGTCCCCAGGAGATGCGGTGGCCCAGGGCGAGATGCTTTATTGCATAGGGAGGGGGATCCGGGGGCCGGGGTGGCAGGTGGGGCTGGGAGGGGGTTCAGGGTTCGGGGGGTGGCACTCGGGGCCAGCTGCGGGGCTGAGCCCTGCGGAGGCAAGGAAGGAGCAGTGAGTTGGGGGCCACCGTCCCCCCATCCCCCCAACTCAGGTGTCAGCAAAAGTGGCTCCTCCAACCTTCGCCCTGCCTCCTCCGGGATGCATTTTGGGGTCCCCTGTCTCACCACCACCCTACAGAGGTGCAGGCAGGTTCTCTCCCGGAGACACAGGACCCCCAAGTGCCCTCCCACCCCCAGGACAGGAGTGGGGTGCGAGGTGCAGGTTATGGGGTGTGGGTGCGGGACGGAGGTCAAGGGACGGAAGATGAGGGACGGACACAGGATGCGGGTGCTGACCAGGCTCAGGCCTTGCAGAAGCCGATAGCGACACAGGTGTCCTGGGGCTCGTCGCCGTTCTGCAGTGCCTCGCTGATCTGCTCCCGGTACTTCCTCACCAGCCGCTTGCAAAGGCGGCCCAGGCGTTTCCCCAGGGCCCGGCAAGCCTTGCCCAGCGCCGCCTCCACCGCTGCCTGCCAGGACCGGCCCCGGCGGCATCAGCGGGGCCGCATGTGGGGCGACGGCCCCCCATTCTGCTCCCCCGAGCTCCCCCACCCCGGCCGCCCCCTCACCTCGTCGGGGTTGTCGCCCGCCATTGCCTTGATCTGCTCCAGGATTTTGGTGCACAGGCTGCACTTCTTCCCCTTGCCGGGCACCGTTGCAGTCCATTCGGCCACATCCCCTCCGGCCACGGGCCACTGCGGGGTGGGGGACACAAAGCAGACCCTCAGGGCTGGGCTGGGTCCCCCCCAGCATGGCCCCAACACAAGCAGGGGGCTGCCCCACGGCTGGTGTCAAGGCCGTGGGGCAGCAGGGCTGGTGCTTACCAGGTCCAGGCTGTCCCAGAGGTCGCGGCAGTCCTGCTCCCTGTGGCACCGGGTGGCGGTGGCCACATCCTGGCACCAGGACGCGGGGCCACCCTGGCAGGGCTCGGGGACTGCGGCCCACGCCGCTGAGCGGGTACGGGGACAGTGAGCACAGCCGCGGGAGTGCGTGCCTGTCACCGAGGCCCCTGTGTGCCCCAGGGGTGCCCAGACCCCGTCCCCACCAGCTCCGGGTGCTTGACCCTGCTCAGCCCCCGACCCTGCCATCCCGCCTGCCTGTCCCCCCGTCCTCCTGTCCCCTCCATCCCCGGGTCCCCATGCGTCCCCCTCCCCTCCATCCCGGGGTGCCCGTCCCCCCCCCCCTCCTCCTCCGGGGCGCGAGGCCAGAGGGACACCCGTTACCTCCCACTGCCACCAGCACCAAGAGGAAGGCGGCAGCCATGGCGAGCCCACTCAAGAGGGTGACAGCGGGTGACAGCGGGTGACAACAGCTGGCGCGTGTCCCACCCCGACGGCTTTTATAGCCCGCCGAGCGGGCTGTGGGGACAACTGCGCCACTCAGCGCCGCCGAAACCCCAAAAAACCCTTAAAATGAAGCGACACCGGCTCGCCAAACCCCTTCCTCCCTCACACCTCCGCCCCCGCGGCAGGAAGGGGAGACAGGGCCGGGGAGGGGGTGGGGAGCCCGGCCTGAATCCCGGGACCCCCCCAAAAAACCCACCCGCGGGACCCCCAGGCCGCGGGAGCGGGGGTGCTGCCGGTGGCCCCCAACCCTCGGCCACCCACGAGCCCCCCCAAAGCGTGGGGCGGGACGTGGGTGTGGGGCCGGACCCTCCTGGGCTCCGTCCCGGTGCCCCACCCCGTCCCCTTCCGGGCCCTGTGGGGTCCCGGGACTCGGGCCCGGTGTCCCCTGTCCCCCGCCACGGGCTCCGTGGGGTCCTGGGCGTCCGTCGCGGTGTCCCCCCCATCCCCTCCGGGGCTCCCTGAGGTCCCGGGGTTCGGGCCCGGTGTCCCCGCTCCCCGCCCCCCCCGGTTTCCACGGTAATGGCCTCGCGCCGCCGCCACCAGCGGTTGCCACGGCAACCCGCCGCCTTGACGCCACTTCCGCCCCGCGGCCACGCGACTTCCGGGATTTACGGCGTTCGCGCCTTTTCCCACACCCCCTCCCCGCGCCCCCCCCCCATGGCGGGTCCGTGGTGCCGGGCTGGCGGCCCCCCCCCTCCCGACCTCTGACCTCTGACCCCGTACGTGACCTGCGGCCTGGGGGGGGAGGAGCGGGAGGGCCCTGAGGGACCCTCCTGCCGGGTCCCGAGGGGGCTGTTGCCTTTTGGGGGTCCCTGGCGGGGGGGGGGGGGGGGGTCTGAGGGGCCCTGGCCCGGGGGGGCTCCCGGGGGACCCTTTGGCCTTTGTGATGGGTCCTGGGGGGACCCTGGTTTGGGGGGGGGTCCTGGTGCCCCGGGGGGCTGGGGGGGGTCCCTATAGGGTCCTGCTGCCTGGGAAGGGTCTTCGGCCGGGCTGATTTTGGGGGGGTTGTGGTGTTCTCGGGCGGGTCGCGGTGGTAGAAGGTGTCTTGGGGGGTTCCCGGTGCCCGGGAGGGGAGCTTTGTGCGAGGGGGGGTGTTTAGGGGGTGTCCGGGGGGGGGCTAGTGTCAAGTTGTGTCCAGGGGGGCTGCACAGGGGTCTTGGTGCCAGGGGGTGCTGGGGGGTCCCGGGGTGGTCCAGTGTCCAGGGTGTATTTGGGGGGGCGCTAGGGTGTCCTGCTGGTAGGGCGTGATGGGGGGGGGCAGTCCTGGGGTTTTCCTGGCACCAGGATGAGTTTGGGGGTCCCCTGGTGTTGGAGGGGAGAGAAAGGAGGGGGATGCTGGGGGGGGGTGCAGTGTTCAGGGGGATTAGACCTAGACCTGGTTTGTGTTTTGGGGGGCAAGGGGGTCAGTTTGGGGGTGGGGGCCACCTCCAGGGAGCGCTTCACGGCATCTTGGGGTGACGGTGACGGCCGAGGGTATGCCAGGCTGTGCCATGTGCTGTCCTTAATTTGCTGGGATCCTTAATTTGCCCGTTTGCTTTCCAGCCCCGCCATTAAAATCCTCCCGTGTCCGCTGCTCCAGCCCGGCACCCGCCATGTTTTCAGAGCAGGCGACCCCCACGGCACAGGGTTTGCTGGCCCCCCCCCTCCGCCGAGGCCTCCACCTTCACCAGGGTGCCGGTTTCGGCATACACCGACTGCTCCCAGCCCTTCCGGCTGGGCGAGCGCAGCTTCAGCCGCCAGTATGCTCACATCTATGCCGCCCGCCTCATCGAGATGCGGCCCATCCTGGAGGAGCGGGCGCGACAGAAGTGGGGTGAGTCGGTTTGGGGAATAAGCCCCCTCTTCGGGGAAGGAAGGCAAAGCTGTGCGGCCGACACAGCGCCTGCTGGAAGCTCTTTGGTGATTTTTTGGCGCGTGCTGGCCATCGGTTCCTAAACTTACGCACAAGTTAAGGTGTTGAATAAGCCATGGGTTTTTTTGGGGGGATGTTTTCTCTGCCAGACGGTATCTGACCCAGCTGGGAGCATCCCTTCAACGTTTCTAAAACCGCCTTTAAACATCAGCTGCGTGGGCAAAATTTATTTTTTTGCTCGCCAGGCCAGGTCAAAGCTTCCACTCGCTGTCGGGAGCATGAGCTAAAGCACGAGGTCTGTTGGGGTGAGGGGCTGGCAGGCACCCCGGCCAGGAAGCGGGGTGTGGGGGGCGGGAGAGGCGCCGCTTGCACCGGAGGGGGGGGCCGTTTCCTCGCCTGGTGGGGCCGCGTTAGCGGTTAGCGGGTGGGATCCTTGCGCTAGAGAGTTTCCATCCGAAGGCGTAACGGCAGCGCTGGATGAAGCAACCACCTCGCTGCTGCCAGAGCGCTGTGGCTGAGCTTTCTGGCAGGCCTCGGCGCGGCACATGGCTCCCCGAGCGTGGTAAAAGCCTGTTATCGAATTTCACCCTCTCAGGCCAGCCAGGCTTTTGGCTTTGCCCTTCTATGGAGGTTTTCAGGCTGGCCACTTGTTTTTCTTTCTCTCTCCGGCCCCGTGGGCTGCGCGGAGCCGAGGGGAAGCAAAGCCCGTGCCGGGCTGTGCTGGTTCCACAGCGGATGTCGTTCCTTGGCCGGCTGCCCTGCGCTGTAACCCTGGATTTTGCCGAGGGTGACAGGAACCAGTGGTTTTGTAAAGCCCCACTTCCCGGAGTCATGTGATGGGACGAGATTTCTGGGGTTTGTCTCACAGCGAGAAGTGCCTGCAGGCAAAATCTGGAAAGCGCAGCCCTCCTCCCCCTAAACACACACATTTGGGGGGTTAGAGCCAAGAATAAGAAACTAAAACTGGATTGTTTTTTCTGACTCCGAGTGTTTGCATTCCTGGGACTGATGAACCCATGTTTCCAGCTCCGCTGAGCCTGGGGTGCCTGTGATCACAGCAGGGTGCTTTCCACCAGACAGGAGTCACGTTCAGCAGGCGCATGATTAGCAAAGGGAGAGTTTGGAGGGAGAAAACCGTCACCCACCCACCCGCAGCCAGAAAGGATGACCTGACAGAGGAGCCGGCATGGCAGCGGGCTTTGGCAGTGGTGTTCTGGGAGAGGAGCCCAGCAGCTCTCACAGCGCTAGCCCAGCCCAGCAGCCAGTCCTCCTCCCTCCAGGGCTTGAGGATCAGGATGGATGGGCTTCACGGGTTGATTTAAACAGGGAGGAATAAAAGTCCTATGTAAAGGATGGGCCTGAAGCATCTCTGGGTCCTCGTGGGTGAGGTGAGAAGTCTTGGGCTCAGCTTGTGGTGAGGGAGATGCATTTTTTGCTGTCTGAAAATGCTCCCCAGCCACAAAGGTGATGAAACGCTGGGGCCGCAATGCTCTTTGCACCTCCTGAGGCACGTGTTGGTTCCCCCAGTCCGTATCGCCCTGGGACCTGTCTGTGCCTTTCAGGCAGAGGAAACCCTGCCGCTCCCCAGCAGCCTGTCTTCATGCCAGGATCTTCCCAAACGCCTGGTTGCAATGGGGATTCTGGCTTCCAGCAGGGATCCCGGGCGGAGGATCTGGCCCTGGCAGAAGCAGAGGTCAGACATGGGGGTGGTGAATGATCTCTCCTGCCTGTCAAATCTGAGTGGGATGTTTGGGTCACCTCCTGGATGGGGAGCAGGAACACCAGCCCCTCATGCCCAAGCGCAAGAGCACCAGCTCTGTGCCCAGGCGGGACAATCCTGGACCCGTGCGCCCTCCCTTCCCGGGCAGAGCTGGACCTGCGGGCTCAGCGGGAGCTCTGCACGCTGTCCTGGGTGGTGGCTGGGAGCTGTGGGCCCCCCAGACCCCAGCATGACCCAGCTTTTCCCCGCCTTAACGCAGAGGAAATGCCTGCAGGCAGTGCTGGCTCTCTGGTATGCTCCCTTGGCCCTGTCTGGCCTACACATGTGGATTCGGCTCCGTGCCTCGAGGAAAAGTGAGAGGCTTCGCAATGTTCCCCCACCGCCTCTTGCTGGCCTTGACGTTCAGGCCCTTTCAGCTGGTCTCGGCCAGCCTTGAGCCTTGCCTGCCCTCGCAGCCATCCCCGAGGCTGCCTGAGCCCCGTTTCTCTCCGCAGGGAACGGCGTGGCACTGAGGAAGCTCTGCGAGCTGCGGGCGGGTGAGAAGTGCTGCGTGGTGGGGACGCTCTTCAAGGCAATGCAGCTGCAGCCCTCCATCCTGCAGGAGATCAGCGAGGAGGTAACAGCAGGAATGTTCCCTCCTGTGGGCCCCCCACCTCCTCCACACAGCTCTGGGGACATGCCAACACACATCGGGACCTCAGCCAGTTTCCCATTGTTTCCCTCGTGCTCGCTGTGGCTGAGCAAGTGGGAGCTGCCAGGGCTTTGACCTGGGGAGCCGATGTATCATCTTCTCTGTGCCTACCCCATCCTTAGACGATGCCACTCTTGGTATCACCCCTTTGTGCCAGTGTGTATCATGTATGCGCCTGCTTAGTGTTGTTAATTCCTGCCTTTGGAGGGTTTGGATCCAGTGGGGTTGGCAGAGCAAACCCCCTTTTCCTGCTGCAGGGGAGGAGGATGAGGGGGGCGTCCAGGGAAGCTCCACCATCCCCATGCAGTGCCGGGGGCCCATCTGCTCCCAGCCGGCTCTCAGGGAGCACATTGGGAAGTTTGGAGCCTGCTCGTCACGGCATGAGGTTAGCACCATGCCTGCCGGGCAGCGTTCAAAGGGAGTGGAGCGCTTGCCCGGGTGGTGATTGCAAACACGTTTCCCAAGGCGAGCCAGAGCGCCGTCTCCCGCTGCCTGGCTGAGCCACTTCCTTCTTGGCCGAGGAGCTGCGCTCGTGTTTGCTTCGCTGGGGCGCTGCGGGGAAGCGTTAAGTGAAACCAGCTCGTCCGGGTGGCGTGCAGCTGGTGAGCAGCGCCGAGAGCTGCCGGGGCCTCCAAAGTGCTGCCTTCAAAGCGGCAGCGGAGGCGTTGGCTGGGCTGGCGGTGGGGGGCCATGCCGGCGGCTCTTGTGAGTCACGCGCCCGTGTTCTGGTTTCCACGAGCGGGCTTTGGCGGGAGGGGGAAAGGCCCTTTGGGGCAGCTTGGCCTTGCTGAGGCCGTCACAGCCTGCCCTGTCCCCCCCCAGCACAACCTGGTGCCTCAGCCACCCCTGCCCAAGTACATCCACCCCTCCGACGAGCTGATCCTGGAGGATGAGCTGCAGCGGATCAAGCTGGAAGGAGCAGTCGAGGTGCAGAGGCTGGTGACAGGTAGGGAACGATGGCTCCTCAGTGGGAGCCACCTTGCGGGCCCTGGCCAGGGGCTGACCGCCTGCTCTCTGCCATAGGGACCATCTTTGCCGTGTACGGCTCCGAGCAGGACGACGGCAAGTTCCTGGTGGAGGATCACTGCTTTGCCGACCTGCCCCGGCCACTGCCCTGGAATGGCCCCAGCTCAGACCGGTGAGTCTCTGCAGCAACAGGAGCGGGGCTGGCACCGTGTCCCCTGCCGTATCCTCAAGGCCTGGGGACCGTTTGCCCCATGTGCCCATCGGAGTAGGCGCCTCATGCCAAGCGAGATCGTGGACAGGGGCTCATCCCCCCCGACACCTGGCTGTCTGAAGCCCCTTGGTGTGGGCAGCCCTGGTGTCACCGTGTAGGCAGGGATTGGTGCAGGCGGGGAGTACGGCATGCTGCCCGAGCCGCTCTGCCTAGGTTTGTCCTGCTGGTGTCGGGGCTGGGGCTGGGCAGCGGGAGCGGCGAGTCCCTGCTGAGCACGCAGCTGCTGGTGGACGTGGTGACGGGGCAGCTGGGCGCCGAGGGCGAGCAGAGCTGCGCTGCGCAGATCTCCCGCGTCATTCTGGCGGGGAACCTGCTGAGCCAGAACACGCAGAGCCGGGACACTATCAACAAGGTACGGCCGGGAAGGGGTCTTCAGCATTGACCGTGCTTTCCGGGGCCCGGATTGGCACGGGGAGTCCCATGGAGGTGGGGAGGGAGGAATCAGAGGGTACATGGGGTTGTTCCCTCACTGTCTCCCCGCTGACCCAGGCCAAATACTTGACCAAGAAGACCCAGGCTGCAAGTGTGGAGGCTGTGAAGATGCTGGATGAGATCCTGCTGCAGCTTTGCGTGAGTGCTTGGAGCGGGATAGGGTTGGCCAGGGGATTGGGTACCTTCTGGGGGAGGGAGCCTGGCTCCCGAGGCAGGGATGCAATGCTCTGCCAGCAGCCCGGGGTGCAGGGTGGCAAACACCCCTTCCCCGGCCCCCAGCTTCCTTTTGAGCACCGCATCTGGTGCCTACGGGAATGCAGCAAGAAGGGGAGGCAGTGCATAACCCAGCTTCAGATCCCTCTCCTGGCATCTGGTCTCTGCAGTGAAGCCAAGCGGGGCTTCCTGCAGGAAAGTAGCAGGAGCCAAATGGGGGAGCAAGGCAGAGCTGGCAGCAGGCCAGCTTTGCTCTGAGCCCCTTTGAAGGAAGGTGGTTTGGCTGTCCCCGGTAATCCCTGCTCTGCCCACAGACCTCCGTGCCCGTGGACGTGATGCCCGGTGAGTTTGACCCCACCAACTATACACTGCCCCAGCAGCCGCTGCATCACTGCATGCTGCCCCTCGCCAGCGCCTACTCCACGCTCCAGCTGGTCACCAACCCCTACCAGGCTGATGTGGACGGCATCAGGTAAAAAAGCCTGGTGTGCTACCAGCTCTGTGACAGCTGCTGGCAGCATAGGATCGCGGGGCATGTCACAGAGATTCAGATGGCTGTACTTGCTCCTTCCTTCCCCCAAAATGTAGGTTTTTGGGGACGTCAGGGCAGAACGTCAGTGATATCTTCAAATACAGCAGCATGGACGATTACCTGGAGATCCTGGAGTGGACGCTGCTGGCAGGACACATCAGCCCCACAGCCCCGGACACCCTGGGTAAGGCGAGGACTGGGTGGCTGCTGAGGCTGGGGGGTGTTTCCCCTCTGAAGGGGCGCAGGCGCAGGTTCCTCTCCTAATTTCCGTCCCTCCCAGGCTGCTACCCCTTTTACAAATCGGACCCTTTCATCCTCACCGACTGCCCTCATGTCTACTTCTGTGGCAATGCTCCCCGCTTCCAGTCCAAGCTGCTCAAAGGTGAGTCCTGCAGCCTGTAGCACCCCCCGATCCTCGCTTGGGGCTGGGACCTCGTGCCAGGGTGCCGACTGGGGGCTCAACCGCCTTACGCCTGCCTGTCTTTGCAGGGGAGGACGGACAGCAGGTCCTGCTGGTGACGGTGCCCGCCTTCAGCACCACGCAGACCGCCTGCCTCGTCAACCTGCGCGACCTCAGCTGCCAGCCCATCAGCTTCTCCGGCTTCGGGACTGAGGATGATGATGGGGACATGGAGGTTGGGCACTGACTGAGCAGGCAGGGCACGGACTTGATAAACCCCTGGCCCCTCAGAGGGTCCTGGCACCCATCGCCTTTGTGTCATTCCCATTTGTCCTCCCAGGAGGGCTGGTGTGGAACTGCTGGGGCGTGGGAGAGAAGAGATGCTCGTACCAATATAACTTGATTTATTTGTGTAATAAAAAACTGTGTGGAGGGGACAGGGGCTGTGCCTACCTCCGTGTGGGCCCTGCCCTGGAGAACAGGACCGCCCCTGCCAACCCTGCTGTGCCAGGAGATGGGAGTGGGGCAAGGGCTGGGTCCTGCTTCACCCCCTCCCTTGCCAGGCAAGGGCTGGCACTGCCCAGCCCCGAGGGATGGGGCAGCACGTCCTTTCCCGCCTGGCTCTGGAGCCCGGCAAGGGGGAGGCTCTGCAGCCGCCCAGCCTTTGGGGCGAGCATCGGCATGGCGTGCCCTGCAGTCCTAGGAAGCAGCGCGGGTGAGGAGCTGGAGCCCACCCGGAGCGGGCTGCCTGGGGCTCGAGGAAGACGTTAGAAGCAGATGCCGGAGCCTGTGGCAGGCGGAACCAAACCGGCCGCGAGCGTCCGGCCTTGGCTTGAGGCAGGAGCGAGGGGACAAGCATCTCCTAGTCACCAAAGTTCACGGTGTAGGTCTCGGCCGTAGTGAAGGGCTGCGCCGTCCCCGTGCCCAGCTCCCAGGCCTCTGTCTCCGTCACCAGCTCGGTGACCACCTCTGTTTCGGTCTCCATCTCCCAGGTGCCAGCTGTGGGTGGCTCTTGGCTCCAGGGCGCATAAGCAGTGCTGCTGAAGGGGAAGGGCAGGGCTGTGGTGGGTGGCGGGGCTGTGGGGCTGCTGGCGGTTGTGGTGGCATTGAGACGTCGCAGCCTCATCTGCTGCCGGAGCCGCATGCGGTGCCGGAGGCGCATACGCAGGCGCATGCGTTCGCGGGGCGTCATGGGGCGGCCGGGCACAATGCGGCGGATGGGTCGGTTCCCGTTCATGGCCATGATCTCCCGGATGCGTTTCCAGTTGGAGCGCGACAGGACGAAGTTGCACTGGGTGGCCCCAATGTCATAGAAGACGCTGCAGGTCTTGACGCTGGGGTTGTAGCCCTCAGCCCGAGCCAAGACGCGGTACTCGCCCGGGTTCAGGATGCGCCAATAGTCCCCGCCGCTGGCTGCAGACAGTGAGGGGAGGCAGTGGGGTATGAATGAGGTAGCGCGGTGCTGCTGGCACCCTGCCTGGCACCCAACCCTGTGCCCTACCTGTCTTGATGTTGTGGTTGATGCCCCCTACGACGATGGTGGCGTTGGCGATGGGTTCTCCCTGCTGGTCCGTCACCAAGCCCTTGATGCCCCGATGGACCTATGCAGGGAAAGGGAATGAGAGAAGCTGTGTGGGGCAGGCAGGGCAGCTGCTGGCTCCCTGCCCGGCACATCCCAGCACCTACCTGCTCCATGAAGGTGAGCAGCGACTCCTTGTTGTTCTCCCACTCCTGCTGCAGCTCGCTCTCGTGGGGGAACTTGTCGCAGCCCAGGTAGATGGAGAGCTCCAGGCAGTTGGTGTGCAGGTAGCTGAAGTCATTCAGGCCTGCAAGACAAACAGCCAAGTGCCCACCCAGCCGCTCGCTCACACTTTCACATGGAGGGAGCATGGGGTGAGTAAGCCGACGCCATACAGCGTGGCACCCACTTACTGCCAGTCCGGGGGTGCCACTTGGCCCCTTGCACAATGCCCATGGCATTGGTCATGTCCTGTGTGTGGCAGCCCCCGCGGAAGGTCTCAGTCATGGTGAGGTGGGCTGAGGCATAGGAGATGGCGAGCCAGCGGAAGATGGCGTGGTCGGGCGTCTCCTGCAGCTCAGGGTCATCGTCCTCATAGTCATCCGGCAGGCGAGCGGCAGCCGCTGGCGTCTCACTGACGGGCCGGGCCGTGTCGAAGGGGTAGGACACCAGCTTCTCCCCACCCTGCAGGTTGGCTCCCAGCACGAAGGGGTTCTTGTCCATCCACGCCATGATGGCCCGCGTCTCCACTGCCACCTGTCGAGGCGGGCATGACGGCATGAGACGTCACCTCCCCATCACTGCCCCGCCGCCGTGCCCTGTGCCATGGCTCACCGTGGCATCCTCAGTCAGGTAGTGCTCTGGGATGGGGATATGGTGGTTGGGGAACTTGTGGGGCACCAGCTTCCTCTCCTCGGCCGCCCACAGTGCCGAAGCCAAGTCAGGGAAGTTCTCAAAGAGGTCGTAGCCCTCCTCCGTCCAGTGGCCCAGCGCCCAGTTGCCCAGCTCAGAGCCCTGCGGGCAGCCCGGGGCAGCGGTGAGCCCGGGGGCTGCATCCCACCACCCCGCCATCCCATCCCCTGCCTTGCCGTCCCCTTACCGCCTCTCGGGCCAGCTCATAGCCATCGGGGTTGAGGGAGGGCACGAGGTGGATGCGGGTTTCGGTCACCAGGCTCCGCACCCGGGGGTTGCCGTCCTGGTACTCCTTGCACAGGAACTGCATCAGCAGGAGCAGCAGCTCCCGGCCCAGCACCTCGTTCCCGTGCAGCCCCGCCGTGTACCTGAACTCGGGCTCGCCTGCAGGCAGGGTACGGGCAGGGTCAGCACGCTACCCATACCCCTGCCTGCACCAGGGGCTTGCGGCCAGGTCCCCCCCCCCACCTTCCATTCCTCACCTGTCTCATGCTCGCCCGGGTTGTCAGAGATCTCCATGGCGTAGATCTTCAGCCCCCGTGAGCTCTTGCCGATGTTGTAGATGCGGGTGATGGTGGGACACTCCTCGTTCACCACCTTCATCAGCTGTGGGCACGGGGCGGGGGGGCGATGGGGGGCAGCACTCAGGTGGCCGATCCCACCCCCCTTGGAGGATCCCACCACCATGGAGGTGCCCGCCACCACGGAGGTACTCACCTGCCTCATGTCCTTGTAGGTATGGTGGCGGAAGTCCAGGTTGTCGGTGGAGGTCACCTCGTTCTGTTGGGCGTAGTAGCTACTGACAGCTGCAGAGGGGATGAAAACACAATGGTGGGGGGCCAGGGAGCCGTAAGCCCCCCCCATAGCCCCCCCCATAACCCTCCCCAGCTGCTGCTTTGAGGGGGGCTCTTACTGGAGAGAGGGCAGCCCAGGACCTCGAGGCGCAGGCAGAGGCTGCCGTTCCACGTCTGGGGGTAGATGCGGATGTAACGGGCCACCATGGGCTCGGGGAACTCGGTCAGCACCGGTGTGTCCTTGTCCACGTTGCCATAAAACATCTGCCGAGGGAGGCGAGATGTAGCCGTGGGGTGGGAGAGGGTCCCTATTGTCCCCGTCCCCCCCACAACCAGCCCATTTTGGTGTCCCGTACCATCTCCTCGTAGCCATTGGTGTACATCACCCAGTTCTGGCTGTCGTTGCTGAAGCCCACGTAGAAGCTGGTGACAAAGTCCTCGCTGTAGGAGGAAGGGGACAGGTTGGAAGGGGGCGTCCCCAAGCTGCTCTCCCACCCCATCTCCCTGGATCCGTCCCCTCCCGCTCATCCCTGGCCCCGTACTGGATCTGGGAGTCGCGGCCCTGGGTGATGACGCCGGTGAACTTGGTGGTGCGGCGGGTGTCCACCTCGATCCAGTGTGCCCGGCTGTCGTCCTCGGCACACCAAGCCCCGTCAAAGAAATCGTCCTCGTTGGTGCCTGCCTGGGGTGGGGACAGCAAGGGGGATGTGGGTGGGGGGGTCCACCAGTGCAGGGGGTGAGTGCGGGGTGGGCGACCCTCACCTGCATATTGAGGCGACCGCGCTGGGCGCCCAGCCCGTGGCGCAGCATGGAGGAGGCCAGGATCTGGTCGTCCTCGATGCGGTGGGACTCCAGGCCGATGGGGGGGCATCCTGGGGACAGTGGAGGGGGGCCGGGGAAGGTGATGGGCATCCCCCTACCCAGTGGGGTGCCCGCTCCCCCCCCCCCCGGAAAGAGGGACACTCACTTGTCTTCTCCTCTGGAGGGGTCCATTCGTCCTCATCTGGCTCCCACTTCTTCCCCCCTGTTTTTCTGGGTTTTCCTGGAAAAGGGGCACAGTGGGGGGGGGGGCAAAGCCCAGGGGGTCGGGTGCGAGGGGACAGGGGGGGGGGGCTGGCACCCACCTTTGCGGTCCTGGCCCTTCTCCTCTGCCCAAGGGTCCTCCTCCTCCTCCTTGCTGCTGCTGCCTTTCTTGGGCTTCCCTGGGGTGGGAGAGCAGCTGTTGGGAACATACCACCCGCCCCCGGGGACATGCCAACCACCATGGGGACATGCCACCCGTCCCAGCACCCAGTCCCTGCCCATCTCTCACAGGGTTTGAGTTTCTCGTCGTCCGTCTCCATCTCGTCCCCTTTGTCTGGGTGTTTCCTGGGCTTCGGTGGGGGGGGGCAGCCCGTACGCCACTGCGGGGTGCAAAGGGGGGGGGGGGGCTGGGACACCCCTTTAGGGCCGGGGGAGGGCGGGCGTGGGTGCCACCAGTCGGAGCCCAGCTGGGTCCAGCGGGGGGAGATGGCTACCCATGGGGCCAGGCAGGGCTCCCCAGGGAGGGGGGTCTGGGGTGCCTTGCCCCCCCGCCCTGGCTTGTCACTCACAGTCATCGTAGTCAGGTTGCTCGAAGCCCTCCTCATAGTCCCCTTCGGTTACTGGGATGGGCAGTGGGGGTGGCTGTGGGGGTGGCTCCTCCGGCTTCACTGGGGAGGGTGAAAGGGGCCGTGCTGGGGATGGACTCGGGGTACCCCTATGTCCCTATGGGGGTCCCCCATGCTCCTGTGGGATCCCTGTGTCCCTATGGGATTTCCCATGCCCCTATGGGATCCCCACACCTCTACTGTGCCCCCGAGGGTCACCCATGCCTCTACGGGAACCCCATGTCTCTGCAGGGTCCCCTCTGGCCCCATGGGGTCAGCATGCCCCTATGGTACCCCCATGTCCCTATGGGGTCCCCTGTGCTTCTGTGGGACCCCTGTGTCCCTATGGGGTGCCCATGTCCCTACAGGATCCCTCTATATCCCCACGGGCTCCCCATGCCCCCAAGAGATCCCTATGCCCTTCTGGGGTGCCCACACTCCTATAGGGTCCCCTGCACTCCTCATGCAGTCTCCATGCCCACCCCAGCTCCAGTCTGCCCCAAAATGATGCTCCCCCTGGGTCGCCAAGGCTGGGGACTGTCCCCCCCACCCCAAGTGGTGCCAGCCCCCTGTTGTCCCACTGTCACCCCACTTACGTGGCTCCTCGGGCTGGGGCCAGACTCTCTCGGGTTTCTTCCTGCTTGGGGGCTTGCGGGGTTTCTGCTGCCGCCGGATGTACTCGACTAGGGGCAGAACGAGGGGGTGGCAGTGACTTTGGGGGTGCGAGGCGGAGGCGTGGGGGGGGGGGACAGCCCCTCCCTCCCTCCCTCCAGGCCGGTGGACCCCAGTGGTCCCCCTCGCCTAACCCCTGGCACCGTACAGTCCTCGTAGTCCTCCCGCTCCAGCTGCTCGTTGTAGTCCAGCGTCGGTGGCTCCGGCTCCTCAGGCACCTCTGTGGGGAGGGGGCACATGGGGAAGGGGTGCAGGGGGTGGCCCCGGGGTGCAGGGAGGTGGCCCCGGGGACAGGGCACTCACCAGGCTCGGGCTCGGGGCGATAGTCCTCCCGACCCAGCTCCCAGGGCTCCCTTGGTGGCTCCTCCAACTCCCCTGGGGACAGGGACACAGAGCGAGGGGCTGGGGGAGCCCCACGGCCCCCAGCAGCCCCAGCCGAAAGAAAATCCCATTGGGGAGGAAGGCTGGTGGGGGTGGAGGGGCGTGACCCCAGCGGGGACACCCACAGGGTGCCACTGGGGAGCTGAGCTGGACACAGGGTAACACCATGGTGTGCCAAGTCCCCCCCCAACCTGGCTGGTGGTGAGATTGGGCCCCCCAAGACTCACCTCGGCCACCTCCATCCTCCTCCTCCTCGTAGGGCGAAGGCTGCTCCGGGAACCAGGGTGTCCCTGTGTCATCCTTGCCCCGTGGGGGCTGCGGGGTGGTGGGGGACTCCGGGGGGGTAGTCGGTGGCTCTGGCTTCTTGCCGGAGGGTTTTTTGGTGGCCTTGGGTGGCTTCTCTTTGGGCTTTTTGGAGCCTTTTGGGGGTTTTTCAGAGCCTTTGGGGGGCTTCTCCTTGGGCTTCTTGGGGGGCTTGTCCTTGTCCTTGCCCCTGTCCTTGTTCTTGCCCCTGTCTCGGTCCCGGTCCTGGTCCCGGTCCCGGTCCTTGTCCCTCTTGGAGCCCCGGGGTCTCTCCTTGGGCTTCTTGGTGGGTTTGGGAGGTTTTTCCTTCTTCCCCTTCTTGGGTTTCTCAGGCTCCGTCAGCCGCCCCGGGGAGCCTGGGGGGTGGGCAGCCGCCCCGCGGCAGGGTGAGGGGAGGCCAGGGCCGGCCTGGGGGGTCCCCACCTCCCGCTGCCGGCCCCCAGCCCTGCCCCACGTCCCGCTGCTCCCCCCCGCCAACCCCCGCCCCAGCCCCGCCGCTCCCCCCGTCCCCCGCGGGACCCCGGCGGTGCCCAGTGCCGAGGCAGCCCCGACCGCCGGTGCCGGTGCCGTTCCCTCACCGGTGCCGTTGCCCAGGTCGGTGCCGGTGCCGGTGCCGGTGCCCAGGTCGGTGCCGAAGCGCAGGTCGGTGCCCTCCCCGTCGCCGTCGCCGTCGCCGCGCTCCCCGGGACCGAGGAACCCCCGCAGAAACGCTTCGATCTCGGCGTCGGTGAGCGCGGGCGGCGCGGCGGGGCCCGGGGCGGCCCCGGGCGGCAGCAGCGGCAGCAGCGCGGCCGCCAGCAGGAGGCAGGAGCGGGGCGGCCCCGCCAGCCCCATCGCCGCGTCCGCCGCACCGGCCCCGGCCCCGGCCCCGGCGAGCCCGGGCGGGCGGGCCGGGGGCGGGCGCAGGAGCCGGGGGCGGCACCGACCTGCAGCGGCCCTGCGGGACCCGCTCGGCACCGGCAGTGCGCGGGGACTACCACCGGCACCGCACGGAACCGGGATGGCACCGGCACTGCACCAGGTCCGGGACTGCCCGGGACTGGCATTGCACGGGGAACCCACGCTGAACCGGCACTACGCAGGCCTGGCACTGCCCAGGGCCCCACACTGGCCGGGGACTGGATCTGGATTGCAGGGGGACTGGCACTGCATCAGCACTGGCACAGTGCTGATGGGAACAGGCACTGCCCAGGACCTGGCACTGCACGGGGACTAGCACCGCACTGGCACCGCACAGGGCCAGCACTGCACGGGGACCGGCACTTGCACCAGCACTGGCACTGCATGGGCACTGGCGCCGCGTGGGAGCTGGCAAGGCGCTGGTTGGGAACAAGCACTGCACCAGCACCAGCACCATGCAACCACATCAGCACCGCGCAGGCACCAACGCTGGCACCACGCCGCCGGCGGCACCACGTGCAGTGCCCTGGCCTGGCACCAACGCTGCACCGGAACAGGCGCTGGCACTGTGCCTGCAGCGGTGGCACGGACACCCTGCGCACCGCACAGCGCGTGCACACGCTGCGCCTCTTTGCACACCCACTGCAGGCATCGCAGATGGAGACGCTGCGCCCTGCGCACGGCCCAGGGTGCAACCAGCCCGTGCTCACGCACTGCAGCCCTGCACGGACACAGGGATATCGCGTGTGCAAATGGACACGCACGCACAGAGCCCAGGCGCTGCAGCCTTGCACACGCGCTGCACACAAACATCTCCAACCGGCACATGTGCCGCTGCACACAGGACACATGGGAAACCCACCACGGCACAGAGCAGCGCACTGACACACTGCACATGTGGAGACCCTGCAAACGGGACACACACTACATGTGAGTCCCTGCACACGCATCGCACCCTGGCACACGGGACACACTGCACATAAGGATGGACCGTGCACTGCACGTGGGATGCAGTGCACATGCGCGGCACATGTGTGACCACACTCCCCCCCCGACACCCCCCCACCCAGCCCGCTCCTGGGGAAGGATGGGGTGCACCCCCCAGGTTGCCACCCGAAGTGCTACGGGGGTGCGGTGGGTGCCCCCCTTCCGCCCTGGCCCCGCAGGCTCCCCGGGCCGCGCGGTGGCCGGTGGGGCCACGTGGCGGGCTCAGGCCGCCCGCATTCGTCACACGCATGACCCCCCCCCCCCCCCCCCCAGCCATGAGTCACTTCCCAGCAATGCTGCGGCTAGGGCCTGTGGGAACTGGGGGGGGGAGGCCCCTGCCATGCGCCTCCCAGTGAGCCTCTGCTGCAGCCCCCCCCCCCATGGAGTCCCCAATAGTACCCCCCGCTTCCAGCTCTGCTTCCAGTACAGCCTCCCCAACCCATTATGGCTCCCCCAGTAGAGCTCCCCCTGCCCAGTACAGCCCCCCCAGTACAGCCCCACCATTCCCAGTACAGCACCCCAGTACAAACACCTCCCAGCACAGCCCCACCAATACAGCTCCCAGTATACCCCACCCACCCAGTTCAGACTCCACAGTATAGTCCGGACCCAGCATAGCTCCCCCACTCCCAGTACAACCCCCTCCCAGTGCAGCCTCACCGGCACAGACCAGTACAATCCACCCCCCAGTACAGCCCCACCAGTACAGCTCCCAGTATAATCCCCCCCAGTGCAGCCCCCTGTATAGAGCACCCAGTATAGACCCCTCCCAGTACAGACTTCACCAGTGCAGCTCCCAGCATACCCTTTCCAGTTCAGCCCCCTCATACAGCCCTCCCAGTATAGCCCCCCCCCCACCTAGTACAGCCTCCCCCTTCCCAATACAGCCCCCCCAGCCCCACAGACCTGCCCCAGCCCCTGGCAGGGCAGAGGGCTGGGACCCTCTCTGGGGAGGGGGGTGGCCCATGGGTGGCACTGGGTCCCCTGGGTGATGATGGGTCCCAGTGGGTTGGGGGGGGTCCCAGGAGGGTGGGTATCCCAGCAGGATGGGGCAGGGTCTCATCAGGGTGGCGGGAGTCCCAGGAGGTTGGGAGGGTTCCAGTGGGGTGGGATCCCAGCAGTGGGGGGATGTCCCATGAAGGTGGGGGTCCCAACAGAGTGGAGAGGTCCCATAAGGGTGTGGTGGTCCCAGCAAGGTGGGGGGGCGGTCCCAGCAGTGGGGGGGGGGGGGCAGGAGAGTGTGTGTGGGGTCCCAGGAGGGTGGGATGGTCCCAGCAGGGTGGGGGGGTCCCAGAGGTGAGGGCGAGCCCGGTGGGGTGGGGGGTCCCACCAGGGTGGGGGTCCCAGGGCTCGGTGCCCCCATCCCTAGTGTGAGGGGCCCCATGGAGGCTACGTGCACCCCGGGGGGGGGCCCACATGGGGCGAGGCCCGTCCCCCCCCCGTCCCCACCCTTTCCTGCTGCCTGAGTCACGGCCGCTGCCTTCCGGGTGTCCCACGGCTGGCAGGAGTTTCTGCGGCTGCTGGGGTGTCCGTCTGTCCTGCCACGGCCCGCTGCCGTCCGTCTGAACGAGGGGCTGTCCAGCTGTCCATCGGGGTGTCCGTCTGTCTGCCAGGGTGTCCGGTTGTCTGTCTGTGTGGTTGTCTGTCCATTGGGGGGGGGGGGTGTCTGTCAGGGTGTCTGTCTGTCCATCCGGGTGTCCTGTGGGGTGTCCATCTGTCCATCATGGGATGTGTGCCTCTGGGGGCGTCCATCTGTCTGTCCTGGGGGCTTCCCACCCACTGGGGTGTCTGTCTGTCTGCCAGGGCATCTGTCTGTCCTTCCAGGTGTCCCCCTATCCATCAGGGTGCCTGTCTGTTTGTAGGGGTGTCTGTCTGTCCTTCCAAGTGTCCAGCTGTATGTCGGAGTACATCTGGCCATTGGGGTGTCTGTCTGTTGGGGGCTCTGTCTGTCTTCCTGGGTGTCCATTTATTGCGGAGTCTGTCTGTCCATTGGGGTGTCCACCTATCCATAGGGGCATCCATCTGTACTTACGGGTCGCTGTACATCCTTCTGGGTGTCCACCTGTCCACTGGGATGTCCATCTGTCCATTGGGGTGTCCATCTGTCCTTCTGGGTATCTGTTGGGGTGTCTGTCTGTCCTTCCAGGTATCCATTAGGGCGTCCATCTCCCTATTGGGTTGTCCTTGACCTCCTGGCTCTCCAGCCCTTGCACCAGCCATCTCATGGTGTCCTTCCATCCACAGGTCCATCCATCCACCCCACCCATCACCACCTCCCCAACGCCATGTACACCGCGCTCCCCAAAAGGTACCACCACCGTCCCCCCCCACCTCCCCCAGCCCTCCCCACCTCACGCCGCCCCTCGCCCCGCAGCGGTTCCCCCTTCGGCCCCTCCGTCACCCGCCCGGGGCTGCACATATGGCGGGTGGAGAAGCTGCAGCCGGTGGAGGTCCCCGAGGCGACGTGGGGCGTCTTCTTCTCGGGGGATGCCTACCTGGTGCTGCACAACGGGCCAGATGAGCGAGCCCACCTCCACCTCTGGATGGGTGAGCTCTGAGTGGGGGGTGAGGGGGTACAGGGAGGTGGCGGTGGGACCGGGGGGCTCAGCGCTGGCTGCCACCGCAGGCCGGGATTCCTCGCGGGACGAGCAGGGTGCCTGCGCCCTCCTCTCCACCCAGCTGAACACGCTGCTGGGCGAGCGCCCTGTGACGCACCGTGAGGTGCAGGGCAACGAGTCCGACGTCTTCATGGAGTACTTCCCCCACGGCGTCACCTACCAGGTATGGGTGCTGGACATCCCTGACGGGTGCTTGGCGTGCTCCCAGTGCTCAGCATCCCAGATGGGTGCTCAGCATCCCGACCAGGCTCTCAGCAACCCAGTCAGCCTCTCAGCATTCTGGATGGGTGCTCAGCATCCCAGATGGGTGCTCAGCATCACCACTGAGCTCTCAGCACCCTCACCACCCTGCTTGTTCCCCACTGAGCATGTGGGACCCCCTCTGGGTGCTGGGCATCCCCAGTAGGTGCTCAGCCTCCCTAGTGGGTGCTCAGCATCCCCTCCGGGTGCTGAGCGTCCCTGATGGGTGCTCAACAACTCTACCATGTGCTCAGCATCCCCTCCGGGTGCTCAGCATCCCTGATGGGTGCTCAGCCTCCCTGGTGTGTGCTTGGCATCATCTCTGGGTGCTCAGTACCCATGGTGGGTGCTTGTCATCCCCGTTGGGTGCTGGGCACCCCACTGGGCGCTCAGCACCCCCATGCCGGCAGGAGGGCGGCGTGGACTCGGCGTTCAAGCCCACCCGCCCTGGCGCCAGCGCCGGCCCCGTGCACAAACTCTACCAGGTGAAGGGCAAGAAGAATATTCGGGCGAGCGAGCGGGACCTGAGCTGGGCCAGCTTCAACACCGGCGACTGCTTCATCCTCGACCTGGGCGAGGTGGGTGGGGGCCCTCGGGTGGCCCTGTCACTGCTGTGCCTCTCCCTGTCCCCCAGGGCCTTGTCGCCTGGTGCAGGACAAAGGGCAACGTGTCCTTCTGGGTGTCCATCTGTCCCCTGGCGTGTCCATCAGCTCGTTGGGGTGTCCCTCTTCATGGGGCATCTGTCCACCTGTAGGGCTGGCCGTTTGTCCTTCTGGGTGTCCATCCGTTGGGGTGTCCATCTGTCTGTCAAAGCAGCCGTCCATCCATAGGGGTGTTTGCCTGGTTTTCTGGATGTCTATCTGCTGGGATGTCTTTCTGTCCTTCTGAGTATCAGTCTGCTGGGTTATTTGTCTGTCCTTCCAGGTGTCCAGCCATCCACTTGGTCATCTGTCTATCCATAGGTGTGTCTATCTGTCCTTCTGTATGTCTGTTTCTTGGGGTGTCTATCAATCAGTTGGGGCATCCTCCTGTCCATAGGGGTATCTGTCCTTCTGGGTGTCCATCTGTCCATTTGGGGAGCCATTTATCCATGTGGGTGTCTGTCTGTCTGCCTGGGTGTCCATCTGTTGGGCTGTCCATTTCACCGTCGGGGCACCTCCCTGGGCCAGCTTCAACCTGAGCGACTGCTTCACCCTCAACTTGGGCTAGGTGGGTTGGGGGCCACCATGGGATGGCTCCATCACCACTGTCCCTCTCCCCATCCCCAGACCCTCTTTGTCTGGTGCGGAGCCAGGTGCAACGTGCTGGAGCGCAGCAGGGCGCAGGAGCTGGCTGCGGCCATCCGGGACGGCGAGCGGGGCGGCAAGGCTCGCCTGGAGATCGTGGCAGACGGTGAGGAGCCACCTGAGATGCTCCAGGTGCGTCGGGGCCCCGACGTCCCCCCTGGGAGGAGAGGGGGACCCAAGTGTCCCTGGGGATGGCTCTGTGATACCCCCCGTCTCTTCACCCGGCAGGTGCTGGGCCCCAAGCCCACCTTGCAGGAGGGCAGCCCCAAGGAGGACATCGTGGCCGATCAGAGAAATGCAGGGGCAGCTGTCCTCTATAAGGCAAGGCCATTGCGGGACACCACAGTGGCGCCAGGGCTGGACATAGCCGAGGGTCAGCACGGTGGTCATGGGGCTGGGCATGGCCAGGGGACACTGCAGCGGCCCCGGGGCAGGGCACGGATGGGCAATGCTGCAGTGGTTATGCGGGAGGACACAGGGCTGGGCACGGCCAAGGGACCCCAGGGTGGCCCCGCAGTGACGTCCCGTCGGCGGGCAGGTGTCGGATGCGACGGGGCGCATGGACCTGAGCCAGGTGGCCGCCAGCAGCCCCTTCAGCCAGAGCCTGCTCTGCTCCGATGACTGCTTCGTGCTGGACAATGGCGCCGGCGGGAAGGTCTACGTCTGGAAAGGTGCCCAGGGACAGGGACCGGGAGGGGGGGGTGTGGGGACAGGGGCCCACCCCAGCATGGCTCTGATGTCCCCGTCCGCAGGGCGCAAGGCCAACGAACAGGAGCGCCAGGCGGCCCTGAAAGTGGCCGAGGAGGTCATCGCCCGTATGGGCCACTCGCCCCGGACACAGGTGGGTGCAGGTGGCGAGGGGCGCCCGGGTGCCGGCATGGGCGATGTCACCCTGTCCCCGTCCTTTCTCTGTCCCTGTCCCGGCAGGTGGAAATCCTGCCCCAGGGCCGCGAGACGCCCCTCTTCAAGCAGTTCTTCACCAGCTGGAAGTGAGGGAGCGGGTGCCCGTGGGGCCAGCGCCCAGCCCACGGCATCACCAGGCTTGTGCCGGCTGTGCCAGCTCCCTGCCAATGCCTGCGCCCTGCTCAGCCATCCCCATCCCCGTGTCTTTGCCCATCCTATCCCTGTCATTCTCATCCCCATGCCAACGCCATTCACATCCTTGTGCCATCCCCGAGCCCATGCCATCTCCATTCCTGTGCTATCCCTGTGCCATCCTCATTCCTTTGCCCACCCCATGCCCATGCCATCCCGATCTCCATGCCATCCCCAAGCCCGTGTCATCCCCATCCCCCTGCCTTTGCCCACCCCATGCCCATGTCATTCCCTTCCCAATGCCCATGCCATCCCAAGCCCGTGCCATGCCCACAATAACTCTGTGCCAACACTGTCTCCCCACCCTCACTGCTGCTGTACCTCTGCCACCTGCACGCCCTCACCACCTTGCTGCCAATGGCCACGCCACCCCTGTGCCCACGCTGTGCCACCTCTGTGCCCCATCATTGTGCACACGCTGTCCCCCTGCCCACATCATATTCTTGCCCACACCACCCACGTGCCCACGCCGCCTGTGTCCATGCCACCCCCGTGCCAACGCGTCTCCCCCATCCCGCGCTCAGGCCCTGGTGAATAAAGGGACGGTGCCGAGTCCTGCGTCTCGCTGCTCTGGGTGCGGTGCCAGCCCTGGGGATGGGTTGACACGGGCAGGGCTGGGGACAGGAGGGGACACAGACAGGGCAGGGCTACAGCAGCGTGGGGGCCGTGACGGCAGCAGGAAGATGTCCCCAGCACCCCGGCATTTTGCCACCCCACATGGCATCCTGCAGGGCCACCTGTGTCACGAGTGTACCAGACCTCTGCCCCATGGGGTGATGCCCGCTGCTGTACCATGTCCCCAGGGGCTAGCAGCACCCATGGGTGCTAAAGTGACCAGGGAGCCCTGGTCCTTGCAAGAGTACCCAACCCCAATGTGGTTGGGAAAGGTGGGAGATGGCCTGTGGCACCCACCTGGCTGCCAGTCCTGGGTCCCCAGTGTCCCCACATCACTGGTGTCCCCACGTCCGCAGACCACCATGTCCCCAGGCCCCTCATGTCTCCAAATCGCCAGTGTCTCTGCATCCCCAAGGTCCCCTCATGCTGGTGTCCCTGCAGCCTCCATGTCCACATGTCCTCCAAGTCCCCCCCTCCACCATCTCCACAGCCCCTGCATCCCCGATGTCCTCAGTGTCCCCAAACCCCCAGTGTCCCCCTGAAACACCCCTAAAGCCCCCCTACACACCCACGGCCATCCAGACCCCAGGACCCCCATTGCTCCCTGCTCACCTCTGCCGGCCACTGCCTCCAGCTGCTTTTCTGACCAAACCTCCCTCGTTAGACTCAAATAATTAGTGCTGGGGCCAATTATTTATCCCATTAGCCCTGCCTTCGCTCCCTTCTCTGGAGCATAAGCCTGGTCACAGTGACCCGTCATGAAAACACGAGGTGATTCTCACACATGGTGATTCTCACATGCGGCTCAGCTTCGCCTTATTAAAAGATTTCACGTTAGCGCTCACGGCTGACGTTAGGAATACGTGAGCTCTGCCTGTCCCCGCACCAAAACACCGGCATTTCACCCCAATTCCTGCCCGGGAGCGCATGGCCAGATCCTACTGCATCCATCACCAAAGAAAAGCCCTTTTATTGTTGCTGGGAGAGACGGGGACAGCATGGGAGGAGTGAGCGGTGGGGAAGGAGCCCACAGGACCCCGGGGGAACGGGCTCGGAGGAGCCGCTGCATCCCCCAGTGCCCGCGGGAGGGGTGGGCGAGCCGGGACCCCCGGCATCTCCAACCCCCATCCTCTCCTGCTACTTCTAAAGCAACACCCAGGGAAGAAACTTAACAAAGGGAGAAGGTGGCAGCTGGGCTGGGCTCTTCCTTGTTCACAGTGAATTTGGGGTGATGGAGGAGGGGAGGGATCCCACGCTCACAGGTTTTGCCAAAAAAAACCCCCTCAAACACCCACTTTGGCCTCGCTGGATCTCCTCTGCAGGGGGAGCTTGCTCACACATGATTTAAATCCCCAAAGCATGGTTTGGGGAGAGGGAAGGGAAGAGAAAACCCCTCCAGTGGGGACAGCAGGGAGGAACACACAGGGACACATGTGGCAGCCCCACTGGCGAGCTCTGGGATGCTCGGGGGGGAGGTGGCAACACTGCAGAGCCAGGTTTCGGCTCTCCAGGTGATGTTAGACCCTGTAAAATGCTAAAATCAATCCGGTGAGCTTCATCAGCGAGCCGAAATGGGGAAAGTGGTTTCTCCATCACAGCCACACCAGTTCTGAGGCCACAGGGTCGGAGGGAGCGTGGGGGGAGAGGCAACTTGTTCCCTGAAAATGCCCAGTAAGGGATTTGTCATCCCCTCCTTCAGCTCTGAAAGAGAATTCGCACTCCAAACCAGAGGGAGGAGGGGGGAGATCAGCACTGCAGGGGCTCAGGATGGGATCGGCCCCTTCCTCCCGACCAAGGACCAGCTACGGGGGACAGGAGAGAGCGGAGGAGAGCAGCGCCTGGGTCAGCCCTGCTGCCAAGGGAGCAGGGCAATGGCACTTCACTTGGAGAAAAGAAAAAGAAGAAATAAAAGCCACACATCGTTTGGAAGAATCAGGCAGGAGCCAAGTGCTCCCGGGGGGGACGGAGCGGCTCTGGTCCCCACAGCCCCTGCCAGCCCCCTTACTCTATCAGTTCCACATAATTGGCAGGGAACATGCCGAAGTGGCCGTCAGGACCATAGCCACGCCACCAGCCTTCGTCGATCATCTCAATGTTGGTGATGATGTTCTCCGGATCAAACGAGATCTCAGTGTCATCAGCTGGAATAAGACAGAGCGAGGGAGGGGGTTAAAACCAAGCCGATCCCTGCCAGGGACACACTGTGCCAGGCATGCAGCCTCCCCACCAGACACCCCCTTGCTTAAAGAAAGGAGTCTGTGACACAGTCAGCTTCCCTGGGGCTGAGTCCTGCTGTAGCCCAAACCCCTCGACAGCCACTTTTCACAGCAAACCAGCATTTTTATGGCTGGAGAAAGCAAAGGCAGCTCAGCCCCACTGCTGCTGTGAAAGGCCAGGGGTTCAGTAAATTGTAAGATGTGAATATCCAGGTAAAACAGGCTCTGAGGCAGGAGGCAGGGGAGGGGAGACAGGGAGGGGAGTGAGAAACAGATGTTAGGGGGAAAAAGAGAAGCCAATGGCTTCCTTCACTTGCTCTTCCAGCTCCAAGTTGGGTGGAAGACACTTTATCTAGCACCCTGCCATGGGATTGCCCAGCATGATGGGTGATGTCTCTGGTCCAGGTATCTGGAAACAGACTGGGCCCAGCAAACCCCCCCCAGTTCAGAGGGAAAGCCAGAACTCTGCAGGTCTTACCAGCCTGATAGTCGTAGAGCGCCCGGGCACACAGCCCCTTCCCCGTCAGGTCCGGCGGCTGCTGGTACTCAACTGGGTAGTCGTATTTGGCATCGTCAACTTGTTCCTTCAGGAAGGAGAAAGGCAGAAAAGGAGTTACCAGCATGAACAATGCTGTGCCAGGCAGCTCGTGCTTCGTTAGCCACAGCAAGGGTCTGCAGTCTGGGGTCTTGCCACCCCAACGCACGGCACACGGGGTGCACGTCACCCCACTGCTTCTTGCAGCCGCACTTGGTTTCCCAGGTGGATCAGGAGGTGTTGCACACTGGGAATTGCAGGAGAAAACAGTGGGAGGGAGGAGTACAACACCATGCAACACCCAGAGATTTAGATCAGCCCCCCCGAGCCTCGGAGAACCGCATGCAGCAGGTCCCAGATGCGCCCCCCACAATAAAAACACTGGCTCTGGGAGCTCCACGTGTCTCTGCTAGGAGATAAAGAGATGAGTGTGCAAACCAGCCTTCCACTGAAGAGCGAAGGCAGCCAGCTCTCCTGTTCGACTCACAAACCGGCACCGATCCTGCAGTGCCTCCGGCCCAGCAGCCGGCACCACAACCAGAAATACTGGAGACCAGCAGCAGACAACCCTTCTGGAAGGCAATCCCTTAGGATCTCTGCTGCAGACAGCGGTTCATCACCCACACGTTTAAGACTGTGGAAGCTGGACAAGCTCCAGCTCCCATTTTCCAAGCATTTCTCTCTCATTTTGAGACCTGAGCTGGCTGCTTTTTACTTCTCTTTCGTAGAGAAAGACTGAGGTGATTGTTCAGCCCATCTCCCCACCCCTTTTGAACCAGCTGGACACTTCCAGACAAATTCAAGAAAGAGAAAATTAAGTATCTTTGAAATGCTTATGGTTTTGTGAGCCGGGGGGGGGAAGATAGATGAATAGAGGAGAGGAAACCAAATGGCCACCACATCTCCAAGGGAAACACTGCAGCATGACACAACCCCGCGATTAGATGCTGGAGAATCTGATACAGCACGCCAAGAATAGCTGGGCTTTGTCGGCTCTGCTGGTTTTGGACGTGAAAAGAAGGAGAAGGAGGAGAAAGTCCTTTGGCAAAGAGGCTGACAAGAGCCTCTCCCCTTGCCCCCTCCTGGGGCTCCAGGGACAGGGGGGCAATAACCCCAGCCGGAGTGGTCCCAGGGCACGGGACGGGTGATGGGGGCTCAGCACCAGCATGTCTCGCTGTCAGCGCTGGGAAGGGACGTGGCAGCATCCCCTCGCCATGCAGCTGCGGCCCCAGCGCATGTGAACTTCAGGGTATCTCAGTTTCAGACTGATTTTAGCCCAGGCAGCCGGGCTCTGAGCACCAGAGTGTTTGTACCCAAAGAGAAGAGACGCTCATAAAAGAGTTCCAGACTCATCCTAAAAGATGAGACAAAGCCACGTTCTCTTGCGTGAGGATCCTGGCCAGCTCTCGGGTGCCCTTTTCCCCCTTGGGGTCCTCTATCCTCCCTCATGCACCAACCTGAGGGGGTTCTTCATAGATGGCCGAGGGGTCTGGTGGCTCCTCGTACAGATTTGCCTCTTCTGCATGGGAAGCCGGGACGCTTGAATTGTACCCAGAATCTCGCCCTGCGGAAGAAACAGACGGTATCTCACCACGATATCTGTCACCAAAACCTCTCCCTGTCCCCTCAGTCATCGAAATCCTGCTCCAGGCTTAAGTGCCACCAAACCTCTGGTATGAGCAGGATGTCCCCTGGGTCTCCTGTCCTGCAGAGGGGATGGGGTCCAGCAAGCACGAACCCAGCTCCGGGGGTGAGCAGGGGTTTAGGGAATGATAAAAAGGACCAGGGAGAGACCCAGGATCTCCGATAGGGAAAGGAATAAGCTTGCTCAAGATGAACCATTTCCAAGCTGCTCCTCGTGGTGATGGAGAAGGGCTGGCGCAGAGACCTTGGCCGAGAGCAGCATCTAGTGGTGACTGCAGCCTGGGGACCGCCAGAGCTCGGCCGTCCTGGACCCCAGCTCGTCCCTAGCCCCCAGCTTGTCCCTGGCCCCCAGTTGCTGGGGTGGACGGGAGCAAAAGCATAACAAGCTGCTCTGAAACAACTGCTGGTTTTGCTCCACCAAAGCAAATCTATTTCTGGCTGAAGCATTTTGCTGAACCCAGTCACTCAAGGGCTTTGGGTTTTGACCAGGTACATCCTGGCTTATCTGGAAAAAGGCAGCTTGGAGGTTGTTTCCCAGCTTCCACCTTCCTGAAGCAAAGCTCCGGGGCAGCCTTGGGAATGGGGCAGGGAGCAGCTCGGTGAGCTGGGGACAAGCCAGCACAGACATGAAACCACACAGCCCTTCAAGGACAAGGCAACACCTCCATGCCACCCACAGAGACCTTCTGGACACAGCCAGCCCTCCTCCAGACTTGCTCTTCCCACCCAAACCACCTGAAAGGAGACAGAGCATCTCACTACATGCAGAGAAAGCTCTTCGTAGCCCGGCTCCCTCTCCCTGCCTTGCCACCCCAGTCCCGGCGGCGAGGGCAGGGATGCCCGGGCAGATGGGCACTGCCAGGCCTTGGATCCCTGCATTGACGACATGCACAGGTCCTCTGGTCTTTACTAGGATGGCGAGACAGCCCTGTCTACCTGCTAGAGCTGGCTGCTGTCACCGCACTCTGCTGCCCAGAGGGAAATCAGTGCGTGGGGGTAGAAAGCCTCCCTTGCTGAGTCTCAAAGGCATTTTGGAAAGATCTGAGGGCAAAGCTCAAAGCCCCCGCAGTGGGAGGTCTGGAGAGGGGCTCTGGGGGTGCACGTAGCTGAATTTCAGCCTTTCAGCCAGGAGATGTCCTCATCCCCTCGGCCACTGAACCTCCTGCTAAGTCTGAGGAGGAAACAAAAGGACCTTTCCACCAGGCAGCAATAACTCTCCTCCTTCCCCAGCCTCAGCATCGCGCTCAGCCCTTCCCGTCCCCTCCGGCTGGTGACAAAGCCAGCGGGTTTCTGGCCTAAAGATCCACTTGCGCTCTGCCGAGGCATGGGAAACCAAAAGAGAAACTTGGAGCCTGGCCTCAACTTGCCCAATTTTGGAGATCCTATTTGGAGAGGCGAGCTGTAAAGCTTTGGTTAGGCAAGGAAGCAAAGCCACGCACCTGCTGCAGGTACTGGAGAGGCTGGAGGGGTCCCCCAAGCAGAGGAGGGGGCAAAGGAGGCTGGGGGAGCATCCCGGGCAGGAGAGACGGGAGAGGCAGGACTCGTCACAGAGTTCACCTCCTTCTGCAGGAAAGGGCTGCGAAGCTTGCCTGGAAAAGGAGTTAAACATGTTGCAGGAGCCGGGCACGCATCAAGGCTTCAAGCCGCATGGCGACAGCCCCGTGACTCCCCAGGAATCACAGGAGTTAGTCACTGAAGGGTGTTGTCGGACGCTTTTTGCCTTAGGAGCCCACTGCTTGGTTATCCTCCTAAGCAGGATTTTCCAGCTCTAATCCTGGTTGGGGAAAACAAGTTTGTCTACTGGTTACAGCAGTCATTGCAGTCAAGTGAAAAAATAAGACATAATATTGAGGAGGAAGAGTAGCTGGAGGACACCACCAGCCAGGTCCTGCTCTCTGGGGTCTCCATGGTCATTTTTGGAGCACCCTGAATTTCACAGACATTAGGACCAGCAACTGGGAGGGGTACGATTCAAACTGGTTGCTGCCAGCCTTCTAAGCCAGCGCACTCTCCTTTGGCAGAAGGTAACTATTTGCTGTTATCTCCCCCATCTACGCCTCTGAACGCAAACAAAAGCAAAGCAGGAGAGTTACGAGGCAAGCCCTATTGGAGCGCAGCAGTGAATAAGCACCAAGACTTGCCAGCCTACCCTTAGCCTGTGGGTTTTACCAGTGCCAGGGCATTTGTCTTCCTTTCCTCCACTGAAAAACATCAAATACTAACGAGGGAAATCCCAAGGGATTTCTCACCCTCAGAAATCAGCCTTCCCCCCATAGTGACGTTTAAACAGCAAGAAAGACATTTTCCCACCATGGCATTTCATCCTGTCCCACCGATGACTTGCCTACCCAAGAAAGTGTATTTGTGCTTGTATCACAACACAGAAGTGCTTATTCCAAATTAATTCAAGCTACTTTCAAGGGGGTTGAGCTGACTGAGGAGGAGACATCCATCCAGGGTTATCATGTGTTCTCAGCGACTTCCTCAGCTAGTTTGAGGTTTGGTTTTCACAGCTTCCTGGTTTCTATCTGATAGATCAGATTGGTCTCTTCTAAAGGGACACACTCCCGCTTGGTTCAACCAGTGCAAAAAATTGGGTGGAGTTTATGACAGTCAGGATAGATTGTGACAGTGGTCCCCTTCTGGCTTTAATATATTTGATTTTCATTTAAAAAATGAAATTTAAGCTTCACAAGTGGAGTCAAAGTATGGAAAACTTCAGTCTCGGCTGTTAAAACCTGGCGCAGCCCGCGGCAAGAGACTTACCGTGGAAAACCACACAAGCTGGGTGTGAGACATTGCTCTGCCTATGGCTGAGAACACCGGGTGTGATGAGAGCTACCCGTGCTCAGCAGGAACCACGGCCTCACAAGTAACACAGCCGTCCCAAACACGTGCTTCCCCCCATCGGGAGCACTGTCTGCACACAGATTTACCCGGTGCGGGCACCGGGAACCGACCCACGCTGCCTGACCCACTGCGAGTGTTGCATCTCGTGCCGTACCTGGCTGGGAAGCCGTCACCGTGTCCGCTGGCACTGACTTCTCCCTCTGCCTGAAGATGTCCCGGGGGTTCACCGCTCTCTGCGCTATCAGCGATGCAGCCTCCTGCGAAGATGAAGAGCGCAGTCAAGGCACGGCAGCCCTGAGGTGGGGAGCAGCACAAGGTGGGGAGCTGAGCCGATGCAGCCCCCCCCAGCAAAGGGCTCGGACTCCTGGCAGCGTACCTGCGCTTTCTCCACTGATTCGCTTCTTTTGAAGCCCTTCCGCTGCCTGGCCTCGTACTCCTCGGCTTGCTCCTTCTGCAGCACAAGACAGGGTCTGCTACGGCCTCAGTGGGTGCCAAGCCAGCCCCCTCCTTCCCCATCCAGCCCCCTCCTTCCCCATCCAGCCCCAAGGACCGGAGAAATGGGAACAAGGAACAAACATGGTGATGGAGGGTGAACAGGGAGGAAACCCCCTGGATCTGGGAGGGAGATGCAGGAGGTTTGCTGGGCTGAGGATAAGGGCTTGATTTCCTCCGGTGTCCCCAGGCTCTTCCCCAGAAAGAGTTTTTAAACTCTGCTTTCCCCAGAGGCTGCAGCTGGACTGGCTGTCGGGAGCATGTGGCCAGTGGGAGCAGACATATGAAGTGAGATCCAACGAAATCGAAGCCCATTCGACGAAACGGAGGATGGAGCAAGAGACCTGGAGGACCAGCCCGGGGCACCTCTTCTGCCAGAGCGTGTCCATGGGTCTTTCCACATCCCCCACCAGCCACAACAGTGCCCGGGGACACCCGGGGTGCTCCTCCATCACCCTCCTGCCTCTGCCCGCAGCGTGGTCGGCACCATGGCACCCTGTCCTCTCTGTTGTGGCGGATGCATGAAGAAACCTCACCATGGGGGACAGCGGTGAAGCTCACCCATTGCTGCTGCTCCTTGTCCCTGTTCTCTGCCTCCTGCTGCTGCTGGAGTCTCCTGCAGTGACAAACAACAAATTGGGGTTAACACGCAGGCAGGACGAGCAGTTTGCTCTACACAGGGCTGCTCTGGCACCTCACCCTGCTGCAGCTACACAGGGAAGACCAGAGGAAGGACATTGTCCCTCACCTCTGGGGCCAGATGAGGAGCCACAGGCCACCCCCGGAGCCGTGCAGGGGGCAACACCAAGGAGAGGGGGGCAGAGCAGCAGGAGCTGCTTCAAACAGTGGGACCAAACTGGGGAAATCTCTTCCTTCAGCAGCATGGACAAGAGCATCCGGCACGGAGGGGCTGGGCAGACTTCCCCATCCGAGCTCAAAACAGGAAGGCAGTGCCCACTGCTGTTCACAGAAGTGAGCTCCACCACCTAATAAGGCTCCCTGGGGTCACACCAGGCTTGGAGAGGAAGGAAATCAACAGAGAGAGCACAATGCCGGTCCCCGCACACGCCACCTCCTCTCTGCAGGGCGCAGAGCCCTGCACCAGCCGGCCTGGACCTCCGGCACCCCACAAACAGCGGCCACAGGTTTCAGCAGCACCCTGCAAGGGGGGGGGTACCGGGTCCTGGGGGCAGGATCTGCAGGCAGGGAGACCCACGGATGATGCTGGACAAGCAGCCCAAGCTTGTTGGCCGTTGGGTGAGGGAGACGATGCTCTCTCCACCCCAGGGGCTTGCTGGGGGATACCCAGCTGGAGGAACCCACGGGCCAGCCAGATCAGCCAGGCCAAACCTCCACCACTGCTCCAGGAAGGTGAGCAAAGGCGAAGGCAACTCATTTGCACGTCGGCAGGAGCAGACGGACGCTCGGGTTGCACGGGGGCTATCAGGAGGATTGGACCTGCGGATCGCGGTGCCCGAGGGCAGCGTGCCACGGCCGGGCTGAGCCTGCCCCAGCACAAGCCGAGGCAGAGCCCCTCCGCATCTGCTGCCTTAAAGGAGGTTTCCTGGAATTGCAGCGACTGCAGTGGCAGGGAACGCAAAGACACGATCTGCTGCTCCCTGAGGAACAACGCTCCGCTGGCAGCACACGGGCTGGAGCGGGGACAGCAGCTCGGATGAGGTGGTGACAAGGATACACTGAGAGATCCCGGAGAGTGGGATGGGGTCCGGGCACTGTTACAAACACTCGCCAGCAGCAGGGACTCACTTCTGGGCTTCGATTTCGTTGGATCTCGCTTTGTATCTCTGCTCTCGCCCCGCCGCTTCCTGCAGCTCCCGTTCCCGACGCTCTCTCTCTAGCCGCTGCCTCTCTTCCTCCGCTCTCCTCTTCTCCTCCAGCCGGCGGTTTTCTTCATCTTTCTGATGAGAGATGTGCAACAAGTCGTGGGTTTAATGCTGCCAGGTCTGAGAAACCCCCCCAAGCTCTTTGCATGCCATGCCATGCCACCAGCCAGCACGGTGGATGTGCCGGCAGCTCCCAGGGCACACGGTGCCCGTAACACTTCCACACCCTGACGGTTCATGCGCTATTGCTAAACCACTGTAAAACCCTGGTGTAAAGCAACCTGAATGGGCAGCAAATACAGAGCAGACTTGCCCTGCTGTTCGGTCTCAGAAAGCTGCCTTCAGAAAGGTTAAAAACCAGCCCCGTCACCCAAATGCACTTTGCCATCCACTGGGAGCCAGGCTGCAGCCCAGCTCTCTCCCCCTGCACCCACCCCAGCAGCCCAGAGCCAAATTAAGATGAGATAAAAAGCATCTTGCTCTTCAAGACCAATTTCCTCCTCCCCTTGTACCCTGAGGCAGCAGGACCTCTGCAGACAGCCTAGCTCCACGCTGCTTGAGGTCTGGGTCCCTGGCTCTGGGCAGGAGAATCCAGGTTAGAGAGGGAAGATGCAGATGGAGAGAAATCTCCAGCTACATGCAAATGCCTCGTCTTACTCATGCCTGGCTGCTGAAGAGAAGCGGCAGCACTCACCTCAGCTTTGGCCCAGAAATTATCTTTATTGACTCTCTTGATTTCGGACATTGCATTTGTCTTCTGGTAGACAGAGCCCTGAGGGGAGAGAGAAGGCAGCACATGTGAGCGGTAGTCACTGAGCAATCACAATTATTGCATTCCTCTGCAGAAATTTGTCCCCGCAGCTTTCTGGCAGCTTTCTCCTGCTGCTACAGGTCCGGCCAGACCCTCTTTGCCTTCCTCTGGCAGAGGGCACCCAGTCCCACACAGCCACGGGCCAGCAGGCTGGGTTGAAAGGGTCAACGGAAGATATTTAGCATGAAGAATAAAAAAAAAAGACGCTTTGTGATAGAATATAACAGCAAAACCAGCACGGTCCCACATTCAGCACAGTCTGTGACTTTTTAGAAGTTACTATAACCTGATGCTTTGCCCCAGACTTTAAAGAAGGGCTTGCTGAAGCCCAACGACGTGCATGTTCCCAAAAACAGGGACTTCCAGCCTAGTTTTCCTCTTGCCTCAAGCAAAAACCAGGTTGCTAAAGTGCTGCAGGGCCCAGGCTGGAGCAGCCAGCAAAGAAGTGACCAGGACACATGGGAAACCTGGCACTGCCACACCAAAGCAGGGTCATGGGGAGAGCGAGGGTCTTGCACAGCTCAGGTTTGCTCTTTACCCACATCTCAGAGCAGGGTCACGCGATTCACAGTCGGAGAGCATGTGCACCTGAGCTTCTCCTTTGTACAGCTGAGAAACCTCGCTTGCTTGGTGTGTGTGTGTGAAAAAAACACCTTCCTACATAACATTTCCATGTAGACAGAAAGGAAGTTGCTGAGATCTCTGTGAAGTGTCAAACTTCACAGCACCGGGGGAAGCCTCAGTTTTCGTTTGCAAGCAGGTCAAAATGCTGCTGCACCGAAACGTCTTGTTCCCTGTCCCTCGGCTGCACCATGGCCTCGGAGAAGCCCCAGGCCTCACAGATACTCTGCAAATTTGAAAAGCTGGAGCTTTTGTGTCTCTAAAAACTTGAATAGAACTGGAGGAGAATCAGTCCTGCTTAAAAAAGTGGCTGGGCCTATGGAGAGGAGAGCTTAGGCTTACAGGTTTGCTGCAGGGACATCTCAGCTCTACCACCACCCCCATGCTCTTGCCCTGATTCACTCTGCAACGAGCCGAAGAGAGGAACCAGCCCTGGGCACAATCATCGGTGCTTCCACAGCCATGTCAAAGCACGGGGAGGTGATGTCGGTCCCAGACTGCCCAACTGCGAGGCCAGAGGGACCAGAAAGCCCCCACTGAGCCAACTCACCACGGGAGCTTGAGGGCCTGAGTCCTGGAACTTGCTGCTCTCCTTGTGGAAGTTGTAGTTGGCCCCAGAGGCCTTGGCAACCTTCTCCATGATGAGTTCAGGCTCCACATCCTCCTCGGCGCGAGCGTTGATGGTGACATGAGCCCCCTGAGCAGGGAGAAAGCCAGCACAGGAGTGAAAGTGCGACTCTAGAACCCACCATGCTGCTCCGATAGGTCCCGTCCATCCTCCCAGAGCTCCCAAGGGAAGGCAAAGGACCCAGGTGAGAAAGAGGGGTCACCGGCCGCTCTAAGATAACGCAACGCTGGGAAAGCAAATGTTTGTTGGAGGGAGAAGAGGCTCGTTTTGCCTCCTCTGCAGTCCCCAGAGCTATTTTTGCCAGCAAGAGGTTTGTGTTGTGAATCAGCCTCTGTAATGCACGCCTGGGCTTATCCTACAGCACAGGGAATATCGAGTGCCAGGGCAGCACTCCCCAGCCTCGCCTGGCCACAGTTCTGCCTGCAAACAGATGCCTCTGTCCCACCCCAAAAAGCAGCGTGAGCCATGCAGGGCACAGGGTCCCTAGGGCCACGACCTAGCCTGGAGCCCACCGATCCGGGGAGGACACAATGAAAAGAGGACCAGACCTTTAGGAAGTTTGCTACAGTGCTGACGTGGTTGGCACAGGCTCCTTTTCTCACATCATTCACGCCTTCACCGGTCTGCAAAGAGAAACCATCGGCACCTGCTTACCAGAGAGTCCCATCCCAGGCTGTTTTTATAGCAGCAGCACCTTGATTTAAGTCCGCAAATCATCCACGCTGGGCACGGTGAGGGCTTCACCAGGGCTTACTGCATGGGAAGAGACCCCGCTCTGCAGCAAGCGCTGCCCAGAGGGACGTGGCGAGCCTCCTGCCCAGGGACAATGGCCACGCCATGAGGGCTCCAGGCTCCCGCTGACCCTCAAGCACTTCATTCGACCCATCCTAGATGGGTTCAGAGCCATTTACCAGCAGCCTCGCTGCCAGCCGAGTGAGCTACATGGCCAAAGAGATGTAACGGGGACGTGAATCCTCCGTTCGCCTGTGTCCACGGGGTTTGGACTACGCACCCACAGCGGTGGGCGTGGTACATCCTCGGTATTGCAGCTTGGTGGAGGGGATTCAACACGCTGGCTGCCGAGCGTGCAACAACTACGATTCAAGAGAGAATTGAAGGGAGAAACCATGATTTATCTCCACCAGGTCCCTCCTGGGAAAGGCGGAGGTCTGTCCCCACTCACCCAGTTGACGAGGACGTATTTGGGCAGGCCGGAGTTGGGATCCTTCACCCTACAGAAGGCATACATCACCTTCCCGCTGTTGAGCTCCTCCACCATCTCCTCCAGGCCACCATCTGCCCCGGGAGAGAAAGGAGAGGGTGCTAAAGACAAGCAGATCTCACACACGTGGTGGGAACGGCTGAGCCCACCGAGGTTGCAGACTCCTGGAGATTATTCCGGTTAGATTTGGAGTTGTCCTACACCAAGAGTATTTCAGACCCCTCATGTTTACCCTAGTCCTTCCGTCACCTGCTCGTTTGTGCGGGAGCTGAGCCTCAGCCCGCTCTCGCCCATGCCCCCGTCCCCAGCAGCCTTCGCCACCAGAGATCTTCCTCAGATTTTTGCTGTGACAAGCGCAAATCCACGTACGGAAAGATCCCGGGTCTGTAGCGCAAGTCAAGTAACGATAGAGAAGGGAAAGGAGATGCTCACGTGCCCCGGACTAATCAGAGGTTTTAAGCAGAGCAGGCAGCTGCAAACTCTGCCCACAGGTTCCTACACGAAACTGTGCTGCGAGGTTTCCGGCGAGCTACTCCACTGCCGGAAAACAGCTCAACGAAGATTGGAAAGGTCCTGAAAAAGTGGCAGAGGAACCAGCTACGCCTCGTTCCCATCCCACCTTCTAAGTCTGGTGGCGGCCATGAGGAGCCCTGCTTCATCAAATGGGAAGTAGACAAGAAAACGAGAGTCTGGTGCAGGGTAAGGTCACACTTGCCGACCGTAGGAGGAAACTCCTGCTCTCACGCTTTCCTCGCTGCTCTTAAACCCACAGGGCCCCTCCAGGCAGGTCCTTCCAGGGGCTGCTCTCAGCTATGAGCTTGGGGACGAAGGAGGAGAGCCCACCCCTGCACAGAGGAAAAAATATTGTGCAAGGCTCAGCAGAGGGGTTGTGCAAGATGGGCAAGTGATGGAAAGTGCTATGGTGCCCCAGGAACCGCAGCATCACTCCTGCTAGAAGTGTATGCCAAAAAACTACCAGAAAAGGAGGAAAAACGCAAAAAACATGTGCTCTCATTTCAAAAATATTCCCACAGACCACGATTCCTCCTACTTTGGTTTGTCTGACCCCTGAAAAGCAGAAAACGAGCCACTGCCTACCATCAAACACCGGCAGCAACTGCACAGCTGAGTCTGTTTTGTTCTGCACTGCAGCAGGACCTGAGATCGTTTTCTTCTCCACTATCAAATATTTATGCTTTGGCTCTAAATTTGGCACAGTGGTTTCCAAGCCCGACAGAAAAGTTTAAGGCTGGAAGTCTGAAGCCTGTCAGCTCATGAGGGCCGCAGGACTGGGTGTTTGCCGGGTCAATGTTTAACGCTGTGGCGGCGTGTATGGAACAACACAAAGGGAAGTGCTGGGAGGAGCGGAGCTCTGCGGAGAGGTCAGGGCTCTGCTAACAAGGAGCAGCAGAGTTACACCGTGCCTAACTAACCAGGGTCCCGTATAAAAACCACACGGGACTTTTAATTTACACACAAAACTCACCAAGCAGCTAACGCCTGCACGAGCCCTAAATTCAGATCTCTCTTCCATACACACCTAACTCTTCGAGAGCAGCAAATCTGCACCTTGGCCCCACCGACAGTCCCCCGCAGCCGCTCTCTAGCGCAGACCTGGTGCTCAGGCAGTCGCATCCTCTGCAGCCTCCCTGAGGCTCCCTGCAGCCCTCGTCTGCAGCTCGGTAAGAGCCTTTTGCTGAACAAAAGGCCCCGGCACCAAACCACCCACCACGGGGGCTTCGCCGGACTCTGCAAAGCTACCCAGAAACGTCTCACC
This sequence comes from Aquila chrysaetos chrysaetos, assembly GCF_900496995.4. Lineage (NCBI taxonomy): Eukaryota > Metazoa > Chordata > Aves > Accipitriformes > Accipitridae > Aquila > Aquila chrysaetos. The sequence continues at coordinate 41,564,957 of NC_044016.1, read as the reverse complement.
TGACCACAGTCGCTGCGAGCTTCGTGGGTTGTGAGAAACACTTGCAAATGAGAAAGACAGCCGGCGAGGCAATACAGCCGAGCGCTGGAGGATGCAAATCTAGAGAGCGGAGAAACCTGCCTGGATGAGTTGCTTTTGAGCAGCTTTAGCTTTGCGTTGAGAAGCATTTGTGTGGGAATCGGCAGCTGGATAAAAAATAAAAAAAAGTCCCAGGAAGCGGGGAACCAAAGAAAGAAGAGGCACTTTAGCAGCAGCAAGCTGGAATCCCCAGCCTGAGAAAGCTGGCTTTGAAGCGCTTTGTGGTCCTTCCTTCATCCTGTGCTGCAGCTGGCTAGGATCTAAAATACTTCAGGACTGCAAAGAGGTACAAGGACCCAAACTTTGGATCCTTTGGAAAAGAGGAAAATGAAAGGGAAGGAGAAGGCAGAGCCACGCATGCACCTCTCCCACCTGCCACCGAGACTCTTTATTTTCCTCACTCAGAAACCGCACCAAACACCCCAGTGCTCCCAGATGTGCACTCTCGCTCTCATCCCACCGCCAAGGCCGCTCCTCACCAGCGTCAAGGGGCAAGAATAGGCTCGGGGATTAAAAAAATTAAATCACCCTTTAGGGAGGGGAGAGGGAGCGAGCACAGTTTCCCACCACTGGAGCCATTCCAGGCAGAGGCTGGATGCCACCAGAAGGACAGAGCGACAAAAGCCAGCCAGACCTCATGAGCTGAGCCCTGCGAACAACCCCAGACTCGGCCGGCGCGGCCAGGCGAGGGGGGGGGACAGTCCCTAACACGCTCACCTCCGGAGCCAGCCACTCGCAGGTCATTGCTGTTGCCTTCATAGGTGAACAGAGCCCTAAAAACAAGTCAGGAGCGGAGGTTTTAGCCGACCCGGTGAGAAACGTTCACCCCCAAACTTCACACCCTGACAGCATCTCCTCTCCTGCACCAACTCTTCTGGAGCACACCCCAAAAACTCCCCCATGCTCACGGTCCCCAACCAGGGTGTCCACACACGCCTGATACCCCCGATGCACATAGCTCCATGGGGCTCCCCACCCCACACACCTCCTGCCCCACATCCCAGATACTTCCTGATCCTCCCTATACACCCCACAACCCCCCCAGACACCCCACACCCCTGATCCCCCCTATACACCCCACACCCACCCCACAGGCACCCCCCACTCCCTGATCTCTATACATCCCACCCCCCCTGCTTCCCCTACACACCCTGCACCTTCACTCCAGACACCCCACACCCCTGATCCCCCCTATACACCCCACACCCACCCCACAGGCACCCCCCACTCCCTGATCTCTATACATCCCACCCCCCCTGCTTCCCCTACACACCCTGCACCTTCACTCCAGACACCCCCACACCTCTGATCCCCCCTATACACCCCACATCCCACACCCAGACACCCCCACACCCTCGGATTGATCCTTTCCACCCCACATCACCACCCAGGCACCGGCCCAGCCCTAAATCTTCCCCCACACACCCCCCAGGCCCCCCCAACTCCCTCCAGACACCCCCCCAGCCCTGACCTCTTCTATACAACCCCCACCCCAGACACCCCCACACATCCCGGTTTCGCTTCTACCCCACCCCCTCAGATCCCCCCAGTACACCCCAGACACCCTGATCCCCCCTATACACCTCAGACCCCCACCGCAGACCCCTGCCAGACACCCCGATCCCCCCTATACACCCCAGACCCCCACCCCAGACCCCCCCCAGGCACCCTGATCCCCCCATACACCCCAGACCCCCCCCCCAGACATCCCGATCCGCCCTGTATACCCTTCATCCCCCCTATACAGCCCACAATCCCCCTCCCCGGCACCCCCCACCCCCGACCCCCCCCAAACACACCCCCATCCCCCCCCCGGCACCCCCCAATCTTCCCTTGCGGACCCTCCCCCGCCCCTCACCAGTCGGTGGGGCTCCCCGCCGCCACCACCCGCCCGTAGGCCTCCTGCAGAGCCCGCCCGTTCTTGCTGAGGTTCAGCGCCATGGCAGCGCCCGCTCCCGGCCCCCCCCCGCGCCGCCACCGCCGCCCGGCCCCACCCACCGGCCCGCCCCACCGGCACTACCGGGACCGCCCCGCCACAGCCCCGCCCCGCCCCGCCACAACCACGCCCCCTCCGCGGAGCACGCCACGCCCCGAGGCGCCAAGCCACGCCCCTTGAGCAGCAGGTCACGCCTACGAGTCGCCAAGCCACGCCCATGGAGCGTCCCGCCCCGTCCCGGGAACTCCCCGCCCCTTGGACCCAGAACGCCAAGCCCCAGAACGGCCACGCCCCACGAGTGCCCCGCCCTCCCCACCCCTGCCCAGGCCCGGCTCACTCCGGCCCCCGCGCCCGGGGACCCCCGTCCCGGGGCGGTTCTCGGGGACCCCCCACCCCAGGGCAGACCTGGGGGTGCCCCCAACCCAGCCTGGGCCCACATCCCGCACCCCGAGACACCCAAACAGCACCCCCACATGGCCCCCGTGCCCCCCCCTCCAATTCCAGGGGGTCCAACGCAGCCCCCCCAAACGCAGTCCTGCCCCCCCCTCCCCCCCCAGGCCAAGATAATCCGCATTTCCCTGGATTTCCCCCATTTCCCCACCTGGCGAGCGCGGGGGGGACCTGGGGGTGTCCCGAGCATTGCAGCAGCTTTGAGCCCGGAGCTTTTTGGAGTGCAAACGCGCCTCGATGTTACCCCAAATCATCAAAATTCTGCTTTTTTTTCCAGGTAAAGCACCAGTTTGGGGTTCAGAAAGGGGAATATTTTTGCAGATTTTTCCCATGCTGGGCATGGGGGGGGGTGTCCCTCTCCTCTGCCCCCCCCCAAAGAGTCACCCCAAAAATTAGGTGCTGTGGGAAGGGAAGGGGGGTTCAGGCAGGAACTTGTTGAGTTAACCCCCCCGCCGTGGGGATGACTGTCCCCCAGGTGTGGTGGCCTCATCCCAGGGGGCCATGGGGTGGCCCCAGCACCCACAGCTGGCAGGAGCTGGATGGGGTGGGGGCACAGAGGTGGGGGGATCCCCCATGTGGGGCAGGGAGTGCTGCTGCCGGGGGGGCCACCCTGCGCCCCTCACACCCTCCGTGCCTCAGTTTCCCTGCTCGAAGCAGGGCGCTGAGATCCCCCATTTACATTCGGGGGTGGGTATGGGGAAAGCTCGTCTCCCAGCCGCCCCTTGGGCACAAGAAATCCCAGGGGGGCTCAGACTGGCAGGGGGGCGGGGGGGAACGGACACAGGAGGTGGCCTCATCCTGCCCTCGGCGGGTGGGGTGGGGTGGGGTGGGAGGGCAGGTACTCCCAACCAGGCATGCCCCCAGCATGTGTTAATGGGCCATTTGCAGATCGTCTGTCCCCCCCAACCCGACCGTGCACTCAAGACAAGCGCCCCCCAGCCCCGAGCCAGCTGCCAATCTCTGTCTGGGGCGCTGCCCCCCAGCTGGGGAGTGGGGTGCGTGAGGGATTTTTGGGGTGGCCGTCCCGGCTGCAAGCCCCCCCCCCCCCCCCCAGATTCTTTCCCGCCCCATAACGGGCTTTGCTCTGAGCTCTTCCTCCAAGCCTTCCTCCACACTCAGGGTCACCCTAAAGGGGGACAAGCTGGGGGGAACATGGAGGCAGGAGGGTCGCCCCAAAAATTCTTGCAGTGTTTTGTCCCCATCCCACCTGTCTCAGGGAGACAACGGGGGGAAAAAAACCCACCCGTGAGCCACCACTGTCATCCACTGGCAAAATAACGGGAGCTCCCACCTCCCTGGCCTCCCCAGGAGGGTGAGGTTGGGTTTAATGACCCCCCCAGGACCCCCGTTTGTCCCCGGTGATGGTGACGGTGATGTGCTGGGATTTGTCTCCTTGGGGCTTCAGGCTTTGGCTGGGAAGGGGGGGGGGGGGGAATGTGTGTCCCCCCGCCCCGTCTCCCCAGCCCCCAGGGGAAAAGGGAGTCTGGGGGGGAGCGTGGGGGGGTGGGATGGGGGTGGGAGAAGGTGAATGGGGTGATCGAGGGTCCCGGGGCGGCCAAGGGACCTGAGGTGGCTGTAGGTCCTGGGGGGGTCCTGGGAGGGCTGCCAAGGGTCCCAGAGTGTTCCTGGGGCGGCCGAGGGTCGTGCCTTGTCCAAGGATCCCAGGGTGGCTGGAGGTCCTGGGGTGGCCAAGGGTCCTGGAGCAGCTGAGGCTGCTAGGGTGGTTGAGGGTCGCGGGGTGGTTGAGGGTCCCGCAGTGGCTGAGAGTCCCAGGGTGGCTGAAGGTCCTGGGGTGTCCGATGGTCCCACCTTACACCGCCCCAGCTGCAGCACCTTGCTGGCCAGACTCATTTCCAACCACTCCATCTGCAGCAGCATTCTTCCCGGCTCCTCCCCGCTGTCCCCACTCTAGAGACTCATTTTTCCAACGTATCTTCCCTGGGTCTCCCGACCTCTACTCCCCTCACCATCCACCACCTCGTGGCACCTTCGGGACACCGCTGCCAGGATCCCAGCAGCTTTTAACACCAGGATGTGCCAGGGCAAAGGCTAGGTGATGGGATCTGACCTAGAGGCACACATAAGCTCCCATAATTGCTTTTTGGTTTGGGCTGCACAGCGACAAAACGTTGTGTGAGATGGTTTTGAAGGGCTCTACCCTGCCATCACCTCCTCCATCTCATGGACCTCCCATCCCACCATTGTCCCCTACATCTCATGGATGTCCCATCCCACCTGCCCAGCCAGGATGCTCTTAATTATCGCTTAATGGGGCAGGGGGGGGGTCTCGGGAACCTCTTGGGAAATGAATTGCAATGAGGTTTTGCCTCCAGAGCACCAGTTGCCTTCTGATGGCGATCTTCAAACCCATCGTAGGGGCTCTCCTGGGTTTCTAGGACATGCAAAAAATGTTGGGAAAGACCCCAAAACTGCAGCGCTTCCGTGTTTTTACTTGGGGTCCTGCAAAGTTGGGGGTCACATGTGGAGCGCTGGGCGGTGTGGGACAGTCACCCTCCACGTGCCCCGTGCCAGGAACCAGCCACCTCCTCGCTCCTTCGTGGACTTGTGCCGCACATTTTTTATTTGCCAGCTGGGAGAATGTTGGGAAAAATAACGCTTTAAGTGGTTATTTATATTTTTTAGCAGCCTGGGGTTCATGCAGCCCCCCGGACACATCCAGACCCCGCATGGAAGGGCTGTCCTCACCGCATCTACCCTTAAACACAGAGCAAAGAGCTGCCTGGGAAGGGGCAGATGTGAACTCCCCATTCAGCAAATGGATGGAAATGTTAATTAAAAGCAGGGTAATAAAACATCTGGAGGACTGGGAGCTGGGAAGAGCCAGCCAGCCTGATACCCTGCAGCTGCCTCTCACTGTTCCTTGAGAAACTTGGGCAGGGGGGGACTGGGGTCACCAGTTATTTAGATGTTACAAAAGCCTTTTCATGAAGTATTTCAGGCAAAGCAACTGAAGAACCTTTGTGGAGCAGAGTGAGGGGCTGCTGGCTCAGCGGGGAGGGGTGGGGAGAAGTTTGTGGCCCCAGGGACCCAGGATTTGGGGACTGTTCCGTCCGGTGAAACGGGGAGGTGGCAAGTGCGGCTGGAGGTTGGGGTTCACGGTCAGGCTGTAGGTGATGGGATGGGATGAAGGCAATTGCTGGGAGATGCTGGATGAAGCCCCATTTGGTGCCATCCCAGCACCCTCTTGGGTGATGGGCTGCAGGGTGAGCACCTGTCCCACCTGTGTGTTCCCGTCACAGGAGAATGAGCTCACCCTGTGAGAAAAAGGCGGGGTAAAGGGTTTTCCAATAGGTCTGTCTTCCAGGCTGGCTCAGAGCTGCCATGGTGGGACCCTGGCATCCTGCTCTCAGTGTGGGGTGGGATGGGGAGCCCTCTCTGAGCATCCCACTGATGTGGGTGACAGGGACACCCTGGTGGGATGGGGGCACCTGGGCAGATTGGGGACACTCAGGTACAGTGGGACACACGGGTAGGATGGGGTCACCTCAGTGGGATGGGGCCACCCTTGGAGGGACAGTGTCACCCCAGGTGGGGTGGAGGGTTATCCTGTTACATGGAGGCACCCAAATGGGATAGGGGCACCCCAACAGGACAGGGGCACCCTCGTAGGATGGGGGCACCTGAAGAGGATGGGGGAAGGTAGGGACAACCTAAGGAAGAAGGGGGTACCCACATGGGATGGAGTGTCCTGGGTGGGATGGAGACACCCAGATGGGAGGGGGCACCCTGGATCTGATTAGGGGGACCCAGATGGGATGGGGGGACCCTGGGTGGGATGGGGGGCCCAGATGGGTTGGGGGGCACCCGGATTCGATGGGGGGACCTGGATGGGATGGCGAGGCGCTGGACAGGATGGGGGAACCAGCGTGGGATGAGGGGACCCAGGATAAGATGGGGGGGAACCTGGACGGGATGGGGGTCCTGGATGGGATAGGGAGGCACTGGATGGGAGATGCGGGAACCAGGATGGGACAGGGGGACCCTGGAATGGTGGGGGATGGGACCTGAACGGAGGGACCCTGGAAGGGATGGGAGTCCCGGACAGGCTGGATGGACCCCAGATGGGCTAGGGGGGGACCCGGCCGGGACGGGGCGGGGAGGTGCCCCGTGTGGGACGGGGACCCCAGGACGCACCAGGGACTCCCCCGGAGGTGGCGGGCACACGCCGCCGGCTGACTCCCGGTGAGCTCCAGGCGGGCGGCCGGGACCCGATCCCCTCCGAGCGGGGCCAGACCGGGCCGGGCCGGTCGGCGGAGCCGGTGGCGGGCGGCGGGGCGGTGCGATCGCCCTGCCCTGCCCCGCGGTGTCGGTTTGCAGCCGGGCTCCTCCTCCCCCCGCCGCCCCGCGCATTCCCGACCCTCCCGGGCGGCGGCGGCGGCGGAGGAGGAGGAGGGGGGCGGCGGGGCCGGACCCCCACCATGCCGCAGTTGGAACCGGCGGGGGGGGGACGACTTGGGGGCCCCCGACGAGCTCATCGCCTTCCAGGACGAGGGAGAGGAGCAGGACAAGGGCGCGGGGCGCGGTTCGGCCCACGGGGACCTGGACGAGCTCAAATCCTCCTTGGTCAGCGAGACCGAGAACCGCGGCACCGGCACCGGCTCCGGCTCCGGCTCCGATACCGAGGTGAGTCCCGGGGGGGATGGCAGAGGGAAGGAGTGGGGGGACGCGACCCCCGCCTGGCCCCGCTCACCCCCCCTCTCCCCGCAGGCGGAGCGGCCCCCGCAGCCCCGGGAAAGTTTCCAGAAGCCGCGGGACTATTTGGCAGAAGGTACCGGCTCCGCTCCTGGCCCCCCTCACCTCCCCCCCTTCCCCGCTCCGGTCCCCGGTCCCCGCCGCATCCCCCCGGGACCATCCGACACTTCGCAACTTCTTTGTTTCCGCCCCCGGTTGCGGGCGGGACCCCCCCCGTGTCCTCCCCCCCTCCCCGGTGTCCTCCTCCCACCCACCGGAGGAACCGGTCCCGACCTCCGCGCCCCCCCCGCGGTGAGCCTGGCCCCCACCGGCCCCAGGTCCCGCCCTCCCCCCCCGAGGAACTGCCCCCCCCCCGAGGAACTGCCCCCCCCCCCCCCCGGACCTCCCATGCAGCCGGCATGCCCTACCCCCCCCGGGGGCGACGGGTGCCGGGACCCCCACCCGCCACCAGCTCAGACCCCCGCCCCTCTGCAACCGGGACCCCCCTCCCGTGGGGACCGCGCCCTCCCCGCAGCTGGGACCCCCCCAGAAGGACCAAGGACCCCCCCAAGGGACTTGGGCACCCCCAGAGGGACCTATCCGCCCCCCCCCAAGTGGGGGGCTCAGACCCGTGATGCCCCCTGCCTCTGCAACCGGCACCCCCCCGGAGGAACGGGCACTGGGACAGCCCCCCCCCCCGCATCTGGGACCCCCCCAAAAGAACCAAGGACCCCCCCCAGGGACTTCAGCACCCCGGGAAGGACATACCCATGACCCCCCCCATGCCCGCCCCCTCCACGGGACGCCCCCGCCTCGTGGGTTCATCCCCCCCGCCGCCTCCTGACCCCCCCCCTTCTCTCCCCAGTGGTCAGACGACAGCAAGATGGGGGTTTTTTTAAGGGCCCCCCCTACCCCGGCTACCCCTTCCTGATGCTCCCCGAGCTGGGCAGCCCCTACCTCGCCAACGGAGCCCTCTCCCCCGGCGGCGCCCGCACCGTAAGTGCCCCCCCGACCCCCCCCCCCCCCATCCTCACACCCCGTCCCGAAGGAAGGCAACTGCCTGATGCTAACAAAAAAAAGGAAGAAATTAGTTTTTTTCCCCTAATAAAGGGACCAAAAAATATTTGGTTCACTTTGCCCCTTCCCGGGGGACTGCACCCCGGTGGGGGGGGTGGGGGGGAATCTGGGGGGGGGGGGCCTCGCCCCGGGCACCCAGCCCCGAAACCTGACCCTGAGCTGTGCAGCTTTTCTCATTTAAAAAGGGCTCGCTTCGACTTTTTAAAGCTCTTAATGGGCTGACATTGTCTGTCCCTCCTTTGGCGTTTAGAAAACTGATTAAGCAAATTGAGCGAGCTTTAGATGGGGGGGTGAGGGTGGGGGCACAAAGGGGAGTGGGATTGACACCCCCCCCCCCCAACAACATCCCTCTACACCCAAGCCATCCCAAACACCAACCTGGTCCAGAATCATAAACCTAGTCCGGAAATACAGACTGCTTTTAGAAATATAAACCTATTTTAGAAACATAACCTATTCCATACACATCCCTTACCTGCCTCAGTTTCCCGTCCCGGTACCCATGATGACATCGCCGGGGGGGTTCTTTCCCGGCCCCGGGAGGGATGCGGTGCCTGGCCGTGGTACCTGCCGCATCCCGGGCCAGAGCATTGCGCCATGCTTGTGGTTTTTTGGGTGTATTTCTCGCGCCGGAGCCGCGGTGGTGACACCTGATGGTTGTAAGCACGTTATTTGCCTGGGCTCTATAGGAAGCTGTATTACCATATGGAATATATATAGGATGGCAAAAGTTGTTGCAATTAAAATGGCTTAAAATCCCCAGCATGGGCTCGCTAGCTGGGATCCTGCTTTCTGGTAGCATCGTGTGGGGAGCTTTCTATATTTTGGGGGTCCTCTTGCTTTTGCTTTATTGGAAGCAACTGGTTTGAAAGGCTGTCGAGCGTAAATCCCGGGCTGGGGAGGGCGGGGGGGCCCCGGCCGGTGGATTATATAAATATTCCTGTGTTTGGCCAGCAGCCGGGTGCCGGATAAAGGTTATATTCCCAGTTTGTCACTTTTGGTATTACTATGGTTTGGAGATGATGCACAACTGGCCACAATCCCAAATAGCGGCGAGGAATAAGGAATAATTAAAAGGGACCGGGGTTGGGATTCGTAGAAAACGGCCGCTAACAATGATTTAATGAATCCCAGAAAGGGGGATTAATTAAAAGGGGCTGGGAGAGGAGCTGATATCGCATCCCGGTTTTGGACCCGGGCTGATGATGTGCCTGGAGAAGGGCTGGAGGGATGAGTGGGGATGGGAAAGCCCCGGATTGGGGCCAAATCCTGTCAGATTGGGGTGTTTCTGTGCGGAGCTGAGCCTGGGGTGCCGAGCAAGTGAGGAGTGTCACGGTGGGGGCAAACTTGGGGTGTTGGGAGGATTTTGTGGGCACATGGAATGTTTCAATGCGACTGGGAGGTCTCTTGGAGCCAACTTTTGCTGTGCCGCTGGAGCAGGGTGAGGCCCCGCCATATCCTGCAGCCACTTGTGCAATGAAAGCGTCTGAGCTCTGCGCCGGTCAGCACCACCCCACCCCGCTTTTCCACGAGCTCCCACCGGACCGGCAGCACAGGGATCCCCTGGATCCCAGGACATCATCATGCTGGTGAGCCCGGATGGGGTCCAGCCGTATGCAGCATCCTCAATCCCGTACCGTATCTGGCCAGGCACAGCATCCTCAATGGCATACTGGCTCCAGCCAGGCACAGCATCCTCGATCCCGTACCGGATCTGGCCAGGCATAGCATCCTTGATCCCATACTGGATCTTGCTGGGCGCAGCATCCCTGCACGGCAGCATCGCCCGAGGGCACCGAGCTCTGCACCGGCAAATCCGCCGCCTGCCCTCAGCCGGGGAGGCTTCAAGACAAGACCCGACACGTGAAGCGCAGAGGTGGTAGGAGGCGGGAGGCCACTGAGCAGACCTGGGAGTTTTTTTTCCTGTTTGTTTCTTTTTTTTCCCCCAGCCACTGGAGGAAATGGGCTGATCCACAGGATCCGGCCATCCTGGTGACTGTGGCATCCTTGCCATCCCTCAGCCGGGCTGCCACGGATTGAACCATGTGACTCTGCCGCATGAAAAAGGAAGATCTGGGGGGAAAAAACCCCAAAGGCAAATAATCTCTGTGCCCAGGAGATGCTCTGAGGAGGCAGCCTGGGAGGGCAAAGGATGCCAGGGCTGGACATGCCTGTGGATGCAGGTGTTGGACCTGGCAGCGGTGAAACCACTGGAGGACTTGTTTTGGAGTAACAGACAGGGTAGCCAGGGCTCTTGCATCTCTCTGCTCCAAAATATTTATAAATCTGGAAAAGTGATGCCTTCACGCGCCCTGAACCAGAATAATCACCTCCATACCTGTGCAAAGCTGCCGGGCACCAAAGCAACGGGATGCTCCTGCCATTCGTCTGGGTTAATTCACTTTGCTCCGATATCACCTGTGGTATTTCCAAATGGGACCCTGAAATTTGGGGTGTCTCCACCCCAGTATCTCTTTTCTGGCAATTCCTGGCCAGGGTGGTATTTTGGGGGGCTCCTCTAAGCCAGCGGAGGAATTTGGCAGGGTCTAATGGTGGCATTGCTGTTCGGAGCAGTGTTTTAGCCTGGTTTTCCCCATGGGTGCACCAAGAATTGGGAACTGGGGACCCCCAAGGCTGAGTTTAGTTCCCTGGGATCATCGGAGCCACGATTCCCAAAACTACGAAGGTACCCAAGGCGGGATGGAAAGAAAAAGCTCTGGGTATGCATCGGCACCATGAGCTGGACAGATGCAAACCCCTGTTGCCGCTGTGCCAGATCCATCCCATCAGGATCATTCGGAGCCAGCATCTTTTATCCCAAGCCCAGAACAAGCTGGATCCATACTGGGGCAATATCGCACCCCGGCATCCTCCTCCAGCTTGGGGAGGGGATGGGATGGGAACTGGCCACTCGGCATCCCCAAACCAGGCACAGCACTGCCAGGGAGGTGAAGGCAAGACCACGCATTAGCGGATAAGAAAAACCTCGCACGGGGTTGTCGTTATTTCCCCCCAAAAAAGCAGTTTAAACCCCAGGAATTTGAGTCTGGAGGTGAGTATTTAAATAAACCTGAACATTCCTCAGGCATGGAAATTCAGCCAAGGCACCCAAACATCTCCCTGTGCCCCGCAATGATGCCATGCTGGTGTAATTAATGCACGCCAGTGTAATTAATGCACATTGGCGGGTTGTGGTCCCAAAATAAATCAGAAAAAAAACCCCATAACCTGGGCTTGTTTCGGCTTTTTTTTTTTTTTTCCCCGTTCCTGAGATGAGCTCGCGATCCCCGCGTGGGCTGCAATACAGAGGCATATCTGTCTGCAAAAGAAAATATATCCTCTTAAATGCGTGGCTGCCAAGAAAAATGATTAAAATACAGATTTTTGGCAAGAAAAAGGGTTGCTCCGAAAACCGGGCGGGTCTTGCCGGAGGCTCCGGTGGCGGCTCTGGCTGAGCAGGGAGGGTTTTGGCATGCGCTCGTCGGGATGCAGGATGGAGGTGTTGGGATGTGGGGGTGGATTTTTTCGGCTGTGGGGGCTCGCTCAGTGCTCAGCATCCTCTAACAGTGGCGGTTCGTCATTTGCTGGTTGAGCTCCGCGCACCTCTGTGAAATTTGCTGGTTTATTTGGGATTCCCCCCCCCCCCCCCCCCCCCCCAGCAGTGCGGGCTTCCTTCCCCACCTGGAAAATATTAAGAAAAAAAGGATTTTTCACACTTTTTGGCTTCTTCATCTCACCCCATGCAGCTGCCGGGCCGATCACATCCCTCCCGGCAGCGAACCCTCCCCATGCCTCAGTTTCCCCACTCTGAGGTGCTCCTGCCTGTTGAGCCTTCACACACAATGGCCCCTTTATGTCTCCTCTTTAATTATGCTATTCGGCTAATTACCCCGGGGGTTTTTGGGGGGGCGCTAAATGAGACCTACAGGAGGTTTCCACTACCCCCCCCCAACTTCTCCCTCCTCCCTCCCTTTTCCAACACGATTCCCAAATTAAAGCAATGAAGTAAGCGCTCCGGGCGACTCTCATAAGACCTGGTTTTGTTAAGGGGACTTAACGCGCATTCATCATCTTTCTGGTATTCTGAGCAGCTGCTTTTCATTAGTTTTTCTTCCTTGAAGTCGCTGGCGGGAGCGAGGGAAAGAGGAACCCAGAGAGAAGCGCCCGGCGCATCCCAGCCAGAGGAAGAGGAGGGTTAAGGGCAGGGGGGAGGTCGGGCTCGCGCTGTGTCCCATCTTTCCACGCTTGTGGTGGGGTTTGAAGGGTGTTTGGGGGGGAGAGGGGATGGGTTGGCGTGTGATGGGCTGGGTGGTGGTACCCCAGGGAGGAGGAGGAAGGGGTGATGGTGATGTGCGGCTTCATGGCTTGCTTTGCGTTTTGGGGTGGGTTTTGGCAGCAATGTCACCCTGTGCGTGCACCCCGGGAATCCCTGAGCCCCGGGAATCCCACCCAGAGCCACGGCAGAGGCCAGGGGAGGTCAGCAGGCTGTGAGGCCAGAAAAGCAGATGTCCCGTGGGTCCTGCCGGGGGGGGGAGGGGGGCGGGTACAGGACCCCCCAGTGTCCCATGGGTGCTGCTGGGGGGGGTGCAGGACCTTCTTGGTGCTCCCACGAGCCTGGGCGCAGCATTGCCCGGCAGGATGCAGAGATGCGTCTCCGGAGGTGTCAGCCCCCAGAATCATGGAGTTTGTGGCTGGGGGGGCATGGCAGGGCAACGGGCCCTCTTTGTCCCAAACTTCTGCGGCAGCATGGCTTCCAGCGACTTTTTTTGTTGTCCCCGTACCTTGGATGGAATCTTAAACATTTTACACGTGCCAAAGTCCACCCGGGGGCTTGGAGCACTGTTAAAACACGCTCCCCATACAGGCACCGCATCTTGCGTCTCCCTGAAACCGGGAATGCTCTGGGGGGGGGGTTCGGAGCCGGTGGGATTTTTTTTTTTTGCCGGGGCGGGGATGAGCCCTTTGCACCCGCTGGGATCCCCCCGGCGCGGATGCAGCCGTCGCCTGAATGCGGGATGAATGGAGCCATTCAGCGTGATGGACGGGAGCTGAAAGCTGCAGACAAAAGCCTCGGGGCAGCGGGGAAAACTTGTTGCCGCCAGGTTTGGGGAGCAGAGAGAGAACTGCTGGCGGTCGGGGGTCCTGGCTTGCACTGATCTTGTCTTGCTTAGCGGCTGGGTGTGCGCACAAGGGATGCTCGGGGTACCCACGGGTGAGGGGTGCTCGGGGTGCCCACAGGCGAGGGATGCTCACGGTACCAGCTGGTGAGGGGTGCTCATGGTACCCACTGGTGAGGGCTGCTCGGGGTGCCCATGGCTGAGGGATGCTCAGGGCATCCCCCTGCCAAGATCACTTTGGGATGAGGCTGCGCCCACAGGCTGCCCAGGAGCCGGCTTGGCTGGCATCCTGCCATCGCTCCAGCCCCTGCAAGCCTCATCCCGCTTCCTTCCAACCCTCCCATCTCGCCTTTCCTCTCACCGCCTTCCTCCGTGGAGCCGTGGCTGGGGCCAAGCTGTTTAGCAGATGCCAACCGGCATCCCCGGTGCGGCGACACAGGGATCTGTGGCTCGAGATAAGGGCAGCTTTAAGCACTGCCTCTCCAAGCTCATCCCAAATGGGGTTTTTTTTGGGTTTATTTTTCAGCTCCCAGCCACTTTTCTGTTTTCCCATCCTGGTGCTGTTGGCATTTCCCACCCAGTTTGTGCCAGTGTCAGTGTGCCGCTGACTGAGAGATTTAGGCTGCATCATGTGAATGGTTGAGCATCCTTTATCCAGGGCTTGCGAATTCCCAGCACTGCACCCATTCCCACCCCCAAACTGGTGTCCCTGCCAGGGATGGCCTTTGCCTGCCTTGTGTCACCCTAGAAATGCCAGGAGAGGACACTGCAAGCCATGGGGACAACCCAAGACGCAGCATTGTGCCCTATATTGCCCCTTTGCAGCCTTTTAAAAACCCCAAACCCCTGGGAAAAGAAATAACCCCACCGGGTATTTTGGGGGTTTGCCTTGGTGGGATGCGGGGATGCAGGAGACCCCCCAAAAGGTCTCGTCCCTGCTGGAAACTGCCGTCCCGGCGCTCGCGGCCAACATCTGGAGGAGATTATTTGGCTGGGAAGCAGCTCGGAGGGGAGCGAGGCGGGGACGGGGGGGCAGTGAGGATTTACGGCTTGTTTCTTGGGCTGTAAATCCCAGCTGTAATTGGGATTTCTCCCTCCCTAATTATCCGCGGGGAAGCGGAACGCAGCGGCTCCCCACACGGGCATGCGGGACAGGCAATGGGCTGTGCGGGGCCAGGATGCTATTCGGTTTTCCCTCCTTTTTTTTGGCATTAAGGTGATTTATTTCAGCTCAAAGGACACCCGATACCCGGCACAGGAAGATGAGAAACTGAGTCCTCTCTTTCCATTTCTTTCCAGCCTCTTCACTGCGTTCGTTTCCAGTTCCACGGGGACAAAAATCCCCGCGGCTGGTGTATTGCCGGCCCATTCACTTTCCTTTTCCCCCTAAGTGGCACTCGCTTTCCGTGTCCCGTGATTGCCTTTGAGAAAGAACTTTTCCCCCCTTCCCACCCTTTTTCCCCCTCCCTCCCTCTTCCCCCTCTTCTCCCCCCTCTTCCCCCTCTTCCTCCCCTCTTCCCCCCTCTTCCCCCCCTCTTCCCCCCCTCTTCCCCCCTCTTCCCCTCTTCCCCCCCTCCCCCTCTTCCCCCCCTCCGGACCCCAGCTCCCCCCTCTTACCGCCCCCTTCCGCCCCTCTTCACCACCCTTCCCCCCCACCCCTCTTCCCCGTCCCTCCCCCTTTTCCTCCCCCCCCCTTTTTTCCTCCCCCCTCCCTCCCCCCCCACTTTTTCCCCTTCCCCCCTCCCCTATTTTTTTTTCCCCTCTCTTGGGGCTCAGCACCCACAGACCCCCCTCCCCACATCTCACTTTGCACCAAAACCTCCTTCACAGCAGCTCCGGGTTTGCAGCCCCAGGACCTCCTGCCAGGGAAGATTTGGGAATTTTCCAGCTTTTTGCTCCCAGGCACGGAGTTTTATCAAATCAGACGAAGCATTGAGCCTAGAATACCCATTCCTGCAGAAATCACATCTCTCTTTGACCCCCTAAGCTGTTAGGGGCCAAATTTGACTGGTTTTATCCCAAATGAGCCGGTGATGCTACTCAGCGCTAGGATCTTGGGATGCCGCAGGACCGGAGCATCCAATACCTGGACAAAGATTTTCGTTAAACATCCCGCAAAACCCCATTTGCTGTCCCGATGCTCGGCCTTTCCCTTCTCCCCCAACAAGGTTTTGGGATGTATTTTGGGGAAAAAGGGCTGGAGCGGAGGCGGGAGGGGGAAGGGCGAGCTGTCAGTTATCCTGCAGCTGTGTAAACAGGCTGGGAGTGAGGAGGACTGGGGGGGCTCAGCGGGGGCTGTGGCAGGGCCACGTTCGGGCTTGCCAAGCCCCGAGGCTTTGCAAAGCCCCAGGAGTTCAGGCTGGAAAAGGGGATGGTGTGGAGACAGGCAATTTGGGGTCACCGTCCCCCACCACCTGCCCCAGGCTGCTCCCAGGGACGGAGGTGGCATGGGAGGGATGGACAAGCGGGGATGTGCCAATGGCATGCTTCCCTGGATGCTTTCCAGCTACCCCGTGGGTTTTTTTGGGATAGGGATGAAGTGGCCAGCTGTCGGCATCGCGTGGATCTTCTTGCCGGCACCGGTGATTCCTGCAGGGTCATCTCTGGGCTGGAGCATGCGCAGGCAAAGGGAAAAGCCAGCATGGAGGCTTTCCACCCCCAGTGCCTGCCGGTAGTGTTTTACCCTGAAAAGTGGCAGCTTGGGTCCCAAACAGACCTTTTCTCTCCCAAAATGAGAGGCTGGTGGTCCCCAAGCCTGAGCCTTCGAGCCCAGCGGAGACGAGCATGCTGCGACACCGTGCCGTCTCACTGAGACGTGCAACATCAGGACAAGTGACGTTGGGACGGGCAATGTTGGGATGCGCAACGTCAGGAGGACAGGCAGTGCCTGGAGATGTAACACCAGGACCGGCAATGCCAGGATGCACAATCCTGGGATGCGCGATGCTGGGAGATGCAACACTGGGACACGCAACACTGGGACACGTGATGCCAGGGCATGGAAGTCCAGGACTTGAGATGGTTTGACATGCAACACCAGGACACACAATGCTGGGATATGCAATCCTGGGACACGTGACACCAGGATTTGCAATCCTGGGACACATGACGCCGGGACGTGCAACACTGGGATATGCAATCCTGGGACATGAGATGCTGGGACATGCAACAGTGGGACAAGCGACGCCTGGACATGTGATGTCAGGACATACAATGCCAGGACACACGATGCTGGGACATGCCATGCCGGGACACACAACAGTGGGACATTTGATGCCAGGCTATGCGATGCTGGGACACGCAGCGCCAGCCCTGCTGCCAGCCAGGACTTTTTCCAGCAGCACTTCTCCCTCTTCCCAGGGAAAACATCTTAGCCAGGATCGAGTCCCGTGTGCGGAAGAGGAGAGGAAATCCGCTCATTAAAGCCCCTAATTGGGTATTAGGGGATTCCACGGCGTTTGCATCTCCTCCCTGAGCGTGGAGGCGAAACGCTGCCGCCACACGGCACGACCCCCCCCTGCCCCAGCACGCTAGCCCCTGGCATGCCACCGCCACCACCCCTTCCTCCAGCTGCTGGGGCCACAGGGCAGCCACCGGCGGGGGCTCACCCCACACCAGGGAGGGGACAGACAGATGGACAGGAGACTTCATTGTGGTCCTACCACTCTGGCAGGGAAGGGGTTAACTCCCTGCTTTTAATTGGGGGGTGGCTGGTAACAAGGAACCAGAACTTGCTCTAATCTCTCTGGAATGTGACCGATTTTCAACTATTTTCTTCTTTTTTTTTTTTTTTTTTTTTAATAGCTCCAATCTGCTGCTCGCGCGCGGTTCCCGCACGTGGTGGTACAGTGGGAGCTGTGTCCAGGCTGGGGCCGAGGGGAAGGGGGGGGGCTTCATTTTTCCACATTACCACTGAACCGTTCGCCAGCTCCCCCCCTCTTTGTATATTTTGAAAGGGTCCCCCCCTTCCTCTCCCCTCCCCGGCCTCCTGAAACGGCTTCAAAATGAGAAGCAGCCTTTTATATACCCGGCCTTTCCCCAGCCGCCGTCCCCCAGCGGCTTCTCCGCTTACAGAATAGACGAGAAAGCCCCCTTTGTGATGGGGGCAGCGGGCAGGGGACGGCGAGGCGGAGCCGAAGGCGCCCGTCAGGGATGCGGGGGGCATCTCCTGCCTTGCCCCGCACAGCCCTGGGGTTGGCGAGGGACTGCGTGCGGTGGCGGCTTGGCGCGGTGGTAGGGATGGCGGGGCACCTCGCACAGCATCTGAGCGTGGCTATGGGGATGCTCAGGGCATCTCGTGTATCACCCCGGGCACGGTCATGGGGACGTTGGGATATCTCGTGTGTTGTCCCAGAGCAGCCATGGGGATGCTCAGGGTATCTTGTGTCTCGGACCGGTATGGCCACGGGGAGGTTGGGATGTCCCACGCATCACCCTGGTGTGGCTGGAGGGATGCTCCAGGCATCTTGTGCCTCGCCCCAGGCGTGGTCGTGGGGGTGTTGGGACATCTCGTGTGTCAGCCAAGCACAGCCACAGGGACGCTCTGGGCATCTCATGCGTTGGCTTGGCACAGCCATGGGGATGTTGGGGTGTCCTGGGTGTCACCTTGCACCTCACCCCAGGCATGGTTGTGCGGGTGTCGAGACATCTCATGTGTCACCCAAGGACAGCTATGGGGATGCTCTGGGCATCTCATGCGTTGCCCTGTGTACCACCATGGAGATGTCGGGATATCTTGTGTGTTGCCCCGGTGCAGCCGTGGGGATGTTGGGGTATCCCCTGCATCACGCCAGCATGGCCACGGGGATGCTCAGGGCGCCTTGTACATCACCCCACTATGGCTGTGGGGATGCCGGGGCACCTCAGGCATCACCCCAGCTGCGGATGCCGCTGCATCCAGCCCGGGAGCATCTCTAGCCGGAACACCCTCCCTGTCCACACGACGCTGCAGTTTTGGTGGCGCGCGGGGCGGCAGCGACGGCGCTCGGCTGTTTGGAACCAGCCCGGAGTTGTACGGCAGCCAGACCCCGGGGCTTCCCCGCCGCAGCCCGGCAGCTTTGATCACCCAGATTTGGAAGATGCATCAAAGCCAGCGCTTCAGGAAAGGGCTCCTACTGTACCGGGGAGCACGGGGTGTGCGGCAGGTCACGGGGCCGCTTGCATACCAAGCGTGCTCTGAGCGCGCACAGCACCCTGGCTCCCTGCCTCCTCCATGACCGGCCTTCGGAGGAGCGGCCGAGGGCTGGGTCTGGTTATGGCTCTCCGGCACTGACGGGTCCGTCTTGCCACTGTTATCCCAGCAGTGCCAAAAATCTCCCCGGGGAGAGCGCGCAGAGGCATTGGGACCGGGATGCTGGAGCATCCCTGTGTGCAGGACGGGGATGGGACTTGGGGTGCCTGGTTTAGGCAGCGAAGCAGGTTTTTGGGGGGATCCCCTGTGCCCGTGGTTGCGGGAACAGTTGGGTCACAGGAAATCCTCATCTCGGGCTTCGTGAGGACCGTGCTGCGGCCAGTGGGGTTTCCTGCAGTGGCTTTGTGGCAGTGCCATCGGCACGGGGTGGCCCAGGTTTGCCAGCAGGATCATCCCCATGGCTCGTGGGCTCCCGGCACGCCCCAGTAGGTAGTGCCGTGTCTTCACCTGGCTTTGCTGGGCTGCTGGGATGTGTTGGTGAGGTTGTAGCTTACCCAGAGGTGCGGGGCCAAGTGCCGGCAGGATGGGGGGGTGCTGGGGGGATGCTGGAAGAAGTGCTGGAGGTGGCGGGGGGATACTGGAGATGGGGGGGAGATTCTGGAAACACAGGAGGGTGGCTACTGGAGATGTAGGAGGGACACTGGAGATAAAGGGGGGGATACTGGAGGTGCAGGAGGAGATGCAGAATGGATGCTGGGGGTGTACTAGTGATGCAGGAGGGGATATAAAGGAGATGTTGGAGGGGATGGGGGGTGCAAGAAGGGATGCAGAGGGGATACTGGAGATGCAGGAGGGGGTGCTAGAGACTGGGGGAAAGTGGGAGGTGATGCGGGAGGGGGATACAGGACACTTTTGGGGGCTGCAGGAGGCAATGCAGGCAGGGATGCATCTGTCCAGCCGTGGAAGGGTTAACGCTCCCCGCAGCTCCTCGCTGGGTTTTCCTTCCAGCTGCTTTGGATCAGGAAGGTTTGTATGGCGGCAGGGAAATTCCTACACGCAGCTGCAGCCTGTCCAGGCCACATTCCCCAGCCCCGGCATCTCGCGGGACGCGCCTCCCTCCCGCCGTCTGCCGGGAAATGCCTCTGGCCCCCCTCCGCTGAAAAACACAACACAAAGCACCTTTCTTTCAGGGGCCGCTTACGTCCAGTGCCAGGGAGACAAACCCGTGTGTCGAAGCAAAGTTTAACCCAGGGAGGGGGAAAAGCCCCCCCCAAAAGCCCCATATTTGCCTCCCTCCACCCCTTGTTGCAATATGGGGCTGGTTTCTTGCACTCCGGTAATTCAGGGTTGGTGCCGGTACTCTGAGGACTGGGGACCGGGGACAGGGAGGGCACCCCCTGGCATGGGGACCACCCCGAGGCTGAGCCCCACAGGCGATTGCGGCTTGTGTCAGGCATCACCATGTCCCCAAAAGTCTAGTTTTGGGGTAGGGTAAGGCGGCATCGGCGCAGGCGGGTTGGGAATTGTGGGGAGGGAATGTGGGGGCTCGGGGCTCCCCAGCAAGACAGCAACCATTTTGGGGCAGTGATTTGGGATTTAAGATTTGGGGCTTTGCGCCATTTAGGACAGAGATTTGGGGTTTGGGGCTTTGCACCATTTGGGGCAAGGATTTGGGATTTTTTTGCACCATTTATGGGGTCTGTAGGGGCATATAGGGCTGAAAACAGCCCCATGTGCCCCCAAAACCCCTTTGCCACCAGCCCATGGTGTCCTCCATGGGTTGGGGTGTCCCCGGCCGAGCATGCAGCCGGGGCTGGGGGGATGTTGTGGGGCCAAGGGGTGTTTTGGGGCTGGGGGGGGTGTTTCAGGGCTGGCGGAGGGCATCAGCCCGGCTCTCCTGCAGTACCTGCAGATGAAGTGGCCGCTGCTGGACGTGCCCGCCGGCGCCACGCTGAAGGACAGCCGCTCGCCCTCACCCGCGCATTTGGTAAGAGCAGCCGAGTCCCACAGGGGTGATGGGTTTCTCGGGGGAAAACCCCACTCTGGCCACCCGTCATGCTGATCCGATGCCCGTGGGGGTGGGTTTTTTGGGGGGGTGGCCATTGTTTCACCCTCCCATGTGCTCTCCCTTGCTGCCCCGCAGTCGAACAAGGTGCCGGTGGTGCAGCACGCCCATCACATGCACCCGCTGACGCCGCTCATCACCTACAGCAACGACCACTTCTCACCGGGCTCGCCGCCCGGCCACCTCTCACCGGAGATCGACCCAAAGACGGGTGAGCACGGGGATGCGGGGGACACAGCATCGGCCAAGCTGGGACATGTTCAGTTGAGCAAAGGGACCGTGACGGTATTGGTGCCATGCTGGGAATGGGGTGCTCTCCGTTGGACGGTCCCTCTGCTTGCCGGATGGTTTTCACAGCCTGGTCCCTGCGTGGTGGGAAGGGGACGCAGCCGGTGGCCAGGGATGGGTCCTTACGTGGTCACAGCTTTGGTTGGGGTGCATGGGGATCCCTCCAGGTCTCCGTTATGGTTGTCTCAGCATCCTCTCCCTGTGCTCCAGATGGGCAGATGGGTGCTGGGAGAGAGATGGGGTGCTCAGAGGGAGATGGGGTGCTGGGAGGGAGGGAGAATCCTCAGAGGCAGACAGGGTGCTCAGAGGAAGATGGAGCACTCAAAGGGGGGGTACTTGGAGGAAGATGGGGGTGCTCGGAGGCAGACAAGGTGCTCGGAGGCCAACAGAGCGCTCAGAGGCTGCCATGTCCATGTTTTAACACCAGTTCCCCTTCGTCTGCAGGAATCCCACGGCCGCCGCACCCGTCCGAGCTGTCGCCCTATTACCCGCTGTCGCCAGGAGCCGTGGGCCAGATCCCACACCCGCTGGGCTGGCTTGTGCCGCAGTAAGGATGGGCTTGACCCTGGGCCAGGGGCTCGCTCCCACCTCTGTGTCCCTGTTCACGGGCAGGTCCCGTGAGCTCCACATCCCTCTGAGACCCTCCTCCTCTTCCCACTTTATCCACTTTTTTCCCCTGTGAGCTCAGTGGGATGCTGAGGGCTCATATGGGGTCTGGGAAGGGAGGGGTTCCCCACCGCTGGAAATAGTGGGAATCATCAGGATGGAGATCGGCTGGAGACGGGTCCGAGGGCCCCTGTGAATCGGGGAGAGATTTTTTTTCCACTAAAGCTTGTGCTTTTGCAGGCAAGGACAGCCCGTGTACTCCATCCCACCCGGCGGCTTTCGGCACCCCTATCCTGCCCTCGCCATGAACGCCTCCATGTCCAGGTGGGTATTGGCAGGAATGAGGGACCCTCCTTGGGTGTCCCAGAGCTGGCAGCAGGTTTTTGGCCACTTCCCTGAAGCTGATGCTGGACTCAGCCCTGCAGCAGCATCAGCAGTGGGTGCTCCTGGGGAGATCCCGCTCTGCATGGGCACAGACCAGTCCCAGGGGTTGTGGTGGCTTCCTTGGCCAAAAATACCCTCAGGAGAGTGCGGATAGTCCCCATGGGTGGGGAAAAAAGTGAAATCCCATGGGGTCAGGGCATGGCTTAAGTTGGGTCCATGTTACTGTCCTGCACAAGCTGGGGCAGGATCCAGTGTAAAACCAGACCCTCAACTGGGTTGAGGCTGGTGGTTTCTTAACCCAGGAGGTTCTCAGGAGGGTTTGGGGTAGAAACCGGGGGCTGTTGGTGCCCGTGGGAAGCTGATGAGCCTTCTCTTCCCACTCCCTCTGCTGCAGTTTGATGTCCAGCCGTTTCTCCCCGCACATGGTCCCACCACCCACCCACGGGCTGCACCCCTCGGGCATCCCGCACCCGACCATCGTCTCGCCCATTGTGAAGCAGGAACCCACCCAGCCCAACGTCAGCCCCGGAGGCAACTCGTGAGTGGGGGACAGCAGCTCATCCCCTGGGTGCCCTGCACGGTGCAGTGCAGGTCCTGACCCGCCGTCCCGCTCGTTGCAGGAAATCCCCTGTCACTGTGAAGAAGGAGGAGGAGAAGAAACCCCACATCAAGAAGCCGCTCAACGCCTTCATGTTGTACATGAAGGAGATGAGGGCCAAGGTGGTGGCCGAGTGCACGCTGAAGGAGAGCGCCGCCATCAACCAGATCCTGGGCAGACGGGTACGGGCATCGCCCTTGGCATTAGCTTCGCGCCCACATGCTGCCCCATCTGCGACCTTAAAATGGCTTTCAGCCCCCTTTACCTCTCCCCATGGCTGGGTCCCTTGACATGGAGCATTGCCAGCCCAGGAGTTCCCAGGGAGCTGGTGGGGACCTGGGTGGCAACAGGACGGAGGGGGCTGGGAGCTCTGCAGGCCCAGGGCAGTGTGTCCTCCGGGCCAGCAGCGTGGCTTTGGGGCTTCTGGTGTGACTTTGGGGTTTCTAGCGTGGCTTTGGGTCTTCTAGCGTGGCTTTGGGGTTTCTAGCATGGGTTTGGGGTTTCTAGCATGGGTTTGGGGTTCCCAGCATGGCTTTGGGGTTTGCAGCGTGGTCTCTTCTCCTCCCTGCAGTGGCACTCACTGTCGCGGGAGGAGCAAGCGAAGTACTATGAGCTCGCACGGAAAGAGCGGCAGCTGCACTCGCAGCTCTACCCGACATGGTCGGCGCGGGACAACTATGTAAGTGTGGCCCCCCTCCAAGCCCCATGGCCCCGGGGACTGGGCGGGAGGAGGTCTCCCCTCCTGTCCCCTTGCCAGGTTCCTGGATTGTTCCTCTCCCGGGGGGTTTGGCTGGGTCGCTGGGGATGCTCTGCTGCTGTCAGTGGCTCCTGCATCCCCGTGAGCTGCTCTGGGACACCGTCAGCCCCATTTCTCATCCGTCAAACAGCCGCCAGGGGCTCTCTGGTGGCAGAAAGCCACATAAGGACTTTATAATATTTTCCAGGGCAAGAAAAAGAAGAGAAAGCGAGAGAAGCTGGCCCAGCAGCAAAGCCACGACACAGAGAGTGAGTATCCCCCCTGCCAGCCTCCTCCCTCCTCCGGCTTTCGGCCACTCACGCTGTCCTCCATTGTTCGCAGGCTCCCTGGCATCCAAGAGCAAGAAGCCGTGCGTGCAGTACCTGCCAGCCGAGAAACCATGCGACAGCCCAGCGTCCTCCCACGGCAGCATGCTGGATTCGCCCGCCACGCCGTCAGCCGCCCTGGCATCCCCGGCTGCACCGGCTGCCACCCACTCGGAACAGGCTCAGCCGCTCTCGCTCACCACCAAGCCGGAGGCCAGGGCTCAGCTCGCCGTGCATTCGGCCGCCTTCCTCTCGGGCAAAGCCACCTCCTCTTCTTCCTCCTCTTCTTCCTCCTCTTCCTCTTCCTCGAGCCTTGGCAGCCCACCCTCGCTCCTCTCCAGACCCATCCCCTTCACCTCGGTGCCCTCCACGGCTCTCCTGGCCTCGCCTCCGTCCTTCGCGGCTGCCATCCCGTCCCCGCAGGCTGCCCTGGCCGTGCTGCAAACGCAGCCCCTTTCCCTGGTCACCAAACCTGCTGACTAAGGGAAAAACTCGTGCCCCCCTCGTCCCATCCCATCCGTCCCCTCCCTGCTGTACATTGCAGAAGCCACAATCAAGATTCAAATGCAGCCAAAACCATTATTGGTCAATATTTGACCCTTTCTGAACTCTTTTGTAAGCAGACTCTGGAGGAAGGGGCTTTCTGCTCAGAGCGGCTGCCAGCAGTCGACCTAAAGACCGTTTTTATTAAAAAAAAATGAAAAAAAGGAAAAAAAAAAAGAAAATAAACCCTCCACAAGCTGCCGACAATGGAAGTCTCCTGCGAGCTGACCATGGGTGCAAGCTGAGTGCCTGTCGCTGCTGCAGGGCACAGTGCTGCTGACGGCCCGGTGCTGCCATGCATGGGCATGCCAGCACCAAATGCAGCAGGCATTGAGCTGGGGCCGGCACTCCGTCCTGGAGGCAAGAGCAGAAACACCGGCTACCGACCCGGTGCCTCTGGATGCTCCCGAGTCCTCCCGTCCTGTGGCTCTGCTCCCAGCCACGGTGATTGCCTTCGCTCTGTCCTGGCGAGGAGCCGGATCCTGCCCTGAGGATGCTGCACCGTCAGCCCTGCTCCTTCCCGTGGTCGTGCTGGGGTGGGCAGGATCTGGGGCTGAGCCCTGGGTGGGGGGGGTTCCCCTTGAAACCCTGTTATTTTTCACAAAAGGAAATAAAACTACAGCTGCAACTTGCTGCGTGAGCGTGGTCAGTGGGGGAAGCGCTCGCTCCTTGCCCATCGCCACCTTCTCCACACCAGTGTCGCCGTGCCCCAGGAAGCATCTCGGGATGGGGCTGCGGTCCAGCCCCAGAGCGGGGCATGGGGCCAGACATGGCCCCAGCCTGAAAGCACCACCCAGACGACTCCATCAATGGGTACAGTGTGATTTTGGGGTGTCCGTCACAAACCTGTGATGGAGTGAGTGGGCAGCGTATGGTTTGCTGGAGAGATAGAGGCAGCAGGATGCGGGGGATTAGGTAAACCAGTTTGGTGGGTGCCTGAGAAGCCAAGGAGTGCGAGTTACTGGTGTGTATCTCATGGCCAGGAACTGCAGGATGCCCTTTGCCTGCTTCTTCCAAACCAGGAATGAAAAGACAGATTAGGATGAAAAAGGACCTGCACAAAAGCAACCCAGGGTCACCCAGTGGATTTTCAACCAATTTTAAGTTTTCTGTCAGTTTGACAC
The DNA here is from genome assembly GCF_900496995.4 of Aquila chrysaetos chrysaetos. Taxonomy (NCBI): domain Eukaryota; kingdom Metazoa; phylum Chordata; class Aves; order Accipitriformes; family Accipitridae; genus Aquila; species Aquila chrysaetos. The sequence continues at coordinate 41,539,806 of NC_044016.1, read as the reverse complement.
TTGAGCTAATCAAGACTCTTTGTCTCACTGTTTTTTTAACAGGAAAAAAATACCTCCAAGTTTTCCTGTTGAAAGTCACAATTTTATTTTCTTTTGCAGATTTAATTCTGACCTGCGCCTGCCCAAAGGTGATTTGTGGTGTTTATAGTCCCGTTTTGTTCCCCTTTCTGAATTTCTTGGCTAATTTCCAGTTCCCAGGACCCCGCCTGGCTCCTCTCTACCTGTGCCAGTACTGTGCTGTGGGGACCATGGTGTCCTCAGGCTCCCAGCCCGTGGTGGTGGGCAACATCCAATCCATCACTATCGGTGATGGGCTGAGCCCTTTCTGTGGTTGCTGGCCCTCCGGCTCTCAGTTTGGTGGGTGTCTTTGCTCATTTGGTGGAATAAATGATGCCTTTGCCTCCTGTTGTGACATTTCTCTTTTCCTTTCCAGTGCCGAGCTGGTGTGAGAAGCCACTGGGGAAGTATTTTTAGCAAACTGGAGCAGCAGCAGATGTCCATCTGCAGGTAGAGGGGAAAAGGGACCATCTTGGTGTCTTCTCCTTAAGGAAGATGGCGTCTGCATTTACCAGATGTTGTGTGACAAGTGCGTGCCATGGGATGATGCTGGCATCTATAACCCCAGTGGATGACACCTGGATTCAAGGATTCCTATTTCCATATTGGAGCTGGGTGGAACTACCAAAAAAGTACAGCCAAGCGATGCCCCCAGCTATGGGTGCAGACAAGAGCACAGCCTCGAGCCCTTGCATGAGCACCAGGGACACATTCCAGGCAAACACTAGCTCGTGTAACCTTGTGAAAGCTCCAGATGACTTCTGCAAACAGTGTCGGTACCTCCAGCAGGAGCACAACTTCTCCCATCCAGCGGAGGATCATCTTCTGGACTGGAAGTGACAGCTTAAATTCACAGCTCAGAGCATCCCAGCTGGGTGGTAGCTCCCAAAATCATTGCTCTAAGGGGTCCTGGCTAGCGGAGGGCCTCAGCAGTGAGAGGAGCCTGCAGCAGACCCAGCTTCTGCATACAAGCTTCTTGGTGGTGACCACCAAAGCCTCTGAGCATGAGAAAGTGCCTGGAGCATCTTTATTCATTGTTGCACCCAAGACAGCCCCGAACTCAGTCAGCATTTCCGTTCCACACACAAAATTGTTTAAAGTTCCTGCTTTCAAAGAACAAATTTGTAAATGCTGGGATAGGGCACGATTGCTCCACAACAGCACCCAAGAGGACCAGCCACAATGCTTTAATTAATGGCATCCTGATAGCATGTCGCGTGGTTATGTGAGATCCAGGACTGAGAGGATTAGAGTGTCACCGAAAACGTGCATGGCCATCATTTGAAAAGAGGCAAAACGTAGCTTTTTTTAGAAAGGCTGTTCCAAGAAACTGGTTTTCTGCAAGGAACGTCTGGATCGCATGCAGCCTCGCTCTCCCCAACACCAGGAGCAGGCTGCAGACAAACAACTTCTTGAATTAGATTTCATGGGAAATTAAAGGCATGAAGAGACCTGTCACAAGAATTAAAGTCTGAACCGGAGCCAGACAGCTTCAAACAGATGTTGGACTTCAGCAGGAGAATATTTCTTTGTTTTACTCGGCATTTTCCCATACAGAAAAGGAACATCTGTTCTGACGCTTTCGCAGTGCTCCTAAACTGAGATAGGCTTGGATTATCCCCTGCTAGAAGAGAAGCAACTGGCCACCAAAGCCCTCTTGGCTTTGCCCCTCCTGCAGAAGAGGGCAAGACCAGTTACATGTTGCTCCAGTCTCAATGAACACACTGAAGCTATCTGAACCAGGTAGCTGATCGTGGTATCTGTATATCCTCATGCTTGCAGCAGTGCAGCTAGATGAAAATGTTGCATGCAGACTGATTATCAATAGAAAACTCATTCCTTAGCAGGGTTTTCTTTGTCCTCTTGGAGGTGCTTCAATAAGAGGAAAATTCTGGGCTTTGTTGCAGAAAAAACCTGAATATCCAGCATGTTTCAGTTTAGGCTGTTGTGGCAAGGAGGTCTGGTAGCTCCTCTCCTCTTTTTTGGACAAGTTTTGGACTACATTTCTCACGATGCTTAACTTATCCTCAGACCTGGGAGGTAAAATTGAGCCAGGCAGCCCAGGGTGCAGGAGCGAGCCATGCGTGGAGGTCCTGGGGAGCTCTGTAGCAGTATTTCCCAGTTACAAGAATTCACTTTTCAAATTTGCAACAAAAAAACAACTCTGCGGCCAAAGATTCCTGATTTTTCCTTTGGTCCCCTGAGAAAACGAGGTGTCTGCCACTGCACCCTCCCTGGTCCTGCTTCATAGATGACTTTTTTCATAGGGTGCATCTCAACCACATCCAACAAAGGGGAAAAGGTCAGGGAGGGAATGAAACGGTGTCCCACAGAGAGTTGGCAGCAGAAGTAAGGGATAGCATGGTGTAAAGAGCAGGGAGAGGTGGGACAGCCAGATTCTGCCTTAGCTGAGAGGCATGAAACAGCTGGGACAGGGGACGTCATGCCGATGACGGGGTCCCAGTTGCTCTCCCAGCTGCGGCAGATGTTGCCGTTTGCATGCACAGGTCAAGACGGTATGAACACCACGCGGGGCTAAGCCACAGCTGTGTGGAGGTGGGGTGAGGTGGACCTACTCATCTGGGGTTCACCATCATCTCCAGTGTGCAGGTCCACGGAGAAAGGCCAAGAAGCAGCAGGAGGTACGGCCAGGTGGGAGAGCTGGGAGCAGCCGGGTGAATGATGAAAGTGGAATTGGGTGGCCGCGTTCTTGGGAAATACACATTCACCATCATTGCCACCCACTCCCATAGTGAAATGAAGTTCAAGACGTGCCTGATGTCTCCTGGATGGGAATACTCCAGCTGAGCGCTGGGCTGCGTTGCGGCACATAGGCAGCACCAGGAATGGCACAGGGAGAGGGGAGGATGCACCTGTGAGTCCGTCCCTGTCCAGAAACATGATGTACAGTAAGAAAAGGTTTAAAACCTCAATTAAAAGGTGCCATTTTTATGATGAGCCCAGCCCTAAACTCACTGCAGCTATGGTGGGGTTTTTATTGCCGGGAGCTGGCAAACGTCTCGTTAAGAGCTTGTCAAGAGCAAACTTCTGGGAGACCTTGCTCTGGTGTGTGGGTAGCATCTGGGAGCCAGCTTGGTGCTTTCCCCACTTTTTTTTTGGAAGTGGGGTTACTTCTGTCACCTCTGTCCGCTTGCTTAATTGCAGCCATCTTGATCAAACGGCCCCCAGCCCCCTCTCCCTCCACAGCTCTGGCTATTCACTAATTGAAATGCCTAATGAGGTCCCAGGGGTCTCCTGCAGAGATGGAGCTAATTAGGGGCTCCGCCATGAACCCGGCGAGCAGCAGCAAATGAAACGAAGGTTTCCTCGAACCTGCTTTTTTGCGAGGGGCCGAGGGGAGGGCGCACCAGATGTCCTGTTTCTCTGCTCCGCACCGGGGTAAGGCTGGCGCTCCGCAGACTCCAGGCTCCTGCCAAAGCAGCTGGTGCAGAGGCAGTGGCTACACTTAATACATTTTAATTAGCATCATTAAATTCTTCCATTTGCTAATTGTTTCTCCTTTTGATCCTTTATCCTGACCAGATTAGCCCTCGGGGGAAAGGGACAGGATGGGGGATGCAGACACTCTTGACAAGGTGAGGACTTTATTATCTCTGAGTGTGGGGTTGTCAACAGACCTTGGGACACCACGCTAAAATGCCCTGGATGGTGCTAAATTAAAGGCCAGATTTGTGTGTCCAGCCTGTTCTTGGCTGTCGTGGCTATCCTTGGAAAGAGTCATCCCCAGAAAGTGACATCCCACAAGGATTTATGAGAAAAGACAGTACCAGACTAGGAAACCAACCAAAACCTCGCTTAAGTTTGAATGTAAAGGAGTTGTTTTTCAGGCAATAAAGGACCAGCAGCTGCCATCACATTGGGAAGCAGCTGGGTGGGACCAAAAGAGAATTTCCTCCTTCTGCTTTGCAGCAGGCACAGATAATAATCCTCAATCCTCCTTCTTTTTCCTCCTACTAGTCTACATCCGCGTAATCACGCTGAAGCCAGAAGCAACTTCCTTTTTGTCCACAGTGATGGCAGCTTCGCGTTCCTCGGGCTGCGTGGAGAGGGTGCAGCCACACGGAGGTTAGGTAAGGTCGCTGGTCCTGTTTATCACATTTTAGCCAAGAAAACTGTTGAAGGAAAACGAGCCTGGTGTGAGCCACCAGGCGCTGAGCTGATGTCAGCCTCGTACTTGGTATTTTGGGCAGAATTCTGTTCCCAGATGCATTGTTGTAAATCCAGAGGAACTTGGCCTCTGTTCAGTTACTCTTGACTTCCAGGGGTGTGAGTGAAAGCCGAACTGGCTGGGCATGAGAAATAGCCTCGCTTGTCTGTTTTAAATCTCAATAAAAGCATTGGGCCAACTGTTCTTCTGTCTCCTTAGAAAGGCAGGCATGGGCAGAACTGAGCTGCTAGGATTATTGGAATGTATTGAATTGAATAGAGGATTGGGAAAAAAAAAAGAAGAAAAATCAGCCACATAATCCATCATGCTCTGAGGCCAAGTCAGGATTATTCCCCAAAGTATTATCGCTGTGCGGGACTCATTTGGTTTGCATGTTAAATGACATCGTGATATTTTTCTGTGTTTTAGCATTACACGGACTGACTGGAGCAGCTAACGAATTCGTGATGTTATTGTGATTCCTTCTGGAGACATGTGAGACTTTGCTGCTTTTCTTTCAGCACTCAGCACTGCAGGATGCCGTGTTATGGATGAGACAGCTCCGGTGACACCAAGCAATAGTGGGAAGCACACATGGTCTGGAGCGGTTAAGCACCAAGGAAGTTCATCCTGGGCAGAGATGAAGGCAAATCCATTGATCTAAAAGGAAAGAAGTTACATGATGGGGAGGACAGATTGGCATTGTTAGTAATAAACCAAATTACAGAGACCTGATGGCATAATTCATGCATCTGGAAAACTGGTATCAAATGTCTAGCTGGTTTGGGAAGGACAGGCAGGGAAAAAGCTGGAGATAAAACTTTTTGAAAAATGATGTAACCCTGTGCCGACATCCCTAAACAGAGGGAGACAGACCTGTGCAAGGTCACTGCGTAGCAGTATATAAACACGAGGAAAACCCAGGAACCCCGAAAAGCCATGGCTCAGCAGATATATGCTGGAAAAGGAATACAGCAGGAGGCAAACCCTCTGAGAAAGTCTTGGACAGCAGGTGGGGGCAACTTTTGGACACAGCAGGTGACGTACAGCTGGAAGACAACCACAGATGACATCAAACACAGCTCAGGGACACCCAGTGCCACAGCCACCTTGACTCGCTACGGTAGGTTCGCAGTTCATGGACCTGAGGACATCAAATCCACCTGAGGAGCTCAACTATGGGCTCCAGACCCCTGTAGCTGCTCAGACCATGGTAGAAGGATGATAGGTGGATTTGGGGATCTTTCTACATTTTGGTTTTATCTGCATCAAGTACAGGTCAGTTTCTATTCTAGGCAGTAGAGCAGGAGGTTGGAGATAGGTAGGATTATCAGTAACACATGATGAAATCCTTACGTTTGTTCTGCTGAACAGGCTGGAGGATCATCCCCAGTTTGGGGCAGTACCCTTCAAGGTGTGGAGCGCCTGGAGAAAGCCCAGAAGAGAGCAAGAACACAACCTACAGGAAAATATGGACATTCAGTCCGGAGAAGGGAGACCTAACAGTCTTCAACAGGTAAATTATCTACAGAGGAAAGGAGTAAATAGTCCTTGGTGCCCACGGAGAGCAAAAAGCTGATTTTCTGCTGCTGGTGGGAAGAGGTGTAGTTGAACAGGACAAGTCTAGCCTGTCCGAAAAGAAAAATAAAAGGTTATCATCAGAGCCACTGGACTGGCCACACTCCCCTGCTGTGGCTGTCGTCCTCAGGAGCACTTTTGGGAAGCAGTCCTGAACCAAAGGAAGGGAAATTAGCCCCGATTTCTCGCCAGTCACCCCCCTGCCACGGACTGTTTCCTCCCCCATAAGACGGGGGCAGCCACAGGGCCAGGCCACCATCCAAACTGGGTCGAATTCGGGGGCAGGCGGAGAGGACCTGGCCCTCAAAGCGCGTCTGATCGACCCCGTTTTGGGTCGCTGCTCACAAAGTCCCAGCACTGGTTTGCCAAGGCCTGGAAACAGACCCAAAAATGGCAGGTTTTATCTCAAAATGCTGCTTTTACCCCAAAGATGGAGCAGTTTCGCTGAGGCAGCCGTGCCCGCAGCAAGGCCGGCGGTGGGATCCACGCCTGGCACACGCCGTGGACAGTTAAGCCCCGCCCTCGATTTGCATAAGCCCCACCCATTTTGACCGAGCAATCTCCCATTCACCCCCAGCCCCACCCCGATTCTCCACAAGCCCCGCCCCAATTCCCACAGGCCCCGCCTCTACCCACCCTAAGCCCGCCTCCGCCTCGCAACAAGCCCCGCCTCAGCGTCTTGCAAGCCCCGCCCCCGGCTCGCCCCAAGACCTGCCCCAATCCCCTCAGCTCCGCCCTCTTCCGCTTAAGCCCCGCCCCTTCCCTTGTCTCACACCCCGTCCACCCGCGCGCGCAGCCGTTCTCGCTCCCGCGCGCCTTCTCTCGCGAGATCTCGTCCCGGAAGTAGCACCTGTCCTAGCGGAAGCGGGCGGGCCGGCCCGTCGGTGGCGGTGAGCGCCGTTACTCTCGGGCCGCCATGCTGCTGCGGCTGCTCTTGCTGCTCTTAGCGCTCTGCGCCGCCGCCCGGGCCGAAGGTGAGAGGCCGGCGGAGGGCGGCTGGGGCGGCCCTGGGGTGCCCGGGGCGGGGGAAGGCGGTGAGAGGGGTGTGTGGCCGGGGGAGCCACGGCGGGGGTTGCTGGGCGAAACCGGCGGCGGGGAGGGCCGCGGCCCGGGGCGGGGGGTCGCTGGGGGGGAGCGGTTGGGCTGGGCGCTCGGCAGTGCCGGGGAACGGGAGGAGCGAAGCCAGAGCAGCGCTCGCCCTCGGGCCTGGGCTGGTTTAGGGAGGCTCTTCTGCCGCTGGGCCCCTCCTGCGTGTGGTGGGAGTCCCGGGGGGGGGGGGTGGGCTCCCTCGGGGGCAGCCTGCCGCCGGGCTTGTTCCCCTCACCTGTCTCCCTTGCGGGGGAGTTTCCTTCCGCTTTTGGCAGCGGTGGGGCTGCGTTGGCCGGGGAGGTGTCTCAGCCAGCCAGGCATGCTGCTTACACCGACTGCAGGGGTGGGCGGTGACTGTGAGCTCTGTGTGTTTGCTGACAGCTGAGGAGCAGAAGACAGACCAAAGGGAGTCCAGCAAAATGTCGGCAGACACTGGGAGATCCCTCCAGCTTGGAGCACCAGGAAATGGCCAGGAAACCCAGGGGGATGAGCACCTGGATGAGTCCAGAAGGAACAGAGAGCCGCGCTCTGTATCAGATCTACCCAGCGAGGAAAAGTCTAAAACGAACACAAATAACAGAGAGACGACGGATAAGGAGCAGAAAGACATGGATGAGTCTGGCCGCAATAGCAGCCCAGAGAAGCAGACCGATGGCCAAGACAGTAACACAATAACCACCAACAAACAAGGCAGCAGCACTGGTAGCCAGGCCAACAGCCAGCCTAGCAACCCCAGTAACGGAGCTGGCAACAACCAGGAGCAGGGCAGCAACCAGCAGCAGGGCAACAACCCAGGCAGCAACGGTGGGAAGCAGGGCAACGACCAGGACAGCAACAACAAGAATGATGACAACAACCGGGACAGCAGCAACAAGAACCAGGGTGACAACCAGGACAGCAATAACAAGGACCAGGGCAAAAACCGGGACAGCAGCGAGAAGAACGGGGAGAACAACGGGGACAGCAACAAGAAGAACGGGGAGAACAACGGGGACAGCAACAAGAAGAACGGGGAGAACAACGAGGACAGCAACAAGAAGAACGGGGACAACACCACAAACAGGGAGAACAACAGGGACAGCAACAACCAGAACAAGGACAACAATGGGGACAGCAGCGACAAGAACCAGGGTGACAACCAGGTCGGTGATAACAAGGACCAGGGTGACAACCGGGACAGCAACAACAAGAACAAGGACAACAACGAGAATGAAAGCAACAACCGGGACAGCAGCAAGAAGAACGAGGACAACAACCAGGACAGCAGCAAGAAGAACGAGGACAACAACCAGGACAGCAGCAAGAAGAACGAGGACAGGAACAACAAGAACGGGGAGAACAACGGGGACAGCAACAACAAGAACGGAGACAACAACGGGGACAGCAACAACAAGAACGGAGACAACAACGGGGACAGCAACAACAAGAACGAGGACAACAACCGGGTCAGCAACAACAACAACCAGGGCAACAACCAGGGCAGCAATAATAAGGACCAGGATGACAACTGGAACAGCAACAACCAGGACCAGGGCAGCGACGCAAACCAGACTAACAACCAGCGCAGCAAAACCGGGAACCAGGAAAGCAACATCGAGAACCAGAACAACAACAAGAACCAGGGCAGCAATGGCAATAACCAGGTTGACAACCAGGCTAATCAAGTGGGCTCACTGAAAGATAAAAATGGATTACTACAGTCAACTTCCTCCGCTACTGAAGGCAACAGATTTTCAGACAATGAAGAAGGCACCAGAGAGGAAGAGGATGAGGCTAAAAAAGGCAGCGATGCCTCCTCCTTTAATAAGGAGAGAGAGAAGAGCGTTCCTTCTCCCCCCAGGGACCAGTCGGAGAGCAGCCACTTCTTCGCCTACCTGGTGACCACAGCTATTATTGTTGCTGCCTTATACATCGCGTATCACAACAAACGCAAGGTGAGTGGCTGTGCTCCTTACCCAGGCTCTCGACGTCTCCCCTGTGGTTTAGGAGCTTCCTTTCTTCTTGCTGCAGATTGGGACCTGCTTGGTTGAAGACCTTTCCCCTCACCCTGACTTTTGCTTCTCACCAATATCTCCCCCTTGCTGCATGGTGTGGGTTTGATTAATATTAATTTGAGCCTCGGTCTCAACAGCTTTGGGAGGAGCAGAGAGGGTGTTGTAACTAGGAAAGGGCTCAGATCTCTGGAAATTGGGTAGCTTCAGCTCTGGTGGTTATTTGCAGCTGAGAGAGGTGAAAAGGAAAAGATGTGTGAAGTTACCCTGTATTTTGCTCGATCACAATGAGTTTTCTATAGCAGGTTGCAGAAGACTTGTCCTTAAATAGTCTTGCATGGGATGATGTAACTCAAATGCTCTTTCGCTGTTTTTTTTGTTCCTCCTGCAAAGCTATTTTTGAGGTAGGAGAAAGAGAACAAATTCTTATTTTTGTTCTGCATGTGAGGCAAACCTCATTATCACCTGCTTTCAATCCTAGCTGGGTTTAAATATTGGCATTTATCTGAGTGCTTTTTCAAATGAAGTGTGGTCACTAGAAGGAGTTAAGTGAAGCTGGTCTTTGGCCCATTAGAAAGTGCCTGCGTTTGAAGTGAGAAAGAGCTTACTTGCTTACTACTGTCCCACTCACCTTGTCCCCACTTCTTTCTCCAAAGATCATTGCTTTTGCTCTGGAAGGGAAAAGGTCGAAAAGTGGTCGACGGCCCAAATCTGGTGATTATCAGAGACTGGATCAAAAGGTAAGATCTACCTGAAACGGGTGCTGCCTCACCCCGGGAGCCGGGCAGGCTGAGAGAAGGGGCTGCGGTGCCTGGTGTACACTGTAAATGCGATATATTTGCCATTCACATTAGAAACAGTCACAAAGCCCCTGCTTGGTTGGTATGGAAAGCAGATTTTTTTTTTTTTTTTTTTTTTTTTAGCAAAAACCCCTCTCTTAGTCTGGAAGCAGGGTTTTGCCAGAAAGTGGAAGCAGTATTGTTGAGAAATGATGGCAGAGCTAACACAGGGCAGAAGTTTGTGAGTCTCTAGGTCAGGTGTGCTTAAGAATAGTTTGTCACTGACTCAAATGACTTTTTCAAAGTTTTTAGTGGGAGAAGGGTAGGATGTGGGGAGAAGTCTCCTTCTTCTTCTCCTTGAAACTTTTTTTCACCTGCTGTCCTTGAATTCAGAAGTGTCTGTAGTTATTTTCTGCAGTGGGAAGAGGAGGAAGAAAATAAAAAAAAGTCACCTGAAGCTGAAACTTAGTCTTTCAGAAGGTTGTCAGCATTTGGGGGATCGGTGACGATCCATTTTCAAATGCCATTAGGGATTTTGCATATAAAACTCAAGGCAGTGTCATCCAGCTTGCTTTTGGCTCTGCAGAGGCACTGTGTGCTGTTGGGAGTGGAAGCTCAGTTCTCTCCCTTCCTGAATTGCAGCTGTGTCTGGCTGGGGAAGCTGTCTGAGGGCCACGGAGACAATTTGCCTGCTTGAGCTTCCCTATTTAGTCTCACCTATATTTTGGGAATTTGTTTCCCTTGCCAAGAATTTCCTGACTTGTCCCTGAGGCACAGTAAGGCAGCCAGGCAGTTAGAAAGAGCTTGGTTTTTATTTGAAAGCACATCAGAGATGCTCAGCCCGCTCAAACCCTGATTGTCAGAGTAGAAGAGCAATGCTGAGCTTTCAAATTTTTTTAACTTTTCTTTGTGCCTTTCCAGATCTAGATTCCTCCTCGGATATTCAGCGGAATAATGACAGCTGGCAATGAAAATGCAGGAACACTGGGACACCCACCGACTCCCCTGCTGTAACGCTCTGAGTTGTAGCTGTGCTGCCGTGTTCAGATTTCAGACAACAGGAAGAAGGGGAAATGGTTTTAGTTTTGCACCTGCACCTTGGTAACGTTAAACCTCTCACTTCCTCAAAACATGTTTTTCCTTTCCCAGCTGCCTGAAGATGAACTCGTTTTCCGCTTGGGCATCTGGCTTCTAGCCTGTGACCCAGGAAAAAACAGTCCCCAGCACTTGACAGAACTTTTGTGTCCAAATGAAATGGAATTCGCCATCTACTGTACTGACGTCACCTCTTGGGAGGGGAAAAAAAAAATCTGCCTGCAAAATGAGCCATGTGACTCTTCCCCTTCCAGAGTCATAGAGCTGCCTTTGTAACCAGCACAGTCTTGCTTGAGACACAGACATTCTCCTCTTCTGTCCATTGTATTTGGATGCTAAAGTTCGGAGCGTGACTGATTGCACTAGTTTGGAAATGATCTGCCAAGGACTCTGATTTGATTTGATTTTTTTTCCTCTCTGTGATGAAGACAATGTTAGAGTTTATCATCTAGATTCTCTCTTTCATGCACATCTTTGGAAATGCTGGAGTAGTCTTTGGCCCTTGGGTTGTAGCTTAAATTTCCTCACCCACGTCTTATGCTCCAAGCGGGTCTTTTCCCTCACAATCCCCAGAGTTCAGATGTTTGCACTAAAGGTGACAGTTGCAGTTTGATGCTGTGAAGGAGGGCAGGTTAGGCTTAGAAAGCTTTGTGCCAAATTGCCGCAGTGTAGTTGTAGCAGACTTTGCCTTGGAAGATTGCTTTCCTCCCCCTTGTAAAATGTAGTTATGTGGTAATGTAAAATGTACGGTAAACCTGAAGGGTTTGTGATGAATGAAACTTGCAGTCCTTCAAACCTCTTCCTCAAAAACGCAGTACTGAGGCTCTGGAGTATTCCCCTCCACAGAATAGAGCCTCCATTGGTTGTAGAGCTCGCCACGACTGAGCACTCAGAGTTGGCTCTTGCTGGAGAAGTGCTGCTTTCTTGCCCAGTTGAGAGGCAAGGGGGCTGCTTGTCCCCTGGGTTGCACAAGCCTTGGCAGCGCTGCGCCTGCCGAGCGCCTCTCGCCTTGGGAAACCGTTGTAGCCCACGGCGCGGGCGCCGTCTTTTTCTGCCTGTGAGTCACCACGGGGCATCTTCTCCCCAAGGTCACCTCCTGAGCAGGTGACTGACATATGAAAGGGCTTATTGTATTGCCGGCACAACCTCTTCCTGCTCTTCCATGGCTCTGCCGACCCCGGCTTTGAGAAGTTTTGTGTGGTTGAATGTACACGTTACTGGCTGCTTGTCGCTGAGCTGGTCACTTCGATATTACTGTGGAGCACTTAAACTAGGGCCTGGGACGTACTGGTTATATTTAAGGCTGCAAAATGTGTTGATTCACAAGTTATAGCTGTGAGGTTGTTTTTATTTTTGTAGTTCTACTCCAAAGATGTTTGTTTGAGATGGGACGTTTCTCAAGAGGGCATGAAGTGCCTGCCTGGCTCACGCTTTTGTTTTTTCCAATATGGGCAAAAAAAAATTGGTATGAGGCATCTAGAGCTCTTCACACGGGTACCCATCTTATGCCCAAAGCTTGTGCCAGCCGTACGTGAGTCGCCCTCTCCGTGCACTTGCCGACTGACTGCACAGGAAGAATCCCGGTGGGGTTAACTTCCCTCCAGCTGTCTGCGAAAGCGACTCGGGGGATGAGGCCAGCCTTTTTCCGGCCTTCCCGAGGTTGTGAACAATTGGTAATCTGCCCTGTGGTTGCTAAAGATAGTCATGTTTGACAAGGGCAAAGACATTTCCTTGTCTGGACATGAAAGCTACAGCTGTATTTTTCTTTTCCTAGCGGTTCATTCCCCACATAAGAGGGGAGAAGGGGCTTGACCCTCTCCTAAAAGAAAAATCCTCTTTCTTTTTTTTTCTTTTTGCTGGCTGTTAGCAAGCACAAAGAGTGGGAGAAAGTCCCTCTTGGCTTTAAATAGCTTTCAAGGTTTCCGTAGTAAACTTTTCTGATGCTAAAAGTACTTGCAGAAGCTATTTCGGAGAACAGGAGTGTGAGGTGGAGGGAAGAAAAAGGAAAACAAGTCTGGGAACATAACCCTTGGGGGAAATGTGCCTTCTGAAAAGGGTGGGAACTCCTGCAACAAGACTCCACTGTTTCAGAGATCCCATAGGATAAGTCTGAGGCTCGCTGTTGTGTGGTTGATTTATGGACAGGATGCGGGGTGGGAGGGGGTGCCTTTTGTCTAATGACAGTGGGGGAAAAAAAACATTCCAACATGTGAAATACCATATGCTTCTGAGCTGCTCATTCCTGAATTTTTAGAGTGTGCGCGCTGTTTTCCTGCTTCGTTCTATTTTTTTTAGTTGAAAAATAATTTACAAAGGGTTTTTTTTCACCATCTGCTTGCTTTTCTATCCCGTGAGCTTTTTCAAATGCCTTTCAGTCTTCTGTCGTTCCAAGTTGTGTTGGAAATCCCACCACCGTTACCAGCAGTTAGTTAGCTATTAACAGCAAGCCGAAGGGAGTGAGTTCTTTGGAGAGCAGGACCGTCATACCTCAAACATCAGGCTGGACTGAGCATGAGTGCGTTCATCAGGTTAACGAGGATATACGTCAGGTCTCCGTGGGAGCTGTTGGTTTGCTCAGTGCCTGGCGTGGCTTTGGCAAAACCGAAATGCCCCGTGCCTGGGAAGTGCAGGGTTTGGGGAGAGGCAAAGCTCACACCAGGCTAAATTGAGGGGACTTGCCCCTAAATCTCCTCCTGTCCAGCAGTTCCCAAGGGTGGCGTGTTTCTGGCAACAGTCACTGTAATTGTCCAAGCTGTGTGAAACCTCTGGGAATGACTCCCAGTTTGTTGATTTTTATGGTATTTAAATTTATGCAATGTGTTTCAAATGGGTCAAGGTGCATGTAACCTTTTCCCTTTGGACAAAACATGTTTTTTGAACGGATGGTATCTGTCGGTACATAGGGTTTTTTGCCAAATGTTACTACTTTTAGGCCAGCTGCCTTGCCGGTTTGATTCAGCAAATGTTTTTTTTTCTGCTGCAGTGAAATGCAACTTGCTTTGAAGGATCAGAATTTTTATATTTCTTTGTACTTTTTTTTCTGTGTGGTGAAATCAATAAATGGATTTAAAAATAAGAGCATTGAGTTTTCACTTTTTTTTTGTGTGTGTGTTCTTTGCATGGTCTGCTTTGAAACCTGACGACAAGAGTGCACATTAGTTCCTCTTTCTGGAAAAAAAAAAAAAAAAAAAATTGTTTTAACAAAAACGACACTCTGAGCTGAGTGGTTTGTGTTCAAAGCTTTGTGTGCTCAATTTGCAGACTTGGCCCTTGTGTGACCAACTAACCCTGCAGCCGGAAGGAGCCGAGACAGGTTTCAGCTGAGAGCAGATTTCAAAGGTTTCCAGTCTGCTTCACGATCACCCTGTACCGGCAACCCCGTTCCTCTTGACCAGCTCAGTCCCTCGTACGTGTGGGAGTGAGCAGGGTTATTTAGGACCCGACCTTAAGACAGAGTTTAAACTGCTTTTAATGGCTCAGCTGTGGATCTCTCCTGTTGTATTTCTTCTTTCACCCACAGGGAGGCTCTGAGGAGGATGCAGCCCGGATCCCAGCACAGCCTGCCTCCCCTGAGCAGCAGAGACTGGAAAAGAGCGAGCGCAGTGGTGCCACTTCTGATCCCCCACGGCGAGAGCAGCCTGCGTGGGATGCTGCTGCCAGACCACCTGTGGAAGGGGGAATAGAAGGTGCCGTGATCAACAGCAGATGATGAGGGTGCTTCTGGGTAGCATCTACTGCTGCTTCCTGCAGTAAATGAAAGAAACTTTCTCCTTTTCCCCACTTTTTCCCTAAAAGGAGAAAATCCACCCTCCTGCACTCTCCTCCAACTTGGCTGGACACCAGCTGCCTGGCAGTGAGTGCAAAGGACGGGCTAGGAAAAAGGGAGGGCCACTTGTTTTCCTATTGACAGCATTGCTGAGAGCTTGCGGGGAGGGAAAAATGGTGGAAGTGGGGGATTAAAATGAAAATTCGCCATTCATCTGCACGTGGGTAGTCGGATTGAACGCCCATCCAAGTCTTCCTACAAGGAGACCAGAGTGCCTCTCTGCTGTGTGTCTTTGGGGTGGTTTCCCGAAGAAACAAGAATTACTGAATTGTGCTCCAGAGCTCTTTGAACCCCTTGCCCGCTTCCACCCTGATTTGAGAGTGCTGTAGAGGTCTCAAAGCTATTTTATTCCTACAGGTGGAGATAATGTAGCAGGGAAGGAACAATAATGCAGGTCCCTCAAAGGGAGAGAGGCAGCGGCATGAGCATCTCATCAGGTGTGCTAGGATGCAGTGAATGCCGGGTGTGGGTTGTGTTGGGGTGGCTGCGCCGCACACCTACCTGTGAGTCAAAGTCCAGGAGTGGAAAAAATGCTAAATGAAACCAAAATTACCTGCCAGCTGGGTTGGGCTCTGCTTATCGGAGCTGAATTGCTCAGGGCTATGCTGAGAAATACCAATAGGGCCAGAGTTTATCGGGGAGGCTGTTAGGGTGGAGGCGGTGGAGGTTTAATGCATGAAAATGCATGAGCGCAGGGCGAAACTCAACATGCTTTGATGGAGATCTTCGCCCCTTTAACCCCTTTCTCCCTTGTGCGGCTGTCTGAGGTCCAGTCCCCTGTCTCGCACACCAGGGATGTCCCTGCATTCTGCACAGGAGCCCTTCAGGGTTTTTTATTGATGTGGCTTTTGTGCTTATTATTGGTACCAAAGAGACAATGGGAGGGGAGCACCTTGACCAAATACATGATGTCCATGAGGTGTCCCAGCCCATCCATCCCCTCCACTCATATCCCGGCTGGAGCTTTTCCCTTCTCGCCTTGCTCACCTAAGAAGGAAGCTCGCAAAGACCCAGTTATCCATTGTGAACTCCAAGAGCTACCTTAAGCAAATCCTCCCAGATCTGCTCCCTGACCTCCACTCCAGGTCCCAAGTTAACCCACCAACCTGTAAATCCTGCTAGCTACCCTACTTTTTTTTTTTTTTTTAAAAGCTTTGAATTCTTGAACAGCCTCATGAATAAACAGCTTGAACATGAGGTGATCTCTGCAGCAGGGCAGCAGTATTTTCATTATGGGTAGGGCACCAAGTAAACACAGCAGCTTTGCCTCTCTAAGACAGAAGTCCATGGCCTGTGAAAGTTTGTTTAGATTAAAAAAAACCCAAATGGATGAGATTGCATTTGCAAGGTTGGAGCTCTTTCGTGTAAGAAAATGGGGGAGAAGTAGGTTTATGTCCCCCTCCAGAGCTGTGGGTAGCCGTGGTGTGGGGCTGCTGCCGTAGGGTGTTTGGGTGTCACTGCACCGTCATGTGCTTAAATCAGATGCTTCTGCTCTGCAGAAGGTCCCATGGTAAGATCTGCCCCAGCTGCACTTGGCTTGTTAAAACCTCCCACCGGTAGCTCTGGCACATCCTGGCTTGAGCCGGTCACCTTTCCAGAGGGGTTTTCTTGGTTTTCTTTCTTTGTCTTTTTTTCTCCATGCATGGCAGGGGACTTCTTGCAGCCAAGCTGCTACTCTTCACCCCTTGGGCTTTTCTGAAGAGCTGGCAACTCTCAAACGCCGTCTGCCTCCTCTGCGATGGGTGCCGAGAAGGGGAAGACCTCCTGCAGCAGGTTGGTGACAAAGCAGGGCATCTCCTTGCATCCCTCGTAGGTGCCCCTGGCCTGGCAGCAAAAGGCCACCTCCCAGTTAATGCGGGTCATGAGGCGGTTGAGGGCCAGGTGACGTTCCTCTCCCTCCAGGACCTTGAGCAGGGCCTGGAGGAACATGGATCCAAAGACGTTGAGGAAGGCCACGTAGCCTGCAGAGTGTAAAGGAAGGAGAGCAACGTTGGCTGTGCTGTGGCCCTGTGATGGCAACGTTTCCAAAAGGAAACTTTTTCGGCCGGTGTTGGTGTGTTAGGGGCTTTCCCTTACCTGGGCTGCAGGCGAACATCACAACGGTTTGGGGAGGGATGGAGAGGTAGTCTGAGAAGCAGTCTGGCTCGCAGTCTGGCTCGGGCTCTCCGCTGTCACATTCCACAACCACCCCCTGGTCGAATTCTGCCCCCCGGCAAGCCTGTGGGCAGAACAGTTGTCGTGAGCTTCCCCCTGCTTTGTTCTCTCCCTGTTGTCTGTGTCCAGGGCAAGCCTAAAGCTCCTGGGGTCTTTGGGGGCTCCCTGTGGACCTGTAGCCCCCTCCCCAAGCCAAGCCTACAACCCATCCCATGGTGCAGAGCCCCTCCTAGCTCCCGTTCCCCAAGTCCTACAGCCCCACATGGTTCGTCTCCCATCTCCATACCCTTCCCATCTTATCCGTCCACCATCCTCTTCTCTTCTCATCCATTGCAGCTCAGCTTTTCCAGGCCTCTCTTGCAATGAGCCTAGAGATGGGGCTCCCTCCTCTCTTCTCCATGCATTTCTCCTGAACCTGGTTCCCCTTCTATTTGCATTTACCCCTCCCCTCCATGGAAAATGTGGTGCTGCATGTGCGAACCCAGAAATACACCTGGAAACACAAGAGTCCACTGGGAAGGTGCTGGCAGAGATTCCCCTTGGGGCTCAGCCTGTAGGCAGCCCAGTTCGTGCACAGTCCTTTATTATACATGATGGTTTGGTCTTTCTTGCAGGGATGGAGTACTGGGCTGGTGTTGGGAAGGCACTGGAGAGGGACTAGAGCTCTGAGGGCATGTTTTACACCTACCTGGAGCCACCTCTGCTGTGACATGTTGGTTGGGACCAGACCAAATGGCAGCGGTGGACATCTCCCAGCATTAGGGAGAGGGGAGCATGCCCTCACCTCTCCCCGTGCAAACTCCCCACCGAACACTAGCAGTAAATCCTCGCTCAGGATGTGGCCCGCAGAGATGCCTGCAAGCAAACGGGCTGCAACACCCTGGCACTGAACAGCCCAGAGAGGTGGACGGAGGCCATGGACCGGGAGCCATGGGGACCCAAGAGCCGTGGTAATGCTGAGAGGAAGCAGTCCTTCTCTTCCAGCCTAGGCTCTGGGCACCCTCAGCCCTACGGTGTTTGCTCTACGAGGACGGCGTTCGTCAGCATGAGCACAGCTTTTGCCTGATGATTGAGGTACCCGGACCGGTCTCCGGGTTTGTTGGCTTGCCTGGAGGATGCCCCCGGCTGTCACTGCTTCCTGAACAGCAGCCAAGCCCCTTACCAGAAGAAAACAAATGCTGTGAGTGATTTATACTTGCTTTCAGGTGAAAAAATTTCTGTGTATTTGCATAATGTTTGCAGAGCTCACGCTATCTGCTGGTATCCATCCGGTTGCTGAATTATTTGTTTGTTCAGTGATCTAATCCTCCCTGTCAGATCAGTGTTAGAGCGTACTTCCAGGGCTCCTTTCCTGCAAGGGCATGTTCACACTCCTCTCTGCTTTGCTGCTTGGGAACCAGCTGTGGGCTTTATTTTTTTCCCTACTACATCACCAGTTCACAGCTGGGCTTCTCCCAGCCCTACCCCAGGAGTTTGCTGTGCCCAAATGTCACAGTGATGGGATCTGAAGGCAGTTTTTACTGATTCATCTATATCCTGGTGGTGTCTGGGAGGAATATTTGATCCCAGCAATGTCGTATATCATGGTGAACAATTTGGTTTCAGCACAGGTACTCCAGAGGGTGCAAATCACTGGGAGAAATGCTCCTGTCTGGAGACACTGGGGAAAGGCCAAGGCTGTTTATCAAAGAAGGGCCACATGTATGGGTGATGACAGGCTGCGAGAGGAGTGTCTGCAGTGAGCAAAGAAACCTCAAAATCAGTGAAAGCATGAAAAAAGAGGTCTGGAGGGTTGTGGTGGGAAGCTGGGGAGCGACGAAAGGATCGAGCTCTCACATGGGTGTAGCAAAATCCACAATTAAAACAGACATACCGGCAGCAACCTCAAGCGTCATGCTTGTGCCAGTCTAATTCTGCACAAACTTAGCAAAAAAGGGATCAGACTATCATCCAGTAGCTGTGTTACCTGGATAAAGAAGATTTTGGGTATTTTGGTGAGCACCAGGCACTTCTCTGAGGATAAAATCTGGAAAATCCAGGTCAGTTTAACCGGCTCTGAGTCGCAACCGAATATGACCCCTTCCTTTCCATGGCTGGAGATGACACTCACAAAGTACTCCCCATGCTCGCAGCAGCATTCTGCAACGACACAGCCAAAGCGATGCCTTTGAGCATCGACTCAGGGTGTCATGGAGGGTACTTAGACCGAGAGGTGGGATATGAGAGACAGCTGGGCTTGGGGTAAGATGAGGAGGGGGTTTAGGGGGTGGCAGGGGGATGCATACCTTGCTGGTAAAGGTCTTCTATCTCCTTGGCTGTCTTGTTATGCATCAGCTTCACCTTGTAGTTGAGCCGTGAGAGTATGTTGGAAAGCTTTTCTGCTTCCCTCTTGGCTCCTCTCCGGGTCCCAAACACCACATCACCGTCGCTGCTGCAGAAATCGGTGTTGACGATGACAAGAGCCCGGCTTTGCCTTGGCTGGGACATGCTGGGATGTCCCCTCGGGTGGGTAGGTGGTCTCCAAACCCCCACCGCGCCAGCAGGGAGCTCAGGCTTGTCTAGCGGTGAGCCCTGAGTCCTCCTTCGGGAAGTCCAGGAGAGCATATCCTGCTCCGCTGGCTGACTCAATGCTGGCGCAGCTGATTTTCAAGGGCAAGGCAGGAGCAATGCCCTGTCACCTGCGAGATGGCACCTGGGCATGAGTCATGGGGGTAGGAGAAGGGCCATGGTTCACCCCTGGGTTCGGTGGGCATCGCCGGCTGCAAGAGGGCTGGGCTGGCACTGTCCAGCCTGGAGCATGTGGGGCGTGTGTTAGGAGGAAAAAAAAAAGAGGATTTTGTTGTTGTTGTTTTTTTTTTTTTTCTCCAAAGGAATGGTGGGGGAGGTTGGAGAGTGATGTGGGATGGGAACGCCTGCATTGCAGGAAGCACCAGGAACAACCAGGCGATCCCTCCCTGCCTTTCTCACCCTGTCTCTGAGTCCTGGTTTCCCCGAAAAGCCAGGCAATTCCTGCTTCCCATCGCTAACCCCAGGGAAAACGGCCTCTTCCAGCTTCCCCCACGAGCTCCTCGCAGGGCTTTTCAGACAGTGTTGCTTATTGCCTAACCCTGCTCACTCCCAGCGAGGCGGTAGGCACTTGCCAGCTGGTTTTACCCACTTGGAGTACCCATTTATGGCACTTTTGCAATTATTCCTCCCCAAAAGCAGTCTGTGCTGGTGCAGGATGAGACCCCAGCAACCTGCTCACAAGGATGAATCTCAGCTGCATCCTTTCTCTCCTTCCCTTCCCAAACTTGCTGTCCTGGAGTGTTGAAAAGCAGCCCTCTCGCGTCACCCTAACCCCAGGCCTGCTGATCCCACATCACAGGGCATGAATCACAAGATGCTTGTTATTATTTTATTTATTTCTGGTCTCATGCTTCCCTTCCCATTTGGAGAGGGCTTTGATCGTCTTCGCAAGCTTTTCCCAGCAGACAGAAAGGCTACGCTTTTTTTAATGCTAAAGGAGTGAGTGTTTGCACCATGGCACGTCTCTGAGCGATGGTGGGTAAAGCAGCACCAAAATATCAGCAGCGTCGCAGGGCTGAGGGGCTGCATCACGGTCCTACTCTGCTGCAACAAGGTATGACTTTGAAAGCACTGTACAGCTAGCAAGCACCGCTGCTTTTAAAGAGCTTTAAATCTGGCTTAAATCCCTTCATGCCTGGCCTTGGCCTGCCAGAAGGACCCACTTACTCCACCAACCCATTGAGCCAGGAGCTGGCACCTTCCTAAAGGACCATGCCTGTGAGCCTCACCTGGGCACCTTCATTAAAACACAGCGATGGGACTTGGGTTGGTGTGATTTTTTTTTTCCCCTTGCTGAAATGCAGATGGTGCCTGTCCAGCAGCTTGCAGGGGTTTACCAAACCTGCCTGATGCTGCCCGGACAAGCCTGTGCACGGCCCCATCTTGGGGAGGTGCTGCTTCCTCTGCCTCCGCAACCCCCAGGGCTGCCGAGCCCCACGTGGAGCTTAATGAGCCCAGTGAAGCTTCAGGAGCCCAACTCGATGCCAAAGCTGCCGTCTGAAAGGGGGAAAGCATCCCCATGGGGCTTGCTCCCCTTGACCCAGCAGGTCTGGGGGTTGCAGGTGAAGGTTGATGCTCTTCCGATTGTCCAGGCAGCTCTCGGACACTGGGGGGCATCAAGTGACCATGGGTGGTGTTAGTAGAAGCTGTTGTGTTTTGCCTTCTGGTGCAGCCTGGTTTTTGGGGTTGCCTTGACTTCTCTCCTGGCCACTGCTGCACACGGCAGCTCTTGGAGCACCTCTTCCCTGTGCTGGGAGGAGAGTTTTGCCCTCAAAAGGGCAGCCAGGGATCAGCGCTGGCTTTTACTCGCTAGTGGTGGATGTTGTGGTAGAAGGAGGTGAGCTCTAGGTGGGTAAGGTCCAAGGCAAGCTGGCTGGAAATGGGAATGGCGTCTTCCTGGGCTGTAATCCTTTGGCTTCGTGTTAGAGAAGGATGTGCTACAGGCGATTTACAGCAGAAAATAAGGGGGTGATCCGGTGGGCTGGGGGGAAAGGGAGGTCCTGGCTGGTGAGACAGCAGGCGTTAGTCCCTCTTCTTAGCATCGGTAGCCTGCGTGTGCTTTTTCAGCCGTGCCACGTCAACGTAGATGTTGCGCTTGAGGACAGCGCTGGCGCAGATGAAGGCTCCTTGCAGGGCTCCCACGAAGCCGCCCAGGCACAAATCCTGTCCTGGAAGAGAGTGGAAAACAGTGATGGCAGTGGCTGTGGTGGGGACCTGTGGGCAGCCTGCGCTCTCTGTTCCCAACTGACCCTCAATGCTGTTGGACATCACCATCGCCATCCATCATCTGCCCTCCCCACCCTCCAGCTTCCCACACGCCATCCCTTGGGTTTGAACCCATTAAACCCCACCGTTTGACCCCTTCCTTCTCCCCAGCAGGGAAAGGGTCTCATGCTGCGCAGCTAAAATAAATCAGCGCTGGGCAAGGAGACAATGTACAGGAGCTGGAGGAGGCACAGCCCTTTCCTCCTCCTGTTGGGACCATGCAGCTCCACTTAGACATGCTCCAGCGGCTCTTGGATTGCCCCATGGCACGGCAGCAGCTTGTCCCCTTATTTCATTGAAGGATTGAAGGTTTTCTCCCCCAGTATCCTGCTTCCCCAGAGGTGTCCTAATCTGAAAGCATGGTGTCTGGGTGGTGGCCATGGTACCTGTCAGGTAGAGGTTGGGGACAGCCGTCTGTGCTCTCACGGTAGCAATGGCTTCGGCTTGCAGGCGGGCGATGCTGTGGTCAATGCCGTAGATCTCGCCCTTGGGGCTGGCGATGTAGTGCTGGTTGGTGAGGGGCGTCCCTCCAGAGATGTACTCGATCTGGGGGGGACAAGGGGACAACGTGGTCTGCCTGGGGTAGGCGTGATGGTGTGGGGTGTCACACTGTGCTCCAGAAAGCTGTTTTCTTGGGGTACAGGCTGCAACGGGTTTCCTTGCAGACCGTTGGGTCGTGGTTCTGGCCAAGTTTGGTCCCAGGATGGTCCTGGAGGATCATTGTACCCCCAGCTTGCACCATGTGTGGTCAGGAGGCAGCAGCGATGGTTTGGTGCTGGACCTTATGTCCAGCAGACCCAGACCCTGCTCCTATGTTTGGAGGATGGGCCTGGGTAGACGGGACCCAGGAGAGGAACTGGAGGACCTGCAAACCCCAGGTTTCCTCACCCTGTCCTCAATGCGAGGGTAGAGCTTGAAGACAACCTGCATGATGGTGTCCACAAAGGTCTTCTTCAACTCCTCATAATCATCTCCCCGTTTTTTGACCTGCTCATCCTTCCACTCCTCAAACCACTCATATTTGGTGAAGGTCACGATGGCCAGGGTGGATTTACCTGCAGCAGGACAAGGTCGGGGCGGTTGTCCCTCTGACCACCCTCATGCCACCCTTTCCTTGCCACAAACCCAACCCTCCCCATGCAAATCCTTGGGATGTCCCCAGGTCTCTGTGGTCCCATATCCTTCGTCCAGTTATCTTGAAGACCGCTTTCCATGAGCAACCTGCTCAGCAGCTTTGATCATGGCTATTTTAGGAGAAACTCCTCACTTGCAGTCATCAAACAAACCAAACCCCAGCAAGAGTTTTCAAGCTGCTCACAAGTGTTCATGGTTGGGCTTCAGCCTTTACCTGGGTGCCTTGTTTCCCAGGTGGGGTCCTTGGCCGATGGGCAGGTGACAAATATGACAGGGATGTTCTTGGCAGCTGCTTCTCTGGAAGAAGCCAGGTAGCGATTCATTCTGCAGAGAGATGCAAGGGTTTGGGTGGGTTTTGGTGAAAACCTTTCCCTGAATACTTGTTATGGCCAAATCCCCGTGCAGCAAGGCTCTGCCAAGAGCATTTTCTGAGTCACCACCCATCTCCTTATGCTTAAAGAAGCACGTCTGAGGTGAAGCCCAACCTACATTTCATCCAGGTCATTTCCTGGGTACATGAAGTAGTTGGTGGGCTCCAGCCCCAGCTCTTCCCTTGAGCCATTAAGACCTACGAAGACGGTGAAACCCCCTTCGCCGTGTGTTGCCATGCGAAGCTGAGACTGGATCTCTGTGATACGGAGGAAAGAAGAGGAAAATTAGTATTTTCTGGGATCCTCAGCTAGAGAGGTGATTTCTCCTAGAAGAAGCCCTCATATCTACGTTGCTCCCATGTTAGCTTATAAAACTGGTTTATCTCAAAACACCCCATGTGTGCTCAAGGGGTGGGACAGCAACTCCTGCAAACTCTAAGGAAGGCAGTGGCACTGCGATTTACTATAGGGGATGGTTTAGGGTACCCTTGGCTTGAGCTTTTGCTGGATTTAATGACCTTCTCAGATTCAAATGCGCTCCTGCTCTGCAAACATTGAATGGTTGTAGACCAGGACCATAGCATTGCACAGAAAGCTTCCACCCAACCATGCCCACTTCCACCCAGCCATGCCCCTTCCCACCCAGCCATGCCTCTTCCAAAGCAGCAACTAGATTTTGTGACAGCACTAAACCCAACTTCACATGGACTTTTCACCAACTTTCACAAGTTCTGGGGCACTATGCTGTGGTTTTTTGGGAAACTGAGCAGCAAGCCAGGGCTTTACTAACTGTGGCTGGTTTTGGCAAACTAATTTAGGCTTGATTAAAAACCCTGCAAAGAAACATGTGGCCAGTGATGGTTTTGAATGCTGCGACACGAGCCATGGGGTTTTGCTGATTTCTAAGAAATAATTATTAAGAAGCCAGTTTCTCAGGGTGTTGCTCAGAGGGGGATTAATGCCATAACCCCAATGAAACCCAACACTGCCATTATACCAGGCAACGCCCGCGCCTCCGCCGGCAGGAGCCGTTCGTAGGTGTTGAAGATCCCAGCATCCGAAATGATAACAGGAGCAAAGATGTTCACCAAATCTTGGCCTTTCTTGACGCTCACACCTGGAAGGGAAAGGTGAGGTGGGGAGGAATGGCTTGGTTAAAAAGCAACACCATGACGGGGAGAAGCCACGTGTGCCCCATCCTGTGCCGGCACTCACCGCAGGCTTTGCCCTGGGCGTCCAGCAGGATCGTCTGCACTGGTGCCTTTCCAAACACATTTCCTCCAGCTTTCCGGATAACGGGAATGATGTGGAAGGCAATTTCCCCGGCCCCCCCTTTGGGGTACCACGCGCCGTGGAGGAAGTGGTTCACCAGGATGCTGTGCATGGAGAAGCTGGCCTTCGAGGGGACCACGCCTGAAAAAAGGGGCAGCTTAAGATGGGTTTGTGGTGAATCGTGGTTTTGTGGCTTATCCTGAAGTTTTTAGGATGAAGAATGCCTTGCCCTCGGCTGGACGCGATGCTGTAAGAAAGGATGGAGTGAGAAACGATGGGTCATCAGTACGCGGAGGACCAGGGAGGGCATCAGACGTGGGTGGCAAAGCCCGTGGCTCTTTTGCAACTGGGGGCCACAAGCAACCCCCAGGGCGGATGGGAGGAAGGGAAGGGGAAGGCTCAAGGCGAAAGTGTTACGGCGAGGCCAGGGTGGTGCATGCCAGCGCAAGGTCAAGGGTGGGTAGATGTTCCTTTGTGTAAGAGGAGTGATGCTGCCACGCTGTGAAGCTGAAGGATGCGGAGGGAAAGAGATGAAAGCGAGCAACAGGGACGCGGGGACAACCAGCTGCTGGCTTGGGGACAAGGATGCTGGCAGAGCATCCATGCACGCAGCATCCCTCACCTGCAAACCGCATAGCCATCACCCTTATAAAAGCAAAGAAAAAAGGTGTTTCTTGCATTTTTTTTGTTCCTAAAGGGTTTAACTTCACCTCCATGGCGCCCTGGAGCCTCCTGGCTACCTACCGTAGGTGGGGAAGATGTAGCTGAAGACGGCCCTGAGCTCGCGGTTGGTGGTGAGACCGTCCACCACCTCCTTCAGGCTGCGTGATGCCAGCCGGCAGAAGGGGCTGAGCCATGGCAGCAGCCCCGAGCGGCACAGAAGCGTGGCCAGCACCCGGGGGATCATTTTCAAGACACCCACCAGCATGGTCCCTCTGCCGACACTCTGCAGGAGGGGAGGATGTTGCTGAGCATCTGCCACCGGGGGGGCTGCGGACAACCCCAGGGTGGGCTGGAAAGATGCTCAAAAGCATCTTTTTCCCCTTAAATTGATTGCTTGGCCAGCAGAGAGGTGACAGCATCTCTTAAGAGCCACATCCCAGTGAGGTGCGGGCAAGGTGAGTGCTTCTTCCCCCAAGAAGCTCCCCTGCAGCGCAGGCTCCCAGCTTTTGCGGTAGTTTTGAAGCATAATTAATGTTAATTTAGCACTGTTTTGATAACGATTGCAATCACCCCACCGGCCGGGAGGTCCTGGAGCATCATCCCATGGTGCTCAGGGAGGGGGTGTGTGTCAGGTCTCATGGGGGTCCCAGCACATCCCGTGGGACCACAAGCATCCACGGGGAGTGGGGTTACAACTCTGGGTGCAATGCCGGGTTTTTGAGGCAGAAAAGGGAGATTTTTTTATGTGTTTCTCAATGCTTTTGGAGCCGGGTGGGGGCGGGTTGTGAAAGCCGCTATTCTCTGCAGTTGCCCAATATCTGGGTGTCGGGGGGGGAGTGGGAATTTCCCCTCCTTGCTTGACCCCCGCAGAGAGGGACCAGAGCCAAAAAAATCCCCCCATCCCCTCCCTGCGGCGAAGCCAAAGCACTCTCTACCTTCACCAGCCGCTCAAACTCATCAATAGCGGCCCCCTCCCCGGGAAACTGCTCCTTCAGGCCTTGGAAATATTCCTCCTTCCCCGAATAGATGCGATACGTCCTGCCGCTGCCGGGCTCCCCCAAAACCACAGTGTCGTAGACGGCCGGTAGCTGAGCCCACTCCAGCTGCCCCTCCGTCAGCTGGTCCACCATGAAACGGATGATGGAGCCCTCCTGCATCTGCCCCACATAGTGGATACCTGGAAGATATATTTTTGGTTTATTTCGGGGGTTTTTTTCCTTTTTTTTTTTTACATCCCATCACATACCCCTGGCATGCACAGGACCCTCCTCTTATTTCTCCACCCCCACCCCAGCAGCTCTGTATGGAGGGAAAAGGGAAAAAAGCTGGGAAACACCCGCCTTCCACTTTAGGTCAAAGGGAAAACCAAGCGCTCGCTGTCGTGTTTTTAAGCAGCTTTTAGGAATTTTGTTAAACATTGATATTTTTCCTTTCTGTATTGCCGTAAATAATTAATCCTGTGCAGTTCAAGGGATGTACGGAGCTGGACTTTGTCTTGCTGGAAGGAGTTTGCCAAGGGAGATGTGTATGGGAAATTCTATAGGGGCTGAGCTGGATACGGGGAATTTTATAGGGTTTTGGCATTACAGCGACCGGGCGCGACCGGCAGCACCTCGTCCGTCAGCAGGAGGATTTTAGGGCAAGGGAAGGTGTGTGATACCACATCGCTCAGGCAGAAAAAGCGCTTGTATAACGCGGGGCGGGTGCTGGGGATGCCCGCTCTGGGTCCCCACGGGTGTTTTTGTTGCAATTCCCACCACGGTCATCCCCCACCTCTCCCCAGTGCCCCCACCCTGTGGCTGAGCCCACCACCACCACCTTTGAGCCAGAGGTGAATCTGGGACCCCAAATGCCAGCGGGGGCCGTACCGGTGTCAAACTCGAAGCCCTTCTCGCTGAAGGTGTGGCAGCAGCCCCCCAGCTTCCCGTGCTGCTCCAGCACCAGCACCCGCTTGCCCGCCTTCGCCAGCAGCGCGGCAGCTGCCAGGCCCCCGATGCCGCTGCCCACCACGATGGCATCGAGCCCCTCGGGGACTTTATCTGCTGAGAAAACTGGGGGGGGGGGGGCGGCATCCTCAGCGGTGGGATGTGGCACCCCCCCGAGTGGGCGCACGGTACCCGGCGGGTGACCACGAAACCTTGCTGGGGGACGATGCCACCCCTGGGGGGGGTGATGCCACCCTGGGGGATGATGCCACTTTGGGGCGGTCATGCTGCCCCAGTGGGTGATGCCGTGCTGGGGGGGTGATGCCAACCCGGGGGGTGATGCCATGCTGGAGGAAGATGCTGTGCTGGGGGGGGGTTATGCCACCCTGGGGGGTGATACCACTTTGGGGGGGTCATGCTGCCTGAGGGAATGATGCCATGATGCTGGGGGGGGTGATGCCAACCCGGGGGGTGCTGCTGCACGGCGGGGGGGGGTGTGTGTGGATGCTGGCCCTTGGGGGGGTGATGCCACCTCGTTGGGTGATGCCGCACCGGGTGCAGATGCCACTTTGGGGGGGTCACGCTGCCCCAGGGGGTGATGCCGTGCTGGGGGGAAGATGCCACCCACCGCAGTGGGTGATGCTGTGCCAGTGGGTGGTGCCACCCTGGGGGGTTAATGCCGCCCCGGGGGGTGATGCCGCCCCGACGGAGCTCGGGGGGGGGGGGGTGTCCCGCGGAGGTGGGGGAGCCCCGTACCTGTCTTGACGACCGTCCTGCGGGCAGCCTTGTCGGTGACGAGCGGGGCGGGCGGGCGGCGGGTATCGGCGGCGAAGGGGCTGGGGCCGCCTCCCGCCCCCCATGGGAACCGGGCGAGGAGGAGGAGGAGGAGGGCGAGGAAGAGCAGCGCGTACAGCCACATGGCGCTGCGCCCGTCTGCCGCCGCGGCCCCGAGGGCAGCCCCGCTCCGCCCCGCCGGGAACGGGCGGGCGGCACCGGAACGGCCCGGGGCGGGCTGGGAGCTGGCACCGGGCACTGGGAGCTGGCACCGGGAGCTGGCACCGGGCACTGGGAGCTGGCACCGGGCACTGGGAGCCAGTACCGGGCACTGGGAGATGGAACCGGGCACTGGGAGCTGGAACCGGGCACTGGGAGCTGGCACCGGGAGCTGGAACCGGGCACTGGGAGATGATGGCACCGGGCACTGGGGGATGGCACTGGGAGCTGGGAGCTGGCACAGGACACTGGGAGCCACTACCGGGCACCGGGAGCTGGTACCGGGCACTGAGAGCTAGCACGAGACACTGGGAGCCGGTACCGGGCACTGGGAGCTGGCACCGGACACTGGGAGCCGGCACTGGTCCCTGCCCCCCGAGCCCCAGCAGCCCCGCCCCGCCCCGCGGTCGCGTTCCCCGCTGTCTGACCCTCCCGCGCCGCCGTCGGCCGCCCCGCGCGGCGCCTGCCGGGTTCTGTAGTCTCATGTGTTTCCGGAGGGGGCGCGGACTACGGCTCCCGGCGTGCAGCGCGGCCGCGCCTGCGCACTGCGCGGCAGCGGAGCTGGCCCGGCGGGCGGGCCGGGAGGCCCCGCCGCCGCTTCCGGTGGGCGCGGGGTCAAAGGGCGGCGGGTCCAAGGGTGGAGCGGCCCGGTGGGGCGGGAGGGTAATGGTCGGGGACCGGGAACGGGCGGGGGCCGTGGGAAGGGGCGCCCCGGGGCTGGGCCGCAGGAGAGGCCTGAGGCCTCCAGAGGGGCTGGGGGGGTCCCTCAGGGGCCGTCACCCCCCCGGGGCCACCGGGTCCCACTGCCTGAGGCTCCGCTGCGGCTCCCGCCGAGGAGGGGGAGGCCGCCTTCTTCCCCGCAGGGCATGAGCGGAGGCACCGGAGCCTCGGAGCGGCCTGAGGAGCGGCACCGTTCCCCCCCGCCCGGCAAGTCCCTCCCCGTGCGTGTCAGGCCTGAGCCCTGCCCCTCGCTGTGCCCCCCTTCCGCTGCCCCGGCGGCACCCCGCCGTGCCCCGGCGGCACCCCGCCGTGCCCCGGCCTCTGGGCAGCACCCTTCGGTGTCAAGCAGCTTCCCCCCCCTCCCCGCTATAGTTTTATTTCTCTGTTAATGTCCGTATAAAATGAGCTTTTGGGGTACCGAGAGCGATCTTGCCGTTACCTGAGCTGGTAACGCAACAAAAAAACGTGCCCAAAGGGGTCTGAGCTGCTCTCACGCCCTTCCAGCTGGCTGGCACGGTCCTGAGCCCGTGAGCAGAGTACAGGGTCAGTTCCCTGAGGGAAGAGCTTAGGGTTTTGGGGTTCTCTGGGGAGCGGTTGGTTCTTTGGGTTTGTTCTGGTGGGTGACGGTTGCATCTCTGTCTCTGCTTAGATCTCGGCTCTGAGGCAAAATGGTCTCCTGCAGGCTCTCGTGCGGGAAGTGGGGCAGCCTGCGGGCACCGGTAATCTTTTCCTCTGCTTCCTTCATATTGATCTCGTTGTTTCCTGGTGGGGGAAACGCCTGGGGAGCCCGAAGGGAGCCCGTGGAACCCAGCACTGGGCTCACAGGTAAAGCTGTCTGGCTCCAGCTTGGCGAAGCCTTAGCCTCGCTTTGTCCCATATTTGCCGAAGAGAAACCTCGCAGCATCTTGGGGGATTCTGATGGGGGTTTCTTCCCCAGGAAAGGGGAAATCTGCCTGGAGATGTCCTGAGCAGTGCTGGGGAAGGGAGCAAACAACCTCCCAGGGCCTCCCAACCAACTCTAACCTCTAGCGTGCCTTTCTTCCAGCAGAAATCAGTGAGGAGCTGCGTCAAGCCCAGGAAGAATGGGAGGCTGTGGAAGAGATACAGTCAGGTACGGCTGGTGCCAGGGATAATGGGGATCATTACAGAGTTGGACAGAGAAGGTAGGGGAAGGGCAGGGGAAGGGACCTGGGTCCCAGAGGGCAGGAGCAGGTGGGTGTACAGCTGGGGGGGATTACATGGCGATGGGGAGAGAGCTGGGGAAAGGGCTGGAGGGAGATGGAGGGAGCAGGACACCCGCTACCTTCCCCCAGCTCACCAAGTCTTCGGCCTCCTGCCATGCCAGAAGCTGCGAGTGAGCTCCCCATGCTGGAACAGCCCCTCTGACCTGAGGCAGGAGCTCGTTTCGGCACCAGGAAGCTGGAGCGGAGGAGCAGGGCTCACGCTGGGACAGGGGGCTAACCCTGTTGTCTCCTTCCCTGCAGGGCTGGGCGGGACGTCAGCCAGTGCCGCACCCCCAATCTCCTTCAATGAAGCGCTGCAGTACTTCCAGACAGCTGACCTCTCTGAGTGCAGGGTACGGGCAGGGCCCCGCACTCTCGCCCTCTCTCAGGGGTAGTTTTAGTAAGTAGGAGAGGGGAGCGTGGTGGGAGAAGCACAGTGCTCCCCTTTTTCCCTTCCACCTTCCCTCGGCTTGGCTCTTCACGTGGTCCCATCCCTCCCGGCTCGCCCACGGGTTTCTCTCCTGCCCGATTCCTCGAGGGACCAGCCCTGATCGTTTCTTTGCATGTCTTCTCCTCTGCAGAAGAAAGTCCGGGCAACAGTGCGCAGGCAAGGCCTGGCTGCTCTGGTTCGCTTCCTCTTTGGCCCTCCCCGGCTCCAGCCGCAACTGCAGGGAGAGCGGGAGCTGGCTCTGGCCATAGCGCAGTGTGAGTGTCCCTTCCACCCCAACGCGAGCCGCTGGCCTGGCCGACATCACCTTTATCGTGAGAGCTTTGTGGGGGGGCTCAGGGGTTTTGTGGGGTCTCTGCCCGCTTATCCCGTGGCAGCTGCTTGTCCCAAAGGATGCATTCTCCATCTCCTTTGCTCCCTTGCTGCAGACATACTCACTTCTAGTGGGAAACAATGGATCTCTTGACCCCTTTCTGTCATGTCACAGTAGCCGTTCCACATGTACACCTTGACGTGGCACTGGGCAGGTACTCCATGGCTCTACAGCCCCTCCTGCTCCTCGTTTCATGACCACAGCAAACGAGATGTGAATCTTACTGGTGCCTTGGTGTGGTGTGTGTCATGTCTGGCTGTCCCATGGTGGATCACACGTGCTGAGCACGTGGAAGCTCCTCGCCTGTGGTTCCCTGGGCGGTGCTGCTTTGGCCAGCAAAACTTCACATGATGCCGGAATTATTCATTCCCCCCACGCTCATACAAATGCAGTCGTATTAGTTGTGTTTCTGCACCTCTAATACATTTTCCTCTCCTTCCCTTCTCCCCTCCAGCAGGATAAACACAGCCAGAACATTCTCCTTGTCACCATAAGCCATTCTCAGCTGCGGGATTTCATTTCCAGCTGGGCTCTGGCTTTACCCTGCAGCTGGTGGTGGTTTCTTTCCCTGTCATGTCTCTGTGCCAGTGCTTGAGGGCAGTGGGGCAGGGATGCTGAGGGGTGTTTTTTAGGTGCTAAGGGGTGTTTTCTCTCCACCAGGTGGTTTGGATGATAATGAGAGAGTGCACATGAGAATCCTGCAGACCATTTACAAGAAGCTAACCCGCTCCAGGTTGGGCTGCCCGCGCTATGGGGCGCACTGGGAAGAGCTCGGCTTTCAAGGTAGGGCAGAGGGAGAGACCTCTGGAGCAAACCTTTGCCAAGAGAGATCACGCTGGTCCCATTCCCTCCTCCAGAGGTGGGATCTAGAGGCAGCGTAAAGGGTTTGCCGCTCGTCTCCCTTCACATGGTCCCTGCTGCTGTTTCGTAGAATCATTGAGGTTGGAAGAGACCTTTAATTAAGATCACCAAGTCCAACCGTTAACCTAACACTGCCAAGTCCACCACCAAACCATGTCCCTAAGCGCCATATCTACATGTCTTTTAAATATCTCCAGGGATGGTGACTCTACCAGTTCCCTGAGCAGCCTGTTCCCGTGTTTAACAACCCTTTTGGTGAAGAAATTTTTCCTAATATCCAATCTAAACCTCCTCTGGTCCACCTTGAGGCCATTTCCTCTCATCCTATTCCAGTTCCCTCAGCCACTCCTCATAAGACTTGTGCTCTAGACCCTTCATCAGCTTCATTGCTCTTCTTTGGACATGCTCCAGCACCTCAATGTCTTTCTTGTAGTGAGGGCCCCAAAACTGAACACAATATTCGAGGTGCGCCCTCAGATCAACACTCCCACCCAACTTGGTGTCCCCTGCAAACTTACCAAGGGTGCACTCGATCCCCTTGTCCAGATCATCGATAAAAATATTAAACAGAGCTGGCCCCGATACCGAGCCCTAGTTTCGTAGCAGATCTGTCGCTGCCCCAGCCAGGTGTCACAACCAGTACAACATCTGGACTGGCTGGCCAGATAACACCAATACCTGCTGCCACAGTTGCCTGTGTTCAGCCGGCGTGGGCATAACAAGAAGTAGTTGGCGTAACCGCTTTGCCCGGGCCATTAATGCTCTTCATTAGCAAGCGATCTCTGCGGCTAATGAGCCATCTCCAGAGGGCTGGTTTATTAACGAAGCGCAGGTCAGGGCTCTGTCACTAAGGTTGCGTCGCAGGTTGCTTTCAGCCTCGGCTGTGTAAGACAAACAGCATGATTAAAGCTGTCACATGTGGCCTCGCAGGAGTTTTCGGGCTGGTTGACTCGCAAGTTAAATAAGCCGGGTTTTAATGAAGCCTAAAACCCTCAACAGGAGGGAAACAGCTCCTGCTGCTCTGTCCTGTGGCATACACAACTGGTTTTAAGGGTTAATTTACCAGCCAAATGTGCCCTGGGGTGGGTAGAGCTTAAAGCTACTAATTCCTAGAGAAGGTATGGGAATGGGTGTGTGGATGGGAGAGCAAGAGCTTGTTAATGCCCATGTGAAAGAGACAATGGCACCCGTGCGGCCCTGGTTAGGGAAATTCCCTGAAAGCTTTCCCTCAGGATGCAATTCCTGAAGGGAATCACAAGGGTTCCTCCGCTCTCAAAACATGGTGACAGTGTATAAACAGCCTGCGGAAGCGGGGAGGTGACCAGAGAGCAACTCCGTGCTGTCCCTCGCTTCTCTGGGCTGTCCTGCCCTTCCAGGTGCAGATCCCGGGACTGACCTGCGAGGCACGGGGATGCTGGGCTTGATGCAGATGCTGTACTTCGTCATGGACTCTCAGACACTGCCTCTGGCTCAAGAGATTTTCAAGCTATCCCAGCATGAAACCCAGGCACGTCCTTCCACCTCCTTCGCTTGCTCCCTGCCGTGGTATCTACCTGTTAATTTCTAACGCTCGGGGAAAGGGAAGCATGAAAACCTTCTCTTCAGAGTAAGGGCTTGATTTTTTTTTTTTGCTGTTTAATCCCCCTTGTGCTGGTAAGGGGAAGAAGGTGGTCCCCAAAGAGCTGAGGAGTTCCGACCAGCAGCTGGAGCCAAGCTCCAGGTGTTGGCTTTATTCTGGGAATGAGATTTTAATGTCCTGGTGGAAATCAGAGATCTGCTCCCAGGATCCTGGCTTGGAGCTGAACTTGTACAGGTTAAAAGGGCCGGAGAAGTGGGCGAAGAGCAGCGTGGCATGAAAGTGGGAGCGAGTGGAGCCTGTCTCAAACTTGGCATTTTAGTCTCAGATATGGTTGAGTTTAAGCCTGGCTATAAGCTTGGCTCAACCCACAGCATCCATCTAAGCCTGTATCTGTAGTAGTATTATCCTGCTACAGGGATCTGTTGCCTGCAGCCACCATCCCATGGGTTTGGGGCCGCACGGATGTGGCATAGAAGGGCCGAAGGTGTTGTCCGGGCACCTCTGCGTGCCGCAAGAGAGGAGGCTTTTTGCAGCCAAGCTGCGATAATGCTCATTCTCTTGCAGAATTTCCCCTTCTGCATCATGTCTGTGAACATCACCCGCATCGTCATCCAGGCCCTGAGGGAGGAACGTCTCTCCAGGTGAGGTCCGGAGCGGCCGACAGCTCCGTAGCCGGGCTGGGTGGTGGTTTTGGGGTCTCAAACAGCATCCTTGGCTGGTTCCCACTGAGCGGGGTCCCGCCCCAGCAGCTCCCTCGGCTGCTGTGACAGCAGCCGTGTCAGCTGAGCCCCTCTCCGCCTGTTTCAGGGAATGCAACCGTAGGCAGCAAGTCATCGCCGTGCTGAACGACCTGTACGCGGCGGCCTTTCTGCAGCTCTACCGCGTCTGGAAATGGCAGCACAAGACCGTTGTCGACGCCGGCTTCCTCCTGAAGGGTTTGTTTCCCCGCGCTTTCCTCTCCTTTCCCAGCTGAGGAAAATAACCCGAGGCCCAGAGGAGAAACCTGGTGTGTTCTCAGCATGTTTGTGTCCTGCTGAGCCCAGTCCCAAGGGGTGTAACGCCCAGAAAGCCCCAACCATTCATCATTTAACCTTTACAATGACTTTTTTCAACGGTCTTTAAATACCTGAGTTCCCCGTGGGGTGGTTTTTTTCCCCCCAATATTGCATCTCAAATCTTAAAGACGAGCACCCGTGGAAGCGCCCACTGATTTCAGAGGGCTGCTGTGTTGTGGTGGCTTGAGGTGGGTGACAAACGGGGATGCTTCTTGCTCCCCAGACTCGCTCATGTCACGCGGTGTGGTTGCGTAAGCCCTGTTTGTGGCGTGGGGTGCAAGCGGAGTCGCCGACGACGTGTTTTTCGCAGTGAGCGCTAAATTAGCTGGCGGGGTTATTTACTCCGGAGGAGACTGATGTCAACAGAGCTGCTCGGATGCGCCGTGCTAATGGCTCCCTCTTAAAACGGGGTCCAGCTGTTGCAGTCAGGCTCAGCTTTGATCCGCTCACCCTGGGCTTTCCCTCCCGGGGGGATTTCGGGGGAGCTGAGGCTGATGCTGAGCTCAGCTGGGGGTTTTGGCGAGGAGCTTTTCACGCTCTGTCATCCTGAGCAAAACAGAATTGTGCCCTTTCCCGAGGGGATACAGTGGGACACCAGAAATAATACACAAGTCAAAAACTTACCCTGGGAGCGTGCTGTGTCCCTGACACCATTGAGACCTTGCTCTCTGTCCTCATGCATTTCCCTCTGACCTCCCCAGAGCTGGAGTTATCCACCAAAAAGAAACCAAAGCAGCTCCTGAAATCCCTGGAGGCCTACGTGAACCGAAGCCCCACGGCAGACGGCCTTCAGCAACCATCCTCTCCCTCTGCCTCCAGCGGCAGCGGCAGCCAACCCGGCGAGGAGATCCACTTCACGGGCGTTTGTGACCTGCAGGTTGAGCTGGAAGGAGAAGCCCGACTGATCTGAAACGGAGGGAGATGCGCTGCAGGGAGCCCTGCTCGTGGCTCAGCTCTCGGTGGATGCCTGGCTGCCATCGCTTCTGGTTAGGGGGGAGCTCAGGAAGGGCCATACGGTTCGAGGTGGTAAACACAGAGCGATGGGAGGTGGCCGCTGCCCTGAGAAGCGCAGCGAGAGAAGGGTCTGGGACCGAGCTGAGGGCGGTTGGGAGCCTGGGATGCCATTGAGGGTAGATTTTTGCCCTAAACCCCCAGAAAGGGTGGCCCGGTCCTTCGCCCTCTTGCCCCGCAAGCATCCCAGCTGCGGTGTCAGCATTGCTCGGTGCTGTGGGAGCAAGCTGCAGGATTTGACCCTCTCCAGGCAGAAATCTCCTGAAGCAACGGAGGAAAACGTGGCAGAGCGAGTGGATTTCGTGAGCCACTAGCCTGCGGACTGGGATAGTCTGTTTGCCTGTCTCAAATCCATGCTCCTGTCTGTCTTTACCCCCAGCAGGAGAGTCTTGTGATGTTCCAGGCAGAGCTGGAGCATGGTGACAGGGCTCCTGAACCAAATCACGGCTCTGACAGCACCTGGGAGGGTTTAAAACCCCCTGGCTTCTGGCCACAGCACCTTAATTTTGCATTGATGGCAGGGTAAGAGCACAAGCACAGCCTTGTTGCTGGGGCAGTGGGGGCAGCTCGTCCCCCGAGGTTTGGCGACCCCCCCCGAAGTCCCCTGGGATGTTACTGTGTGTGTCAGCACCTAAAGAAGTTACTAAAAGGAGGGAAAAATGCTTTTCTTGGTGTAACAGAGACTTTTGGACTTGGATTTGCTTCTGGTCTTTGCGGCTGGGTGAGGGGAGAGGGTTTCTGCTGGCAGGGGGCTGCTCCAGAGAGCAGGGAAGGGCGAAGCAGGGTCAGCCTGGCGCCAGGGAGCCAAATTTGGGGTTCAGCAGCGGAAAAGCTGCTCTGGAGGAGAGAAACCAGGGCCGGATTCTGTCCCAAGGCGAGACGAAGCCAAGAGCAGGAAGAAAAGTCCCTCCTCGTCTGCAAGGGCAGCTGCTTGCTTTCAGGAAAACCTTGTTGAAGAGGAGGCAAGACTTTTGCTCGGGGATTCCCAGAGGCTGGGGTGTGGTTTCCCAACATGCTCCCTCCTTTCCCAGCCCTCTGTGCCTCAGTTTCCCCCTTTAGGAAATCCAATTTACAGCCCCGTCCCACCCTGGGTGCAGCAAGGGGATGAGCCGGGAGCAGTAACGGCCGCTCTGTGCCTGACGCGAGCCCTTGGCAGGTGCTTAGAAATGCTTGAAAAGCATCTTCAGCCCTCAAAAGAAGGCGGGGGGAATAAAAGCCCCCAAAGCCCAGATCTGGAGATAAAAGATGTGTTTGAACAAGAGAAGCGAGGAGCTGGTGGGATAAGAGCGTGGCACGGTGCTGAACGGGCCCCGACAGCTGCCTGGTGCCGTTACCTCTCTGAAAAGGCAATGGCCTTCCTGGTGGGGCTGGAAAATGCTTTCCCTGGCCAAAAATAAAAAAAATGGGCAAAAGCGATCCTGGTGCTGTTTTTTTTTCTTTCCTAATCCTGAATTATTGTGTAAATCATTTGGAGGTGTGGGAGGAGGGTGGGACGGGGGCAGCCGGGCTCTGAAGAAAACAAAAACCACCTTGGGGCTGGTTTTGAGGGGGACGAAGGGGAGCGTGGGCTGGGCTCCCCCTGGAGCTGGGGCTGGAAGGGGGAACTCCGGGCTCAGCTGTTTTCCCTGGCTACCTGGGCCCAGCGAGGATGGGGGTGCTGGGGAAGGGAGATGGGTATGGGGGGGGGGGGGGGCCAGGGAGGGATGTGCGGTCCCCATGGGTGTGAGGATGGGGGTCCCGGGGGAGGATGTGAGTGCCGGGGCAGAGGTGGAGGTGCCAGGGGAGGGATGTGGGTGCTGAGGGAGGGCTGGGGGTGCTCGGGGCAGGGCTGAAGGTGCCAGGGAAGGGACGCGGGTACCGGGAAAGAGGGGAGCGGGCAGCGGGAGCAGGAGCGGAGCCGGGAGCCGAGCCCGGCCCCGCCGGCGGACGCGTGTTCCCCCCCCCGGGTCCGCCCCGGGGGCGGTGGCTCTGCCCCCCCCCCTTCCCCCTCGCGGCCGCTTAAAACCCCGCGGAGGCGGCGCCCGGCAGCGCAGAGCCCGGCACCGGGAGCGGTACCGGGAGCGGCAGGCGGGGAGGCGAGGTAGGGTGCAGGCAGGGCAGGGAGCAGGCAGCGTAAGGGACGGCAGGCAGCAGAGGGCAAGGGGGCTCGGGAGCGGGCAGGGCAGCGGTGCGGGCAGGGGCAGGCAGGGCTACAGGTGTGGGCAGGGACAAGCAGAGGTACAGGCAGGGCAGGGGTGCAGGCAGGCTGCAGGCAGCCCGAGGGGCTGCGGGCAGGGCAGGCACCGCAGGGTAGGGTGGCAGGCAGAGGTACAGGCAGCACGGCAGAGGTGTGCCGGCAGCAGCAGGGACCGGCGGGCAGCCGGGCAGGCAGCATGGCGAGGGACGCCGGCGTCCCCCAGCACCCCGTGGCCTCGTCCTCCCGCACCCTGGGGCAGCGGTGAACGCCGGCGGCCGGACCCCGCGACCCGGTGGGACCATGGAGGGCCCCGAGGGCGGTTACTCGGTGCAGGCCACCGCCGCCATCGCCGCCGCCATCACCTTCTTGGTGCTCTTCACCATCACGGGCAACGTGCTGGTCATCATGGCCGTGCTGAGCAGCCGCTCGCTGCGGGCGCCCCAGAATCTCTTCTTGGTGTCGTTGGCGGCTGCCGACATCTTGGTGGCCACCCTCATCATCCCCTTCTCCTTGGCCAACGAGCTCCTGGGCTACTGGTACTTTGAGAAGACGTGGTGCGAGATCTACCTGGCTTTGGACGTGCTCTTCTGCACCTCGTCCATTGTCCACCTCTGCGCCATCAGCCTGGACCGTTACTGGTCGGTCAGCCGCGCCATCGAGTACAACGCCAAGCGGACGCCGCGGCGCATCAAGTGCAGCATCTTCATCGTCTGGACCATTGCCGCTGTCATCTCCCTCCCGCCCTTGGTCTACAAGGGGGAGAAGAAGGCGGCGGCGGGGGGGCGGCCCCAGTGCAAGCTCAACGAGGAGGCCTGGTACGTCCTCTCCTCCAGCGTCGGCTCCTTCTTCGCCCCGTGTCTCATCATGATCCTCGTCTATCTGCGCATCTACCTGATTGCCAAACGCCGCCACCGCTCCCACCCCGCCAGCACCAAACCACCGGGATCAGTGCCGCCAAATGTCACCCCCACAGCCGGTGCGGAACCGCCGGGGACCTGCCCGCCGGCAGACAGGACCTCGCTGCTGAGCCCCGAGGAGCCCCCGACGTCCCCCAAGCCTGGGGCAGGGACGTCCCCGCAGCCCGGGGGACGCCCCAGGGACACCTTGGCCACTGGGACGGGGCGGGTGGTGCTGGCACATCGGCCGCCGGCGTTGAACCCTTGGAGGAGGAAGACTCAGATCAACCGGGAGAAACGTTTCACCTTCGTCTTGGCTGTGGTCATCGGTGTCTTCGTCCTCTGCTGGTTCCCCTTCTTCTTCCTCTACAGCCTGGGCGCGCTCTGTCCCCAGCGCTGCAAGGTCCCCAACAGCGTCTTCCAGTTCTTCTTCTGGATCGGTTACTGCAACAGCTCCCTCAATCCCGTCATCTACACCGTCTTCAACCAGGACTTCCGCAAGGCTTTCCGACGCCTCCTCTGCCGCCGCCGAGCCCCAACGCCCTGGTGAGGGGCTCCGGTGAGGGGCTCTGGCTACCCCCTTCCTTCCTCCTCCTCCTCCAGGCTCCGCTCGCTGCCTGGAGCATCCCTTGGGTTTGGGGCAGGGGAGGCTTCAAAGCCCCCCCCCAAAGAGACGATGCGTTCCCCCCCCCCCACCACTGGCGCCTGCCTGCCCGCTGCCTTCTCTCACTGCCAGATTTCCCATGGGGACCCCCAGAGACCTGGGGAGGGGGAGCAGGGGGGGAGCCACATGCCACCACGGTGCAACCCATGCCCCCAAGCCCAGTGGCATCCCAGCAGACCCCCCCCCCCCCAAAAGGCGGTGCCGCGGCCTTTTAACAATAAAAGATATTTTGTAATAAGAAAAAAATTCACTTTTTTCGGGGGGGGGACAGGGGACGGGGACGGGGTGTCATTGTCGTCCCCCCCACCCCATCCCTGGGGACCGCTGGGGACAAGAGCCACGGCCCGTGACAGCCGGCAGCACGGCCGGGAGGAATGCATGCTGGCGGAGCGGGAACATGATGTCTGGGAGGGGGCAGTTATTTATGGCAGCGCCCGGGAAGGAATAAATAATAATAATTAAAAAAAAAAAACAACCTAACCCCAAACAACCCCAAAGAATAAATCTCTGCAGCTGCCGGCCCTGAGGACATTCAACCCGATGGGGGACGGGGACAGAGCCCAATGTCGGGGGACTCCAGTGGGGTGGGGATTTGTGGGTGGCCGATATAGGGGATTCGCAAGGGTCTCATATAGGGTTGTGCTGCCCACCCAGGGTGAGGGTGACGTGTGTCAGGGGCCACGGGGGTGGGGTCGCGGGTTGTGACCCACGCTGGGGTGTTGTGACCCACGCTGGGGTGTTATAACCCACACCAGCATGACCCACACTGCCATATCATGACTGACACCATGGTATCATGACCCACACGGGTGTAACCATGGGTCACAGTGGAGCATCGTGACCCATGCTGGTGTATTGTGGTTCGTGATAGTGTATCGCAACCCACAGCAGCGTATCGTGACCCACACTGCTGTGTCATGACTCATGATGGCATGCTGTGACCCACACCAATGCATCATGATTCACACTGCTGTACCATGACTCACAGTGGTACACGGTGACCCATGCCGGCGTGTGGTGACCCTCACCGGGTTAACATGACCCACACTGAGGTATCATGACACACACCGGTCCATTGCAACCCAGACTAGTGCATCATGACTGATGATGGTGCATGATGACCCTCACCAGCATACGGTGCCCCACGCCAGTATACAGTGACCCACACCAGTGCATGATGATCCACACCAGTATATGGTGACCCCCATGCTGGGGGACACGGCCAGGGACAGCTCGCCTCTGCAGTGACGGAGCCAGCCCCATCTCCCTGCCCCACTTCAGGACTTCACCTCCATCCACCCCGAAACCGGCCGAACTTTTGGGAAGCCCTTTCCCAGCCCGGCTGCTCTCCTCCTCCCCAGTGAGCCCAGCACGGCTGGTGGCTGTTGGCCCATCCCGGCGCGCTGGGAGGATGCTCGGGGTGGGAGAGGTCGTGCGAACAGGGCCGGGGCCGCGGGGCTGCGCACGCCGAACCGCTGGACCCCCGCCAGCCCAGCCCCGGGCCGGCTGGACCCGGTCCCGGCCTCTGGCGCTGCATCCTGCTGCGGCAACCTCTGCCCCACGGCTGTACCCGCGCCGGCCGCTTGGCGCCCCACGTCATGGCGGGGGGCAGACGTGGGGCTGGGTATGGTCTTAATGGGATGTGGGATTCTGCAGGGCTGGGCATGGCCCTATGGAGCTGGGCATGGTTGTGTGGGGCTGGGTATGGGGCTGGGGGTCTGAGGATGGTCCCATGGGGCTGGGTATGGTCCTGTGGGGCTGGGCATTATCCTATGGGGCTGGGCATAGTCGTGTGGGACTGGGCATGGTCCCATGGGGATCTGAGCATCGTCCCGTGGGCTGGGCACGATCCTATGGGGCTGAGCATAGTTACGGGGGGCTGGATATGGTCCCATGGGGATGTTCATGGTCCCATGGGGATGTGGATGGCCCCGTGGGGCTGGGCATGGCCCTATGAGACCAGCCTGGCCCCAGCGGTTCCCGATCCCACCCCGTCCCCCCCCCAGCGCTGCCGGGTCTGACCCCCCACCAACCTTCCCCCCTTCCACTCCCCACTAATTCCCCCAAAACAGCCCACGGGTTGCCATGGCGATTCTTTAATTCCCCCCCCCCCCCCCCCCCGCCCTGTATATTGAGTGGAACCAGGTTTGCTGCAAAAAAAGGGCCATGGAAAATCAGGCAGGGTGAGCCTTTTTGCTGAAAAATAGGTTAAAATGGGTTTATTCCCCCTCCCACGGCACTCGGGGCAGCAGCTGACCCCTTGTGCTGCTGACCCACTGGCCCCTGCGTTATCGCTGCCAGATTAATTGCCATCCCCTCATTAACGCCGGGGAAGCAGCAGGAGAGGGAGGTTAGTTAAGCACAAATATTAATTGCTGACATCCTTCCTCAGGTGCCACTCTGGTTTTGAGCTGGGGAGGACTGCTCAGGACCCAAACTAGGATCAGTATGAAGATGCTGCCTTAAACTGGTGTGGGAAACCCTCACAGGGAGCTTGGATGACACTGTGAGCTGCAATGAGTTCTTGCCAGGGCTCAGCCTGCTTCTGCTGGGCTGCTCCAGGGCTTGCCCTTGGTGCGGGGCTTTTAATTAACACTGGTGAACTCTATGATGAAATCTCATAATTTGATAGGCATGCCAAAACCTCCGGCGCCTGGGATGATCCCTCCCGCAATCATTTATTTTATTTTTAGGGTTTTGACAAAATTTGGCCACTTTCGCTGGTGGACGAAGGTCAGGCGTGAAGCCGGCAGGGGGGAAATAATTTCTTTACAGGGGAAAAAATGTGCGTTCCCATTCAAATATTTAAAAATAAGGAGCTGGGAACGGCTGCGAAGCTTTTTATTTGTATTTGGTTTTAATGGCAGAGCAATAAAAGCTGGGGAAGGGAAGATATGGTAACCATAGCCACCACGGGGAGGGGGGGCCATGGCAGCCGATTTATGCTTAAAATATTTAAAAATTTAAAATGAAAAAGGGGTTGGGTTGCCTGAAATCTCCCCGTTTCAGTGATATTTTAAGGGGTCTCTGGGTGATGCGGCGTGAAGATGCTTTGCTGTTATCGGGGTCCCCAGACAGCGAGAAAAGGCCAGAAAAAAAAGTGAGAAAAAGACAGAAAAAGTACGAACAGGCCCATTTTCAGAGAAGATGGGCTCAGGGCAGGCAGGATCCGGCCAAAACACCAGCTCCCCCCATTTCTTGCCCCCTAAAAAGCCCCGCAAAGCCCACGGGTATCACAGCAGCCCTTCCACCGGGTCTCCCTCCTCCTCTTCCCTTCCAACAATTTTCTTCCCTTCCAACAATTTTTTTTTTCTTATGTTTTTCCTTTTTTCTTTTTTTCCCCCTTTTTTCTTGGTTTTTTTTCTTTTTTCTTGTCTTTTTTTTTTTTTTTTTCCCCTTATTATTTCCCCGCTAGAAGACGATTAAGGCATAAAAGCTCTCAGCTGCACTTAAAGGCAGATTTGCAGCACCAGCCCCCGAGGGGGGGGGGTGGGCAGTGGGATGAGAGCATCAGCCCCAGCAGGCAGGTGAAAAACGTTGCCTTTTTGGGGGTGTTTTCAGGCAGATTCAGCCCATTTGGGCTCTCCTCCCGCCCCTCTCCCAGTTCCCGGCTGTTTCCTGGAGGTTTTTGAGGTCTGGGGAGGTGGCCCTGGGGGTGACAGGGTTGGGGACTGGGGATGGGGGGGCTGATGGGTCTGGGAGTGGTGGGGACATGGGTTGGGGCTGATGTCCCCAGGGGTGTCGGGGTCCTGGAATGGGGCTGATGTCCCCAGGGGTGATGGGGATGGAGACCAGGGATGGGGCTGATGTCCCCAGGGGTGTCGGGGTCCTGGAATGGGGCTGATGTCCCCAGGGGTGATGGGGATGGAGACCAGGGATGGGGCTGATGTCCCCAGGGGTGTTGGGGACCTGGGATGGGGCTGGGAGTGTCCGTGGGGGTGACGGGGACGGGGCTGGGACCCCACGATGGGGCTGCATCCCTTGGGGTGATGCGGACCCGGGTGAGGAACGGGACCCCGTGTTGGGGTTGGGGCTGATGTCCCCAAGGGAGTCGGGGACCCGGGAAGGGGCTGGGACCCGCGGGTGGGGCTGGGGCTGATGTCCCTGGGGGTGTCGGGGATGGGGACCGAGGGGGGCCCATTTCCGCAGGGGGGACAAAGGTCCCCGGGGGGGGGGGGGGGGCCAGGCCGGGGGGGGTCCGGGCCGGTGCCGCCCCTCGGGGCCGGGCTCCTCCGGGGGCGGAGCGGCAGCGGCCGGGCCTGCGGCGGGTGAGAGCTGGGGGGGGGACGGGGACGGGAACACCAGCGGGCCTGGGGGGGTGGCGGGTGTTAGTTACCCCCCAGGCGCTATGGGGCGGAGGGGGGGGGGGAATGCTACCCCCCCCCAAGGCCTTATACAGCATGTGGGGCGTGTTATTTCCCCCCCCCCCATGTCCTATAGGGCGTGTTATTTCCCCCCCCCCCCATGTCCTATAGGGCGTGTTATTCCCCCCCCCCCAGGCCCCATAGGGTATGTTCCCCCCCCCCCCCAGGCCCTATAGGGTGTGTGGGGTGTGCTGTCCCCCCGCCAAGGCCCTATAGGGTGTGTGGGGTGTGTTATCCCCCTCGCAAAGCTCTGTAGGACAAGTGGGGCCCACGGGGGTGTCTTCTGCCAGCAGCCCCCTCTGAGTGACGGAAACCTTCCAAAATAACACTTTCTGCCTGTTTCTGTCTTCTTTTTTCCACGGCCCTCAAGCACCCCAGCACCTCTTCTCCCTCGGTTTGGGGACGTACCCCCACCCTGACCCCAGGCTGGGGGCTGCCACCGCTGTCCCCCCGCTCCGTGACAGCCTGTCCCAGAGGTATGTGACTCCCTGGGGATGAGGACAGGCACCGAGGGGATGCTCTGAGCCCCAAACGAGGGGGGGTGACCCCATTCCCCCCCCATGCCCCACGAACACCCCCTGGTAAATCCAGTCCCAGCTTCATGCTGGGGGGGTTTCCAAGTGGGTCCCAGACCTTGCTGGGGTTTCCTTCCCTCCAACCTTGCTCTTCGTTACCCCCCCAGCCACATTTTAAAACCAAATTGTTTCTGTTTTCCTCTCTCCTCTCTTTTTTGGGGGGAATAAAATTCCTTAAAACTCTACTCCAAAACAGAGGGAGGGGGTAGATGTGATTTAAAAGCCCCCAATACCTTGCTGGGGGGGGGGTCTTTCTCATACAAGCATCCCCTCTCCCAGCACTGGTGGGCAACACCGAGTGCCCCCAGCCTGATTTGGGGGGGGGGACGGGACTGATGCTGGCCTGGGGTTGGGATCTTGGCGTTTTGGGGCAGGCTGCATGGGCGCTGCGGGTTTTTTGGGTACAGATTGGCATCTCCTTGCCGGGGGGAGGAGGGTGTGGGAGGGAAAAGTCAATTGTAGCAGCACCGAAGCTCGAGTACGAAGAATAAATTCTTTTCCCGAGGGCTTTTGGCGCATTGGTTGCTGCGTTGGTTTTTTTTTTTTTCCCCCTCTCTTTTTGTGCTATAAAACATCCATTTCCCCGCCAAGGAGCAGATCCCTTCCCTTCCCTTCCCTGCAAAGGCCTGAAGTGGTGAGAGGGGCTCGGCACCTTCCCACCCTCCAGCACCCTGCAGGTCCCATCCTGCGTCGTCCCGTTGCCCCATGGCTCTGGTTATGGTGGTGGAAGGGTCTCCCGCTCCTGCTGGCCTTGGTCACTGCAGACAGGATGGGGATGAGGGATCTGGGGTCTCCCTGTGTG
Organism: Aquila chrysaetos chrysaetos; assembly: GCF_900496995.4. Taxonomy (NCBI): domain Eukaryota; kingdom Metazoa; phylum Chordata; class Aves; order Accipitriformes; family Accipitridae; genus Aquila; species Aquila chrysaetos. Next base: position 41,495,131 of record NC_044016.1, on the reverse strand, counting down.
CCCCCCCACCTCTCACTGATCCCCTCTTGCCATATCTCCCCAGCTGAGCTCCGTGGGCTGGTGCCAGACACGTCTCCGAGGGCTCATCCCTGCGCAGAACCCTCTGCCCGAGCCCCCCCCCCCGGGGTGCTAATCCCACCGGATCCTCCGGTGACGGAGAAAAGTAGGTGACTCCTCAGCTGGGGAGGAGGGCAGCGAGCCCTTGGTGGGGGGGAACCAGCTTGAGTCTCCCCTTTGTGGTTGGCCCTTCGATCCCAGATAAATTTGCTTTATTTCTCCCCAGTAAGCCCAGTAACAGGACTTCTTCCCGCAATGCAAGTGGGTTTGGGGGAGAATTCACCAATATTTGGTATTCCCAGGGTAAGCAGGGTTTGTGTCCTCCCTCCCTCCCCCGTCTTTCTTTTCCCTCCTCAGATGAAAACCTGGGTCTGCGATTCGGGGCAGAAACTGGAAATTTTCATCCCTTTTCTGGGCAAATACCGTCCGTTCTCAGGGCATTGCTGCCAGTCCTGCACCCCAAAGAGCTGGGTAAGAGTGTGGCTCTGGAAGCTCTGGGCTTCCTAGAGCTGGCTGGGAAGAGGGTTTGGGGTCCCAGGATGCTGGTGAAGAGGACAAGCCCCATCCGAAGGGTCTCGTGTGCCCGGGGGAGAGGGCGGGGGGCTGGAGTGGGGCAGGTGCAACCAAAACCTCCCCACTTCTCCGAGCTGTCCTCCTTCAAAGGCAGACCCGCTGCTGCCGTAAGAGCTGACCCCGCTTTCTCCTTCCAGGATGGCTTCTACCACAAGCAGCTCTCCTCTCTTGGCTTCCGCGACGCCATCCGGGTGACGGAGGAGGACACACGGTGAGGATGGGACAAGCTCTGTGCCGGGGAACACTGGGCAAACCGCTTTTTTCCCCAGGTTTTGTCCAAATCCCCGTGGAAATCCCTTGACCTCCTGCACAGGAGTGTGGGGATGCCTCTCCATCAACCTTGCTCCCTAATTAGTCCAAAAAGGAGTTACGTTAATTATATTTTGAAAGGCTGAAAGCTGCATCTCCAAGTGCAGAGCGTTAATAACAGCAGAGGGGAGAGGGCTTGGTCTGTTCCTCTGGCTACTGTCACACTCGGGCTGGGAGGAAAAGTCAGCCACAGAGTCGAGGATTTGGGGTTGTTTCTTTTTTTAAACAAAACTTGGTATCTTGATGCTGTTGGGAAGAAGTTGGCGGGGGGGGCTGGGGGTGTTTTCGTTCTCCTCTCTGGCTCCGGCACAAGGACAAGCTCACGCACGCAGCACTTGGAGCAAGCCTGGCTCCCGGCCCCTGGGGAGAGGCGAAATGGCCTCTTCCCCAACCCCTCCTGCTCTTCCTCCTCCCCATGGGCCGTAACTCCAGACCTCCAGCTGGTGTCAACCAGCCTTTTCCACCGGCCCAGGAGCTGACGTGGAGCCCAGGAGCCGTTTCCTTGCCAAATGCTTGATATTTTTTGTTCCGGAGGTGCTGGACTCCTTCGGTTCCTCTCCCCTTTCAGAGCAGTCCCCGGTGGCTTAGCAATTTTGTGCTGTATTTTTCCAAATCGGGTCATTATATTCCATTCAGCTTGAAATATCCCAGCTCCAGCTTTCAAACTCTTTGAATAATTCATCTCCGCTCGCAGCGACTCAGGAGTTGCGGGATGGCTAAAAAGAGCCCAGTGATGGGTGGCTGAGATCACGAGCGGAAAGACGAAGGTCTGAAGTTCCTGTGTCCCTCTCCGGCCACCTGCAGCCCTTTCGCTGAGTTGCCGCACGCTCTGCGATATTTAAAACCTCACTTAGGTCCCTTTCAGATGCTGCCTAGCTCTGATTTGGGGGCAGATTTGGAAAAGTCCCTGATTTGGGACCTCTGCAGCATCCCCTGCATGTTTCTAGCAATTGCAGGTTTCCTTCCTGCGCGAGGAGCGATGCTGTGAGGACTTGGGTAGCCAGGAGCGTCACTCTGCTGGTGCCTCCATTTTCCTAGCTGTAAAATGGGGAGAAAAATCTCAGATTCTTGCAAACAGCCAGCTTGAGGGAGGCTGAGCACCCTGCAAAAGCCTCTAACCACCGGGACGTCACTGTCTGCCTCCCTGCCCAGGTACCGGGGCTGGCTGGTCCGACGGATCTGTGGTTTCCTTGCTGTCTGGAACTGGAAAGTTCCTGCTGACACCCCTGGAGACCTCCTGGCAAGGATCTGCCACAGTAGGAGGTAGGTGGGAGCAGCCGGAGGGGCCCTCCGGGGTCACCTTCACCCCTCGCAGGACCTGGGTCCTGCAGCATCGTCCCCTCATCCTGCGGGATTCCATGCGGTTGCCGAAGCGAGGGATGTGCTCGTCTGCTCCTGGCGGCAAGAAATGCGCCGGTTCCTCTTCGCTACTGCACCCCTCCCACAAGTTCACCCCGAGGAAGGGGCTTTGCAGTTGCTCTCCCCAGGCTCAGCACTCCCCAAAAGGAGCCCATACCCCAGTTCGGCGGGGAACCGGCTCTCCTGTCTCTGGGCTCTGCCCTAGGATGCCGCCGAGGCTCTCCTGGTTTCACCCTGTCCTGAGCACGTGGCGTCTGGGGTGACATGGCCTTGTCAGGCAACTGTCACCTAACTGGTTGTCATCACTAATTACACAGCAGGAGGCTGGCAGCCAGTACATTGTAATTACTGTAATGCAGAATGCTTTTTAACCCCTCGATCTGCCTTGTGCTTCCCACACCCTTTTCATCCCCTTCACAGGGTACGGGATGTTGCTACTGGCTGGTCCCGTGGCTCGAGAGGGGATGGTGAATCCCACCAGCGGTGGAAGGAGAAAATAATCAAGATTCTGGCTGAAATCCAGGCCCCGCTCTCCCTTCTCATGCTGAGGTCTGCGCTTCCTCTCCAGGGAAGGTTGTGAGTGCGGATCCCCCTTCACGGGCATCTCCCCCCGCCTCCTGGGGGGATCCCAGTTCCTGGTTGGGGCATTCCTGGTCCCTCTCCTCCACTCCAGGTCTCTCACGCTCTTAATTTGTGCATTAAGCCCCTTCAAATGGGCTTTGAGCGGTGGCTCTGTGCCTCGTGCCTGCAAGCCATCCTTTGGGGGATATGCTGGGATCCTTTGGGGGATGCACATGGATCCTTTGGGGGATGTGTGTGCAGAGAGCCCAAGGTGACGCTGGCAGGGCAGGCAGCCCCTGGGGTCCCATGCAGCTCCCTGGGGATATTTCCCCCAATTCCTTCCGGGGAACTGGAATCTGACACCAGAGTGGAGAAGGGAGGGAGGAAAAAAAACCAAAACCACTGGGAAGATGGGAGTCAAAGCAAAGCAAAAGGGAACTTTTCCTTTCTCTCTCTCTCTCTCCCCTCTTCTCTTTTTTTTTTTTTTTTTTTTTTTCCTCCTGTCATTGAGAAATTGGCAATTAGAGGTTGCATTGTAGCCTAATTGCTTGTCTGATTGAGCTGTAATAAAAGAACCCTCTGAGCAGCCTGAAGTATTTAAAGGGAAGAAATTACCCAGGGGATAAAAGCGTTCGGATCCTTCCTGTAAACAGCATGCGGGAGGACGGGGAGATGGAGGGGTAATTGACTTCAGCTTTTGTTGCTGGGGGGAGAAGGAGGTGGTCTTGTCACATCCAGCCTTTAATGTTTTAACTTAATTTATAATAAAGCTCTTTATTTGCTTTGCGGGCGCTGAGAAGTGAGATTTCGAGTCAAGCTGTCTCACGCAGCCCCCTTTGCTGTTCAGGTGGGGAAACTGAGGCAGGGAAGGGTGGCCTGGATGAGGTCTGTGGGGGGGTTGGGGGCAGCCACGGTCCCCTGAGGTTGCTCACTTGCTTGTTTTCTTGCAGGCTGTGTAACTGGGCTCTGCTCAAGCTCCTGAATCACCTCTTCCTCAACGTGCAGCTCCACCAAGGGCAGCTGGAGATGGTGCTGAGGGCCGCCAGGACGGTAGGGAGCCCAGCGAGTTGCTCTCAGCCCCGCGCCTTGCTGCCGGCACACCGGGCGCTGAGCCCTGGCCGTATTCCTTGCAGTCCGGCATGCCGCTGGTTTTCCTCTCGATGCACAAATCCCAGCTGGATGGGCTGCTCCTGTCCTTCGTCCTCTTCTCCCAGGGGCTGGGGGTGCCCAGGGTGACGGTGGGCAGCCAGGTCTGCAGCCCTCGCCTCCGGTAAGGCACAGCAGACACCTGCTCGAGCCCGGCAAGCGGCCAGGTCTTTGGATAGGGAGGAGGGAATTGCACTTGCAAAGCCGAGGTGGGGAATGGGGGGGACGTGGCCCCATGCAAGGTGGGCGCCCGTGGTGTCCTCTTTCCCCTGCAGAGCCGTACTCGGCCGCCTGGGAGGGATTTTCCTGCCTTCGAGGACAGGGCAGACGCCGAGCGACCAGGATGAAGGGCTCCGGGGGGCTGTCCTGGCTGCGGTAGGTCCAGTCCTGGCTTTTCCGGGGTGCTGAGAGTGATGAAACATCCCCCCGAGCTTCAAAAGTGCTCAGTGAAGGCGTGTAGGGATGTCTCAACTACGGGCTGGCTGAGGCTTTTGGCCGTCCGATGGATGCGGGCAGCTCCCCTGCGTCCCCGTGGTGCCGCCGGTACCCCCCAGCCTCACCCCGTCTTCCCCACCAGTACGTCGAGGAGGTGCTGAGGAGCCAACAGCCCCTGCTCATCTTCCTGGAAGAGCCCCCCGTCGCCCTGTGCCTCTCTGCCCCTGCCCGCGAGTGGCTGGCCCTGGTGTACCGAGCCGTGCGGAACGGTGCCATCCCCGACGTCCTCCTGGTCCCCATGGGCATCTCCTACGACGTGGTCCCTGGCGGTTTGCACCGGGAAGGAGCGGTGAGAGGTCTTGCCAGTGTGGGCGCAGCACCCAAATCGCCGGCTGCATCCCTGGGGAGCGGTGCCCGCCTCCGTCACCCCGTTAACGCTTTGGTTCCCTCTCCTCCCAGCATGGTGCTCGGCCCTTCGGCCTCGGCGCTTGCCTCTGGGCAGCGTGCTGGGCCGTACACCGAAACCTCGGCTGCGTCCGGGTGGACTTCGCCCAGCCCTTCTCCTTACAGGTACAGCAGGGGGGTTTCCAGCTCCTGCCTGGATCCATCCCGGCCCTGGAGGGTTTATTGCTGTGATGTTGGCGGCTGCGCAAGCCTCTGCGGGTTGGACGGAGGGGTTTGGGGTGGCTAGGGGGATCCGGTGTTCTCCAGGGGATCTGGCGAACCCATCTCTAGGGGAATTTGGGGGCTTGCTGGGGCCCTGGGGACCCAAGGGATCAAGTCGGCTTGTTGGTGCTGAGGGCTGGCGAGCACCGACAGGCTTGTTTATCCTCGTTCCCAGGAGTTTGTGGCCAAAAACCTCGTCAGGCAGAGCTGCACGGGGAAGCCGCTGGAGGAGCTACTGCTGCCCACCATCCTCGGCGTGTGGTAAGCAGGAGCCTTGGGGCAGCATCTCACCTCCAACGTCTGCTCCCAGCCCCGCTTTCTCACCCCTCTCGCCCCATTTTTTCCAGCCCCAGCCAGTTGGATGGCAAGAAGGCAGGGATTTGGGGTCCTGGCCCTGCAACGGTCGCCAGCTTGGAGGCAGACGAGGAAATGTTGGTGACCAAGCTGGGCCTGCACTCCCTGAGCGGTGAGGGATCTGTTGTGGCAGGCGGGAGTCCGTCCTCCAGCCATCTGCGGGTCCGTGCAGGGCTGCGGGTCAGCCGCACTTGCCCGGTCCTGCCGAGGTCACCCCTTGTGACGGCATCTCCCCGCTCCCACTGGCACGAAGGCGGCTGTGCCGTTACCGGTTATTTCGGTGTGCTGTGGTGATGCAGCCGGTGGGATGATGGCTGCCTGGCAGTGCATGTTCCCAGACTGGAAATGGAGAGCGTAAACAACGGGGAGCTGGCAAAGCACCGCAGCATCCGTTGGGTGACATCCCAAGGGATGTCACCACCGCTGCCTTCTCTTCCCCTTGGGCTCGGGGTGGGGGGCTAATCTCCCGGCAGCTAACAAGCCCCTCTCCCTCCCTTGCAGACAGCGTTGCCTGCTCTGCCGTCATGGCTGTGGGAATCACGTCCGCGCTGCTGCTGCACAAGCACCGGGAGGTGAGAGACAAGGAGGTGTCCGGGTTTCTCATCTTTTGGAGCAAGGTTTCTGGAGCACCCCCCCCCCCTGCCATGCAGAGGGGGGGCAGCTTCTCCTCCTCTTCCTCCAGGGCGTCTTCCTCTCCCGGCTGATGCTGGACTTCGCCTGGCTGCTGGAGGAGATCCTGCTGCGCCAGCGCGATGTGGGCTTCTCGGGGCAGCTCCGTGCCCTGGTGCAGCACAGCCTCGTCCTGCTCAGAGCCCGTCTCACCCTCTACCACCTCTCCCCCATCGGAGATGTCCTGGTGGTCCCCGAGGTCTCGGCGGAGGCCCTGAGGGAGCTGGGCCACCACAGCGCTGCCATCCTGCCAGTCTTCGCCAGCGAGGCGGTGGGAGGTGCGGAGGAAGGTTTGGGGGATCAGCGACACCGGGGATCAGTGACGCTGAGGGAATCGGTGACACGGCTATCCCGGCAGCCTGCGCCATCCGTGCCTTGCTGGTGGAGATGCTGCCCTTCCTGGGGGCAACCGACAGACCCTCCGGCATCGTGCTCAGCCAGGACGAGCTCCACCGCAAGACCCTGGAGCTGCTCCAGCTGCTGCCCCCAAACCTGCTGGGGCTCCAGGTAGGGGCTGGCGGCGTGGGGTGGCACTGCCATCGCGTGGAAGTGGCCCGTCACCGCTGCCTGCGTGGCTGCGGGGAGTCCGGCTGCCGGCCAGCCCCTTTCCTCCTCTCCCCCAGCCCTGCCAGCCCCTCGACTGCCGGAGCCGGGACATCGTGGACAAGCTCCTCCTGTGTGGGCTGCTGGAGGCTGAAGAGGTGGGTGGGTGGCCCCCGCCCCGGGACCCCCTCCCCGCGCTGGGGATGGGGGGCTCAGCCCTTACTGCATCCTCCGGTCCTGGCCGGGAAGGCGATGAGGGAGCGGGGTCCCTGGGGGGGGGGCGGGATGCCGGTGGGGTGGCGTTAATGTGGTGCGGCGGCCGGCTTGTCCCCGCAGCCGGAGAGCGAGCGCTGGGTCTGCGACTTGGCCCCACGGCCCTTCTGCAAGGGACAGCCCTGGGCCGGGATGGACTTCACCGACAGCGACAGCGACGGCGAGGACAAGGTCCCCAAGCGCTGCTTCAAGGTACTTGGGGTGTCCCCCGATGCGCCCCGACTGCCTCCGCGGCAGGGTGAGGATGGTCTCGCCAAACTCCGGCTTCCCCCGCCTCCAGCTCAGCGAGCCCCAGGGCTCGCCCGGCTTTCTCCTCTTCCTCTGCCGGCTCCTGAGCCCCGTGCTGAGGACCTACGCCGGAGCCGTGGCTTTTCTGGACCGACCCAGCTGGCCCCAGCCCGGTAGGACCCCCCCGGGGTGGGCAACCGCTTTTCCAACCACACTAGCCCCCCTTGGCTTGGCTTTTTGGGAAACTGAGGCACAGCCAAAGGTCCCTTGCCGTCCTGGCTCTGCAGTGAGACCGGAGAGGGGCTGTGCCCCGCCTGGGAGCTGGGGACGGTGGGATTTGACCCCCACCTTCTCTCCCCCAACCCTAGAGGCAGCCTACGTGGAGGCACTGCTGCAATTCCTGGCCAAGGAGGACAGTTTTGGTGAGTCGGGGTGGGGGACAAACGGGGCGTCCTTCCTGCTTTGGGGTCAGCATCCCCCCCGCCAAAGCCAGGCTATGGCTGCCCGCAGGGTGGGATGCGGGTGCTCCCTCGGGGATTTCTCTCCCTCCAGAGTACCCGAACAGGAGTCTGGCCCTCAGCTCTCTGCAGACCTTCAAGGAGTTGGGGGTAAGCATGGCCAGGCTCTGCCAGCGCCCCCCCCCCCCCCCCCCCCCCCGACCTCGAGCTTGCCCCCTGCCAGTGACGCTCCTCTCCCTCCCTAGGTGCTGGAGGAGGTGCGGAGCCCTGCCGGACCCCTGCTCCACCTCGCCCAGCCTTTCCACTCCAGCGTGAGCCGGGGAAAGCTGGAAGCCTTCATCCAGCAGTTCACCCAGCCATAGCCGCCGGCGCGGCCGCCGCTGTGCCAATAAACCTGGAAGCAGGTACCCGACCCCGCTCGTGGATTTATTGAATGCCACTCATGGATTTATTGAATGCCGCAGAGGGAGGGGGGCAAGGCAGCTGACTCGGGGCGAGATTTGGTGTCTGTCTCCCTCTTCACACCACCTTGTTGCAGATGGTGCCCAGCTCCTCGATCTCGCACTGCACCTCGTCTCCTCTCTGTGAGGGGCAGGGAGATGCTGGCAGCCCCCCGCTCGCCTTGTCCCCGGCAAGGGGGTTCCCTTATGTCCCCGTTTTGCCACCCCAGCCCTATTTTGAGCCCCCCACCCCTCTTCCCCTCACCTTAAGAAACACGGGTGGCTTCTGAAAAGCCCCCACACCAGGAGGGGTTCCCGTCAGCAAGATATCCCCGGGGACCAGCGTGACGAACCTGGGGCGGGGGACGGAGGGGACAGAAGCCGTCAGCCGTGGCCCCCGCCTTCCTCTGGTGCCGCCGGCCCCCCCGCTCCGTGCCTACCGGGAGACCCAGGCGATGAGTTTGGGGAGGCGGAAGATGAGCTGGCTGGTGCTGCTGTTCTGCATCAGCTGCCCGTTGACGCTGCAGCGGATGCTCAGGTTGTGGACGTCTGTGCGGACGGAGGGGACGCGTCACACTGAGGTGGGGGGTAGGGGACGGCGCTGTAGGACCCCTGCCACTGTGAACACCCCCTCTTAGGAAAAACACAGATGCTTTGGGGCAAACTCGGCACCCGCCGCCTCCTGTGTTAGCCAGGAAGGAGCCTCCAGCCTGTCCCTGTCCTGTCCTCACCTGCCACCGCCTCCTTGGTGACAAGGGCCGGCCCCAGGGGACAGAAGGTGTCGAAGGTTTTCCCCAGCAGCCACTGCCTCCCGTTCCTCATCTGCCAGTCCCGGGCACTGACGTCATTGGCCACCGTGAAGCCCACAACGTGGTCCAGGGCCGATGACTCCTGGGGTGGGGTGTGGTGGGCTGACAACTGGGGTGGGGGGACACGCACAGACCCCACCGAACCGAGGAGGGGGACGGGGCGGGGGTTACCTCGATGTGCCGCCCCTTCTTCCCGATGACGGCGGCCAGCTCTACCTCCCAGTCCACCTCCTGGGGGGAGAGAAAATGGGCTGCTGGGGGGGCTCGGAGGGACCGTACCCCATGGAGGGGGGGAGACGGTGGCAGGGTGGGGGTCCGCGGGGTGCTCACGCTGCTCTCCTCTGGGTGCACGATGTCATCGAAGGGTCCGATGATGGTGCTGGGGAACTTGTTGAAGATGATGGGCTCCTTGGGGATCTTGACGTTCTGCTCCAGGCAGTGGTCGCGGTAGTTGAGCCCCACGCAGATCACCTTCTCCGGGTCCCCGACGGGCGCCAGGAGCCGCACTGTCTCCCTCGGCAGCCGGTGCTGGCCAGATTCCAGCGCCCTGCGGGGCCGATGTGTCTCAACACCGGGGCCAGATCCGGCGGCGGTGAGGGTGATGCTGGCGGGCACGAGGGGCACCCACCTTTGGGCGGCAGCCAGCCCGCTCTGGCCGCTCTCCAGGAAGGCACGCATGGAGCGGGGCAGCGCCGGCTCTGCCGCACTCAGGTCCACCACGTTCCCCCCGGCTGCCTCCTCCAGCCCCAGCCGGGGCTCGGCCCCCCCAGCCCCCCGGAACCGCAGCAGCCGCATGGCCCCCAGCAGGCGCATCTGTCACCTGTGGGCATTGGGGACCAGATCCTCAGGATCCTGCCTGGAGTAGATCCCAGCACCAGCCGGGACTCCCACCCTGGGGTGCTGGGGACCCCCTTGGGCTGGGGCTGGATCCCTGCAGTGGGGCGAGGAGAGGCTGCATCCTGCAGAGGCCCTCGGGGAGAGGGGGAAGGGACAGATCCTGGTGCAGGAGGGGAGATCCCGGCACTAGGGGCCCGGGTGGAGGCAGAGTAGATTCCGGGTGGGGCAGATCCCAGCATAGGACAGATTGGGAGGGTGGGATCCCTGCAGGGCGGAGGGGGCAGATCCCAGCACAGAGCAGATCCCCAGTATGGCAGCACAAACACACACACCCCCCGGGCAGGGAATGGATCCCAGCATGGCACAGATCCAGGGGAGAGGTGGGAGCAGATCACCTGCTCCCACACAGCCCGGACCCTGGGGGAATCCCTGTGATCCTGCACTGCCCCGATCCCAGGGATCCCCCTGATCCTGCACAAACCCAGTCCTGGGGGATCCCTCCCCTCCTCTGATCCCACACAGCCCCAACCCTGGGGGATCCCCCCCCCATCCCACACAGTCCTGATCCCGGGGATCCCCCCGATCCCAAGGGATCCCCACTCCGATCCCACACAGTCCTGATCCCGGGGATCCCCCCGATCCCAAGGGATCCCCACTCCGATCCCACACAGTCCTGATCCCGGGGATCCCCCCGATCCCGCTCAGCCCCAGACCCGGGGGACCCACAGGGGATTCCCCGATCCCGGGGGGGGGGCACAGGGGGATCCCGCTGCCACCTACGTCACGTGCCGCCGCGTCACTCCCCTCTCGGCATGCGCCGACCCCGCGCCACCCGCGTGAAGGTCGCCGCGCCGAGTCCCCGCCCCCGCCCTCGGGCCGACCAATGAGAGCGCGGTGAAAGCGGGGCCGCGCCTGCGGCGCCGCCAATGAGAGCCGGCGGCGCTCGGCCACGCCTTCCCCCTCTCCCCGGGCTGGAGGGAGAGGGGCGGCGGCGTTGCTAGGATACGGGGAGCGGCCGCCATGACAGTGCCCCGCCGCCATGACAGCGCCGCCATGACGGCGCCGAGGCCGGGGCCGGCGGAGCCCCTGGCCGGGAGCGAGCCGGGCCGAGGCGGGTGTTTCTCACCTTTATTTCATGGAAACACGCAGTGAGTGAGCGAGCAACAGGTGGCTGCGGAGGAGGGGGCCTGGCCGGGGAGGGCTGGGGTAGGGGCCTGGCTGAGGCGCGGCCTGGTCTCGCCGGCCCGTTTGTGAGGAGAAAAAAAGCAGATATAACTCAAATAACCCTCCCGGCCGCGTCCCGCCGCTTCGGTGAGCGAAGCCGCCTCTGCTGCCGCCATCCCGGGGCTCGGGGTCGCCCTCTCCGGCCCCCCTGGGGATGTGTGCGGCCGTTGCTTCCCCCTCAGCTCCCCAGGCGGCACGTTTCATCCCTAAATCATCGCCATTTCTTTTATTTAGAAAATAAACCCTCTCCTCTTGTACCACCGGGAGGTGGGGAGCGGCCTCCCTTGTCACTGTGGATCCCCTTAAGCGATGCGGGGGGCGGGAGGGGAGAGGAGGTTCCTGTGCTTTCAGTCGACCTTTGGGAGCTGCCATTTCATGGCTGCGATACAGAGACCCCCCTCCCCAGAGGGTCCCCTCCCCGAAGGCTCACTTCCTGGGGAAGGGGGTCCAGGTTTGTGCTGCGGTGAGGTCTCCTGTGCCACCCAGGGCAGAGGGATCCTCGTTGGGAGGGGGCTCAGCCCCCCAAAATGGGTCCAGCTGGCGGGGCGGGCATCGCCAGGCGCCGTGCTGGGGGGAGCTCAGGCGGACGAGCCGGCAAAGTCATCCGTATCTCTTCTCATCTCTTGTAACTGGAGTGCCAGGAGCCAGGTGGATTATTTTCTTCTTTCTTCTAACCTCTTGTTTTGACTGAAATGGTAGAAAAAAAGTTCCCCTCGGGCGCTCGCAGAGGCGCTGGCGGGGCCGAGCAGGTGGTCCTGGGTTCTAGATCACGTTCTCGAAGATCTGCATGGAGCTCATGATGTCCTTGTCCTGGTTGGGGCGGGAGGGATAGGTCAGAGCTCCCGGTCCCCCTCCTCCCGTCGGCCCCGGGGTGACCAGAGCTGTCATCCCCTGTCTCTCCCAGCCCCCCCTGGCACATCATTTTGGGACGGGATGCAGAACGGGCTTGTGTCTTGGACTCGAAGACCTGGCAGTGAGGAGGAGGAGGATGGCGGTGATGCCGAAGCCCACCCGGAGCTCCTCACCTTCTGGCAGGTCTCCAGGAACTCCTCAAAGGTCACCACACCGTCACCGTTCCTGTCCATCTTCTGCAAGGGAAGAGCAGGGGCTCAGCGGTGACATCCCCGTCCCCGGCAGCAGTGACGGCCCCCAGCCCGTGATACATGGGGGGTTTTGGTGGCTGCCGGGAGGGGACGAGGCGGGATGGTCTCACCTGGAAGAACAGCTCCACGTGCTCGGCAGGCGCGCTGTCCCTCAGGGTGGGGTGGGTGCAGTGCCCCATCATGTCGTAGATGGACTTCATGATCTCCAGCATTTCCTAGGAAGGGATGGGGGGGGGGCTCAGGGTGACGAGAATGCTCTGAATGAGGGCACCTTTGTCCCCCCACACCTCTTTCCACCGTCCCCGTCCCTCTCTGGGTGTCCCCCGCCATGCTCCCACCCTGCCCCGCCTCCCCCAGCCCTCGTGTGTCTCCCCTGTCCCCGTGTCACCTCCTTAGTGATGTAGCCGTCTTTATTAATATCGTAGAGGTTGAAAGCCCACTTCAGCTTCTGGTGCACTGTCCCCCGCAGCAAGATGGAGAGGCCAACGACAAAATCCTGCCAGAGGAACCACGGCTGTGAGCGGAGATGTCCCATGGGTACCGCCAGCTCACCCAGACCCCAGGGACGGACCCGTGTCCCCCCTGGCTCGGCCGTTTGGCCCCCTCCAATGGTGCCGCGGCGCTGCCATCGATCACGGGATGCCCGGGGGATTTTTTTTCCTATTGATCCCGTTTCTATTCTTGCTTGTAGCTATTTTTAATCACCACGGTAAAACCGGCACTGGCCCCCCCCACCAGCCACCCCTGCCGCAGTGCCTGGAACTCTCCCGGCACAGGATCCTGCCGTCGAGGAGACCGAAGATTTTGGCTGTCGCTGCTGCGCCGAGCTTTTATCCCCGACCGCACACGGGTGAGGAAGATCTGATGAATCACGCCGCTGGGCACGCTTACAGCCGGCCGCGGCTCGAGGAGCACGGCACTGGCATGGCTTTTCCCAGCGAGAAGCTGGGCACGGAGGCGGCGCCGGGACACTCACCTGGAAGCAGAGAGCCCCATTACGGTCGGCGTCAAAGGCGTCAAATAAGAAGTGAGCATAGGTGCTGGCGTCTGCGAGGGGAGGAAGGCGAGAGCCGGTGAAGCCCCCACCCCGGCACGCGCCGGGATCGGGATTTGGCGTTTTCTCCGGATGCAGCCCCCCCACCGGCACCCCCACGCTGGCCTTGGGGGTCCCCCCGACTCACCGCCTTGGGGGAAGAACTGCGAGTAGATGAGCTTGAAGGTCTCCTCGTCCACAAGGCCGCTGGGACACTCCTGGGGAGGAGAGCGGGCGCCCGGTGAACCCCGGCTCCACCAAAATCCACCCCCCAGCCCTGGCGGTGGGGGGCCGGGGCGAGGGTCCCCCCGACACTCACGTTCTTGAAGCCACGGTAGAGGGACTGCAGCTCCTTCTTGGTGAACTTGGTCTGCGCCAGCAGCTGCTCCAGCCCCTCAGGTTGGTGCCGTATGGACGAAAGCTCCAACTCGGCATCGCCGCCGTCTGCTGGGAGACGCCAGCAAAGACCCCCGTGGGGGTCCAGCAGCCTCTCCACATCATCCCACGCTTGATCCCGGGCTGTTTCCCGCCCAGATCTGACCCTGCTTAAAACCAACCCCCCCCCCAACCCGGTGGCAGACCCCAAATTCCCCTCGTGCCTGGAGGAAAACCGGGGAACTCTGGGTTTCACATCCCGAGGGAGAAGACAGCCAACTCAGAGGGTTTCCCCAGGAGCCGCCGAACCCGTGCCCGCCTCCAGCAGCACATTCCCAGGGCGCAGAACATCCTGGAGCCGCCTCTCACCCCGACCCCGCTAATGCTCCCTCCCGCCCGCGCCTGGCCTGGCGGAAGGTAATTAATAAATGATGGTTCATTAATAATTCCAGCGTGGGAAGCCCCCGCGGACCCGTTCAGTGCCGAGATGAGGATATCGGGAACTTCGGGCTGGGAAAACCGGGCCAGGGCTGGGGAGAGGCTCTGCCGTGCCGCATCGGTAGGGACACCCCGGAAAACCCTGGGGTCTCCTGGGTGCTGTTATTGGGGGGTGGGTTAACCCCCCCAGTCTCTTGCCGAGCCGGCTTTGCCGGGGTGTGAAGGGGCAACGCCAAGCCCCTTCCACCCAGCTGGGTGGGGTTGGGATTGGGGGGCTCCAACCTCCCGTCTAAGGGGGGTTTTGGGGGTCGGTGGGGGATCAGGGGTCTCTGGTGTCACATCTCAGGGGGGTTTTGAGGTCAATGCAGGATTTGGGGGTCCCCGGTGTCCCGTCTTCAGTGGGTTTTGGGGGTCATTGTGGGCTCGGAGGCCCCCGATGTCCCACCTTGGGGAGGTTTGGGGGTCACTGTGGGCTGGGGGGTCCCCATCAGCCTGCGTTGGGGGTCTCAGGGCGGGGGGGCTGTGCTGGAGCTGGCCCAGCCCCTCGGGGAAGGTCAGAGCAAGGCTGGGCCATGACGCGGCAAGTGCGGCGGGCAGGGCGGGGGGCTGCTGGCTCCCCCCACACCTCCAAACCCTCAGGCTTCACCTCCAAACCCTCTTCTGGGGGGGAGCCCCCAAAAAAAGCAGGTTTTACCCCACAGGGACCATTTACGGGCCCAACAGGTCCTTTAACCGGTGTGGGGGGGGGTATGGAAAGATGGGGATACCCCAAGATGAGGTTGGGGGGGGCTGAAAATAAATTAATTAATTAAAATTAATGAAGGGGAGGGGGGTTATGGACGCGGGGTTACCTTCCACGGAGATGGGCTCCAGGATGCCAAACTGCTTGAGGACGGCGATGAAGAGGAGGATGACCACGGCCACGGCGCACAGCTCCATGCCCTGGATGCCCATGGCCGGTGGGGGGGCCCACAACCGACGTCGGGGTGTCCTGTCCTCTGTGTGTGCTTGTGTGTGTGTACCAGGGGGGGATGTGTTTTTTCACCCCCCACCCCCCCGCCCCAAAAAGCGGGGCACCCCAGGGTGGGGGTGAGGGTGTCGGCGGGCGGGTGCCGTCCCGGCGAGCGCTGGGGCGGCTGCCGCGGGGCTGGCCTGCGCCCTCCCTCCTGCCCTCCTCCCTTGGCACGCACCCACGGCCCCCCCCCATCGCGATCTTTTTTTTTTTTCCCATGTTTATTTATTTTATTTTTTTTTAATATCACACTCCCCACATCCCCGCCAACAGCAGCACCCATGGATGCCCCCTTCACCCCAGCATCTAAAACCAGGAGGGGTCCCAAACTGGCACGGGCCTTAAAATTGGGTAATTAAAAAAAAAAATAAATAAAGGTTGTTTTGGGCTCTCCCCCCCGGGTGGAGGCAGGTGGCGCTGACCCCCCCCAGCCTTGTTGCCCCTTGGGGGGGGTTTAGAACCTGCCGTGGGAGGCAATTAGCGGCGGGGATGGCTAACGAGCAGCGTGGGGATCGATGGGGATGAGTAAGCAGACGAGCCCTGACGGGGCTCCCCGGGGCGGGGGAGGTAGGGGGGAAACTGAGGCCGGGGGGGGGGGGGCTGTCCCTGCCCCCTCCGGGGGTGTCGCTGTCCCCATGGCCATCTGTCCCCACCACCCCAGGGACGTGTGTCCTGGGGCGTCCCTGTCCCCAAGGCCCCGGGGACATCGTCCCTGCCCCCGCGGGGGTGTCCCTGCCCCCCCCAAAGTGTCCCTGCCCCCCCCCCAGGGTGTCCCTGTCCCCAAGTTCCCGGTGACACCGTCCCTGTCCGTGCCCCCCCCCCCCCCCAGCTCCTAGTGACCCCTGGGGCCGCGGAGAGGGGCGGGGCCACGCCGATGGGGGCGGGGCTTCTGTCGCCCATGCGGGCGGGGCCTGTTGCTAAGGGCGGGGCTCTGGTCGCTGGCGGGCGAGGCGCGCCCACAGCCCGAGGGGAGTGGCTCAGCCGCACGCCCCGCCCCACCCCTCGCCGCCACTTCCGCTTCCGCCGCCGCGCCCGGAAGTGCTGTTCGCCGCCGCCGCCGCCATGGCCTCAAGGTTACTGCGGGTGAGCGCGGCTCTGCGGCTGCTGCCCGCCGCCTCCGCCCGCGCTGCGCCCGCCCGCTGCCTCGCCGTCCCTGGTGAGCCGGGGGGGAACCGGGAGAATGCGGGAGGGGGGGCGGCGGCACCACAGGGGGAACGGGGGAGGTGGCGGGGGGATTGGGGGGCGGGGCGAGGCCGCGGCCTCCTGGTCTGACGGAGGTGTCCCCGCAGGCGGCCTCGCCAGCGATGAGGAGCAGGCGACGGGGCTGGAGCGGAAGGTGCTGGAGGCCATGAACAAGGGCCTGGTGAGTGCGGGGCGGCCGGCGGGGGAGCTCGGAGCTGGGGGGGGGGACCCCAGGGTATGGGGGGGGAGGGTGTCTCGGGGGGGGGGTGTCCTTGGTGAGGGGGTTGAGGGTCTGGGAGTGCCCCCCGCTCACCTCCTCCCCCTCCCCGCCCCCCCAGGACCCCTACAGCATGTTCCGACCGAAGCGCTATGCGGGGACCAAGGAGGACCCCAACCTCGTCCCCTCCATCAGCAACAAGCGCATCGTGGGCTGCGTCTGTAAGTGCCCCCCCTCCCAACTCCGTGTGTATCCATCCCACCCCCCTCCCTCTGTCCGTCCGTCCATCCCATCCTCCTCTTCCTCCTTTCCTCCTCCCCCCCCCCCCAGGCGAAGAGGACAACAGCTGCGTCGTCTGGTTCTGGCTGCACCAGGGGGAGGCCCAGCGCTGCCCCTCCTGTGGTGCCCACTACAAGCTGATCCCCCACGAGCTGCCCCACTGAGGCCCCCACGGCTTGGGGAGGGGGAGTTGGGGGGGGGCTGCACCGACACCCCCCCTCCCCTCCCCAGCACCCAGTGGGCATCTTCTGGGCCGAGCTGAGCCACACACCCCCCCCCGCCGTGTGTGCCCCCCCTATAAAGAGTTTGTGTGTGGAGACCTGGACTCTGTCTGCACTGGGGGGAGGGGGGGAGCAGCACCCATGGGTGCTGGGGGGATGGGGACAGGCTGGGGTGGGGGAATTTAAAGGTATTACTGTCCTTGTGAGTGGGGAGGGGGCATGGGGGGGGAGGCGCTCATGACCTTGGAGCGGTATTTGGGGTGGGGGGAGCCCACCTTCACTGTCCCTCTGCCCCGGGGAGGGTGCTGGGAATGGGGGGGGGCCCTGGGGTGACTTTTGGGGGTCCCCCCTGGTTGGGGGGGGCTCCAGAAGTAAGATTTGCTTGAGAGCCTGGGCAAGGGACCCACCCCCTCCCCAAAATACCCCAACCACCCACCCACCAAGGGCGGGCTGGGTTCCCCCCGCAGACCCCAAAGAGGATCATAGCCACACGCACGCACACACACAAGGTGTCCCCCAAAATGGAGGTCTGGGCTGCACCCCGCCCCACCTCTACACCCTGGGGGAGGTGCTGTCTGTCTGTCTGTCCATCCGTCTGTACTGGGGGGGTTACAACTGGACATAGTCCTCCAGGGTGGCCTCACCACACGGCCAAGGCAGCACCCACCATGGCGGCAGACGACCCCCCTGAGGCCCAGGTAGCTTCCTACACCCCCCCCTACCACCCCACCACCTCCCACTGCCATGTCACTGCCGTGTCACCGTAGCAGGTGATGGCCTTGGTCAGGCGTGACCTCGCCGCGGTCGCCCCCAGCCTCTGGAGACGGATCTCCAGCCCCTTCCGGGGGCCGAGGGGGGCTGAGCGGCCGCTGGTTCCCCAGGTTCTTCTGGGCGAGCTGGGGCCCGTCCCTCCCCCACGGGGACCTCCCGCCTCAAACGGCGTCCCCGTGGTCACAGAAACCGCCGGCGCCGCGGCCGCTCCTCAGACCCGTGGTCCCTCCTGGGTCCTGCTGGCTGAGGGGGACGGCCACCCGTGCCGTGGCTGCCGGCCCGCCGAGGGGCCGTGGCTCTCCCAGCTGCTGCGTCTCGGAGAAGACGCCTGCCTTGGTGGTCCCCGGGGGTGGTGGGATGTCCCTGGGGGTCGCCGGGGGTGGCCGTGGGGCCCCGGGAGGTGCTTGAGGGTCCCCGGTGGGTTGTGTCGCCGTCCCCCGTCCCCCCGCCGGGGAGGGCCCAGAGGCTGCCAGATCCCCAGCGTGGCGGCCCCCACCCCGTGCTACTGACGTTGTTGAGGACGTCAGGCGGGCCGGTCATGAAGTCATGCGTGGCCCGGGGGGGGCGGGGCTGCGGGCCTCACCGCCCGGCCGGCCCGCCCGCGGCCAATGGGGGCTGCCGGCGGCCGTTGAGTGACAGCCGGGAGCGGCGGGGCCGCGGGTGACGTCAGGGCTCGGCGCTTCGGGGCGGGGCTTAGCCGGGGGCGGGGCTCCGGCGGCGGCAGAGGGCGCACGGGGACGCGGCGGGCGGGGGCCTTCCCCGCGCCACGTGACGCGGAGGGCGGGGCGGGAAGGGCGCCCGCGGCGGCGCGGCGGAGTGCGGCGGTGACGTCACCCCTGTCGCAGAGGGGCGGGGCGGGGCGCGGGGCCGCGCGCCGGAAGCGGGGCGGCGCGCGCGGAAGGGCCGGCGCGGCGCGGGGCGGGCGGGCGGACAAGATGGCGGACGGGGACAGCGGCAGCGAGCGCGGCGGCAGCGGCAGCGGCAGCGGCGGGTTCGCGACCGCCCGCGGGGGCGGAGGAGGCGGCGGCGGCGGGGCCGGGTCCGGGTCCGGCGGGGGGTCCGGCGGCGGCGGCGGCGGGGCGGGCCCGGAGCAGGAGACGCAGGAGCTGGCCTCGAAGCGGCTGGACATCCAGAACAAGCGGTTCTACCTGGACGTCAAGCAGAACGCCAAGGGCCGCTTCCTCAAGATCGCCGAGGTGGGGGCGGGCGGCTCCAAGAGCCGCCTCACTCTCTCCATGGCGGTGGCCGCCGAGTTCCGCGACTACCTGGGCGACTTCATCGAGCACTACGCCCAGCTGGGCCCCTCCAGCCCCGAGCAGCTGGCCCAGGCCGCCGGCCCCCCTGGCGAGGACGGCGCCGGCCCCGGCCCCCGCCGCGCCCTCAAGAGCGAGTTCCTGGTGCGGGAGAACCGCAAGTACTACCTGGACCTGAAGGAGAACCAACGCGGGCGCTTCCTCCGCATCCGCCAGACCGTCAACCGTGGCCCTGGCGGGCCGGGGGGCTTCCCGGGCGGCCCCCCCGGGCTGCAGAGCGGCCAGACCATCGCCCTGCCTGCCCAGGGCCTGATCGAGTTCCGCGACGCCCTGGCCAAGCTGATCGACGACTACGGGGGCGAGGAGGACGAGCTGGGCGGCCCCGGGGGCGGCGGGCCAGGTGGCGGGGGGCTCTACGGGGAGCTGCCCGAGGGCACCTCCATCACCGTGGACTCCAAGCGCTTCTTCTTCGATGTGGGCTGCAACAAGTACGGCGTCTTCCTGCGGGTGAGCGAGGTGAAGCCGTCCTACCGCAACGCCATCACCGTCCCCTACAAGGCCTGGGCCAAGTTCGGCGGAGCCTTCTGCCGCTACGCTGAGGAGATGCGCGACATCCAGGAGCGCCAGCGGGATAAGCTCTACGACCGACGTGCCGGACCGCCAGGTCCCGGCAGCGGCAGCGGCGCCGGCGACGACTCCGACGGCGACGACGTGGACGACGACTGAGCCTCCCCCGCCCTCGACCCCGCCGCTGGCCCCCCCACCCCCCACAACCCCCCCTTCTCCCCTTCCCCCCCTCCCCCCCCGGGCTCCCCCCCGCGATGGGGCAAAGGGGTCCCTGAGTGCCCAGCACTCCCCCCCCCCCACCCCCCCCCCCCCCAACCTCCACCACCGCCACCGGAGAGAGAGAAACCGGCCCGACCGTGACGCCGACGCGTCCCTCCCTCCCTCACACACGCCCCGCCACCGGCGGGATGAGCCACCACTGTCCCCCCGCCACAGGGGACCTGTCACCGGCACCCTTCCCTACCCCCCCCCCCCCCCAGCCCCGAGGACTCCCTGCTTTTTGGGGGGGCAGGGGGGTGGAACCACCCGGATCCTCTCTCCTCTCCTAAAGCCCGGCCCGTGCTGACACGGTGCCCCCCACCACCATTGAAACCAGCATCCCGGCGCCCGCGCCGAGAGGAGCCGCCACGCGCCAAAACCCTCACCGGCGGAAGAGGAGCCGGGCAGCAGGAGGGGAGAGTGACGGAGCCGGTGCTTTCGGAAGCGAAAGCCGGGGCGGGGGGGCCGTATCTGGACCAACGTCCATTCTCTCTTTATTTTTTCCTTTATTTTCCTTTTTTTTTTTTCTCCATTCCCCTTTCCAGATTTTTTTTTTTTTTCCCTCCGTTTTTTTTTTTGGGATGCAAACTGCTAAACTCCGGGCGCCTGAACTGGAACCTGCACCCGAGCCAGTGCGAAGCTGGCAGGTTCCTGAAAATTAAGGAATTAAGGAAGACTTTCTCGGTTTTGACAATTTATTACTGTTCCCCCCCCCCCTCCTGTTTTTCCTCTGGCCGCGGGGGGGGGTCGCAGAGAGAGGCAGGTTCACGCAGGCACAAAGCACAAGGAAAGCTCGATGGGGCGCAAGATCTTCCCCTTCTCTCCAAATAAGGCGGCATCCAGTGAATGCCGGCTCCATACCGGGAAGGCCCGGCCAGGTTTCCTCCCCGTTTACCGTTTCGCCGGCACAACCGGCACCGAAGGCGGCGCCACCGGGACCCTCGAGCACCGAAATCCACCCCTTCTCCTCTTCACCTGGATTTTATTTTTCTTTAGCAAAACCAACTTGCCGCCGTTCCCCAGTACCTCATGCCGGCGGAGATGACGGCAGCGGCTCGGTGGCACCAGTGGGACTCCGCACCCCGGCAGCTGGGGCCTTCGGTGTTGGTGTTTTGGGGGGTTTGGGGGTTTTTTCCCTCTTTTTTCCTTTTTTTTTTTTTTTTTTTTTTTTTTTTTTTTTTTTTTTAAAAACACCTGGTCGTACCAGCAGGGACTGGCTCTGCCGCCTCAGCCAGCGCGCCGGAGCCAGCGGCTCCCTCCAGCCATCGCCTCTCGTATTAAATGGATTTTTCCACTCTCAAATGGTCTTTTTTTTTTCTTTTTTCTTTTTTTTTCTTTTTTTCGCTAAATCGGGTCAATCCTGCCCTTTCCCAAAAGGTATTTTTTTCGCCACGTTATCCCAGGAACTCTGAACTGACTGGGGTTCGTCGCTCTTCATTCCAAAGTTTCAAGGTCTTCTGGTCCGACGGCTTCTCCAGTTTTAGGACTTGTTTTAAATTAATATTTTTCTGCTTATTTTTTGGGAGCCTGCGCCCACCCGCCCTCCGATCTCAGCTGCCTCCTTAATTTATTGTCGCGGATCCTGGCGTCTCCCTCTCTCCGCTCGCTCCGTATTTATTGGGAAGCGAGGTACGGCCGGCAGCAACTTGTCTTCGCGAGGCAGGAGCAGGGGGACAGACACCAACTCCATCCCCCTCCTCGCCCCAAAACCCAGCAGAGCCCCGGGGGATGTTGTCTGTCCATCCGTCCGTCCTGCAAACCCTGTCCCGCCCTTTCCCACCTCCGTAGCTCTTTTTAAAGGGATTTTTAAGGCGAATTTCTTCCGTTTATCCCGTTTTTAATTCTTCTCCGTCGCAAAGGACTGGGTTTCCTCACTCACACGGGAGCAATAGTCTTTTATCTCGATGTCCGAACCGCGTCCGTACTGTATTTTGTACCCTAAGGCAGCTCTTTCCAGTGACGTCCTGCTGTATCCACCCATCCGTCTATTTTTTGTGTTCGCGCGCCTTCAGTTCTTTGCCGCGGAGAAAAAAAATGACAAAACGCCGCCTGGAAGGCTCCAGATCGGGGGAGACGGCGGCCACCGCTCAGCCGCTGGGGGGGACGCCTGGCTCCGCGGTGATGGACTTGCCAGCGTTCGGCTGCCAGGAGCCGGTTGCGAAGACGCAGGCGGTACCTCTCCTTTTATTTTTGAAGAGGATGAGATAGATATATATATATATATATATATATATAAAAAAATATATATATATTCTTTTTTTTCCTTTTTTTTTTTTTTTTGGCTGAATTGCGGTAATTTAGCCTTAACCTTTCTACTCTGGGGTAACGGCGGGGTCACTGCCAGCCCGGCTCGGCTCTCGGTAGCCACCTAGGAAATACGTGGAAGAGGAAAAAAGGCAAATAACGCCAAAAAAAAAAAAAAAAATCATAACAACCATAAAAACGGGACCCAGTGCCGCAGCCGGCGTTCGCTTTGGCAACCAGAACCCTTTCTCCTGCGGGAGAAGCGATGTATCTATGTACAGAAACCTTCCGCAGCTCCATTTGACCTTCCAGCAAACGGGTGAGAAGAGCAGAGTGCGTCGGGGGAAGAAATCTCGCAGAAAAAAAAAAAACAACAAAAAAACATAAACAAAAAACCCACCCAAAAAAAAAAAAAAAGATAAAAATCAGAAAGAAAAAAAAAAAAAAGGTTTTTTAACCTGCCAGCGGCCGGCAAGAGCGATTCGGAGAGGTGGGCGGACACACCTCAGGTGTGAGCGAGGACTCAGGTGGTTTCTGCGAGGGGAGAGATGGGTTTTTTTGGTGAGTTTTGGGGTTTGGTTTTTTTTTCCTTTGCTTTAGCCTGCGGACGGCGGGCTGGGGCTGCTGAGAGGGGGGAGCTGGCAGGGAGCCCCCCCCTCTCCCCGCACGCACATGTGTGCCGCCCAGGATCAGGCGGAGCATTTCCCTGAGGAAAGCAGGACGACGGTTACGCCGAAGCTGGGCTCCTGCCCGCGCCGGAATCTCTCCACGGACCAGACCTTGCCAAAAACACCTGCCCACAGCCAGGGCGCTGGGAATTTGGTGGCGAGGCGGTGGCACGCGCAGCAGGTCGGAGGGTTTGATTGTTCCCTTATATATATATATATGTATATACACATCTCCGCGCGTGTGTGTATATATATGAGATTTGATTGGGGGTTTTTTTTGGTTTGGATTCTGTAGAAAATGGGCAAATTGCTTTTTTTTTTTGTGTTTGGGGTTTTTTTTAACCGGTAGGGGGGAAAAAATATCCCAAATTCTTGGAGCTTCCAGATTTCTGTTGCCCCAGAAGGGATGGGTTGAGAGCGCGACTATCGCTGTACAAAAAAGAAATCGTGTATATCTTGTATAGCGCCCCAAAATCGATGTAAATACCCAAAATGTCCAGGCTGAGAGCCGGGAGCCGTCAGCGGCTCTGTTAAAAGTTAAAAACTGCTTCAATTTTTTTCCCCCCTCAAGAGAAAAATATGGAAGAAAATCAGAATTATCCTGCCTTGTTTCCAGCTGTTTTGGGGTCACAGGCACGAGAATCCCCTCCTGGTCCCTCGCTGCCGGCAGAGGATGAACCAGGGGGAGGTGACCAGTCCCAGGGCTGCCATGCCGGGGAGAGCGGTGGTTTCTCTTGTTGGTGATAAAACAAAACAAACCCCCCTCGCCGGCTTCTCTTGTAAAAAAGAAAAAAGTTTAAAAAAAAAAAAAGAAAAAAAAAAATAGGAAAAAAAAAAAAGGAAGCGTGAGCGAGTGATGACGGTACTTGAGCTGATGCACAAGGAATCTCTCAGCAGATATTTGCCGCCGCACTTGCTGGGAGAGGGTTCCCGATGGGAAATCTGAACCGGCTCGGCGTCGCGGCGGCTCGCTGGCGTCTCCATGGATGCTCGGAGAGATGTTCCACGTAGGGTGAGGCTCGGCCGCGGGCGCTGTCGCCCTCCTCTTCCTTGCGGAGCCGGTCGAGCCGGCAGTGCCTGTGCCAAGGGGAGCTGGTGTTTGGTGCGTCGGCGTGAGATCCCGAATCCAGGTGCCAGAACGGATCTTGGATCAAGCCAAGATGGGAGAGGGATGGCCGGTGAAGAGCATGGCACCGGCGGCGGTGGCTTCTCACCACGGCGGTGGCGACCGTCAGGCTGGCGGTTGTAGGCGAGACCTCGGAGTCTCCCCGCACCGGCGTCTCTCTGGCACTGCGCTCGGCATCTGCTCCCGCCAGAGGCGGTTTGTGGTTGCCGGTGGCATCAAGGCCTCGAAACCACGGCGTTACCGGCGGGCAGGAGAGGCCCTGGGGATTTCTGGCCTCGGAGCGGCACCGATGCTGACACAACGGCCGAAAGCAGGTCTGGCACGGGTGGCTTTCCTGTCCCTGGCACGTGTTTCACCCCAGGCAGAGGTGGAAACGTGCCGGCCGGTTGGTAAAGCATCGGCATGGGAGAGAGCCGGATCCTCCTCCGAGAGCCACCGGGGCCGGGACTGGCTTCGTCCAATATCTGCTGAGAGACCAAAATGTTCACCCTGAAGTACCTTGACGAAAGAAGAAAGTTTTATTCCTCTTATTTTTTTAATGAAAGAAAAACAAAAAATAAAGCAAACCATGCACTTTAGGCGGCCCAGCGCGGGGCTGCCGGCGCCCGGGGGGGGTCCCGTCCCCCCCCTCTCCCTTCCTCTGCGGCCGGCGGGGCGGCTTCGGGAGAAGCTGGGGAGCGGCCGGCGGTTGCCGAAGGCAGATCCTGGATTTTACCACTAGCAAAGACGACGCCCGACGTGACGAACTTCTCATGCTAGCGAGCACTCCTTACCGTAGCAGATTTTTGCAAATGGAGTTTTACAAGTCTATATTTAAAGAATTGTATGTTTGTAACAAATAAAAAGTATGCGGAAAAGTGAATGAAAAGCCCATCCCGGCCCCGTCTCGCTCCTTGGGGGGGGTTTGGGGGGGGATCCACAACTGTCCCTGGTGCAGGAGGGTCTCACCAGTGCCACTGTCTTGGTAAGGGATGGGGTGGGCAGGGACAGCAGTGGCGTTGTGGGGGTGTCTTGGGGACCCTCGGGGCTCTGGGGGGTAACACACAGGTGTCCTGAGGGTTTGGGGTGGCACAGAGGGGGCACACGGGGTCCCCAGCACGGGCGCGTTGAGGGGCCACCTTGTCCCCAAGTAGGGCCCTGTCCCCAAAGGGGGTCCCCGGAGCCGGGGCAGCTGCGGGGAGCACCGCGGGGAGCTGGGGGGCACTTGGGGGTGCAAGGGATTGGCACCATGGGGAGGGAGGAGGGTTTGGCACGGCTCACGCAAGCACACTGGTGTGCGCAGACCGGCACGGCAAGCCATGAGTGCCACGCACACGGCTGTGTGGTGTGTGAGCAGGCATGTGTAAGGCATGCATGCCCTGCACAAGGCGTGTGCGCCGCGCACACGGCTGCGTGGCGCGTTCACCACCATGTGTGCGGCGTGCGGCCTGTGCCGGGCAGGGTGTCAGCAATCCCATGCCGCCCCTAGCAGCGAGGCGGCCCGCGTCTGGGCGGCATGCGGTGATGCAGGCGCCGCAGCCCGCGCCGCATTTAGCTCTGCGGCTCCCTGCGGGCACGGGCTCATCTGAGGACACGAGCGGGAACCGCCTGCGCATGAGCAGCTGCCGCCCGCCGCGGCACCGCAAACCCACCGCCACTGCCGCCGCCTGTCCCCAACACCGCAGGCAGCCAGGGCCTGGCCTGACCCTGTCCCTGGCGGCGGGGTGGGGGGGGCTGGATCCCCTCCGACCGGGGTCCCTCGCCCCTCGGGGAGCAGCTGGCGGCGTCCCCGAGGACCCCGTCCCCCAGATGCCGGGGTGGGCAGCTGCTCCAGCCCTCCCCTGAACGGAGCTGGGGGGCTGTCGGGGGACAGCTGGGGGGGCCCTGGACGCACAGCAGTTGCTGCCTGCAGGGCAGGTGCAGCCAGCATTCCCTCCAAGGGGGGAGTGAGAGCAGCTGCGGGGCCAGGGAGGGGCTCAGGGCCCCCAGCAGGGTCACCCGGGCACCCCCCACGGCAGCTGCAGCGAGGGGCAGGGTCCCCCCCCACTCTGCCTGGCACTGGAGGGAAACTGAGGCACAGGGTGGGGCGTGAGCTAAGGCGTGTGGGACACCCAGGGTGGGACAGCGACGGGGCAAAGGTGCCTTCCTCGTCTCCTCCTCCTCCCCAGCCCGGCACTCCCCTACCTGGGGCAGGGCAGGCTCGGGAGCTCCTTCCACCATCCCCAGGCAGCGGCTGCGCCGCGCAGGAGCTTAACGCTCCCGAAGCTGCTCCTGTTAAGTCATCGACCCTCGCTCTCTAAAATCCAAATTTTCTCGTATAAAATAAACCCTGTCGCGTAAATTGGGTTCGGTTTGACGCTGGAATGGGCTTATGCTGAGAAATTAAAGGTTTTATTTCCCATGACACACTCTTCCCTAGCACACCCCCTACCCTCCCCGTCCTGTGACAGTCTGGACCAGGAATTTTTGGGGCTTTTTTTGGCCGTATTTTATCCCTGCCGTTACCAACGACCATCCCTTTTCCTTCTCAACGTCCCCCCGTGTCATGAGCCCCAGCCCAAATCCCTCCCCTGGGGCTGAGGGGACGGTCTGTGTTACCTCACTGCCACTGCCCTTCTTACCCTACGGGGCAGAAGCAGCCTTTTTTTCTGCATTTCCTGAAAAACACATGGGGAAGGACTCCACGCCACCACCGGGCCTCAGCGTCACCTGGGAAGGATTCCCCTCACCTCGGTGGTGCCCGTGCCGGCAGCCGCCTCCTCCTGGCACTGAGCTGGCACAGGCAGTGGCCGGGCTGGGCCAAGCGCGGCAGTTTATAAGCGAGCTTTAAGTCTTTCTAGGCTGCGCCTCAGGCCCAAGTCCTTCAGTCGGCTGTGGAGGTGATGACAGGGCCTGGGCCGGGCGGGGAGCAGGTGGGAAGCTCCGTCCACCCCCGAAGCGGGCGGAGGGGAGAAGTGGGGCGCCGATACCGGGAGTGTACGGAGCGGTCCTAAGGCCTACAGAGGCCGCGGGCCCCGGGCCCTGTCAGGAGCCGAGCCCCACTGCCCGGGGAGACCCCGGCCCACGACCGGGGAGACCCGCCGGGACACACCAACGGCCCTGACGGGGACCGCGTCCGCGGAACGGGGCCCGGGGCTCGCCTGACACGGTGGCGGAGCCGGGCGAACCCCCCACCGCCGCCCCGCTCCCCTCAGCGCCACATCCGCCCCCTCCCCCTCTCCGTGCAAACAAACAACACGGGGGGCGGGGGGAGAGACTGGGCGGGAAAGGCTTCTCTCCTTCCATTGGCTGCATGAGCTGTCTGTCTGCCCGGCCCCGCCTCTCAGGAGACGGCCGGCTCTTTCGATTGGTAGACGATCACGTCACTCCGCTGCACCGCCCACTGGCTCGGAGCCGCCGGACACGCCCCCCGCCCTCACCCCTGCGTGCCGTGTGCAAAGGAAAAACAGCCGTTAAACGGGCCGCGGGGCGGAGCCAGTGAGGGGGCAAGAAGTGGTGCCTGGATTGGCGGTAGCCGGATGTTCAAACTAGTATGGGACGCCTTGATTGGCTCGGGGCCGCCGCGGCAGGCCGGGCTCCCTCCTCGCGCTCAGGCGGGTTATTGTCTGGCGGCTCCTGAGACGGCTCCAGCGCGGACTCAGGACCGGAGCTCAGGCGGCGGCGGCGGCACCATGGTGAGGGGCGGGGGCAGCGGCCGGGCTCGGTCTGGCTCCTCTGGGGGCTCCGGGACCGGTAGCGGAGCCGGTGGGAGGCTGAGGCCGGGACGTTCCGCTTCCCCGCTGGGCCGGGGCGGCTGGCCGTAGGCCCGGAGGTGACAGGGCCGCCCGGCGGGGGCTGGAGCCGCTGCTGTCAGCGTGGACCCGGAGTCGGGCATCGGCTGCCGTTCCTCTCAGGGAGAGACCGGGGCCGCGGAGGTGGGGGGGGGTGGGGGGCACAGGCGGCTCCTGTGCTGGGCTCTGTCACCGATCCGATGACCTTGGGCACGGCGCCGCTCCCTGCCCTTCCCACGGGGCTCCTCCGGCAGCCTCCTGTTGACCGGGCACCTGGAAATGCGCCGAAAACCGCTTCGGTCCGCTGTCCCCCTCCATACCTCCCCTCCCAGCCCCGCGGTCCCCGGGGCCGCTGCCGTTGTGTAACCGAAGCTTCTCGCCGACTTCATCTCGTTGCGAGGCCCCTCGGGAGACCATTCGTGCCGCTTCCCGAAAAGCCGGCCCCGCCGATCGGGCCAGAGGGAGAGCGAGCGGCGGAGCCGGTGACTCCCTTGTGCTGTCAAAGGTTTCCCGGGGAGGCTGGGAAACACCGTGACTGCCTCTATTTCATCGGCTTTTGGAGGGAAACTGCCTCTATTTCATCGGCTTTTGGAGGGAAACTGCCTCTTTACAGCTACTCTCCGTGCTTAATATATTTTAAAAGTTGATTGTGTAGTAAGAAAGCGACTGTCACGGGTGTAAAACGCGTTAGAGTGGCCTGAAGGATGTCTGTCAAGTGGCCCGGCTGCCTTGCCCAGGTAGCCCCTGCCCCAAGGAGCATTGGATTTCCACAGTTTAGATTCTAACTGACATCTCTGTGCGCATTGGCTCTCGGCAGAGTCTGATTCCGTGGCAACGGTGGGGGGAGAAGGTTGGGGTTTAATCCTCCCTGATGCCTTCTTCATGTGGCTTGGGGTCTGAAAGTTGCGGAAGTCACGGTTGCAGGGTCTGTAACTGTTGGTTAGGATACAGAGGAGAGGAGGTTCCCAGGCGGGAGATAAGGGCCCCGGGTTGCTGAGGGTTGACGTGGAAACGCTTTGAGATTATACAACCCTTGCTGGAGGGTATCTCAGAACTTGTGGCAATAGATAAAAAGTTGCTTTTTGAAGTATTTTAGTCGTGTTTGAAGCAACAAGAAGAAAAAAAAAAAAAAGTTGTTTGCCTGCTGTGAGAGATCCAGTGTGTTAAATCCGGTGGGGTTTTGGTATGGGAATGTGCTTTCAGCGAGTGACTTCTGTGGGGAGAAGGGAAGGAGACGTCGCATTCCTGTGCCTGTCAGCACGGTCCCCTCCAGATGAAGAATCGAATCACTGCTGTTTCTGACCCAACTTACCCCCCACAAGCGCTGCTTCCTGAGGAAGAGAAGGAGACCTGCATGCTGTGAACGCTATGTTTGTCAAGGAGCCCTCGTTCCTCCGCTGGGACTGCGGCCGGGAGGGTGATGAGCTTCCGCAGGGAGCCGCTGGCGGCTCAGCTGTGGGAAACTGTTGCGGCGTTTCCTCTGCAAACCCCACAGAGGGTTTCGACGTTGGTGAAGATGGAGACAACCCTCAGTACTTCTGCTGTGAGACTTTTCTTCCCTCTTTTTGGTCAAATATCATGTAAAGAACCATCAGGCGGGCAGCTGATGGCTGGAAAACTTGACGGAGAAGTGGGAAAGTTCACAGCTGGCTGATAAAAGCCCTCAGTGTGAACAGCCAGGGCTTTTCCCAGAGCTGCCTTTTATTTCTAGAGCGAGGAAATATCCCCAAATCCCCCTTCCTGATTTTTTAAGTTTTACTGAATGATGTTTTCTACTGATAAAAGTAACTCCTGATGCTTCACTGCAGTGAAGGCAGCGTTGAGTTGGCGCTTCAAAGCGATTTTAGACACGTCTCCAAGTCATCCCTCAGCCGTTCTCCTAACAAACCAGAGCCAACCGCTTCTGCAGACACTCCTGTCCGGGTGTCAGCTGCCAAAACACCGAGCGGCTTTGCCAGGTGCCAGCATTCCCACAGCCGGATCACCGCTGGCAGCCTCGGGGAAGAACCCACCTGTGCTTGGTGCCGCGGGATGCCAGCCTGGCTCTCCTGCCAACCTGGCCCAGCGCCGCTCCGTGCTTTATCACCTCCAGATTAAATATTTCCCCCTTTAAACTGGGCTGGCGCTCCCCAGCCGGTGCAAGCGCATGGTGTTAACTCCCACCTCGCTGGGATGGGATGTGGATCTTGGACATTCCCGTGTTAAGCTGGTGTCTTATTTTAAGGATTAATGCGCTCAATTAGCGTCACCTCGGTCTCCTGGGTATCTCTGGATCCTGCGGTTTCTCCTAAGTGAGCGGGAAGGCCTGGTGGCAGCTTTGAGCTCCC
Source organism: Aquila chrysaetos chrysaetos (assembly GCF_900496995.4). Classification (NCBI taxonomy): domain Eukaryota; kingdom Metazoa; phylum Chordata; class Aves; order Accipitriformes; family Accipitridae; genus Aquila; species Aquila chrysaetos. Next base: position 41,465,367 of record NC_044016.1, on the reverse strand, counting down.
TCACAGTAAGCCATAATTCCTTCTTTTAGAAGGGGATGGGGACTGTGGGAATCAATATGTGGTGTAAAAATAGGGATTACCAGTATCCAGCGTGTTTTAGGGCCCCGCTTTCCCTCTGCAGTTCTTCTCCGCTCATCACGGGCTGGGAGACTTAATTTTGTGGGTTATAGTTTCTGTTGTTTCTTAAAAGGACCAGATTTTGGGTTGGTAACGTGGTTTTTCACATGGAGGGCGCAGGCTCTTTCTGACTGGCCTGCTGCATCCGTCTGCTGCTCTCGCCTTCATTAGAAATGGCTCTCGTTAGCTGTTAGTGACATCACAGTTTCTTTCAATATCCCTTGAATCGATCTATTTCCTTAAGGCGGATGTGAGAGAGCCCAGCAAACCCACGTTTAGTTCTTCCTCATTTCTTGGTGGCTTCCAAACTCTTGCACTTTGGGGTTTCAGCCGCGCCCTACAACACGATTTTTTTATTAAATCCGTGATTTCTGGGGCTCCCTGATGATTTTCCGCTCCGGAGCAGGAAGAGGATTGCCCTTGAATTCCACAGGCCTGGGCTGCAAATTCCTATGTACAGGAACAGCATCCTGCCGCGCGACCTGTGTCAGCGCGTGCCTTCAGAGCAGAGCAAATGAGTCTGAAATCAAGCTGTTCTCACAACTGCTGGAAAAAAAAAAAAAACAAACCACCAAACCAAACGGGTTCTTTGGGCTGGTTTTCCCCCCGTTTGGCGTTTACTGAAAAATAATGGGAATAGCAGTAGCAGGAAATGAGAGAGGGAGACGCCCGGGGTGATAAAGCAGCTGCCGCACCCCTCAAGCCCCCACCTTGTCCCCTCGAATTCACCTCATTTTGGGTTGTTCGAGAGGCCACAAGTTTCCTGCAGCAGCAGAGAGCGTGCTTGCCTCTGGATGACAGTGCAGCAGGTCTCTCTGGCTTAATTAAGATTAATTGATAGGTGTGTTTCTCTCTTGCAGGCTGGTGGTAAGGCGGGGAAGGACAGCGGGAAGGCCAAGGCGAAGGCGGTGTCGCGCTCACAGAGAGCCGGGCTGCAGGTGAGGCACAGTGGCGCCCGCTGGTTCCCCGATCTCATCATAAAACATGAATTTCTGAGTAAAACCTCCACTTCCTGGTGGGCAGGTTGCCCCAGACCCTCTTTTTTTATTTTTCTTTTTGGGTAAAAACTTAATGTTTTATGATTTGTGTCGTCATCATGGAGGGACGAGAACTGCAGGGGCTGTTTGCTCCCAGCTGTGTCCTGACTTGGGCAGGATCGGTGTCTCCTACAGAGAGGGTGTGAGGATTAATTTGGATAATTATGATGGAATCCCATGGGGAAAAGTGTGAGGAGGATCTGGCTTTGTGTCTCCCTCAGCTGTGCTCTCGTTAAAACTCATGTTAACGTCATTAACGTCATTCTAGGAGCTCCTGGAAGCTGTAGACATGCAGGGTGGGGAGTCGCTTGGGGCCTATGGTGTATGGGGGGCTATAGGTGTTAAGGAGGTGTTGATTGCTCCCACCCCAGTTCCCGGTGGGCCGGATCCACAGACATCTGAAGACTCGCACCACCAGTCACGGGCGAGTGGGTGCCACCGCTGCCGTCTACAGCGCTGCCATCCTCGAGTACCTCACTGCCGAGGTAGGTCCCCGCGCTTTGCCTTCCTCCGTTTAAAAAAACCAAACCAAAACAAAATATAAATAAAATAAATTAAAAAAAAAAAATAAATCCTGCGTCCCTCGGGATCCCGAGTGTCTTCCCGATTTCTCGGCAGGTGCTGGAGCTGGCGGGGAATGCTTCGAAGGACCTCAAAGTCAAGCGGATCACTCCCCGTCACTTGCAGCTGGCGATCCGTGGCGATGAAGAGTTGGATTCCCTGATCAAAGCCACCATTGCCGGTGGAGGTGGGTATCGTCCTTGCTGCCCCCTTCCCTCGTTCCTGTCCCTAACTGGGAATTTTAGTGAGAAGATGGGGGGGAAAAATACAGGAAGACACACGGAAATTTGGTATAAATACTGTCGGCTCACTGCTTCCCCCGATCCGACTGGAAGGAAGGGTTTGTGCTGGGTTATCACAAAACTCCGCTGGGAATCGAGATTTTCTCGGAGCTTTTTGGGAAGTATCTGATGGGAATCCTCCTCTTCTCTCTGCAGGTGTCATCCCTCACATCCACAAGTCTCTGATTGGGAAGAAGGGACAACAAAAAACGGCGTAGAGAGGAGGAAAAAAAAAAAAAAAAAAGCAGCCGTCTCCCTCCTGTCATCGTACTGTACCTGGGACAGAAGAAATCTTGGGGATACGTGGAATTTTTTTTAAGTCATAGTTCAAAGGAAGAGCATAGACAATTGACTGTAGAGAGGAGAAAACATTGGTATGGGCTTTAGATTTAAAGTTTGACACAAAGTTGTACCTTGCCAGGCGGCAGCAGTCGGGGTGGGGGGGGGCGAGGGGCTCGGCTGCTCCCCTGGGTTTTATACAAAAATGGAAAGGATAAACCATTTTTTACAAAAAAAAAAACCCCAAACCACGCCTCTCCTGTGGTGTTGGCGTGGGGGAGGAAGGCTCCGGGGGGACTCGTGGGGCGGGGGGGGGGGGGGGTTAGTGTAGGGGGAAGATGATAGCCGGGGCCGGGCGGTGGGTCCCAGCACGGCGCTGTCCCGCGCCAAATGCAGATTTGTCCCCGCCCCCTATGTAAATAGACCCTCGACTGCGCTGCCTCCGCCCCCTATGCAAATAGGCGGTGGGAGGGGCGGGGCGTGCCCCCAGGGTTCCGCCCCCCTGGCCCCACATGGCCGGGGCTCCCCCGTGGGCCGGGCCCCGCCCCTGCTGGCTCTGAGGCACGGCTGTCCGTCTGTCCTGGGTGTCCGTATGACCGGCCTCTGTGGGTCCTAGGGGGTGTCTGTCTGTCGTGGGCAGGTGGGTGCCAGGTGTCTGTCTGTCTGTCCTGGGTATCAGGGTCCTGGCTGGCTGTCTGTCCAGGGTGTCCGTCTGACTTGCCTCTGTGGGTCCTGGGGGTTTCCCATTTGCCCCACAGGCAGGTGGGTGCCAGGTGTCTGTCCTGGGCCTGGGGGTGCCGGGTGTCTGTCTGTCCTGGGTATCAGGGTCCCAGCTGTCTGTCTGTCCTGGGTGTCCATCTGACCTGCCTCTGTGGATCCTGGGGGTGTCCCATTTGCCATGGGCAGGTGGGTGCCAGGTGTCCATCTATCCTGGCCGTGCAGGTCCTTGCCCAGCCTGCCCCTTGCTGCCGCCCATCCAGGCTCCCGGGGAGCCCCATCCTGGCACACCCCGTGCCCCAGGGAGATGGCGGCACCAGCAGCCGCATCCTGGGGCTCTGCATGCTGGCACCTGACCCCGGGGAGGGGCCGAACTGCGCCTGGCTGGCAGCGGGGCAGGTGCCACGGGCCGGCGGGAGGAGGAGGAGGAGGAGGAGGAGGGAGCTGGGAAGGCTCCAGCACTGGCAACACCAACAGCCGGTTGCATCAGGCACCAAGAGGCCCCGATGGCCACCGGCCCTGGGTGCCATCCACCACCCTGCTGCGGCCTCAGCCCCGTCCTGCCAGGCTGCAGCGCCTCGGGCAGCCCCGGGGAGCCTGTACTGGGCGGTGGGGCTCAGCCCAGCCCGCGCCGCCTTGGCCGTGGCGGTGCCGCTGCCTGTTGTCACAACATGGCGGCAGGAGGTGTTGGGGTGGGGCAGGAGGCGTTGGGATGGGGCGGATGGGAGCGAGGGGCAGGCAGGCGGCCCGGGGAGAACGGCGGGGCGCGGGGAGCTGGTTCCGGGGAGCGAAGGCGGGCGGCGGAGGCGGAGGCCCAAGGGCCGCACAATGGCGGGGCGGCTCAGCCCGCAAGATGGCGGCGGCGGGGAGGGGCCGTCCTCGCTGCCCGCGGAAAACGCAGTGCGCACGCGCGTCCCCCGGCGCCAAAAGGCGCATGCGCCCGCCGTCCCGCGCCTCGCGCCGCCGGGCCGCGCGGGAGGTTCCATGAAGCCGCGCCGGGGGGAGAGCGGCGGGGAACGCCGGTTCGCACCCGCTCCGCCGCGCCTTGGAAGGAAGGCCGGAGGGTCTGACCGCTCTCTCGGTCCCGCTCGACGCCCGGTTGACGCCGGGGGACGGGAAGCAGCCGCAGGACGAAAGGTCGCGCTCGGCGTTACGTAACGCACTTCCCCCACCCGCCGGCAGTGGTTCCGCCGCCCCGCCCCCGCGGCGCTTTCGGCGCTCGCCATTGGCAGGGCGAGGCGGCAGGGCGGGGTGAAGAGGATATAAATACAGGCGGGGCGGCAGGAGCCCCGCTTAGTCCGCCGCGGCCGTTCTGGTGTCCTGTCGCCTCTTGCTGCTCTCCAGCCCGCCGCCGCTCACTCCTCTTCCTCCTCCGCCATGAACGGCCAACTCAACGGCTTCCACGAGGTGTTCATCGAGGAGGGCACCTTCCTCTTCACTTCCGAGTCCGTGGGCGAGGGGCACCCAGGTGCGGGCCGCGGCGGGGCGATGAGCGCGCAGGCGCGGCCCGGCGGCGCGCGGCTGCCTTGAGGCGGGCGGGGGGAGAAGGAGGGGGAGGAAGGAGGGGGGGGGGCCGGGGGGGGGGGGTCCTGGCGGACAGGTTGGGGGGGCGGGGAGGGGCTTGCGGTGACGCCACCGGGCGCGCGCGCAGTGCGGGACGGCGCGCGCCGCATTGCGGGCCCCGGCGCGCACGTGCTTCCCGCGTGGGGTGGGCGCGGGGGGGGGGACACGGACGAGGACACGACGACACACGGGACACGACACGACACGACACGCACTGGGGGGGAGGGGGTCCTTACCGGCTGACGCAACGAGGATGGGGGGGGGGGTCGGGGGCCGCCGTGACTCAGCCGTGACGAAGCAGCTCCCGGAGGGCGGCGGCGGGACCAGGTGTGTCCCGCCCCCCCCCCCCCCCCCCCTCCACCGGAGTGTCCCCGGTTCCCCCGTGGGCTGCCCGCCTCCGCATCCTGGCCGTCCGAGGGGGGGGTCCTGGCTGGCAGCGTTGCAGCTGGGGCCGTGACAGGCTCAGTGAGGGACCATCCCCCCCACTCCGGGGCAGGGTCCGGTGGGGAACCGCCCCCGGAACACCCTGCTCCCCCCACCGTGGGTGTCGCCGGGTCTGCTGCCCCCCACCCAGCGCTGGGATGCCTGTGTGGTGATGGAACATGCTGCCTGCCCGCCCTGCTCAGGGTTCCCCAGATGTGCCCCCCCGCCCTGCAGCTGGAGGGTCAGGACCCCCGTGGGGACTGTTTTAGGACACCCCCTGCCCCCAGCCCCTGATCTCCTAGGCCGTGTTGCAGTGCTGTGCCATGGCGTGCCGGCCTCCCTCCCTGCCTTTGTGCTCGCCGGTTTTGGGCACATGACTGGAAAGCTGCGCAGGCAGCTGCCTCCCTTTGCCCGCAGGCAGCTGCCAGCACCCGCTGACTGGGCGCTCCTAGCCAGCCATCCCGCCCAGCACCCTGCAGATGCGGTTTTCCATCACCCTACAGCGTAGGTAGCTCCGGCTTGGCCACCAGCACCCACATCGCCTGATGGCGTAAGCAAAGCCCTGTGGCCGGTCTGGGGGTACCCTTGGGGATCCCCGCCCCCCTTGTTGGAAGGGTTCCCTGTACCTGAGATCACGCGCTGCCCCAAGGGAAAAGGGAGTTTAGCAACCGCGTGCGGGTGTAAGGTCCATTCCTTTGCTCTTTCACCCCGAGAAGCAGGCGGGGGAGCCGCCTCCTTTCGCCCCAGCGAGGCGCTGCCTCATCCTCTCCCAAATCCGGCCTGAAAGGTCGCCGCCAAGGACGTCCGCAATTCCAGAGAAGTTGCTTATTCACCACTGAGCCCTAAGCGGCCCTTGGGAAGCTCCGGGAGCAGGAGGGGGCTCTCCCTTTTCCAGAATAAAACATCCCAAGTACTGGAGGGAACTGGGTATCCGGTGGGAGTTGGCCGGGCGTGTTGTGAGGCAGCTACCGGCATCAGGCACCCACCCAGGAGCCAGGGGCAAAGCTGCCAGGAAGCTGGCATGCTCTGTATTCAGAAAGCCAGGGCTGGAGAAGGGGGTGCCGGGCCCCTTTAGTGGTGCCGTAGGTGGCTGAGCCCGAGGCCTGACCCAGCTGTAACTGGAGCTTAACTGGTAAATGCCTGAAATTCCAGGCTAATAACCCGGCATGCGGACAAGGCAAGGGCTGTGTGCGCTGCAGGAGGCTGCCAGCTTAAGGGGCGGCTTGTGCTCAGCTGCGGCTCCGGTTCCCGGCTTAGCGTGGACTTGGCTGTGCCGAGGGACAGCGGCTCAGGAAGGAAGGGCTGTGCCGTGCTGCCATGATGGCCTCCAGCTCTCTGTCCCCCTCCCCCAGATAAAATCTGCGACCAGATCAGTGACGCTGTCCTGGATGCCCACCTCAAGCAGGACCCCGACGCCAAGGTGGCCTGTGGTGAGTTGCTCCCCGGGGATGCTGGGTGGGTGACGCCAATGCTGGGTGGTTGACGCTGGTGCTGACGTCTTCTTCTTTCCCTTCAGAAACGGTGGCGAAGACGGGGATGATCCTGCTGGCGGGGGAGATCACCTCCCGAGCCGCCGTCGACTACCAGAAGGTGGTCCGGGACACCATCAAGCACATCGGTTACGACGATTCCTCCAAAGGTACGTTCTGGGGCGGGTTGCCAGCTCGCTGCCGGCGTGGGGATCGGCGCACCAGGCTCATCGCAGCCTCTGCTCTTCCCCAGGCTTTGACTACAAGACGTGCAATGTGCTGGTGGCCCTGGAGCAGCAGTCGCCCGACATCGCCCAGGGCGTCCACCTGGACCGCAGTGAGGAGGACATCGGCGCCGGGGACCAGGTGAGTCCCCGTGCCGCGTGAGCTGCTGTGGTTCAGCCAGAGGAGTCGTGGTTTCATCGCCCCCTCCCTCTGCCTCAGGGCCTGATGTTTGGCTATGCCACGGATGAGACGGAGGAGTGCATGCCCCTCACCATTGTCCTGGCCCACAAGTTGAATGCCAAACTGGCAGAGCTGCGGCGTAATGGCACTTTGCCCTGGCTGCGCCCCGACTCCAAGACGCAGGTGAGGGCCCCGCCGGACCTCGCTGGGAGCCCCCGTACCTTGGGGGTCCCAAAAACTTCTCCCCCAAGTCCCCAAACCTCTCACTGAGTCCCCTGACGGCCCCCGGCGTTCTCCCTGGCAGGTAACGGTGCAGTACATGCAGGACCGCGGCGCGGTCATCCCCATCCGGGTGCACACCATCGTCATCTCGGTGCAGCACGACGAGGAGGTGTGCCTAGACGAGATGCGGGACGCGCTGAAGGAGAAGGTGATCAAGGCGGTGGTGCCGGCCAAGTACCTGGACGAGGACACCATCTACCACCTCCAGCCCAGCGGCCGCTTCGTCATCGGCGGCCCCCAGGTACTGGCAGCTCTCCTGGTGAAGCTGTGCTGGCGCGGTGGTGGTGGCGGCGGCACGGCGGTGACGGTGTTTGTCCCTGGCAGGGTGACGCCGGTCTGACCGGCCGCAAGATCATTGTGGACACCTACGGGGGCTGGGGGGCCCATGGCGGCGGCGCCTTTTCAGGGAAGGATTACACCAAAGTGGATCGCTCGGCTGCCTACGCCGCGCGCTGGGTGGCCAAGTCCCTGATCAAGGCCGGGCTGTGCCGCAGGGTGCTGGTGCAGGTGGGTGCAGGCGGGTCTCTCCCTCCCTGTCCTTTTGCAGGGGGGCTCCTTGGACTTAATTTGTGCCCCCCCCCCCCCCCCCCAGGTCTCCTATGCCATCGGGGTGTCCCACCCCTTGTCCATCTCCATCTTCCACTACGGCACCTCGCAGAAGAGCGAGCGGGAGCTGCTGGAGATCGTCAAGAAGAATTTTGACCTCCGCCCCGGGGTGATCGTCAGGTAACGGGCGTCGGAGAGGGGGGGACACGCGCCGCTGGGAGAGGAAAGTGGGGGGACACCGGGGCGGTGGCAGCGTGTGGGGGTCCCCTCCCCAGAGCAGCCGCGGTCACCGCCTGGTGCGACTGGAACCGGCAAGGAGAGCCGCTTATGCCGGAAGATAAAGCGCTTTCGGGCGCAGACGGGGGTAAGTATCCGCCGAGAGCCGAGCGCTTGGAGCTTCTCCGGCTTCTCGGGAATCGGGGGGCGGTGGGGGGGGGGGGCAGCCGGGGAAGCTCCAACCGCCCCCCCGGGGATGGGGAGGAGACGGAGGCGATGCCGCAGACCCCCCGGCCAGGCAGGGAAGGGGCGAGCGCGGGGCCGGATCCTCTTTACTGAGTTGAGGACTTGTATATTCCAGGGATCTGGATCTGAAGAAGCCCCTCTATCAGAGGACCGCAGCCTATGGCCACTTTGGTAGGGACAGTTTCCCTTGGGAAGTTCCCAAAAAACTAAAATACTGAGGAAAAAAAAAAAAAAAAAAAAAAGAAAAGCCTTGTTAGGCTTTTTCCCCCCACTCCTGCGGGCGTAGGTTACAGAGAAGCTCGCGGGCTCTGGGGGAAAGAGCTCCTCAGCCCCCCCAGGTTCTCCTGGCCCCGTGTCTCCCCCCCCACACTCCCTTTTTCTCTCTCTTTCTCTCTCTCTCTCGCCATCGTTTCGGTTGCGTGGGGACCACGCGCGGCCTCGTGCCTCTCCCCGAGCCCCCCCACCCCGTGTCCCCCCTCACCTCCGCGGCCGCCGATCCCTCCAGCTTCTTTTTAAAATCTCATGTGACGTCTGAGCTCAGAGACGGCAAAAAGCCCCGAGCGCTTCCCCCCCCCACCTTGACTCTCGCTGTCCCACTGCGGGGCGGGGCGGGGGGGAACACGACATTTCGGCTCCCCCCCTTTCTCGCTGGGACCTCACTGGTGCTGGTTTTGTTCTTAACCCAGATTTTAAACCTCTCTTCTCTTGGAGGATGCACGTTTTTGGGGGGTGGGGGGGACAGACCGACAATGGCGTTAAAACCGCTCCCCCCCCCACTCTCCAAACCCCCCGTGCAGGTTTGGTACCGGAGGAAAATGCTTTATGGTTCTTTTTTTTCTTTATAAGAAAGCTGAAGTGACTTCACAACTGCACAACCCCCCCCTCCCCTTCCCGCCCCCCAGCTCGGCGCTGAGGGGGGGGGGGCTCGGCTGAGGTTTATATATATATATTTTTTGGGGAAAAAGGGGAGGGATTTGGCCCTTCATACTTGAACGTTTTTTTCTAGCGGTGTATTTATTGTGTGCTGAGGCGCGGGGCGTGAGTACAGAGAAGCCCCCGGGCTCAGACGGCAGCTCTTGATTTTTTTTTTTTTCCTGAAAGCCCCCCCCCCAGCACCTTCACCCCCCTCCAGCCGCCTTTCCCCCACCCCCAGGAGGCCGAGAGACGGCCTCCAAATCGGGGTGAAAAAGGGGGAAATCGGGTTTATTGATGGAGGGGGAGAGGGGCAGGCAAGTGCTGGGGCTGCCCGGCCCCGGGACTGCGGCGCATTTGGCCGGTGTGGTACAGAGAAGCCGGCTTGTTTACCTGCCCGTCCCGGGGGGGGGCCGGTGCCCCCAGAAGTGCCTTGGTGGGGTGGGGGTGATGGCGGGGGGCTTTCTCTTTTTTTTTTTTTTTTTTTTTTTTCTCCTCTTTCTTTTAATATTTTTTCTGGAGGTTTTATTACATTTTGTTTCGGTTTCACCAATTCCAAAAAGAAACTAAAGAAATCTCAATAAAACTGTTGGGTTCAACCGTACCTGCCTCAGCCTGTGCCTGGCGTGGGGGAAACTGAGACAGTGGGGAAGGTGGGGGGGGCAGTGTGAGCTTAAACTCAATTTTTTTATTTGCAGTGCTTAGAGCTCGGGATCCCCCTGCCCCCGTCCGCCGCCCTCGGGCCGAGCCTCCTCTTCCTCGCCGCGCCAGTTGGCGAAGGCCACCTCCTGCGCCAGCTGCTGCAGGGGTGGCCGGCCCAGCGCCAGGTTCCGGAGGGAGATGCAGGTCATCAGGGCGCTGTGAGCGGTGGGGGGGTCAGTAATGGCGGGGGGGGAGAAGAAAAGGGAAAAATAAGGGGGGGGGAAAGGTGATTTTGGGGCTCACCTGCGGCGGAAGAGGTAGAATTTCTTGCGGAGGAAGCGGTGGAGACGCTGGGCCAGGCTGGCCTCCCGCCGCCGGTTCTGCTCCTCCAGCCGCCGCTGCCGCCGCAGGAACGCCATCACCACCGGGTCGGCCACGGTCCCCGCTGGCAGCGGCTCCCCCAGGATGGGCTGCAGCTCGGGGGGCAGTGGCTCCGTCTCTGCGGGGACGAGAAGGGGGTGAGCTGGGGGGGTGGGGGGTGTCTCCCCGAGATCCCCCACCGCCGGTGCTCACCGGTGCCGTTGCGCACCCGCTCCCGCAGCTCCTGCAGCCGTGTCAGGTTCTTCTCCAGCGCCAGCGCCGTGGTGTTGACATAGAGGTACATGTAGCAGGACGGCTCCGGTGACACTGTGTGCACCTTGTGGTACTGCCCTGCTGGCAGCTGGATGGACGTGGGGGGGGGGCTGTCAGCAGCCCCCTGGACTCCCCCCCCGATGTCCCCCCCCCCCCCCCCCAGGCCCTCACCTGCATCCCCTCGCCCTCCCGCAGGGAGCGGTTTTGGTGCTGTTCCACCAGCTCCACCAGCACCTCTCCCCGCAGCACCCGCAGGCTGGTGTTACCCAGGTCCTCGCTGACAAAGTTCTCCAGGTGTAAGCCTGGGGAGAGGGAAAAAAAAAAAAAAAAAAAGTGGGTGTCCACCCCTGGGGGTGGCTCCCCAAACCCAGGGGCCCCCCCCTCCGGCCCCCAAACCCCGTACCGGGGAAGTCGGCGATGAAGACGGCATCGGTGTGTCCGTCCAACTGACTCTCCAGCTCCTGCAGCCGCTCCCGCCAGGGCGACAGCTCCAGCAGCAGCGGCAGCAGCCACGGCGTGGGACTCCACGGGGACCACGGCGCCCGAACCAGGTCCACCCGCGGGTCCACCAGCCTGTGGGGAACGGGCTGTCAGCACCCCCCGCACCCCCCAGTGTGTCTGTGTCTTGTCTTGCTGCCCCCCCCCCCCCCCCCCAACCTCTGCTGGAAGCGGTCGTTGATGGAGACCCAGACGTCGAAGTAGATCTGGGGCTGGGAGACGTTGTAGCGGGGCAGGAGGTGGCTCAGGCAGGTGGAGTATTGCTTCAGCATGTCTGCGTGGTCCTTCCAGCGCCGGCTCTGTGTGAACACCTACCCTGGCTGTGTGGGTGATGGGGAACCCCCCCAACACCCTGCTGTCCCCCCCACCCTGCCCCGGTGTCCCCCGCTCACCCCCGGTTTGAGGTAGCCCACCTCCCCGGTGAGCCCGTCCCGGTAGGTGATCTTGACGTGCTGGTGGAAGCGGGAGTGAACCATCATGTCCCAGGAGTAACCGTAGAGGCCGTTGGTCCAGTTGTTGTAGCCCTGGGGGGGGGGGGAATGGGGACACAGGAGACATGGGGGGGTTAACACCAGAGGATAGCAGCGTCCCCACCCCACGATGACACCTCAGGAGGGGATAGGGGAGCTCTGTATCCCCCCTCCTTCATCCCCTGGGCGAGCCCCCCCCCAGGTCCTTACCCCTGTGACCCACCCCTCCCCCCAGCAGTCCCCCCTTCAGCCCTGTGTCCCCCCATAGCACCCCCTTACCCACCCTGTGTCCCCCCTCCCATGTTAACATGCCCCACCCCAGCACTGCCCTCACCCCAAGCCCCCCCGGCACTGCCCCCCTAGCATCCACCCCCCCTTTATCACCATGCACCCCTAAACCCCCCCCAGTATCCCCCAGTCCCAAATGTCCTTTCACCCCCTCTGTGTCCCCCCAAAACACCAGCCCGTGTCCCCCAAAACCACCCCCACATGCCCCAAAATACCCCCCATGTCCAAAAAAAACCCCCCCCCCATCTCCAAAAGTACCCCCCCAAAATGCCGCTGGCAGTGCTCTTCTGCCCCCCCCCACCCCAACCCCAGCAATGCCCCCACCTGGGTGATGAAGTGGGAGTAGGGCAGGAAGAGTTGCTCCAGCACGTAGAGGAGGGTGAAGGCGGCAGCCAGATGTTGGCGAGGCCGAAGGCCCCCCCGTGCCCTCCGCCCCCCGTAGTGGCAGTCAGGGCTGGGCCGGGGGGGCTGGGTGCTGGGCAGCACCCCCCGCAGCCAGGGTGGGCAGCGGGCGCAGAGACGTCGGGGCCAGCTCGGATGGCAGAAGAGCCCGCTGCTGGCCAGCATGGTGTAGGGGAACATGCCTGGGGGGGGGGGGGGGGGCAGCACCCCTTAGGGACCCCCCCCCAGCCGCACACTGGGGTCCCCCAGGGCTGAGGGGAGGGTGCCCGGGTGTCCCTGCCCTGGCTGGGGGCTGCTCCGGGGGTTGGGAGGGTGCTCTGTGTCCCCCCACCCCGGTGTCTCACCGATGCTGAAGAGCTGGGAGTTCATGCAGTGGAAGTAGGTGACGAAGAAGAGGGCGATGGGCCGGGTGGCGTCAAAGAAGAGGAGGAAGCCGGCGGAGAGGTCGAGCACCAGCCCCCCGCCGTGCACCACCAGCAGGCTGGTCATCTCCTCCGACAGCACCAGCCTGCGGGTGGGACCCGTCACCCCTCCTCATCCTCGCCCCGTCACCCTCCTCCTCCTCCTTACCCCGTCAAGTGACCGTCACCCTCCTCATCCTCACCTGAAGGGTGAGAAGAGCCAGTGGCGGGCGAGGGAGCTCATGGAGTAGCCGCCCACCCAGTCGGCATCCAGCTTCTTCAGCCCCGCGATGAAGTAGACGATGAAGATCTGGGGGGGAAAGGCGTGATGGGGGGTGAGGGGTGGTCCTGGAGTGGGGACCCAGGCGTCCGGGGCAGGGGACAGGGGACCCTGGCATCTGGGCACCCACCTGGGCACGCAGCAGGGTGTAGTTCCACAGCGGCACGTGGGCGTTCCTCTTCTGGGGACGGAGGAGCCCGTCCAGGGACCTGCAGGGACACAGGGCGGTAGTGGGGACACGGTGGGGACCCCCGGAGAAAGGGAGTGACCTGGCCACCGTCAGCCCCGCTGCCGGTGCCGTGGAGGACACGTGCCACCGCCCCGTGGGGACCCAGAGCCACAGGGAAAAGCCAGTGCCGTGGGGGACACCGGGGCCATTCCCTGGGGACACAATGCCGTGGGGACCCCGGTGCCACGGGGGTTCACGGCACCCCATGGGGACCCCAGTGCCGGTAGGGACACCGGGGTCTGTGCCACCCCATGGGGACCCCCGTGCTGTGAAGGACACTGAGGTCTGTGCCACCCCCTGGGGACCCACCAGACCTCGGTGCCTTGCAGCGCCCCGTGCCACCCAGGATCCCCAGTGAAACCCATCTCACCCCATGCCCCCCCCCCGCCCCACCCCGGTAGCACCCCTGGGTGCCCACCCATAGCGGTCGGCGCCCAGCAGCGCCAGCTGGAAGGCCAGGAGCCCGTAGAGGTAGGAGTGGTTGTTCCAGGAGGTCTTGTCCAGCAGCAGCAGGTACCAGTACGGTCCCAGGAAGGCGACGCAGCTCAGGCGGTAGCAGCACCCCGCCATGATGCCCAGCGCCCCTGCGGGCACCGCAGCCCTGTCCCCAACACTGTCCCCAGCCCCGTCCCCGGTTCCCCTCCCGGTGCCCGTCCCCACGCCCCATCCCAGCTCCTCTTGGTGTCTGGTCCCATCGTGGAGACGTGTCCCCTGTCCCAGTGCCACCCCCCAGTGCCCATCTTGGTGCCCATCCCCCTTTGCTGGTGTGGTACCTGTCCCAGAGACCCTGCTGGTGCCGCTCCCGGTCTGTCCCCGTTCTTCCTCGGTTCCCCTCCTGGGCCCTGTCCCCATGCCCATCCCAGTCCCTGTCCCAGTCCCTTTGCCCATCCCAGTACCCGTCCCAGTCCCTTTGCCCATCCCATTCCCTGTCCCAGTCCCTTTGCCCATCCCAGCCCCTGTCCCAGTCCATCCCGGTTCCCGTCCCAGCCCCCCGTACCCAGGAACATGACGGTGTAGAGCAGGTACATCCAGTCGAGGGGCAGGGGCTGCAGGAAGGACAGCAGCGGGAACCGACAGACCTCCAGCCCGTCCAGGAACCGCTGGTCCAGGTGTCCCAGTCCCCGCTCCTGGGGCACGTCCAGCGCCATCAGCAGCCCTGCGGGGGGCCGGGGGGGCGGTCAGCGACCCGGGCACCCCCCGCCCCCACCCCGGCCGGGCCTCGGCGGGGGGACCCGGGTGTCCGGGAGGACACTGACCCCCCCTGTCCCGTGTCCCCCCCCCCCCCCCGAACCTCTGCTGGAACCTTTGCTCCGGTGGTGACGTGTCAAGGCCCCGAGGCCAGGGGTACCCCTGGGTGCTTGGGTGACCCCCCCCCCGATGCCTGAGGACCCCCCCCAAACCCCTGGGTCCCCCTCCCAACTCCTGGGCCCCCCCAAACTCCTGGATTGCCCCAAAACCCCTGGATCCCCCCTGAACTCCTGGGTCCCCACCCAACTCCTGGGCCCCCCCAGATTCCTGGGTCCCCCCTGAACTCCTGGGTCCCCCCCCCAACCTTGGATCTCCCCAAACTCCTGGATCCCCCCCCAACTCCTGGGCCCCCCCAAATTCCTGGATCCCCCTCGAACTCCTGGGTGTCCCCCCCAGATTCCTGGATCCCCCCCAAAACCCCTGGATCCTCCCCGAACTCCTGGATTCCCCCCCTAACCCTGGATCCCCCAAACCCCTGGGTCCCCCTCAAACTCCCGGGTGCCCCCGAGCCCCCCCCCGGTGCCCCCCCTCACCGAAGGCCCCCCGGAAGGCCCCCAGCGCGGCGGGGTCGGTGGGCCGGTGCAGCAGCCGGACGAAGCGGTGCCACCGCGCCAGGTCCCGCAGTTCGAAGCCCAGGAGCCGCCGGGCCAGGCCGGCACCGGCACCGGCACCGGCACCGGCACCGGCACCGGGGTCCCTGCCGGGGGGGTGGGGGGAGCCCGGGGGCCGCCCCGCCCCCTCCCCCCGCTCCGGCCGCCTCCGCCGCGCCGGGCCTGCAGCGGGGTCGGGGTCAGAGGTGAGGGGTCACAGGGCACCGAGCCCCTCCCCCCCGCCTCCCCCGGTCCCGGTCCCGCTCCGTACCCTCCGCCGCCGCCGCCGCCGCCATCGCTACGGCCCCGCCCCCCCGCGACACGTCACGGGGCGGAGCGATTGGCGGCTCCGCCCCGCCACCGGGGCGGTGGGGGGTGTCGAGGCGCGCGCCACACCCCTGCCCCCCCGCGGCCCCTACCGCCTCCTGACCCCTGACCCCGTCACCCCGACCCCGCCGCGACCCCTGACCCCGCCGTCACCCCCCCCCCCCCCCCCGTGGCGACCCCCTGACCCCGCCCCTTCCCGGTGCCGCCGACTCCCGGAAGGGCCCGGCGGGGCGGGGCGGGGTCAGCGGCAGCCGCGGGCAGGAGCGGAGCGGAGCGGAGCGGGGCCGGCCGCGGTGGGACCGGGGGGCGACCGCGGGGGCGCTCGGGGCACTGCCCGGGGCGCCCGTGGGGGGGTCTGGGGTACACCTAGGGTGCCCGTGGGGCGCTTGGGGGGGTGTATGGGGGGGGCCGGGGTGCCTGTAGGGTGCTTGGGGGGTGTCTTTGGGGTCTCCGGGGGGCACGTGGGGGGGTCTGGGGTATGTATAGGGTGCCTATGGGGCGCTTAGGGGGTGCCCAGGGTGCCTATAAGGTGCTTGGGGGGTGCCTTTGGGGTCTCCGGGGGGCATATGGGGGGCCCAGGGGGTGTATATAGGGTGCTGAGGGGTGACCAGGGTGCATATAGGGTGCTTGGGGGTGCACATGGGGCACCTGTGGGCTGCTCACGGTGCATATGGGGTGCCCGGGGTGCCTATGGGGGGGCCTGGGGTGCATGTAGGGTGCTTGAGGAAGTGCCCAGGGTGCCTATGGGGTGCTTGGGGGGTGCATATAGGGTGCCTAGGGTGCATATGGGGGGTCTGGGGTACATATGGGGTGCCAAGGGGGTGCTTGGGGTGCCTATGGGGTGCTTGGGGAAGTGCCTATGGGTGCTTGTCAGGTGCTTGGTGTTGATATGGGGGGGCATATGGGGTACTTGGGTGGATACAGGGTGCCTGCGGGGTTCCCAGGGCACCTATGGGGTGCTTGGGGGTACGTCTGGGGTGTGTATGGGGTGCTGTGGGGGTGCATATAGGGTGTATGTAGGGTGCCCAGGGTGCCTATAGGGTGTTGGAGGAAGTGCCCAGGGTGCCCATGGGGTGCTTGGGGTGTGTATGGGGTGTCTGGGGTGCCTATGGGGTGCCTATGGGGTGTATATGGGGTGCTCAGGGGGTGTATATGGGGTGCTTAGGGGGTGTGTACAGGGTGCTTGGGGGGTGTCCAGGGCACATATAGGGTGCTGGGGGGTGCCGGGAGAGTGCCGGGGGTCTATGTGGGGCACTTGGGGGTAGACTCAGGGTACATATGGGGTGCTTGGGGGGTGCCGGGGCGTAGGCAGGGGCGGTGGAGGGTTTCGGGGTCCCTGTGGGGTGCTGGGGTGCCCACCCTAACACCTGCCCTGTGGTCCCAGGCGGGCAGCGGCGCGGGCAGCATGGCGGACGGCACGGCGGGCGACGCGACGGGCTGCGGGCGCGTGCGGGCGCTGCAGCAGGAGGTCGAAGGCGTCAAAACCATCATGACCCAGAACGTGGAGCGGATCCTGGCGCGGGGCGAGAACCTCGAGCAGCTCCACAGCAAAAGCCAGGACCTGGAGGCCACTGTACGGGCAGGGGGTCCCCAGGGTGGGCAGAGGGTCCCTGGAGCGGGCAGGGGGTCCCCAGGGTGGCACCACGTCCCCCGGTGGGTGCAGCATCCCTGGGTGGGTGCAGCATCGGTCACCCTGGGTGGCAGGGGGTCCCCAAGGTGACACGGGGTCCTGGGGTGGGCACAGCGTCCCCAGGGGGGTCCCAGATTGGGGGCACCAGGTCCCCTGGGGTGGCACTGGGTCCTCAGGCTGGTGCTGGGATCCCGGGGGGGAGACGACACAGGGTTGTGGCACATGGGGTCCCCGAGGGGGCTCCGGCGCACTGGGTCCAGTTGGGCACTGGGGCTGGGGGTGTGGGGCAATTGGGTGGCAGGGAGTGTCCCCAAGGGTGGCAGTGGGGCTCCCCTGGGTTGCAGTGGGGGTCCCTGGGGTCACAAGGGTGGCAGTGGGGGTCCCCAGGGTTGCAGTGGGGGTCCCTGGGGTCACAGCGGGCGTCCCCGGGGTGGCAGTGGGGGCTCTCCAGGGTGGCAGAGCCATCCCCCGGGGTGGCAGGGACTGTCCCCGTGTTCCCCCCCCGACCGATGTCCCCGCAGTCGGAGCACTTCAAGACGACATCCCAGAAGATGGCCCGCCGGTACTGGTGGAAGAATGTGAAGCTGCTCGTCATCCTCGGCCTGGTGGGCGCCATCATCCTCATCCTCATCATCCTCCTGGCCACCGGCACCATCCCCACCTAGAGCCGACCCCGCGTCCCCCCCCCACCCGCGGGGACCCCCCGGCCACCCCCGTGTCCCCCGGGGAATACAGGGATGACAAGAACCGTGTGAGGCTGGGTGTGTGTGTGTGTGTGCCGGGACAGGGGACACGTGGGGTCACGCGTGGGGACTGGCGGCGCCAGGGTGGGGGCTGGGGAGCGGTGCCAGGCGGGCAGCTGGCACCAGGGGACAAAGGACACTGTGTGGTGGCACTGCCACCCTGGGGGGGGCGTGGGGGGGGGACATGGGGGTCCACAGGGACCCAGGTATGGGGGGGACCTGCAGCTGGGGGGTTTGGGGGACATGGGGGTCCCTGGGGGGACCCATGTCTGTGGGGGTTTTAGAGACATGGGGGTCCCGGGGGGGGGCACCCCCCCATCTGGGGGGGGGCTATGGGGACATGGGGGTCCCGCGGGGGGCACCCCCATATCTGGGGGGTCTTGGGGACATGGGGGTCCCTGGGGGTCACCCCCACATCTGGGAGGGGTCTGTAGGGACCGGGGGGGTCTTTGGGGGACCCGCGGCTGCGGGGCCGGGGGGTGCCCGGGGAGGGGACACACACCGTCCCGGTCTGTGGCCCCGGGGGACCGGGGGGGGGGGGCGGGCGGGGGCGGTCCCGGTCCCACCCCCGCCCCGGGCACCGCCCCCGGTACCGGCACCGCCCCGCGGGACCATGGTGAGCACCGGGGGCTCTGCCGCCGCTTTCGCTTTCGCTTCCCGGGGGGGCGCGGACCGGGACCGGCACCGGCACCGGGGGGGGCGGGAGACACGGGACCCCCCCCCCGGTCCCGGTGTCCCCGGGCTCTTCCTGCTGGCGGGAGGGACAGAGCCCCGGCGCGGGGGGGAGTGTCCGTGTCCCCGTGTCCTTGCGTGTCATTGTCTCCCGCCGGTGCCGGGATTCCCCCCCCCGCCACATCCCAGCCCTGTCCCCCACCCCGTGTCCCCCCGGGCCCTGTCCCCAGGGTCCCCGTCTGCCCCACCCCCGTGGTCTCCTTGTCCCCGTGCGCCCGTTCCTGCGCTGCCCGTGTCCCCAGGGTCCCCCAGTGTCCCCTCCCCACAGCACCCTTGCCCCCAGGTGCCCCTTCCCTGGGGTACCCGTCCCCATTGTCCCTGTGTCCCCATTGTCCCCATTGTCCCCCCATTGTCCCCTATGTCCCCCTCATCCCCATGGTGCCCCTTCCCTGAGGTACTCTTGTCCCCATAGTCCCCTATGTCCCCATTGTCCCCATGGTGCCCCTTCCCTGAGGTACTCTTGTCCCCATAGTCCCCTATGTCCCCATGGACCCCATTGTCCCCCTATGTCCCCGTTGTCCCCATGGTGCCCCTTCCCTGAGGTACCCTTGTCCCCATTGTCCTCCTATGTCCCCATCGTGCCCCTTTCCTGGGATACCCTTGTGGCCAAGGTCCCCATGTCCCCATTGTCCCCCATGTCCCCATTGTCCCCATGGTGCCCCTTCCCTGAACTCCCCATTCTCCGCATTGTCCCCATGTTCCCATGGTTCCCTATGTCCCTGTTGTCCCCATGGTGCCCCTTTCCTGGGATACCTTTGTGCCCAAGGTCCCTGTGTCCCCGTTGTCCCCCCATGTCCCCACTGTCCTCCTATGTCCCCATTGTCCTCCTATGTCCCCCATTGTCCTCCTATGTCCCCATGGTGCCCCTTCCCTGAGGTACCCTTGTGCCCAAGGTCCCTGCGTCCCCATTGTCCCCTATGTCCCCGTTGTCCCCATGGTGCCCCTTCCCTGAGGTCCCCTATGTCCCCATGGTCCCCTATGTCCCATTGTCCTGCTATGTCCCCATTGTCCCCATGGTGCCCCTTTCCTGGGGTACCTTTGTGCCCAAAGTCCCTGTGTCCCCATTGTCCCCCTATGTCCCCGTTGTCCCCATGGTGCCCCTTCCCTGCAGTGCCCTTGTCCGTTTGTCCCCCCATCCCCATGGTCCCCACATGTCCCCTCCCCACGGTCCCCTTTCCCCGGGGTGCTGGTGTCCCCAGGGGTGCCGGTGTCCCCCCACGTGTGTGTGTGTGTGTGTGTCCCTGTCCCCAGGAGGGGCTGGTGCGGTGCCAGCGCGAGGCAGAGGAGGTGACGGAGCTGATGAAGCAGAATTTTGCCCGGGCGCTGGAGCGGGACGGGCGCCTCAGCGACCTCGACAGCCGGGCCCAGGAGCTGCGCGCCATGGTGGGCACACGCGGGCACCTATGGGGACATACAGCCCTGGGGGACACTATAGGGACATAGAGCCCTGGGGGGGACACACTATAGGGACATACAGCCCTGGGGGACACTATAGGGACATACAACCCTGGGGGGACACACTACAGGGACATAGAGCCTTGGGGACACACACACCATGGGGACATATAGCCCCAGGGGGAATATGCTACAGGGACATACAGCCCTGGGGGGGGGGTGAGACGGCTCCCTAGGGGACACTATGGGGGTACACAGCCCCAGGGGCCACACGCTATAGGGACATATAGCCGTGGGGACACATGCTGTAGGGACATATGGCCCTGGGGGGGGACAGCCCCCCCCCAACACTATATGCCTATATGGCCGGGGGGGGCAGTTACCCTATAGATCCCCCCGACAGCGTTGTCTCCACAGGGCGAAACCTTCACCCGCAGCACCCGGGCTGTGGCGCGGCAGCAGCGCAGGGGACACCGGCGCTGGCGCCTGGTGGTCATCGGCCTCGCCGGCCTCCTCCTCCTCCTCCTCCTCCTTATCCTCGGCCTGGCACTATGGCTGCCACGGCCACCCCCTGCCATCATCACTGTCACTGTGCCCCCCGGTACCTCCCCCGGCGGGGACTGAGCCGCCGGCACCACGGGGAGCCTGCCAGGACTTGGGGGAGACCCTACAATAACAAACCAGCGTGATCTGTTTTGGGGACACCCTACAATAACAAACCAGCAGGAGCAGCTTTGAGGAGACCCTACAATAACAGAGCAGCAGGACCCACTCCAGGGAGACCCCCATGATAAATAAGCACCAGGATCTGCTTTGGGGAGACCCTACAATAACAAATGCGCCGGACCCTCTCCGGGGAGACCCTACAATAACAAAGCAGCAGGATCTGTTTTGGGGATACGCTACAATAACAAACCAGCGTGATCTGTTTTGGGGAGACCCTACAGTAACAAACTGGCAGGACCCTCTCCGCAGAGACCCTACAATAACAAACCACCGTGCCTTGCTCCAAGGTGACCCTGCAATAACAGCCCCTGTGGGATCGAATTCAGGGAGACCCTACAATAACAAACCACTGTGCCTTGCTCCCGGGAGACCCTACAATAACAAAGGGACCTGATTTGGGGAGACCCTATCACAATAAACCAGCACAACCCACTCTGAGGAGACCCAACAATAACAAACCAGTGGCGCCAGCTCTGGGGACACCCAGTCTTGTCCCCAGGTGCCACCAGCCCGGGGTGGGGGGGGACAGACGGACAGGAGGGTGCTGTGGCCCTGCCACCGAGATGGGGGGACCTGGGAGGGGACCCTGGGGACATGATGGCACTGGGCGGGGGGGGGGGATGGGGACCCTGGGGAGGGGAGGGGATCGGGGGTCCCTGGGGACACGGCACCCCTCGTCACCCGCACAGGGGGTACCCTGGCACCCACGGCAGGGGATGCTGAGGGCGATGACAGCAGGGGACAGGATGCGGTGACACGCTGGGATCCCCAAAAGCCCGGCCCCGCATACCTGGGTCCCTCCCCCGTGCCTCAGTTTCCCCAGGCGGGGCCAGACACCGGAGCCTCGCAGCACCTTTATTGACAGCAAGCAGCGGCTGGCACCCGTCCCCCGGGGGGACAGCAGTGTCCCCCTGGGGGGGTGCGTGGGGGGGTCAGCAGCGTCACCCCGTCCCTCGGCGCTTGCTGAGCTCGTCCTGCACCCGCTGGCAGAGGGCCCGGCGCAGGGCGGGTTCCAGCGGGCTCCGGGCGCACACCCGTCGCGTCACCTCCTCCGCGCTGTCCCCCTGCGGCACCCCGTCACCTGCTGTGCCCCACGGCAGCACCCCCGTCGCCCCACGGCAGCACCTTCACCCCCCCCCCCCACGCACCCACCCGCTTTATCCCAGGAGAGCCAGCACCCACCGGGCACCCGCTGCGCCCCACGGCACCCGTGGGTGCCCCAACACCCCCCCGCACGCAGCAGCCCCCCCTCCTTGCTCCACTGGCCCCCCCTCCCTGCACCCATGGGTGCCCCCCGGGGGGGGGGGGGGGGGGGTCCCGGACGCTGGGGTCCCCACCTGGTGCACGATGACGGCGGTGACGCGGCCGTCGTCCCCCTCGTACTCCAGGCAGAAGAGACGGGGCCCACGGGTGTCCGTGGGGGAGGGGGGCCCCGGACTGGTGTCTCCCCCGGGACCCCCTGCGGTGCCTGCACCCTCAGGGGGTGGCCAGTGCCCCCCCACACCCCCACGCCCTGGCCCACCCTTGGGTGTCCGTCCCTCCCCAAACCATCTCACGGGTCCCCCCCCATCCCCATCGCTCCCTTAGGTGACCCCCCCACGCCCCAGCCCACCCTTGGGTGCCCCCCCCCCCATACCCCAACCATCTCTTGGGTGCCCCCCCCCCATGCCCTAACCCCCACCAGGGGTGCCCCATTACCCTCCCCCCACCCCTGGGTGCCCCCTCATGTCCCAGCCCACCCTGAGGTCCCCCCGCCCCAATTTGTGTGTGTCCCCCCCACTCCCAAAACACCTCTTGTGTGCCCCCCCCCCCCGCCTTGTGTGCCCCCCATTCCTCCCTTGGGTGCCCCCCCCCCTCCGCTCACCGGGCCGGCGGGGCCGGTACACCTGCTGGTCGGGGCGGCGGGGCCGGGGGGGGGGTCGTGGTGAGCCGCCCCCGCGCCCGCCCCCGCGCCTGCCGCACCGCCCGCTCGTACGCGTCCCTGCAGACCGGGGGGACACCAGGGGGGTTACCGGGGGGGACACGGCAGGGATGTCACAGGGGGTCGCGGGGCCGCGCTGGGCCGGGGCTGGGAGGTTCCCGGGAGGCCCCGGGCCGGTTCAGGGCCCCGCCGGTGGCGGTACCTGGCGATCTGGTTGCGGCGGATGTGCCGCACGAAGCCGTGGCTCATGTCGAGCCGCCCACCCGGCCGGCAGCGCCAGCCCGCGGCCGCCTCCATCAGCCGCCGCCACCGGGGCCGGCCTGGAGGGGGAGGCCGCGGGCGGGGCTGCCCTGCCGGTAACGGGACGCGGTCCCTTTAAAAGCCCCGCCGGCCGCCGCAGGCCCGGCGCGCATGCGCCACCGAAGGGAGGGGCACGCCACACTGCGCAGGCGCAGGAGAGGCGTTGCCCGCCCCGGCGGCCCCGCACATGCGCAGTATCGAGGAAGCGGCGGCGGCCGCCCTGCCGGTTGGCCGCGGTCGCGCCTTCTGCGCATGTGCTGTCGGGACAGACGGGCGGTCCGGCCCCGCCCCTTCCACACCGCGCCTGCGCCATGCCGCCTCCGCGTCTGCGCACTGCGGCCCCCGCGCCTGCGCAGTGGGCGGGATGTCGAGCCGCGGGAAGCGGGAGCGGGAGGCCCGGGCGGCCCCGCGGGGCCCGGGCGGCGGCGGGTCCTCCTCCTCCTCCTCCTCCTCCTCATCGCGGGGCTCGTCGCGGAGCCGCCGGGAGGGGGAGGCGGAGCGTTCCCGGGGGCGGCGGGAGGCGGAGCGGGACCGCGGGCGGCGGGAGGCGGCGGAGCCGGGCCTGGCCCTCCCGCTGCCGGTGGATCCCGCCCGTATCAAGCGGGAACCGGGCACCGGGTCCTGGGGGGGCTCCGCTACCCCCGCCGGCCCCGTGCGGGTCAAGCGTGAGCGTGAGCCTGATGGTGACTCCGATCCGGAGCCCGAACCCACCGGTGGGGACCGGGAGAGCGGGGGGGGGGGGGGCGACACGGGGGGGGGGGGGGGGGGGGGGGGGAGGGAGGGACACACACCGGGGTGTACGGGGGGACACCGGGGCTGATTCTGGGGGTCCCGGGCTCAGGTGCGAGGAGGGGGGGCAGGCAGCGGAGGGGAACCGGGGCTCAGCCCCAGGGGGGCTTTTCGGGGTGGGGGGGACATTTGCTCCATCTCTGATGAGAGGCGTCACCCTGGTACTAACGACCCTCCCTTCATTACTGAGCCCCCCTTTGCTAACGAGCCCCCGTTCCCCCGCCACCCCCGCAGTGCGCTATGGCCGTTTCGACCCCGAGGACCAGCGCAGCCGGCACTGCCCCTACCTGGACACCATCAACAAGTGAGTTGGGGGGGTGGGGATCAGGTCGAGGCTTTTTGGGGGTTCCCCTGGGGGCTACCCCCCGAGTCCTGGGGGTCCCCCTGTCCCTGTGGGTCCCACTTGCAGCTATACCCCTGTCCCAGGAGTGTCCTGGATTTTGATTTCGAGAAGCTCTGCTCCATCTCGCTGTCCCACATCAATGTCTACGCCTGCCTCGTCTGTGGGAAGTACTTCCAGGGTGAGCCCCCCCCGCTCCCGGGGATCGGGGTGCTGCCTGGGGACACACGGGGTCTGCCTGGGGACCAGGGTGCTGTCAGGGGGGACATGGGGACACCCAGGGGCCAGGATGCTGCTGGGAAGGGCATGGGGAACACTCAGGGGTTGGGGTGCTGCTGAGGTGGGGGGGACAGGGGACACCCAGGGGCCAGGGTGCTGCGAGGTGGGGGACACGAAGGATACCCAGGGGCTGGGGTGCTGCTGGGGGACACACCCAGGGGCCAGGGTGCTGTGACAGGGACAGAGGGGACATCCATGGACTGGGGGGAGGCACAGAGGACACCCAGGTGCAGGGGTGCTGCCGAGAGGGGGGCGTGGGGACACCCAGGGACCAGGGTGCTGCTTGGGGCGGGCACGGGGACGCTTGGGGTGGGCAGAAACAGTCTCCAGATGCGGGTGGGGAACGGCTTCTGTCCCATCTCCATCTTCTCCTGGGTTTTCCATTCCCCCTCTCTCCTCCCTGGGGACTCGAGGCTCCTGCTGACCCCACCACCTCCCCCTCAGGCCCCCACCTCAGGCCCCCCCCCCCGCCCTGACCCCCTCCTCTCCCCCACAGGCCGCGGGCTGAAGTCTCACGCCTACATCCACAGCGTCCAGTTCAGCCACCATGTCTTCCTCAACCTCCACACCCTCAAGTTTTACTGCCTCCCTGATAACTACGAGATCATCGACTCCTCGCTGGAGGACATCACGGTGCGGCGGGAGGGGTCCAAGCTGCCCCGGGGGTGGGTTCAGCTTTATGTCCCCCCCAGTTTTCTGACTCTGTTTCTCTCGTGCAGTACGTGCTGAAGCCCACCTTCACTGCGCAGCAGATCACCAACCTGGACAAGCAGGCCAAGCTCTCCCGTGCATACGACGGCACCACGTACCTGCCCGGCATCGTGGGGCTCAACAACATCAAAGCCAACGACTACGCCAACGCTGTCCTCCAGGTATCTCCGGGGTTTGGGGGGGCTCCAGGCTTCATTTTTGGGGTGAAAACCCCCCAAACCCCACTCCTGGGGCTGGCGGGGTTGTTTCCTGACTCCTCTCCCTCAGGCTTTATCCAACGTTCCACCATTGAGGAATTATTTTTTGGAGGAGGAGAACTACAAGAGCATCCAGCGCCCGCCCGGTGACATCATGTTCCTGCTGGTGCAGCGCTTCGGGGAGCTGATGCGGAAGCTGTGGAACCCCCGGAACTTCAAAGCGCATGTCTCGCCCCACGAGATGCTGCAGGCCGTGGTCCTCTGCAGCAAGAAGAACTTCCAGATCACCAAGCAAGGTGAGGAACAGGGTGGGATGGTGGGGGGGGTGCTGGATCCGGCCCCCCCCGACCCTGGTTCTGATTTACTCTCTGGTTTGTAGGCGACGGGGTGGACTTCCTCTCCTGGTTCTTGAACGCGCTGCACTCGGCCCTGGGCGGCACGAAGAAGAAGAAGAAAAGTGAGCGGAGGGCAATGAAGGCCCTTGGGGCACCCCCTCGGGTGATGCTCGTCACCCCTGGTGCCCCCCCCGCAACGTCCTTCTGTCCCCGCAGCCATCGTCACCGATGTCTTCCAGGGCTCCATGCGCATTTTCACCAAAAAACTGCCTCACCCGGATCTGGTGAGTACATGGAGGGGCAAAGCGGGGGGTTTCTTGGCCCGATGGGGGTCTGCAAGCCCCCCCCCTCTGAGCCCCGTGTCCCACAGCCGGCCGAGGAGAAGGCGCAGCTTCTGCAGAACACCGAGTACCAGGAGATGATGGTGGAATCCACCTTCATGTACCTGACGTTGGACCTTCCCACCGCCCCGCTCTACAAGGATGAGAAGGAGCAGCTCATCATCCCCCAGGTCCCCCTCTTCAGCATCTTGGCCAAATTCAACGGCGCCACCGAGAAGGAGTACAAGACCTACAAGGAGAACTTTCTCAAGCGCTTCCAGCTCACCAAGCTGCCTCCCTACCTCATCTTCTGCATCAAGCGCTTCACGAAGAACAACTTCTTCGTGGAGAAAAACCCCACCATCGTCAACTTCCCCATCACGTGAGTGGTGAAGACCCCTTGGGTGGGCGCTTGGGGTCGCCATCTCCCTTTCCCTGCACCCTGTTGGGGGTTTGAAAGCGTCTGGGGGGAGTTAGTAAGCATCTGGAGGGAGTTAGTAAGCATCTGGGGGAGGGTAGTAAGCATCTGGAGGGGGTTAGTAAGCACCTAGGAGGGGTTAGTAAGCATCTAGGGGGGCTTAGTAAGTATTTGGGGGAGAGTTGTAAGCACCTAGGAGGGTTTTGGAGGTATCTGGAGGGGTTTGGAAGCATCCAGGAGGGGTTTGCAGGCATCCAAGGGGGTCTGAGAGCATCTGGGGGGGGGGTTGTGGGTGGTGTAGGGGTTCCTCTGGGGTTTGGGCGCTGGTGACGCCCAGTTGAGGGGTGTTGGCTGCTCTGGGGGTGTCCCACAGGAACGTGGACCTGCGGGAGTACCTGTCGGAGGAGGTGCAGGCGGCACACACCAACACTACCTACGACCTCATTGCCAACATCGTGCACGACGGGAAACCCTCCGAGGGCTCTTACCGCATCCACGTGCTGCACCACGTGAGTGTCCCTTGTCCCTGGTGGGGGAGTGTGTGACAATTGTGGTGACCCCCCTGCGGTGTCACCTCTGTCCCCTCCCATCCACTCACAGGGCACCGGGAAGTGGTACGAGCTGCAGGACCTGCAGGTGACCGACATCTTGCCGCAGATGATCACCCTCTCGGAGGCGTACATCCAGGTGAGGGGCTTCAGTGACAGCGGGGGGGGAGTCCCGGGGGACACTTGTCACCCCCCCAAATTGTCTCCTCGCCCCACCTTGACCCCCTCTTCCCTCCTCTGCCGCAGATCTGGAAGCGGCGCGAGGAGGACGAGACGAACCAACAAGGCGCCTGAGCCCCTTGGGGACACCCGCAACCTCCCCTGGGGGTGCCCGTTCCCCCCTCGGGGGCACCCACAGCCCCCCTAAGAGCACCCATAGCCCCCCCGGAGGCACCCACAGCCCTCCCCGCCCCCGATTAAAGGCCACCCCATGTATTTTTGTAACCGTTTTCCGCCTTTGCTCTTCTTTGGGTGCGGGGGGCGTCGTGGTTTTCACAGCTTCTGGGAGGTGTGAAAACCCGCCCGCTTTCCGAGAAAGCTGCCCCCCCCCTGCACCCTGTCACAGGGCCCCTGCTGCACCCCAAAACACCCAGAAAAATTGGGGAAACTGAGGCAGGGCGGTATCCAAGCTTTATTTGGGGGTTGGGGCTGAGAGACACAGGGCAAGGTGGCTCCTTGTGCCCCCCCCACTTCTACACCCAGACGTGCTGCTGGCAGTGCTGCAGGGCCTGGGGGAGAACAGAGCGGGGTGAGTTGGGGGGCAAGGCGGCCACCAGGACCCCATCTTTGTCCCCTTTGTCGTCGTCATCCCCCCCCCCGCCCTTGTCCCCAACTCACCTGGCAGCGGCGGGCGGCCTCGGGGCTGGAGCACCAGTAGGTCGGGCCCAGGGCACAGGGTCCCGGGTTTGGGGACAGCGTGGGGAGGGGGTGGCCCGGTCCCAGGTCCTTCAGGGTGGGGACATGGGTGTCAGAGGGGTGCCCCGGTACCCACCGCCAGGGTGAGGACACTCCTGGGAACCCCCTCCCCAGGGCCATGAGGTCCTCAGTGCGTCCCTTGGGGCTGTGGCACTCTCAGTGCCCCACCTCGGGGGGGTCCTGTACCTGGTGGCACCCCTGAGCATGTCCCCTGGGGGCTGTGACACCCTTGGGGACCCTGGCACCTTCTCTGGGGGTGTGACACCTTTTGGGGACCTTGCTGTGTCCCCAGGGGTTGTATCACTCCCTCGGGGCTGTGACACCCTGGGACGTGTCCCCTGGGGCTGTGTCACCCCGGAGGGTGTCCCTTGGGGTTGTCGCACCCTGGGACATATCCCTTGGGGCTGTGACACCTTGGAGGGTGTCCCCGGGGGCTGTGACACCCCAGGACTTGTTCCCAAGGGCTGTGACACCCCAGGACTTGTCCCCGGGGGCTGTGACACCCTTTGGGTCCCTGGCATGTCCCCTTGCGTCTGTGACACCCTGGAGCACAACCCTCAGGGCTGTGACGCCCTTGGGTGCCCTGTCACGTCCCCAGGGACCGTGCCACCACCGGCCCCCCCCCCCCCCCCGCAGGCACATCCCCAGGAGCTCACCCGGCGGTGCCACCCCCACCCTTGCCACCCAGTGCCACCACGGCCACCCGGTCACCCCGCTCACCTCGGTGCCGGCACAAGCAGCTGGCGGGGCCGCGGCGGCCCCGAGGGGCTGCCGGGGAGGTGACGACGGGGCGTAACCGTCCTCGGGGCCGCAGGTGAGGAGCAGGCGACAGAGCAGGCGGGGGGCCAGGCGCCCCAGCACCCCCTCCACCAGCAGCACCCCGTACCGCTGCACCAGGCACTGGCACGCGCCCACCACCACCACCGGCAGCACCCGGCACAGCTTCGTCGCCGCCTCCGCCACCGCCTCCTTGGGGATGGCGGCCTCGGCGCGGGCCAGGAAGGTGCGGCACAGCCAGCACAGCGGCAGTGGTATGGGCAGGGCCTTGCCGGCGGCAACCTGGGGACAGGCGTTCACTCTGGAGACTAATGGTGGGGCTGTAGCCATGCTTGCACCCACAGAGGGGCCTATGGGTTCCCAGCCGTGACCGTGCTTATGCCCGTGTAGGTGCCCACAGCGATGCCCCCAGGGCTGCCCGTGTTCATGGCGCATAGGAGTCCTTAACGATGCCCATGTGAATACCCGTGGGCGTGCCCCTGTAGAAGCCTATGTAGATGCCCCCGTAGATTCCCATAGTTATGCCCACGGAGATGCCCATGCCCATGCCGGTGCCCCTGGGCACCCACCGCCCCCAGCCCCGAGGACCCGTACCTGCAGGCGGGTGCTGAGTGCCCCGAGGGGGGGCATGGCCGGGGCACCCCCCGGCTCGCCCGGGCACAGCTCCAGGCGGGCACAGATGGCTGAAGGCTTCTGGGGGGCAGGGTGAGGGCACCCAGCGTGGGGCACCCCACACCCTGAGGTGACCCAGATGGCACAGTGTCCCCAGCACCCGTAGGTGTCCCCGGATGGACAGTGGCCCCAAGCACCCCGAGGTGACCCAGATGGCACGGTGTCCCAAACCCCAGATGGCACCCCCCAGTGTCCCCAGTTGGCATGGTGTCCCCACTCCCCCCAGCACCCCTGAGGTGTCCCTGATCCCCCCAGCACCCCGAGGTGTCCCCAGTTGGCATGGTGTCCCCAATCCCCCCAGCACCCCTGAGGTGTCCCTGATCCCCCCAGCACCCTGAGGTGTCCCCAGATGGCATGGTGTCCCCAATCCCCCCAGCACCCCTGAGGTGTCCCCGATCCCTCCAGCACCCTGAGGTGTCCCCAGTTGGCATGGTGTCCCAGCACCCCAAGGTGTCCCCAGATGTCATGATGTCCTCAATCCCCCCCCAGCACCACCGAGGTGTCCCCGATCCCCCCCAGCACCCTGAAGTGACCCCAGCCGATGTGTCCCCGATCCCCCCAGCACCCCGTGCCACCCCCATCTGTCTGCCACAGCACCCATGGGTGCCCACTCACGAGGTGCCCCTCGAGGTCAATGAGGAGGAGGCTGAAGTACTCGTGCACCAGGTTCTGGCAGGGTGGCACCATGCTGGGCACCGGCAGCGCCGCGCACTCCCGCCGCAGGAACCCCTCCACGGCCGCCTGCGCCCACAGCCACCATGGCACCCGCGGCGGCACCCACGGTGGCCACCCCGTGCCCACCCCCATCCCCACGGGCACCTTGGTGGCCGACTCGTTGGCCATGCGGGTGAGTAGGGTGACGATCTGCTGGCAGTCGGCGCACACGTCCTGCAAGAGGTGGCACCGGGCGCGGGGACGTGAGACATGGGGATGCGAGACATGGGGACACAGGGACGTCTGATGTGGGGACGTATGGCGTGGGGCATGGGATGCGGGGAAATGAGCTTGGGGACGTAGGGAGATATGGCATGGGGACGTGTGGCGTGGGGCAATGGGGACATGGGGGTTTGGGGACACCAGGGCATGGGGGCTTGGGAGAATGGGGACACGGGGGAATGGGGACACAGGGGCTTGGGATAATGGGGAGGGGGACATGGGGGCTTGGGAGAATGGGGACATGGGGGCTTGGGGACATGGGGGAATGGGGACATGGGGGAATGGGGACATGGGACATGGGGACATGGGGGGCAGAGGTGTGTATGGGGACATGGGGGGGCATGGGCCGTGGGGACACGGGTGTATTGGGACATGTGGGGGGAGTATGGGGCCAAAGGGCAGGGGTCCTTTGGGGGTTTGTGGGGCGGGGGGCTCTCACCGTGGCGGGAGGTGCCCAGGCATGGCGGGCGCAGTGCTCCAGGGCCCCGCAGCGCAGCGCCGTCTCCCAGCTCTGGCACCAGGCGTGGGGGGGCACCCCACAATGCCCCCCCAGCACCCCCAGCCCTGCGGCTGCCGTCAGCACCCGGCATCCCCACCCCGGCCTCGCAGGGGGCCCAGGTGTCTGGGAACCCCCACCTCAATGCTCCCCCGCCCCGCTGTCCCATCCCAACCTAAGACCCCAAGAGGGGACCCAGCTGTCCGGGTCCTTCACCCTCAATGTGGGTCTCCCCCCCTCCCTCCACCATAGGGCCCATGGGGAGCGTGCACCCAGCTTGGGGACGACGACCCAGTTTTGGGGGGGCACCCAGCTTTTAGGATGCACGCAGCTGTAGGGAGGGGGATGACCCAGCTCTATGGGGTGCACCCAGCTCTGGGGATACACACCCAGCTTTAGGGGGGCACCCAGCTCTGGGGGGGTACCCAGCTTTGCGGGGGGGGGCACGCAGTTTGGTGGGGGCATCCAGCTGTAGGGGGGGGACACCCAGATCTGGGGGTGCACCCAACCTTGGGGAGTGCACCCAGCTCTCCGCGGTGCACCCAGCTTTGGCAGGAGGGGCACCCAGTTTTGGGGGGCACCCAGGCTGGGGTTGCGGGGGTCCCTACCTGGGGTGGCACAGAGCAGGCTGAGGAGGAGTGCCAGCGCGGGTGACGGTGCCGGTGCCATGGCGGTGCTGGCTGGGCTGAACCCCGCCGGCCTCTTATAGCCCCGGCGGGAGGTGGCCGCTGGGCCGGTGCCAGCACCACGGGGACACGTGCGCCACGGCCACGGGGACACCTGGGGGCTGCCACCCTGTCCCCCCCCCCCGTGGCCCTGCTGGTGTCCCCACAGCCCTGTGTCCCCCGTGGCCATGTCCCCATCGGGGTCACCGTGTCCCCATCCCACCCCGGTGCCCACGGTGTCGAGGGACAGACACGGTGCCGGTCCTGCGGTGACAAAGACTTTTATTGAGCTGGGAGGGACGGGGTGGCCTGTGGCGGGGGGGGACGGGGTGGGGGGACGTTGGTGACATCAGGTGCCTTCAGAGCCGGCTGGTGCCTGGGGTGGGAGAGGTGGCAGCATGTCCCCATGTCCCCGTCCCCCATGTTGTCCTCGTGCCCACACCCCTGTGTCCTATGTCCCCTCACATCCCTGTGTCCTGTGCCACCCCCATGCCCCCCCCGTGTGCCCGTGTCCCATGCCCCTGTGTCCCCAAGCCCCCATGTCCCCGTGTTCTTACACCCTCATGTTCCCATGTCCTCATCCCCTCATGTCCCCCTATGTCCCCATACGCCAATGTCCCCATGCCCCCAAAGCCCCATGTCCCCCCATGTTTCCACATCCCCCCATGTCCCCATGTTCCCATACCTCCATATCCACGTGTCTCCATACCACCATGTTCCCCCACGTCCCCCCAAACCCCCATGTCCATGCATACCTCTGTGTCCCCCCCACATCCCCATGTCCCACGTCCCCATGTCCTCCCACGTCCCCATACTCCCCATGTCCCCACACCCCCCATGTCCCTCCCATCCCCGCATCCCCCCGTACCCCCACGTCCCCATGTCCTCCTATGTCCCCATACCCCCATGTGCCCCCCATGTCCTCCCCTTGTCCCCGCATCCCCCCAAACCCCCATGTCCCCACGACCCCCATGTCTCCCCTTGTCCCCATGTCCCCATGTCCTCCCATGCCCCCTTACCCCCATGTCCACCCCACATCCCCCCATACCCCCCATGTCCCCACACCCCATGTCCCCCCCTTGTCCCCGCATCCCCCAACACCCCCCATGCTCCCCCTTGTCCCCCTGTCCCCCCGTGTCCCCACGACCCCCATGTCTCCCCATGTCCCCCCTTACCCCCTGTCCCGCCCACATCCCCCCATACCCCCATGTCCCCACATCCCCACGTCTCCCCCTTGTCCCCACGTCCCCCCATATCCCCACGTCCCCATGTCCCCCGCACCCCACATTCCCACACCCCCACTTTCCCATGCCCCCCCCCCGCTCCCACCCGCCGCGGCAGCACCCACGGGCGCGCCACCCACCCCCCCCGGCCCCACTTTCCCGTCAGGGCTTTGAAGCGCCGCGTCCCTGCCCTCCGCTCGAGAGCCCTCGTGGGCCGGGAGCGGCCGGGACGCCTGGGTCCCCTGGGGGGGGGACGCGGGACACGCATGACTCACCCCCCTCAGGGTTGCAGGGAGCACCAGTGCAGGTTGGTGCAGAGGTGGGTCGGGCTCTCGTGATGCTTCAGAGCCGCCTCGATGGGTGCCAAGGCGTGGTGCAGCAGGCGGCGGCACAGCCCGGCCCCCACTGGCAGCCGCCCGCACACGCGGTGGGTGACGCGCGCCACCCCCGCCTGCCGCACACGTCAGCGCACGAGGGTCTTGTGCGAGGGGCGTCGCCTTGCACGAGGGCATTGCGCGAGGGGGCGTCGCCTTGCACGAGGGCATTGCGCGGGGCGGGGAGGGCCTTGCACGAGGGCATTGCGCGGGGCGGGGAGGGCCTTGCACGAGGGCATTGCGCGAGGGGCGTCACTGCACACGGGGGTCTTGCATGGGGGCATTGCCTTGCACGAAGGCATTGCACCAGGGCATTGCATGGGGGGGTATTGCCTTGCACGAGGGCATTGCACAAGGGGGGGGTAGCACCTTGCACAAGGGCCTTGCATGAGGGTCTTGCATCACTGTACACAGGGGTCTTGCACGGGGGGGCATCGCCTTGCACGAGGGCATCGCCTTGCACACGAGGGCATTGCACGGCAGGGATCACCTCACATGGGGGCATTGCACGAGGGGCATCTCATGGGGGGCACCACGGGCAGGGGGGGACAATGCCTTGCACAGGACCACAGCCTTGCACGGGGGCACCTCGCACGGGGGGGGGGGGGGGCTTTGCACGAGGGCAGTGTCTGGCACGAGGGCACCGCGTGTGTCATTGTGTGTGCCCCCCCCGCGCGCCCCCAAGTCTCACCTTGTCATTGGGGTCGACCACGACGTTCCGGAGCGCCTTCACCACCCGCTTGCAGATGGCGCATCGCACGATGCCGGAGGGCAGCCCCCCCCCGCTCTGTGCACCCACATCATCTCAGCACCCAGCGCCAGCCCAGTGCCCACCAGTGCCCGCCCGGTGCTACCCCAGTCCCTCTCCCGGTGCCCACCCTGGTGCCCTCATGGGTGCCCTCCCAGCGCCTGCCCAGTCCCCCATGGGTGCCCCCCTGCCCCCACGGGTGCCCCCCCCACCCCCTTGCACCCCTGTCCCCCCGTGTCCCCTCACCATGATGTCATCGTCACTCAGCTGGAGCCCGTCCTCATCCTCGGGGTCGGGGGGGGAATGCTGGCCCCCCAGGGTGCCCGGCCAGGGTCCCCCAGCACGCACCAGCAGGGTGCCTGGGGGGGGGGCCCTCGGCCCCCGCCAGCAGCAGGGCTGAGCAGTGTCACATCAGGGGACATGTCCCCATGTCCCCCCCCGCCCCCATGTCCCCATTGTCCCTGTCCCCCCCCCATGTCCCCATCGCCCCCACGTCCCCGTTGTCCCTGTCCCCCCCCATGTCCCCATCGCCCCCACCGCCCCCACGTCCCCATTGTCCCTGTCCCCCTCCCACATCCCCATCGCCCCCACGTCCCCGTTGTCCCTGTCCCCCCCCATGTCCCCATCGCCCCCATGTCCCCATCACCCTGGTCCCCATCTCCCCCATGTCCTCACATCCCCGTCCCCCCTGATGTCCTTGTCCCCTCTTCGTCCCCAACCCTCCATGTCCCCATCCTCCTGCCCCCCCTTCCCCATGTCCCCCCATGTCCCCATCCCTCCATGTCCCCTCTGTCCCCACCCTATGTCCCCCCCATCCCCGTCCCCATATCCCCATCGCCCTGGTCCCCATGTCCCCACGTCCCCATTCCTGTCCACCACAGCCCCATGTCCCCTGTCCCACCAATGTCCCCATCCCTGTCCCCACCACCACCCCCATAACCCCCCCCTGTCCCCGGGGGGGGGGGGGTCCGCACCAGTGACCCCGCTGAGCAGGGCCAGCAGCAGCAGGGCCATGGTTGCCTGTTCCCAAACCCTGGGGGGACATTTATATCCCCACAGGGTGGGGTGACACCCGGGGTGATGGCAGGAAGAGGCCCCCCCAAAAACCACAGCGGCCGCAGCGGTGGGGGGGAGATGTCGGGGGGACGCAGACATCCGGGAACAGCGGTCCCCGCTCACGTCTGCTGGGGGGCTGCGAGCTTCCCCCTGCAGTGCCCTGGGGGGGACATCAGGTGGCTGGAGGGGACTGGGGGGGACGGGGGTCTTGGGGGGTCCTTGGGGACCGGGGGGACATCGGGGCAGACAAGAGGAGACCATGGGGACTGGGGGGGACATGGGGAGACAAGGAGGGACCTGGGGGGGGTACATGGGGGGACGAAGGGGGATGGAGGAGGGACCTGGGGGCCTTTGGGGAATGTGGGGGGCTCTGGGGGGGGACAAGGGGACAGTGTGGAGACCTGGGGGGACTTTGGGGATGGGGGGGACAACAAGGGGACACCGTGGGAACCCAGGGGACGTGGGGGGAGCAAGGAGAGAGCACAGGGACACGGGGGGGGCTGGGGGGACGTGGGGCGCTGGGGCGGGCTGGGGGGGGACAAGGTGGGATTGGGGGGATGTGGGAGGACAAGGGGGGGAGACTGGGGGGGACATGGGGGAGGGAGGAGGGACTTCAGGGACCTGGGGGGATTTGGGGGGGGACAAGGGAACACTGTGGAGACCTGGGGGGATTTGGGGGGGGACAAGGGAACACTGTGGAGACCTGGGGGAAATTTGGGGATGGGGGGCAGACAAGGGGACACCGTGGGGACCCAGGGGACGTGGGGGGAGCAAGGAGAGAGCAGGGGGACGTGGGGGGCTGGGGGGACAGGGACAAGGTGGGATTGGGGGGATGTGGGAGGACAAGGTGGGGGGAGGCTGGGGGGACTAGGGGGGCTGGGGAAGATAAGGGGGGACCTGGGGGGGGACAAAGGGAGCTCATGGGGGGATGTGATGGGGGCAGTGCCACCTTCCAGTTCCCAGCAAGTCTCGGGGCCACCGCAAACCCCAAAGCCACCAGCGGGGGGGACGACATTCAGGGGGGCCCTGTCCCTGTCCCCAGCCCTGCCCCCCCTTTCCTGTCCCTGTCCCCGTTCCCCCCGTGAAGCCACAAACCTCCGTCACCCAGGGCCCCCCCTCCTTCCCCTGCGGCACTGGGGGGGCGAAACGGGGGGGGGACAGGGCAGAGCCCCCCCGGCTGCACCCGGTGGTGCTGCCACGGCCGGCGGGGAGGGGACCCATCCCACCGCCCCCCCCGGCCCCCAATGCCCCCCTGACCCCCCCCCCGGACAAATGCAGCCCCCCCCCCGCCCCCAGTGCTCCCAATATCCCCCTGCCCTCATTTCTCCCCAGTGTTCCCATTCCCCCCAGTACCCCCAGTATTCCCAGTACCGCAAGAGTCCCATTCCTCCAATACCCCAGTGCCCCAATTACCCCCCATTACTCCCTCAGAACCACCAGTGCTCCCCAGTATGTCTCAGTACTCCCAGTACGCCCCAGTACCCTCCATTACCCCCAGCGTCCCCCAGTACCCCCATTACCACTATTACCCTCAGTTTCTCCAGTATTCCCCAGTACCCCCAGTATCCGTCAGTGCTCCCAGTATCCCCCCCAGTACCCTCTAGTGCCCTCATTACACCCAGTATCCTCCAGTGCCCACAGTAACCCCCAGTGTCCCCCATATACCCCCAGCACTCCCCATTACCCCCAGTGTCCCCCATTACCCCCAGTGCCCCCCAGTACCTCCTGTTATCCCCAGTATTCCCCAGTGCTCCCTCTACCCCCAGTTTCCCCAGTATCCCCCATTACCTCCCATTATCCCCAGTATCGCCCCAGTGCTCCCAGTACCCCAATAACCCCCCGTGCCCCCCAGTATCCTCCAGTAACCTCCATTACCCCCAGTACTTCCCAGTACCCCAATAACCCCAGTACCCCCCATTACCCCCAGTAACCTCCAGTGCCCCCCATACCTTCCAGTACCCCCACTATTCCCAGTATCCCCCAGTGCTCCCAGTACCCCCCATTACCCCCAGTACCCCCAAGTGTCCCCTATTACCCCCAGTACCCCCAGTACCCCCCAGTGCTCCCAGTCTCCCGCCCCAGTGCCCCCATTCCTCCCCCGCGGCCTCCAGCCGCCAGGGGGCGCCGCCGCCGCCTTCGCCCCGCCCCGCCGTCCAAGATGGCGGCGCCCGCGGCTGCCCGGGCGCTGCGGGTGAGGGACGGGACGGGAAGGGACGGGGCTGTGGGGACACCGGGGGGGACACCGGGGGTGGGGGGCACCGGGGGCTCCAGGCCCGGGGGTATGGGCTGGGGGGGGGGCTCTGGGGACACCGTTGTGGGGGGACACCGGCTGTGGGGGGCACCGGAGACACTGGATATGGGGGACACTGGGCATAGGGGACACCAGGCCTGGGGGACACTGGGGACAGCGGCTGTGGGGGGCTCTCTGTACACTGGATATGGGGGACACTGGCTGTGGGGGGACACCGGGTGTGGGCGGCTCTGTGGACACTGGATATGGGGGACACTGAATGCGGGGGGACACTGGGCATAGGCGACGCCAGGCATGGGGGACACTGGCTGTGGGGGGCACCAGGACACTGGATATGGGGGCCACCTGGTATGGGGGGGGCACTGGGGATATTGGGCATAGGCCTGGGGGACACTGGGTATGGGGGGGACACCAGGTGTGGGGGGACGCCAGGTGTGGGGGGCACTGGTCACAGGAGGCTACAGGAATACCGTGTCGGGGAGACTCTGGCAATGGTGGCTCCGCTCTGGGGACAGCGGGCAGGGGGTCACATGGGGACACTGGGGACACTGGCCCTTGGGGGCACGGGGGGCCGGGCAGGGCCAGACACCCCCCCCGCCCCGGCCGCTGTGGGGTGCCCGCTGTCCCTCACCCTTGTCACCGCACCAGGCAGTGCCCCGCATCCGCCCCATCCCCGAGGCCCCCCGGCACCTCCACACCACCCCCGCCTGCCTCAAGGTAAGCCCTGGGGGTGCCCCCTCCCCGCCTCCCCCGCCGGGTCCCCCCGCCTCTGACGCCGCCGTCCCCACAGACGCGGGCGGCGCGGGTGCGCGTGGGCAAAGGGGACAAGCCGGTGACCTACGAGCAGGCGCACGCCCCCCACTACATCGCCCACCGCAAGGGCTGGCTCTCCCTGCACACCGGTGGGTCACCCCACATCCCACCCCCCCACACCCCGGGGACGGGGGGGGACCAGGATGGGGCGGCAGGGACGGGGGTGTGTGGGGCACGGGGCGCCCGTGGGCATCGTGGGGATGGGGTTGTTGTGGGGACGGGGATGTGTGGAGCACACGGGTATTGCGGAGGTAGGGATATGTGGGGCACACGGGCATCACGGGGGGGGGACAGGGGCACGTGGGGCACAAGGGCATCTGTGGGGATGGGCCACGGGACTGTGTGGGGACGGGGACGTGTGGTGCACATGGCCGTGGCGGGACCAGTGACGTGCGGGGAGGGCACACGGTGACGGTGGGGCCATTGTGACCCGGCGAGGCGCGTCAGTGCCAGCGCCGACCCTCTCCGTGCCCGCAGGGAACCTGGCCGAGGAGCCGGGCGCGGCGGAGCGGGCGGTGGAGGACGCCTTCCTGCGCCGATTCTTCTACGGCACCTTCCCCGGCGTCCTGGCGGACGAGGTCGTGCTGAAGCGCCGCGCCAACCTGCTGGTGGTCTGCCTGGTGCTGGCACGGGCCCTGCCGCCCGCCAAGCTCTACTTTCTGGTGGGCTACGCCGAGACCCTCCTCTCCCACTTCTACAAGTGCCCCGTGCGCCTGGAGCTGCAGACGGTGCCCGCCAAGGTGGTCTACAAGTACCTCTAGTGTCCAGCGGTGCCTCCCCGGGGTGGGGAATAAAGCGGGCGTTTGTGCTCACCCTGCCTCGCCTGTGGGTCTCAAAGGGGTTGGGGGGGGCACCCAGTTGCTGTGGGGTGGGCCTGGCTCCGCGACGCCCCTGTGCCCCAAATGGCCCCATCCCTGCGGTGCCCGTGTGCCCCCCATGTCCCTGTCCTGATAGTGCGCATGTGCCCCCCATAGCCCCAGACCTGTGGTGCCTGTGTGCCCCCCGTGTCCCTGTCCCCACAATGTCCATGTACCCCCCATGTCCCTGTCCCAATAGTTCCCTTGTGCCCCACATGTCGCTGTCCCCATGACGCCCATTGTGCCCCACACGGCCCGGTGATGCCCTCGTGCCCCATGTGGCCCCATCCCTGTGGACCCCATCGCTGCCATGCCCACGTGCCCCACGTGTCCTTGTCCCCGTGCCGCCCACGGCCCCAGCCTTGGGGTGCCCATGTGTCCCACATGTCCATGTCCCTGTGATGCCTGTGTGCCCCACAGGGCTCCGTCCCTGCCATGCCCTTGTGCCCCATATGTCCCCACTGCCCTGGTGCCCACGAGCCCCACACGTCCTGATCCCGTGTCCCTGTCTCCATGCAGACCCTGTGGCATTTCAGAGCCAAGATGTGGTTTCTATATAGAGGTGCCCCTGCCCCTCCCTGGCCATCCCAGTTAAACCCAGTCCCGAATCTGAGACAACCAGTTTAAATACAACAGCAGTAGAAAAAGCAGCAGCGGGAGGGGGCGGTGAGGGGCAGCGGGGCTCAGCCCTGCCTGGGGGCCGTGGCCTCATCCTTGTCCTTGTCCTTGTCCTTGTCCTCGAAGCAGGGGTTGCTGAGGGCCAGCCCCACACCCTGCTCTGCGCCGGCTGCCGTCCCCCACTGTGTCCCCCTCCGTGTCCGCTGTCGTGTCTCCTGCCAGCACCCCTGGGCTGGGTCTCTGTGGGGACGATAGGGGACAGCGGGAGGCTGCCATCGTCCTCCCGGGAGGGATTTCGGGGACAGGGCACCGTCCCCAGGGGGGGCAGGGGGGGTCCTACCCATGTAGCTGAGGAGGATGGGGAGGAAGATGAGGCCGTGGGCCAGCCCCACCAGGGTGATGATGAGGTTGAGGCGGAAGAAGAAGATCTGAATGAGCTGCGCCTTGGCGAAGGCCAGCACCACGATGCCGGGCAGGTTGGTCATGGCCACCCCGGCCACCACCTGCGCCCAGGACAGGGTCAGCAACGGCCGGGTCACCCTGTCCCTCCTGTCCCCGGGGAGGGAAGGGGGTTTGCGCAGCCGTCACCCCCCTGTCCTGTGCCCACCTTGCTGCCCATGTTGACAGTGGCCTCGGCGGCTCATTCTACCCGGTCGGGCTTGGTGCTGTGGGCGAAGGCGCAGGTGATGTGGGACACGAACTCCACCGAGATGCCCACGGCCTGCGGGGACGGGCTGTCACCCAGGGGCACCCGTGGGTGCTCCTCCGGGCTGCCACGGGGTGGGGGGGGGCCCACGGCTGGGCATGGCTGGTGGGCGCCCGTCCCGTGCTCGCGCACCCTGCGTGTCCCAGTGCTCCGTGCCACCCTGCGCGCCCCAGGCTGCTCTGTCCCCACGTCACCCTGTGCATCCCATCTCCTTCTGCCACCTCCTGTATCCCCAAAGCCACCCCACATGCCCCAAATCCTGGTGCCACCCCGCATGCCCCGCACCACGACGAGGTCGATGAGGGACCATGGTGTTGTAGGGGACGTCCCAGCGGGGCCATGGTGTCCACGAGGACCACACCGATGGTGACGATGGTGGCTGGAGCCACCTTCAGCCCTTCCCCTGTGTCTGTACCTTTGCCGGTGATCCCCTTGCCTGCCACCCTGGGATGGGGTGGGGTTGTGGGGGAAGCAGAGGGGGGGACCCCATAGGTGTTGGGGGCCCATGTCAAGCTGATGCCACCGGCTCGTTCCTGGCAGCTGCCTCGCTCTGCCTGTGCTGCCCTCACACCTGCTGCCTGTTGGTGCTTCGTTAGCTGGGGCTTAATTTCCTGCCCTCTCAGTCGACAAGCAGAGAGTT
The DNA here is from genome assembly GCF_900496995.4 of Aquila chrysaetos chrysaetos. NCBI lineage: Eukaryota > Metazoa > Chordata > Aves > Accipitriformes > Accipitridae > Aquila > Aquila chrysaetos. The sequence continues at coordinate 41,425,174 of NC_044016.1, read as the reverse complement.
TGTGGAGGGGGGTGATCCCTCCTGGGCTGCTGCTGGTTCCTGGTGTGTGGGAGCAGAGTGGGGTGTTCCCTGTGCCCTCCCCAGATCGTCCCATCCTGCCTTCAGGTACTCAAAGGTGAAAAATCTGCCCTAATGGGAGTGACTGGGGTGATGGGAGTGGATTAAAATCACCATTTGCCTCAATGTCCCACCCAAAAATACGTCTATAGGGCTGGGAGGGGCTTCTGAGGAACTTTGGGGGGTGCTGGGGAGTCTCGGGGCGGGGCAAGCACTGGAGTGGGGAGGGGGACAAGAGACCCCCATGTCCCTGCAGTGCAGCTGCATGTGGCCGAGCTGCTTTTAAGGACAGAGGCTTGTTCTTCTGCGGGATTGTAGTCCCACAATTGGTTGGTGGTCCTGAATCTATGGGGTAGGCTGCGGGAACGTGGGACAGGGAAGATGTGGGACAGGGGGACGTGGGCTGAAGCCGAAAGCCATCGCCCGGCTGGAGGGACCGCAGGAGGTGCAGCCCCACCGTGATCTGCCAGACTTGCAGCCGGCCGTGCGCTGCGTCCAGTGCCCGGTGGGAGCTTTGGGAGAGGCTCTGGGTGCCGGCACGCTCCTGCCCCGAGTCTGAGCGGGTCTTTCGTGATTGTTAGTGGTGTTAAGGTGGAAGAGCTCTGGTGAGAGAGGCGATTCCTCTGTCCCACCCCTGAGCAGGCAGGTGTTATATTAAAGCTCTCCTAAGGCAATTAAGAGCCCTTCTGGATAAAACATAGGTGGTGAAGACCAGGCAAAGCCATGAGCTGGTTTCTATTGCTTTTTTTGCCACTGCCAATGTTTGTAGCAGCTCTTAATATTCAGAGCTGCTGGGGGGGGGGGGGGGGGACGACTTGTCATGGCCAGAGCAGCTGTGGGTTTAGGGGAAATCCCTGCTCAGAAGCTCTGTCCAGAGTCTGGGGAGCAAGCCAGCCGGGAAGGCGATGGGAACTTGAGTCACCCTGGCTGCCTCGGGGAGATTGTTGTGGGCACAAATGTAATAACTGTTGTCTCTGATGACTGCGTGTTTCTATGTGTTTATATGTGATGTTTGTGTTTATGTATGAAGTTTGGAAAGGGAAGGGTCAGTCCAGTGCCATGAAAACCTGTGAGTTTTCCCAGAGCCCTTTAGAGAAAGCTGCTCTCTATGCTGGTAATGGTCTGTGCTAGGGTAGGAGCCTTTATTTAGTGCTTTTTTTCCTCTTAGCTTTAGTTTTGGCCTAGAAAGTGTACAAATCTCTCTCCTTTTTTTTTTTTTTCCTTTCCCACCCCGCTGCCCCAAGATAGAGCGCATCTATCTTGCCCCGTAGCCTGTGATGGCTCGTTTGGCTCCTGCAGCTCCTGCAAATGCCTCTGTGCTCCCCAGTGAGCATGTCAGTGCTCTTGGGGGAGTGAGGACATGTCAGGTCCCACTCCTGGGGATGGTGGCAGTCAAAGAGATGGTGTAATTGTACCATGGTGCCGAGGCGGCAGCTCTTGCTGAGAGCAGACGGGGGTTTTAAAAGCAGATGGCTGCAGTTAAAGCAGTCCCGCTTTTCTAAGCCCTGGGAACGAGGTGCCAAGGCAGTGGCGTTGGAGCCCTCGAGCTGGTGGACAGGCAGTTTGGTCTGTGGTCCTGAGTGCTGTTTAGCAGAGGCAGCTGCTGGGAAACTTGTGCAGGTAAAATGGGGAATACTGGGCTGGAGCTGTGGCCATGGGGCAGCCGGTGCGGGACAGGGATGGTCCCAGTCTCGGTTGTTTCTCCTGCCTGTCTGGCTGTGTGTGCATCTTCGCTTGTGTGCATCTTCGCTTGTGTGCATCTTCGCTTGTGTGCATCTTCGCTTGTGTGCATCTTCGCTTGTGTGCCGATGTGGATTCCGATTTCCCTTCCCTTTCTCTTGAAGGCTGTACCCAGCTGCTGAATGAGCTGCAGGTGACTCTTTCCTTCCTTCCAGGACCGGCTGGCCAGCATCACCCAACCCATCCATCCCTGGTCTGAGGGTAAGGCTTTGGGGACCACCTTGGGAGAGCCTTTGGGCTCCCCTCCCCACCTCTATCATTAAGCTCTTGGCAGCATTAAGTAACTGTCAGCCCCAAGGGAGGTGGGCGCTCTGCCCGGCTTGGAGCAAATGTTATTTTGCCCTGGGACATTTCCATCATCTGCTTTGATTTGTTTCCTGAATGTGGGCTTAGTGCTTATCAGCAGCCTGGTGCGGGTGTTTATCCCTTGGAAGGGAGAATTTCCCTAAGAGCTTATCGATGCTTGACTTCAAACTGCCTGGGGTTGTGCAGAGGTGGTAAAGTAAGGTGAGATGCCTGATGTGGTGTGAAGTCTCAAGTGCTGGTAATGCAGCTTTCCAGAGCGCTCTGCTGTCCCCCTTGGTCCCCCCATGTACCCCGAAGGCAGGGCTGAGATGCTCCTTGTGTACATACACAGGTGTGTGGGTGATGGCTTGTGCCTGTAATACCTGGGAGTGAGGGGCTCCTGTCGCCTGCATCCCTCTGCTGCCCCAGCGAGCAACAGGGGGGGGGGCTTGTGCAGGCAGCGGGGCATGTCTCTGGTCCCTCCTCCAGACAGAGGTGGTAGTTTGTATTAGGGCTGTAAAAGTCCTCATTGGGGATGGACTGCACAGGCTCCCCTGGGGAGAAGGACCCCAAAAAATGCCTGAAGCGGAATAGCTCTTTCCAGGCAACATAAGAGCAGTATAAATGTGTCACATAAGACAAAAACACAGGTCCTGCTAGCCAGCAGCTGTCCCTGCAAAGGTGTCATTAAGCACAGTCAGCGTGCAAGTGCACTGGCCTCCCTGGTGGTGATGGCTGAGAGCTGGGGGCTGTTGTGCTCCAGCCCCTGTTGGACTTGATGATCTTAAGGGTCTTTTCCAACCTAAATGGCTCTGTGATTCTTGCAGTCAGTGACAGTGCTGCCTCCCAGCCCCTCCAGCAGCATCACCCCACCTTAGCAAACAGTGACTGAAAGCCTCAAGGGGCTCAGCCCCCCCACTGCACCCCCCAGGACAAGGCAGACAGGAACACACTGGAACAGGGGTCCAGCACAGGGTGACAGAGGGACCAACAAACAGCTCTAGTGCATGAGCCAGGGCTGCATCACCTGCAGCACAGTGTGTGGGGAGGTGTCACAGTATAGAAAGCTGGTGCTGTTTTGCTCTATCTGGTGGGGGGAGTAGAGGTGACAGGCCCAGGCTCTGCTCAGCAGAGCCCACAGAGGGGACAAGAGACAAAGGGCAGGGAATGAAGCACCAGACTCTGAGTACAACTAAATATTTTACTGTGAAGTTGATAAACTGCTGCCAGTCCTCTTGCAGCCAGCTGGAGTTTTGAATATCTCCAGCACTGGAGCCCCCAGCAGCCCCTTCCACCTGCCCTCACATTTCTGCCAACACAGGCAAGCCAGAACTGCTGCTGTTCCACATCCCTTGGGCTTCTCTGACACACTGCAGCAGAGGGGTCTCACCCCCCAGGAGCACAGAGCAGAGGCTGCCCCGCTCTCCTGCAGTTGAAAGGAGCAGGCTTGGACACAGACAGCCCTTGGCACACAGGTGAAGGCAGGCTGCTTTGAGGGAGGGAAACAGCAGCAGCAAGAAAAAGATTCCTAACTAACTCTCCTTTTCCTCTCCCTGCAGCTGAGTGGGAAACACAGGAGGTGGATGAGCAAGCCCCAGGGCAGACGACATGAGCCAAGTGGGACACACAGCCTCTGCTACACAGGGAAATGGTGACAAGCTCCAGCCTAAGCCCACAGGCTCAGTGCCTGGCCCTGGACAGTAGCGCTCTCAACATTTAGCTTAGCATGAGCACAAGTCCAGGCTGGAGGAATAAACCCAGCCCCAGCAGCATTAGGGCAAAGCTGAGACTTTGTTCCCTAAGCACTGCCTTTGAGCCAAGGGGACCACACAGCCCTCCGTGCTGGCATACGTCCTTGCTGCTTTACACCCTCTCTCCTACACTAACATTGACTATGAAGCCAGACTTAAGCACACTCTCAGGGCTTCCTGCAAAGTTAAGTGCATCATGTCAGCACTGCAGGAGCAGCAAGGCCTTGGGACCACCAGTACCATTTGTACCCCCATCTATCCCCAGCTGAACATCAGCACAAGCAGAGACAAAGCCCTTCTCTCAAGCCCAGGGCCTAAAATTCACTTTATTAGCAGCTCTGGATTAACAGAGCTCTGGAGAAGAGCCCACAGGCAAGTACAGTACCAGATACTCAGGCAAGGGAGATAGATAGCTGCAGGCTGGAGAGCTAAGGACACCAGAGAAAAAGGGGGAGAAGAAAAGGGTGAAAACAAAGCACCCCAGGTTTCACAGTGAGTCACAGCCCCCCTCACTGCCCTTTCCCTCCCCACCGCTTTTGTCCACACAGACACCCTTTCCCCTGGGCACCTTCTCCCAGTACACGTGGCACATCACCAACATCCTGCAGGTCAAGCAGATCTTTGATACATCCATGGTAAGTGGGGGAGGCAGCCCCCCAGCCAACCCTTAACAGCTTCATCCAGAACCAGGACAGGACCTACAAGCTCTTCAGGTGCCCCAAGGTAGAAAGCATCATGTGGAGAAGCAGCTGGCCATCCAGCCACTGGAGCTCGAGACCTTCCTCAAAGTAGGTAAGTGGGGCAAGCTCTGCTCCCAGCCCACCTTGGGGGGGAACACCCCCCCAGCCCAGCCAGGCAGCCCCAGTCTGAGCTGCCCTGGCCCAGGAGCCAGGCTGGTCTTGGAGGGACATCAGTGGATCCCACCAGCCCCCCAAGAAGACTCTCCCCCCAGTATGGGAGCAACAGCCCCAGCCTCCTGCCAGAAGCCTGGAGCAGCAAGACACCTGCAGAGCCACAGGGGGGGCCCAGGCCCACCCCCCCTCCTCTGCTAGCAGTTCTTTTAAGTGCTGCATTCTTCCTCTCTGCCTGGGACTGGGGGGGGTCCCAGCAAGAAGGGTGTCCCCCCACCCTGGCAGGCCAGCCCCCAGGAACAAGGTGGACCCCCCCTTGTTCCTACCCCCACCCAGGGGGGCCCCGAAGCCCAAAGGGGCCCCCCCTCAGACCCCCACCCAGGGGGGCCCCGAAGCCCAAAGGGGCCCCCCCTCAGACCCCCACCCAGGGGGGCCCCGAAGCCCAAAGGGGCCCCCCCCTCAGACCCCCACCCAGGGAAGGCCCCTCCCAGGAGGGGGTGCCCTCCCCCTGCGAGTGGCCCCTCCCCTGGGAGGAGCCCCCGGGGAGGGGTGCCCCCAGGGGCGGGGCCCTGCCCCAGGGGGCGGGGCCCTGCCCCCAGGGGGCGGGGCCCTGCCCCCAGGGGGCGGGGCCCTGCCCCCCAGGGGGCCGGCCAGCCGCACGTCAGCCCCCAGTGCCCGCCCTCCCACCAAAAAAAAAAAAAAATATTAAATCTCAAACACTTGAGATAGGTTTGGCGGAAAGGAGGGGCCCCCACCCACAAACCAAGCAAACAACAGCCCGGCAAAACACAAACAAACCCCAACACTTGAAGGGACAAGGAGCCTGAGCCCACTACTCTCTCCCCCCCAGGAAACACCTCCCCCACGCAGAAGGAGCCCACCCCCTTCATCATCGAGTGGATCCCGAACATCCTCCCACAGTCCCGCATCGGCGAGCTCCGCATCAAGTTCCAGTACGGACACCACGGTGGCCCCCGGCCCCCCACCGCCGTCGAGCCAGCGCTGGAGCTCACCCCGCTCACCACCATCACCTTCCCCTGAGCCCCCGGGCGGGGGGGGCACAGCACCCACCGGAACAGAGACATCCCGAGCCGAGTCCACAGCTCTGCTCCAACACAGGCACCTGCAAAAAATAAAAGTTGACACATCCTGGGTGCCCTGAGCCTCCCTGCACCCACCACAGGGGTGGGGGGCAGAGCTGGGGGTCACACCAACAACAGCCCAGGCTTGAAGGGGGGGCCACAGACCAGTGGGGCTCCAGCCACCCCAGCAAAAAAGGGGAGGGAAAGGGACAGAACACTCAACCCCCACCACCCCAAGGGGCTGAGGGTCCTTACCTGCATCTCCCATCCTTGCAGAGCCCAGCAGCATCCACTTCTCAGCTGCAGGAGCTGCACCAGGTCCTGGAAAAGAAAAAAAACACAGCACCCCCCCAAGGGAACACAAAGCCCCCCAGGGCACAGTCACCAACACCCCAACCACAGCCAGAAGGAGCAAAGGCACTTACCCAGCACCCCAAGGCACAGAGGGTAGCCCCCCCAGCAGCACAGCCAGACCTCACCCCTCACTCCTTCCATCCATCCATCCTCCAGCAGAGCCAAGGACACACACCTGCAAGGCTGAAAGAGAAACACACAGGGCTGCTGCATGCTGGGGGGGCCATACAGGACCCCCACACACACACTTCAAATACAGGGACAAGCCCCCCCAGGCATCACCTGCTGCCTGGGGAAGAAGACAAAGGGCCCCCCAGACCCACAGCAGAGCAGCTCCACAGACTGACTCTGCCAGGGCAGAGCCCCCCTCCCCACACTCACCTCCCACACAGCCCCCCCCGGTGCAGGAACCCCTGGGGTTCCCTCATCTGGGGCTGAGCCCAGCAGCCAAGGTCCTCGCTCCACCTGCAACAGAAGAGAGCACACAGGGACAAAGACATCAAACTCCAGCCCAGCAACCCCCCCCACAAGCACCCCGCTCACCACCATCACCTTCCCCTGAGCCCCACAACAGACCCGGGGGGGGGGGGGGCACAGCACCCACCTGCAGATAAACATCCTCAGCCAAGCCCCCAGCTCTGCTTCTCCACCAACACAAGCACCTGCAAAAATAAAAATTCACACATCCTGGGTACCCTGAGCCTCCCTGCACCCACCGTGGGAGGGGGCAGAGCTGGGGGCTGCAACATCCTGGGAACCCCCCAGGAAGGGGGTGCTCACACCAAGGGCAGCCCAGGCTTGAAGGGGGGACTTCAACCAACAGCCAGGGCTGGGGGGGCACCCAGGGACAGGGAAAACCCCTGCTCACAGCAGGATGGGGACACAGCACCCACAAACCTACCTGGGGGGCAAGGGCACCCACCAGTGCCCTGTGCCCCCCCCAGCAGCTCTCCCATGCAGCAGCCAGCACCCACACAGGATGGGATCCCCTCAAAGGCAGCACAAGGCAGCACCAGTCAGCACCCAGGACCTCCCAGTCACTCCCAGTAGCCCCCACAGGGGTTTAAGAAGCCCCCGGATTGGGCCCTGCCCAGGCCCCCAATGGGACACAGCTGTGCTGAGGGGGCAGCCCAGCCCCCCAGCAGCTGGGGGTCATCACATCGTTAGCACAGCTGGTCTCGTTAGCACCTGGCCCTGCACCCAGGCAGCCTTCCCAGGTTGGGGGCGCTATGTGTGTGTGTGTTTGCTCTTTGTCCCCTCACCCCCACCCCACCCCACCCCCCACCCCACGGATGGCCCATCGCCATCCCAGGAAGGCCACGTCCTGGCGCTGGGGACCCCTGGCAAGATCAGCAGCCCCCGTCTCCCCCGCAGCACGGCAGGGCTGGGGGGGCCCTTCCCGGGAGCAGCTCCCCGGCACTGTGCGGGACGGGGCGGCAGGGGGAAGGCGGGATGGGGGATGCAGGATGGGTGATGCGGGATGCAGGATGGGTGATGCGGGATGCGGGATGCAGGATGGGTGATGCGGGATGCAGGACGGAGGATGCGGGATGCCACATGTGGGTGCCAGCTGCCAGATGCAGGATGCCACATGTGGGTGCCAGCTGCCAGATGCTGGCTGCAGGATGCCGGCTGCTGAGGGCGGGATGCACCAGGAAGGCCATGGGATGCGAACTGCTGCCTGGAGTCAGCGGGTGCAGATGGAGGACACTGCCCGCGGGAGGAAGGGCGAGTACGGGGGTGCCAGTGCAGGGTGCAGGATGCGGCGGTGGACGGAGCCTGCCCGTGGCTGCCTGCAAACCGCACCGCTCCACAGAGGAGCCATGGCCGGATCCAGGACAACCCTGAGGGGATGGATTCGGGGGGGGGGTGCTGAGCCCTGACACAGGTTGGTGCTGGCCATGCCTGTCCTGCACCCTTTGCAAGGCGAGCAGCCACCATGGCATCAGGGGCTGCAGCCGGGGACAGGACAGGGCCCCCCCTAGCCCAGGGGCACCAGCACCCAAAACCAGAGCTCGACCTGCCCAGGGACCCTCGACTGTGGGGCAAACCCCTCCACTGGGAGGCCGGGGGGCCCTGGACCCCTCCCAGCAGCGAAGCTCTGCCCCATCAGGCCGAAAACAGGGCTCGGGCCATGGGACAAGGAAGGATGGGATGGAGGTGGCCCCCCCTTCAAGTAAAAGCGATGCCAACGAGGTGCCAGCGCCACGGGGCTCTGCCTTCCCAGGGGGTCCAGATCACCCCCGCTGGCGTCTCCCCTCTGAGTGACATCCCTGGGAGCCTCCCGCTCACTTCTCGAGGCACACGCTTCTCTTTCGTAATGAAATAATTTATTTTCTAACAGTTGAACAATACAGAAGTATCCATATACACAGCAAAGGTCTTCTAAAACACGTACTTTCTAAAAATGCGTGTGCTAACTGTAATAAAAAGCACCATTAGATGGTCTTGACACAGGATTCAGAATGACAATGTGGTATTTACAGCAGGAACCAAACAGCTGGAAACAGAACTCATATTCTCCCATCTGCCGCTCCCCGGCTCTCGACTGCCCAAAATAAAGCCGATGCCGGAGCGGGTTCTCTTCTTGGGAAGCAAAAAGAAGAAACAAGAGGAAAAAAAAAAAGATGGAAAAGCGCAATTAAAACATGTCAAACTCCCCCCCCCCCAAACCAATGCCCAGACGGTTCTAGCTTGGATGCTTTCGGACGGCTCGTGTGCCACTGCGCCGGATAAATTAAAAGGATGAAACAAAGCTCGCGGCTTTTGGCTGGTGCCATGGCAGAGAGAGGACGCGATGCTTCCCGGGGAGCAAGCGAAGGCAGGCGATGCCCGAACCTATTGCTATGTGGGGGGAAAAGTCGGGGAGCAAAGCGCCGGGGCGGCGATCGGCTCCGGCATGTCTCGGATAGAGCCCCGTTGCCGGCAGCTTCCCGTTCTCTGCCTGGAGGTGGGTGCCATCTCTTGCCACCCAGGACGGCGGTTCGGGATCTGCCTTCAGCAAGGAAAAAGAAGAAAACCAACCCAAAAAAGCGTGTTTTTGACTCACGCCCGTCTGTGCAACGATCCATCGTAAACGCGGGGTGCGCGAGCGGCTCCTCCCGCCCCCTTTTTTTAATCACAATCTACAAAAATGTCCTTCCTGCAGCTTATTTCTTAGGAATGCTGGTGGATCAGTGAATTCCAGGAAAAGGCTGGCACAGCCGCTGGGCGCCTCGGCTGACGAAGGGGGGACCCAGAGAGACCAAAAGCCGCCGCAGATGGTCCCGGCCGCTCGCCAGGAATCAACCGCCGGATTTCCAGCCTCATTCCAGGTTAGTGCATCATTTTGGAGGGTTCCCGTTTCTCTTTGCCCTCAGGCTGGAGAGGAGCACATCCCAACAGTGCAAAGGTCCGACAATTATTAGTTCGGGACAGAAAGAAAAAGGGGGGAAAGAAAAAAAGCAACCCCCATGCAGCGTTTCACTAACAGAAGTAACTCAAAAAGGCACAACACTGAAAAAAATAATAATTTATGCCGAATCAAAACCTTAAGACTCGGTCTATCTAAATGACATCCAAAAATCAACTGTTTTCTACCTCCCGTTTAACCCTGACGGTGCTTTCCCGACACCCTTCCCTGCTCAATGGCAGCAAGATCCGTGGCTCCAACAGGATTCCCGAGGCGGTTCCTGGAAGAGGGCGAGGGAGGGCTCTCGGCAAACGCCTACCAGAGCCACCGGCCTCAAAGTGCTGATATTCCACTTCCTTTTTCTCTGTGCTTTTCATCTTTTTGCTCTTTTTTCCTCTTTTTGAAAGCGTAGGGGTTTTGAGGTTGCACGCCGAAGGCTGGCTGCCAGGACTCGGGCGTACCGATGCTAAAGGCATTCGAGCCGCGGGTCAGTGCGAATCTGTCGGACATCGGAAAATTCTGGCTGCTTTAAAATAAAAAATCCCTTGTGGTGTTGATTTTCTCTCTTTTAAAACCTAACATGCGCAAAAAGACCTGGAACTTCGGAGATTTTAGCAATCCGCTACCCCGTCTCCCATCCTCTCGCTTCTCAAAGACTTCAAACGATCCAAAAATCGATTTAGGGATGTTAAAAAAAAACCAAACAAAAAAAAACCCCAAAAAACAAAAAGAAAAAAAAAAAAAAGAGTTTTACATTGTTCATTTGCTCGCACTTTGCAGTAGCGACGTCTTGGCATCCGTGTTTCTTGAAGGGATTTGTACAGACCGCGGGCGCGGGGGGATGCCTGGTTTTGTCTCCCACCGCTAAGAAAAGCCCTTGAAGAGCGAAGTGGCTCCTCGCCGGATGCCAGGGCCTCGCCGGGTGCCCGGGGGGAGCTGGTCGGGGTAGGGGATCAAGTGATGGGGATCGAGTGGGAGGTTTGCCGAGGGGGTGGAAAAGACCTTCAATGGGTTCAAGGGGAAAAGAAACGTCTCCGTTAGCAGATCTCTACATATCAAAGTTTCCAGAACATCTATAAAAGCAGAAAGTCGTAAGAATGTTATCTCCAGTACATCGGTTTCATAGAAAAATGAATAAATACTATTTATAGCTCGCGTGTTTTCTGTACATTTCCGTCTGCTCTCAGGTGAGGACCCCCCCTGCCCCGCTGTCAGGGCAATGGGAAGGGGTCTGGCCCTTTCTTGGCGTGTTCGGGTTTGTCTCCCTAAGGCGGTGACCGAAATCCTTCGCGAGCCCGTTTGAGTGCCTGAAAAGATCCCCGCCAGCCAGAGAAGTGCTTCGGACGTGCCGCTGAGATCCGTGGGGTCCCCTCGGGTGCTGACGGCCGGAGGCTGCCCCGCTCCCCCTCACCGTCGGGTTATTGCTAAACTGTCGCGCGATGGATTTGAACGGGGCCGGGCATCGCTTCTGTAAAACAGATGAGGCATCATCTTTGTTTTTTGTGCTAAAGGGATGGAGATAATCTTTGTTCATCTCTCCGAGGTAGAATAAAATTGTCCCCGAGACAAGAAGTGTGAAAAGGAAATTCCAAGAGCGCTCGCCTAGAACAGCGACGTGCAGCCGTGACGCAGGAGGTGGGATGTCGCATGGGACGGGGACGGGGACCGTTTGGTTTTAGGTAGGACAGAAAACTTCCCAGACCGAAGGCGCCAAATCTGAAGCTCTGTGAGAGGGGGGACGATGGCTGTCGAGCCCCATGGCCCCCCCCGAGCGGCATTCCCCCTGCCAGAAAGGCTCCCGCTCTGGGAAGATGGCAGGGCCGGGCTGGGGTGTATATGGCTGCGCTACTACCCTGAATATTTAGAGTCGGCGGAGAGGAGCCCTCCGACTAACATGCCGGTGGCTCGCAGTGCAATTCCGAGATGCGACGTGGCTGAAACACTCCGTGTGCCGATCGCCGACTTGCCTCCACTCTCTCCCGGATCTAAACTACGCTAGAGGCCGGCTCCGCCTTCATATCCTCACCCAAAAACTCTACATTTGGGCCCTGCCGCCGATTATCGGGTACGTGATGTTGCTGGGCAAATGCGGAGTAGAGCCGGAATACCGGGTGGTGACAGCAAGCCAAAAAACCCAGGGGAGGGCTTTTGAGGTTGCTGTTACTGCTGCAATATTCTCGGGCACTTCAAAATGTGGCTGGAATGTACGGTCTCACAGAGAAGAGTTTCCGGACGGGAAGAGAAGCCGGCAGATGCGAGTGGAAGGGTGCTCCGGGGAGGAGCTTGCCACCCGCAGCCCGACGCGGTGTTTTGGGACTTAGGCAAAGCTCAGCTTCATTTCGGTCGGCGGTACGATAAGATTTTTTTACGTGCAAGAGAGTGGTGGGACAGTCCGGTGTGCTACCTAACGAGATCCAAAAGGGAAAGAGCGACGGGTGAAACAGCTAAGGGAGTTGCTTCTTATAGACCGAGAGAAGGCTTGCGATTGCTCTGCAACTTCAACCTCTTCACGCCAGAGCTGGAATAGCCCTCATCGCTACAGACGCTCTGCAGGCTCCCTCTTTCGTCCGAGTCACTTGGGCTGCTGCTGCTGCTCCAGTCGAGGTCCGCGGGAAGGTCGTCCGTGCTCTCCACGTCCACGTCTATCTCTTCTGCAAGAGGAACGGTTAGTGTTACAACACGACAGGCCAGACCTCTCGCCGGCCGGCCCCGCTCTGCCCCGAGCGCGGGGGTCTCACCTCTATCCGAGTCGGAGCGCTCCGAAGAAACAGTGGAGCCGATACTGTCCATCCTTATCCTCTCTATCCCCAGCTTCTCCAGCTGCCTTTTCAGGTGCCGCTGCTCCCGCTGCAGCTGGTCTATTTGGTGTACGGCTTTCCTGTCATAGTCTTCAAGCTTCTGCAGAGGATGAGAGAGAAGGCACCCTGAGCTCCCCAGCCTCCAGCCACGCGTGAAACATCGCTTTCGCTACCTGAGCCCTCTAAACGCGACTGCTACCAACTACCGAGGGGCTCCCCGCCTTCAACACGCTCAGGACGTCGAGCACGTGAGTTGTATGGACGCAACTTTCATCCTCCCGCAAGCCGAGGGACATCAAAGCAGGGTGCGGCATCTGGCCCAGGAATGGAGAGGTCCAGACCTGGCCCGAGGCTGCCGGAGAAGGCACGTAGAGGACGCTTCCCCCTCCAAACCATTTATATGAGCAGCTATTTATATATTTCCAGAGCCTTTGATAACTAGGGAGTTGAATGCAGCCCGATGCCAGCATTCCCCCCGTTATCTCTCAGCTCGTGAAGCTTTAAATACAGCCAGCGAGGAAAGCCCTGTTGAGTCAAAGTCTGAAGGACAAACAGCGAAGTAGGAAATACTCTAGAAAAGAAAGGAAAAGAGCAACTGTCCTCCAATCCTGCAGCCAGTCTCATCTCCAAGGCCTCTGGGCATCGCTGCGGTGTAGGGTACAACGCAGAAAAGCGGCACGGCCGCCCTCGACGAGCCCATCGATAAGGAGAATCGCACGGACTCGCTGCGCCAAGTGCAAGAAGGGCAATACTGACCCGCGACAGCATTAACCTCCGTCGGTATTCCCAAACTAACGTCCCGACCCGGCCGTTGCCTTCACCCCGCTCGAGGATTCAGACGCCACGAAGCCCCTGCGCCCCATGCGCCAGTGCTGTTCTCGAAGCCGAGCTCGGTACCCACCCAATGGGGATGGAGCCCGATTTATTGCATCTCCCGCAGCGGGTGGGTTCAGCGGCACCGAACGAGTCCATGCTCACCTTGATGTGCAATTTAGCCTTCGTTAGTAAACTCAGGGTGGTGTGTCTGCTGGCTTCGGGTCCGAGGGGTACCAGCCCTTTCAGCTTCTCCAAACACAACCGCAGATGGGCACGCCTGTAAGAAGATCACACAACACGTTGAGCGTTCAGGTACCCGCTTCCCAAGCGGCATTTCACCCCTGCGAGAGCAGATAATCAGGGTGGTTGGAAGCTAAGTCGAACCAGACGCCTTCCCACCCTCCGCCGGCTTCCACGCACCGGGAGAAAACTGCAGCCAGACAAAAGAACATTTCTGAAAAACCCTGACTCCGGCTTCAGCCGACCCCACTGACAAAACCCTGCCAGCACCTTTCGGGCTGTCGGGATGCTTGCTTGGTGAGGAGCTGCCAAAGACCTCGACTTTTTGGGCGAGGGTATCCGATTTTGGTCTTTCTCCTAAAAAGCTTCACCGCAGGGATGCTGTTCAGCCACTGCCTTGCTCCACCGACAGCTGAAGCCATACGGGTTGACGCCACGCAGCTGTAAACCCAGCGTGTCCCTTGGGAACACTTCCTTTCCCTATTTTTAGTAGGAACAGGCCGGTTTCAGATCCATCTCCTTGGCACACGCAACTCCGGTCAAAACAAAACCGGGTCCCCAAGGGAACATCAGCCCCAAGCAGCACCATGCTCCTCAGCTGTCCTGGCACAGGAGCCTGGCAGGAATCCCTCTCTCCCTGTGTTACACCCAGATTTTGTCTGCATTAATACATAGGCTAATGCTTTACCACTTGCACACCACTGCCGAGGGAAACTCTGGCTGCTCGAGGAAGTCCCTTTACCTGTCAATAACCAAGATGCTCCCAGCATGGATCCGTTTCCCTCGTGTTTGGCACTCCAACCCCAAGATTTAGGTCACATTCTTGGGCATCGGTTGCAACACCTGCCTTTGAAATACCCGATCGACACAGGCAGCTGCAAATTGGGATTTTGCAAGTACCTGCCTATCTTGTTTTGGGCGCGCTAGGCGTAAACAGGCATTTGCCTACACAGAGTACCTTCTGAATTACAATGCAAACAAAACGTGTGGTCTTTACTCTTTGGGTAAATCCCAAACACCGACAGGCTCGAAGATGAGCCTTTGCAAAGATTATTTTCTTGAGGAGGGGGAGGAAGAGCTGCCTGGAGCAGTGCAGACCTGTCCGACCGTGCCGTGCCGGCTTACAAGTGATTTACCTGCGAGATCTACCTGCGGATAAGGAGCTAGCCCAGCCTCGCAAGGGCTGCGGCAGCAAAATCGAAATCCTCAGCTACCTCTGGTAAAAAAAAAAAAAGCCTTGTCATGGTGGCCGTTCACACCAGAAAAACAACGAATGGAAAAAACCAGCCCGCCCTGCCTAGCAGAAGTTACGCAGGGGGGAGCGCAGCAGCAACCCGCCCCGCTCGGCCAGCACCGAGCAACTTTCTGGATTACACAACGCCAACACCAGAGTCAAAACTGGGGCTTCCGCTTCGAAGTTAGAAGCACAGCATCTATAAAAGCGCATTTCTGCCACGCTTCACCCAGCTGAAACTGCCGTCGTGCTTAAAAACCCCCAGAAATCCCACTGGCTCATAATAATAAAAGAAAAAAACCCTCAAAGGATTCGGTTCCCAGGCAAAACACCTTCCAAGCCCATCGGCTCATTTCATTTGCACTTGTCCTTACACTCTGTGAGATATCTGTCTTCCCATCGCTCTCCCTCCCCGTATCAAGCCAAGCTGTTCCTTGTGCCAGGGGGGGAAGGCAGCAAACTTTGGCCGAGGCCAAGATTCACCGGCTCGACCGCCACAGGATGGGATTAAGATATCTCTAACGACAAGCGAAGGAAGAAGGGGTGCTTAATCTCTGTCCAGAGAGAAGCTCATTTCTCCAGCCTCTTGGAAGGGGCGGAAAAGACAGAGCATTTACTGCGCTCGCTTGTGCAACGTTACCAACGAGATTTCGACATGGCTTTGGTCTAAACAAGGCGAGAGGGACGCAAGGCGAGCCTGAAGTAATCAGATGCTCATTTTCTCGGTCTTTTCAAATGAGGAATAAATGTCCCTGGCCTTTTCTAACTCATGGCACTTGGGACACGGACAGTTCTGCCTCTTAAGATACAAACCGACCAAGTTGACACCAATCCTGCACCGGCAGCAAGACACGGCAAGATTTGAGCTGCATCCAAGCCACGCCGAGAAAGAGAGCAGCGTATCAAGGACACAAAGCCATCTTTCAGCTGGACGACAAAGACCGCACCGGTCTGTCGCAAATAATCACAGTTACATGGAGGCATGGCTCCGGCCACGTACCTACACCCCAACCGCGGGTGAGCAGAGGATGACGGCCATCCCATCGGCACGGGATTGCCCCTGGGAATTGGCAGAGGGCTTGAAACCCTTCTCGCTAGCAAGCCGAGAGGCAGGATGAAGGGAGGCACGCTGCTTGGGATTTCACCAGCGAACCGGGAGCTGGCAGAGGAGATAAATATCATTCCCACCTTCTCATTGCACAGCTGCTCCGGCAGCCAAGGACAGGGAAAGCTTCAAGTCCGAGCAATGTCAGGCACCTCCTCGGTGGCCACTTTATCCACCTGTCCCGTCCCTTCCCTCCCGCTCCCCATCTCAACGCCGCCTCGGCTCCCCAGCCCCAGTTCTCAACCCCTGGAAAAGCAGCGATACACCCAAACCCAGCTCCTAAAAAGCCTCCACCACGCACCTGTTCTTTTCCATCTCGTTGTGTGTCGACCTGAAAAAGAAAGAATAAGTTATTAACTCCTCTGTCTGACTAGGTACACCGCAATTAGGCTTAACACGCGGCATTAGTAAACGCTCCCCGGAAAAGTTGCAAACCTCGGGGGCTTTCAGAGCTGCCCGCTACCCTGGGGATGGTGAAAATGGCAGAAGGGACGCAGATGGTCTGACGCAACAGAGAAATTGCCGGATAAACGGCAATAAAAGGACCAGTAAAACCATAAGGTGGGATTTTAATGTGGAGAGGCTCAAGTTTTAGAACGAGGACTAGGATGAAGCAGCTGTATCAGTGCCACGACACAAGTCAGCGCACGCCATCCAAAAGTGAACATTCCCCGGGCTCGTGGTGGAGAAGGGGAAGCGGCGGCAGCCCCGAGAGCCACCGCACGCTCAGAGCAGAAGGGCTGATCTCTGAGCAGGGGGAGGAAAGTTGCTCCATCTCAACGCAAACCTGCAACCGAGCCTCTATCGGAAAGAAAGCGGGTTTTCGGACAGCGCGGGTGCCTTGGAGAGCTGCTTTTTAAAGCAGCTTTTTAAAGACTTCTTGCACAAGAAGGGCAGAGAAAGCAAGAGGAGTATCTGCAAGATACTGAAGAGACAGGACCCGACAGCTTGGGTGCTTGGTGCCACCTTCGGGGAAAGCACGCTGCTTTTTGAAGGCTACGCAGCATCCGAGCAGTCACGTGTCATGCCACAATCCCCAAATCAGGACACGCCGGACATACAAGACGGCGACCGGGAGCCCCCAAAGTCTCGATGACATTCACGCCGGTCTCCGCTGTTCAGCCAGTCGTCTCTCAGCAAAACTGGGGCGAGCTGTCAGGAAGATGACGTGTAAAGAAAAGATTCCCCGCATCCAACAAGGGCTTCGCACCTCCGAACGAGAGATGCCAAACGTGATGTTGAACCCCAGGCAGGCGTTAAGTCCATTTACAAATTCCCCTGAAGCTCCTAATTTCGACAAAGCTAAGAAAAGGCCAAAAACACAAGCTACTACTACTTTTCTCTCCGTTGAAACCCGGGACAGCTACACAAGGCCGCACTGCCCGTGTCACCAGGACCGACACTCTGGGCGGAAGAGCCCATACTCTCCTTAAAAGCTCAAGAGGCCAACTACTCTAATTTAGGACAAACGCTGTTACGTGCCTGAAAACTTAAAAGACGTGGAAAACCGTGGCTGTTCAGATAAGGACGCCTACCTGGAAGCCCCCATCGGCTCTGGGAGCGCTGGTTTCTCCCAGGCCCCAACGCCAAAGAAGAAACAAGGGATGCCACCGACGCACCGGTCCAAGACGCTTGCCGGGGTCTTCTTCGCTTCACCGGCAGCATTTTGTGATGGATCACCATTGCGGCCCTCCTCCCGTCTTTCTGACGAGATTCACCTTAGCCTGGCTCCTTTTGTTTGCTTTGCGGTGGGGCTGGTTGAAGCAATCCGTTCCCAAAGGCCAGTGTCCCGCTCGCAGGCAATCGCAGAGAGTCCAAAAACGTTCGATTCCAGCAGAGACGTTCCTCACTTAAACAGATGGGCGTTATCCTGACATGCAGGGGAATGGCGAGTTCTCCCGAGCAGAGCATCTGCAAACAGCCGGGAAGGACTCGGGTCTTTGGCTCCTGTGGGATCTCTCCATTAAACTTTTTTCTGGATAAAAGTCCCACGTTTTACAGCGAGCCCTTCGCTACAGCGCTTGCAAACCTCACGTGAGGTGACGAACTGCAGCGAGCCTGAGTTCTACGCTCGATCATAAATAAGCCAAATCCTTTTTGAGCATCAGTACTGGCAGAGATGAAGGCTCCCATCACCACTACGCTTTTATTAATAACAAATTCATTCCCAATTCCGCACCTTTGTTTCAAAATCCTTCTTAGCAGGGATTTTTTTTTTTGGTTGCATCCACAATCGCTAATATTTAGAAAAAGGTTCCTTAGTTGATGGACTTTAATTTTGGATGAAATAAAAGGGGACAAGGAACCAGAGGGGACCGCAGCTTTACCCCGGGGCTGGCAGACCGCTTCGCCGTGTGCCCCCAGACCCCTCTCTCAGTGCCTTCATGCTCAGGGAGCCGCTGATCACGCCTCCTGCTAACTCAAACCTCTCCTGTCAGCCCCAAAACTTCAGCTGATTGCCAGCATTGCCTTCAAAACCCGGTCTTTTCTTCTGCAGACCATAACAACAGAAGGAGGTAACGACATGCGCTGCAGCTACCCGTTCCCTTTTTAATATAATGCAGACCTTTGTTCTGCTGTTCTGATTCGCCTGAAGTGAAGAACAAGCTCCAAATCTGCTGAAAAGGAAATTCGGAGCGTGCGCAGGAGCAACAAACACCGACAAATTCACTGGGAGCCTGCTTGGGACGGGACCAGGAGACCTCACCTGCCTTCTGCTCCTTCAATGGGAGGAGCCCGACGGCCCCAAAACCCCCACGCAGGAGGGAGACGGAAACACCCCGGCTCGGGGAGACACCAGGATTCAGGGTACAAGCAAAACTCTTGGGGCGTTCCGGGCGTTATTTGTTGTTACGGCAAGATATCAAAGGTCAGCTGTCACTGCGTCACGCAGATGAGTTTGCTTCCAACCAGGAAAATGTGACATATCTGGTGACATCGCCGCGTTGCTCCTCCCTGGGCAAACAGCCTAAAATAGGCCAGTGAGAAAGGAAGCGATCGGCCACCGGTGACGTGTCGGGATGAACCTGCTCAGCCTTCGCTCTCTGCCCGACAAAGTTTCCCTCGTAGCTGTTTCGAAGGGCTGGACGTGCATGTCCTGGTGCTGGAGCCAGCCCTCCCAAAAGTCAGCTGATTTCACCTCGATGATGACCCAAGTGATTTTAACGTTATTAAAGCAACCGAACGAACCACGACGGGCGCTGGAAAGAAAGAAGTCAGCACAGCGACTCCGGTTTGCACCGTGACACAAGCGCCAGCTCCAAGGTGGCCGTTTGTGTTGTACAAAACAGAAGAGGGAGCAAATCAAACAAGACACAGGAGCGTTAAGCAATTAAACCACAGGCCTGGGAGGCATAATTAAGTACTCCCTGAAAAAAATAACAAACCCCGGGCTGGTGGGACTCGCTCCTGCAAAACAACGCAGCTGCTTGGAGCCGACTTCAACTTGGACAAAAGGCGTTTTAGAATTCCCAAGAACGGGCTGTGTATTTAACATCAGCGAGGAATAACCTGCGTCGAGGCTCCGGATGGATTTTAGGGAGTATAATTAAGGAATTTCCTTTTTTTCAAAGGAAAGCAGGACTAGGTGATTTAATTTAAGCGTCGAACAAAACCCTGCCCGCAGCCAAAAGCGTATTATAAAAATTTTGCTTTCTTTACAGAGAATCCTGATGGACTGAGAGCGGTTTCACTTCCCGAGTTTGGGCGGCGCACGCCTGAAATCAAAAGCCCAACTTCCACATTCCCTTCAGCAAACCCATCCGCCACGTCAAACGATTGCACGTTCCGTACCCAAGTTTGCCCAAGATGTGAGGTTTCCCCTCACGTCTCGCCGGGATGTTCCGAACAGACACCAGCCCCGGCACGGTGGGTGCTCGTCGATCCGAATTTGGGGGCAGGCAGTGCTGATGGGAATCTCTCGATGGAAGCGCGAAGGGGAAAGGGGCAGCAGGGTGGTGGTGGAGGACCTTGGGGCTGGCGGGTGCACCGTGACGGCAGGATCGGGGCTGAGCACCCGGTGACAGGAGGGTCCCCCCCAGCCCTGCCAGGTGCCCTGCAATGGCAGGACCTTACCGGATCCGGGCACCCGGTGACTGGAGGGTCCCAGCCACACGCCCCGTGACAGCGGGAACTTGCCGGATCTGGGTACCCCCCATGACAGGAGGGTCCCCGTCCCCCCCCCAGCCCGGTCAGACACCTTGTGACAGCAGCACCGTACCATATCCCAAGCACCCGGTGACCGGAGGGTTCCCCCCCCCAGCCCTGCCCCACTCCCCCCGTGACAGGGGGCCCTTACCGGGACCCCCCCCCCCCCGACCCTACCGGATCCCAGCACCCCGCAACGGCCGGGCCCAACCCCGCCAGGCCTCGGTGTGTGCGTGGATCCGTCCGTCCGCGATCCCCCCCCAGCTCTCGGTGCAGGGCCCCGGGCAGACACCCCCCCCCCGAAAACTCCGCCCGGTACCGGCCGTTACCTGCTGCCTCCGCCGTTCTTCCTGGCCTTGGCGCGTCGTCGCAGGGCCTCCCCGTGCTTACCGGGCAGCAGCGAGGCGTAACCGTGCTCGGCTTCTGCGGAGACACAACCGGGGACAGCCCGTTACCGCCGGGCCCGGCTGAGGGGAAGGGGATTGGGGGGGGCGGGGGGAAGAGCAGGCCCGGGGGGATGTAACCGGCACCTCTCTCCCGCCGTTCGAGGTACTCGGCCGCCTCCAGCAGCATCTGGATGTTGAGGCCGCCGCCGGCCGCCATCTCGCCGCGCTGTGAGGGCCGGGCCGGGCCGGGAGCGGCGGTTGTTGTTGGGGGGGGGGCCGTCTGTCCGCCTCGCCCGGCCGCCCCGCCCCCCGCCGCCGGTCATTGGGCGGTGCCCCCCCGCCGCGCTCGCCGTCATTGGACGAGAGCGCCACGCCCTCCCGCCGTTGGTCCGCCCTCTCACACACCCCTCTCCCCCCCCGCGCGGCGCCCCGCCCACCCCAGCCGTCGGCCCGGCCCCTCCATTCCCAACCGCCTCACCCCATTGGGCGGAACGCCCCGGCCACACCTTTCGCCCTGACTCACTTCCTGCCCGGGCAGCCAATAGCGGAGCGGGAAGCGGAAAAGAGGGCGGGGCGTCGGCTCCAGCTGGCAACGTGGGGCCTGCAGGCCGGAGCGGGGACACCCCCCCCCCCCCCGGGGCAGGAGCCCCCCCAGGCAGGGCTCAGGGCCCCTCCCAGGCTAGAGACCACCCAATCCCCCCTCCCCGGGGTACCCGCCCCCCCCCCGACAGCAGGCGACAAGGGGGGGGGGGCCCCCAGCCCCACTTCCTCCCCAAACTGATAACGGGGGGGGGAACCAGCCCCCCCCCCCCAGAACCTCCACTTTTGAGCCCCGGGCTTCCCTCAGCCTCTCCCCCCCCCCCCCCCACCCCCCAACAGGCTAAGCCGGGCATTAATTAGCAAAAGAGGTTAATTAGCAAAAGCCGGAAGCCAAAAAAGGGAGCGGAACAACCCCGGGCCATCAAAAAATAAGCAAAAAAACCAACGAAACAAAAAAGGTTTCCTGCAATAAAAGGGCCCAAACGGGCGCCAGCGCAGCCAGGTGCGTTTTCATCCACCGGTATCAATTTATCCATGTTTGCGCGATGCGGGAGTTGAAGGGTTTTGGGGCGTAAAGTTCCACCCCCCCCCGCCACGGCGGGGAAACAACCGGCCAGAGGTTTCCGGCAGGCTCCTCGCTCGCACTTTATTCCCCAATTATAAAAATAAAAGGAAAAATAGATACAGGGTTTTATTGTAACAGGGAACATGGTGTGACGTCAAAAAAAAAAAAAACAAACCACAACACAACGAAATCCCAGCGAGGAAAGAACCGCGAGGGATACTGTAAAAAAAAAAAAACGAAAACTCCAGGAAATGGCGACTCGTACCCGGCTCTGGCCGCGGGGCAGGGCGAGCACAGCCGGATTTGTTGGGAATAAGCCCAAATTCCTCTGAAATCCAGTCTCTCAGAGCTGCCCGGGCGTGCGCGAGGAAGCGAAGTCCTTCTCGGCGGGTGGTTTTTCCCACCCCCCGAGGGATCCCAGTGTCAAGCAATGAAATCCAGGGGTCTGTTGAATCCTCCTTTTCTGTTCATGTACTGCCTGCGGCCGGAGGGGAGGAACCAGAGTGAGTGTCGGGGACAAACACCACCCCCTCAACCCCAGAGCTCCCAGCTCTGAAGAAATCTGCCCCAAAAATACCCGAGAGCAGCCCGTAGGCGAATCAAATTCCCCAGGGATTTGCACAAAAAACCCCAAAAACCAAGGGTAGGAAACCTTGGTTCGAGGACTAAAAACAGGTGCCAGAGCTGGGCAGCACGGCCTGGCTGTACGCTCGACTTTTCCATCAAAAAGGAAATAGAATTAACAAACTGAGTGGGGTTTTTTGGGGGTAAGAAACAGGCAAATGGCATTGCTTAGGCAGGCCTGCTGCTCCGACACTGTTCAGGCCGCACCTGGCACGTCCAGCCCGTGCGCAAGGTGCTCATTTGCTCCTCATCTCTCTGCTTTTGCCGTTTCCAGGAGAAACCAGAGGCCTCTCACATCCATTTGACCGTAAGAAACGCAAAATTGGCCTTTTTCCGAAGGCCGGAGAAGCCAGATCGCCCCCCCGCACACACTGAGAGATGGCGGCTTCGACATAGGGCCGTAGAGTTTCCTCCGCGCTGCATTATCTTGTCAAAGAAATTCCCTTTCTGTTAGAAAAAAAGGCAGGGCACAAACCTGTACTTCCTCTTCTGGGACACATTGATGGCGTACGCGTTTGCGGCGCCATCCACCTTCTTCCCCTGAAGGACACGAAGCAAAAAAAAAAAAAAAAGGTCCCCAAACTCAGCGTATTATCCCCCAAAAGGGCACGGCAACACCACCGAGCCCGTCAGAGGCAGCCACCGACTCCACCACACCGATCTGCACTCACTTTTGTTGTGTCAAAAGAGGCGAAGCCCATTGTTTTCATCATCTCGATTTCCTCTTCTGTCTTGCCCTGCAAATCTTCCTCTGTCGAGGCAACAAAATATGAGAATTTGACGAATGCAGCCGTCGGGGTGCGCAAAAAAAAGCATTTTAAATAAGCACCCGCGTGTCCCCGGGGCTGGTCCCAACCCAAGCGGGGAACCCAGGACGTATTTAACGAGGAAAATGTACCCCCTCACCTGTGATCTGACGCTCTTTGCCTTTGGAGTCCTTTATCTCCTTCTTCTCTTCATCCCGCCTCTCCTTCAGCCGCGGCGGGGAGGAGGAGCTGGATCGGTGCCGTCTCGGCGACCTGACGTTGCAAACGCAGGCGGGTTTGTGCCTTCCCGGCTGTGCCGTTACCGCAGACGGTTTTACAGCGTTAACGAGTTCCCACCATCCCCGTGCTGCCCTCGCTCGGGCTCTCCAGTTCGTCCCCACCCCAGCGTCGGCGTTTCTGTCCCTCACCTGGACCGTCTCCTGTGTGGGGAGCGAGAACGGCTCCTCCTCCTGTCCCTGTCCCGGGACCGGGATCGCTCTCTTCGCCTCCTCTCCCTCTCCCGGGAAGTGGACCGCGAACGCCTGCGCTCTGCTCAGAGAAAGGCAGCGCTGGCTTTAGTTTCCACTTCGTTACGTCTCTCCCCCTTCACTGCCCGCTTTTCAAAGAAAATCCCCGTCGACGACGTGACAGCTCCCAAGCGCAGACCCCGTAACAACCCCCTCCCGCCGATCCCTCCGTGGCTGGGCTCTGAGATCCCCGCCAGCACCCACAGAAGTGGGAAGAGCGGCAGGAAAAGCCCTTCACCTCACAGTGGGGTGACCAACCTGTCAGCAGATCGGTCCCTGAAAAGCTGAGGTGTGTGCAGGGGGACGGGAGTCAGTGTGCGTGAGGGGGAGGAAGAGGAGGAAGAGGAGGAGGAGGAGGAGGAGGAGGAGGAGGAGGAAGAAGGGAGCCTCTGCTCTACCCAGAGCGAAGAACCGAGGCCTCATCAACCGCCCCCGCCCACCCTGGAGGGGGTTCACCCCCTCGCCCAAGGGTTGGGGGAAGCCCCAGGGCCCTCTCCTGCCCCTGGGCCGGGGGTCTGGGCTCCCCGCCCTGGGCCTGGCTCCTCCACCATCCCCCCCCGGGCCCGGATCCTTCCCCCCGCCTCAGCTCAGCCCCGTCCCGTCGGAGCCGGATCCGCCCCGGGGCCGGTCCCCCCTCGCCCTACCCCCCTCTCTCCCGGTTTCCCCCCGCCCGGCTCCCTCCCCTCCATCCCCCCTCACCGCGCCGCGGCGGCGACCGGGAGCGGCTGCGGCCCATGGCCGCCCCTCAGCGCCTACACTTCCGGCCGCACGGCCCCCTCCACTTCCGGTTCTGCCGCCCCGCTCTTCCCCCCCGTCCCCGTTGTGTCCGCCCCCCCGGAACCGGTCCCGCCGCGCTTTGGTTCCGCAGCGAAAACGGTCCCGGCGGGCTCCCCCCGCGGCGGCGGCTGAACCCCCCCCACCCCGCTCCCCATCCACAGCCGGCGGGTGCGGGACCAGAGCCCCGGCCCCGGCCCCAGGCCTCAGCCCCAGCCCCAGGCCTCAGGCCATGAAACCCCCCCCCCCCCCCCCCCCGCCCCAAACTCCACATCGCTGGCGGGTGCCAAACACAGGGTTTATTTACAGACAGGCGTTACACAGCGCTTTCCAGCGACGATTGTCAGACACCGGCGGTTGCCCTGATCCAGCCCGCAGTGCCGGGGGACACCCCGCTCCCGCCCGCTTGTCCTCCCCTCCGGCCACGGTGGCAGACCCGGGGGGGGGCCGGGCAGCCTCCTCTCGGCCTCATTTCGGTGGGCGTTCAGCAACCGCACCTTCGCCGGGGTCCTCCGGGCTGGGCCCGGGGGGTGTCTGCCAGCCCCAGGTGGCAAAACAGGTGCTGAATCCGGTTGAAACCCCAGCATCGCCCTCCTTGCCTGCGGCGTGTCGGCGTATCTGTGGCCAAAGATGGAAATCCGGCCTCTCTTCTTCTCAGCTGAGGGTGCGGATACGGAGGGCAACAAGTGCCAGGCCCATGGGCGGCAATCGGCACCTCTCGGGGCACCGGATCAACCATTTGCCTTGCAGCCGGTAGCCAGGGATACATCCCTGCCTCCCTGCCACAGAAAACCCACACCCAGAGCCCAGCCTGGGGTGCTTGGGTGCGGGCAGCCTTGCCAAAAAGAGATGAGAAGAAAGCAGCAAGACGGGGGCCTGCCTGCAAGCAGCAAGCAAAACGCTGGCAGGGGAGAGGGGGAAAGTGATCTGGAGGGGTGGTCCTGGGGGGAGTGGGGACGCCCTGACAGACTGGGGAGCTGCGGCATCGATGTGATCCTGTATCTGTTTTCTTCTAGCTAAGCGGCGAGGACCCACATCACGGTGGTGGCCATTTGAGCCTTCCTCCCTGCTGAAGGCACCGGTGTGTCTCGCTTCGTTATGCTGCACGAGACGCCTAACACACCCCAGATTTCCATAGTGAGAGGAGATAAATCTCGGTCTCCTCTGCAAAGCCCCTGGCCCTTGGAAAAAAGGGGTCGCAAAGCCCCTGGGGACAGACCCTCGGAGAAAAATGGGCCGCAGCCTCCCTGTGGCGGCACTGGCCAGTCTGGTAGTGGGGTGTGTGGCAGTGTTGTAATTCACGTAATTACCCCAGGAGCGACCATGCCGTCTCGGGGAGGCAATGCAGCCGCCCCTGTGGGGGCTTTCGTGGCCTGGGTGATGCAGGGGGACAGGCTAGATGACAAAAATGGCCTCAAAAAGCCTCAAAATCAGTAGCAGTAAACAACACCCCACGGGAAATGGTCACAGAGCTGTGGTTCGCGTCTCAAAGGCTGTCTGCTGAATAGACACTGAATATAGGCACGAGCACAGGCTCGTGTTCCCACCTTCCATCGCAGACGGTGAATTTAGGAGCTCGGGGTCCCCCCCCCCACCCCTCCCCGGTCCTTGCAGGAGCGTGATGGGGAGCTGTGGCTCTAACCCCGGCGCTGGAGCTCGGGGCAGACATCAGGCAGGGCAAACACCCTCCCCGAAAACCAGGCTCATGTTGGCCCTGGGGCTCCAGCAACATACCTGCCAGCTGTGTATTTTTGCAATTTTTAAAAGCTTTTGACGTTTTACTTTTCAATTCAGAATTTGCCTGGCACACCCCGTATCGCAGCCCTGCAAAGAAAACCAACCTGTGTTTACAAACCTCCTCTCTTTGAGCCACAGCTGCCTGCACCAGCCCCGCTCCCTGCCTGCAGCCCGCTCCACCCCATGTCCTCGCTGCCCCCAAAATTGAGGGCCCGGGGGCTTTCTGCTCTTCCAGAGAAAACAAAAGCCGAGAGCTGCCTCGCAGCAGCGAAAAGGCTTTGAAAACACGGTGGTGGTGCAAGGGAAATTCATACTAGGGTGAAGAAACCCAGTGCCCTCGGAGGGGGGGTTCTGGGGCTCCCCACTTCAGCCCAAGCCCCCGGCAGACGCTTGGGCTGGGGCAGGGAAGCCCTGTCCCCACAGGCAGGCTGCCTGTGCAGGCAGGCTTGGGGCAAGCACCCCTGGAAGATGGCAAACCCCTGTGGTTTGTGGGAGGAGGGGGGCTGATCCCGTTGGTTTTGTCCCCTAAGTACCAGCGTTGGAGCGGCTGCGGGGCAAATCGGCATCACCGGTTTTCTTCTTCTCTTTGGGCGCATCCGGGAAGTTGTAACGATGGTCGTGTCGCCGTACGGAGCGTGCTGGAGGCAGGGAGGCCAGGCTGGGTGGGAAGGAAACGCCAGGGAGGATTTTAACTTGTGCTCGGGAGTCCAGAGCTGGGGAAAAGCAACAATCCGGCCTTGGCCGGGTGGACGGGCCCTCGCTGAGCCGGGGGTCAGTGCGGGCAGAGACCCGGCACAGGCATGGCCGCGTGTGCCGGCGTCGCCGTGAAGCGATGGCGGGGATGGGGGCGGTGGCGTCGGCAGTGCCTCTGACTGAAGTGAATCGGCAGCATGTGTTCATCCCGAAATAGCACTTAGTGAGTGAAGTTTTGCTCAGTTTTAAATAACGCAGACACTTCCCGGAGGCTCTTTTCTTCTCCCTTCTCAGGTGCGGTTGGTGCGGTGCAGCAGGGGCTTTCCCGGTAGCGTGAAATCCTCATAGGGTGAATATGTGAGACAGTGGCACGAGGAGAAGGGGACTGAAAGTTGCTCTCCGGCCCGGGGAGAAGAAGATTACAATCCAGGAAAGAAAGGCTCCCAGGCCCACAGCCTCGGCCTCTCCTTCGGAGAGAGCAATCCCTCCGGCATTCAGCTTGATCTGATTCCCCTGGCTAAGCGGTGAACAATTTTGCCCCGGGGGTGAAGCCAGCGCCATTCCAGCGCCATTCGGAGCTTGAAACAGAACGTAAAAAAAAACCAAACAAACAAAAACCAAACAACAAAACACCCTTTTCTTCCTCAAACCAAGCAGATCTGGGCTGTGCCCCACATTTCAGGAGGGCTCTGCAAGCAGCGAGTGGGGAAAAAAAAAACCCAACCCTCAGCCCATTCGTGGGAAGGGGCTGGTGCCCAGGAGGGAGAAGGGAGAGCTCGTGGGAGGAGGGAGATCGCAGCGGGTATTTCCCCAAGCGGCAAACAGGGGCCACAATCTTTCTTAAGCTCGGTGACCGCCTCCAAAAGCGGGTGACAGGGGACGAGGTGCCTCGTGCCAGGAGTACCCGGAAAACAACTCGCCTCCGGGGTTTTCGGCTGCGCCTTGGCCAGACGCACGACGCAGGAGCCGTCCCTCCACCTCGGCGCCTCCGTCCAGAGAGGTTCCCGGCCACCGCTGCGGCGGGAGGCCTCGGAGGAGACTCAAGATTCGATCTTTTCCTTCTTTTTGCCTTTTTTCAGGAAAGATGGGGTCCGGAATTTCTTCTTCTTCTTAGAGGGCGATTTGGAGGGTGAACCTTCGGGGGAGACGGGGCTGCTGGTTACCGTCTCCTTCTCCTTGGGGGCATCTGGGTCGGCGTTGGCGGGGGAGGTCGTCCGGCCCTCCCCTTTGCCCAGGCTTTCCTCGGTGCTTTGCTCCTCATCCTTCCCGTTCACCACCACCGGTGGCTCCTTCTCGGCGGTGGAATCGGCCGGCGCTTGGCCACTGTCCGCCTTCTTGTCACCTTGGCAAGGGGAAAGGAGAGAGGTGAGGCTTGGGACAGCGGTAGCCGACGCTGTGGAGGTTTAAATCCACCTCCCCAGGTCGCCGGTTTGACCTGGGCAGGAGCAGGATTTGGCCCCTGCAGACGGAGAGCGCTGGGACCCGATCCCCTCCTGCCGCAGGTGCCGATTTCCTGAGCCTTCCCCCCCCACCTCCCCGCAGGACAAGCGACGGTGGGATGGAGAGCCGGGAAGAGGCAAGCAGGAAGGGCGGCTGGCTCCGTCCCGGCCTCGCCGCTGGAAATAAAGCAGGCAGCAAAGAAAACGAGGCAACCCAAGGCATTTCCTTCTGCGGAACCCTGAGCGGGGCGCCGCTCCCCGCGGGAGCACGCCTGAAACGGGCCACGGAGAGCAAGGTCACCCCGAGCTAGCGGGGAGCGCGGTCGCCCGCGTCCCTCCTCCCGCAGCGAGGCTCAAGGACGGCCTCTCCGTACTTACTACGGTGACAAGTATTCAGAGTCAGAGGTAACTCCTTGGGTGAAAGCCACACGTGGAGGGAAGAGAAAGGAAGACGTTGTGGAGACAGACAGACACACACCATGAGACACGATGAGAAAGCGAGCAGCCGCGCGCTCCCGCTGCCCTCGCCCGCACCCTGAGACCCGCCACGGTTTGTAGAAGCCAAATTTTGCACTTTGGGACGTATAATAACAGGAATATCGCACCCATCGGCACCTTAGGAGGGGGACGGAGGTGTCCCCTGCCACCCCGCAAAGCCACCGGGGGACGCTTAGGTCCTCCTGCTGTGACGTTCAAGGCAAGTGGCGGCTTTGGTGCCTTTGCGGTGTGAATCCCCATCGGTGTTCAGCCCCACTGAAGCATGGACCCCCCCGGGGAAAGGCAAAGGGACATGGCGGGGGGTGATATTTATCCGCATTTCAGCAGGGTTTGGCTACAGCCACCCTCATCCCCCCCCACTTCAGCTGCTCACTGGGGACCCCGCTCCTCATCTCCGCTCGGCTGGCGAGCCCCGGCACTCGCCAGCCCACTCACCCTCCGAGGGCTCCGCAGGTGTCGGGGCCGGGCTCTCCGCCGGTGCCACGGCCGGGCTCTGCGGCGGGGAGGCGGGGGGCGATTTGGCGGGGGGAGCCTGGCTCTCCTCTGCCGCGGCGTCCTTCTCGCCTGCCAGCGGAGAGACGTGCTGGCCCCGAGGTCCGACATGTGCCGGCCCCGAGGGAGATTGGGGATCAGGGCTCCCCCCGTACCCCTCCTACCCTGCAGCCCCAGCTTTTTCCTCTCCACCTCCTGCTTGTACTCCTCCAGCTCCTGGTCGGTGAGCTGGCTGAAGGGGTTCGGGGGCTCCGGCTCGGGGGGTGCCTCTTCCCGGGATGCCTCTTTGGCCTCCGCATCCCCCAAATGGCTCTCTGTGGACTGAAACACGCCCCCCCGCCACGAACGGTGTCACCCCTCTGACCGGTGGAATGCCGGGGAGCCAGGAAGGGCTGGGTGCTCCGGGGAGGGGACACGGGGTGACCTACAGGGCTGCGGCTGGTCTCGGCGATCACGCTGGCCAGCAGCTGCGACTGGGGCCCGGCTGACTTCACGTCCTGGCGGTTTTGTTCCCGGATCTGCAGGCGAGATGCCGAGTGAGGATGAGGAAAAAGCTTCCCCCTTGCCCCGGGGTCTGCCGAGACCCCTGCACCCACGTCCAAAAGCCTCTGGGTCTTTCGGGACCTGGACCATACCTTGTTCCTCATCTCCAGCACCTCCTGCGGGTCCGTGTAGAGGGGCACAAACTGGTTGGGGTTCTCGATTCGGATGGGGGTGCCGCTGCTGCCTTTTTCCACCTCGTCCGCTTTCAGCCACTGCATGTCACAGAGACGAAACCCCGATAAATACAAATCGTGGAGAGAGGAGACCGCGATAAATGCATGTTGCATAGAGGGGAGACCCCAATAACTGTGTGTTGCATAGAGGGGAGACCCCGATAAAGCCTGTGGCGCTCATCCCCCCGGGCTGGGGATGTGGGATTTTAAAATAAATATTATTACAGGGGGAGAAACAGAAGCGGAAAGGAAAGCTTGTGTTAAATAGAGGCACCAAATGAAGCATTTCTCGCTTCTGGAGGATCCCTGGGCATTTCTGCGCACCAAATTTGGTAGGACCAATAACATCCCAGGCATCTTCCCATCTGCCTTTTTTTTTTTTTTGGTACCCAAAGCCCCACCCACCATCCAACTGATGCATCTCCCTGAGCCAGACCCCTTCCCAAATTAACCCAACAGCCCGCCCGGGATGCTGCGGCAGCTCCGCACCGTCGTCTTTGTCTTCTGGCTGCCGGCGCTGCCCTGCTGCTCCTCGGCCACATTGACCCTCATGTAGGTGTTGGGGGTGTTAAGCCACCGCGTCTTCTCCTTCTGTTGCTTCTGGGCGTGCTGCCGCAGCGCGGGGACAGGGGCGGCCTCCTCCTCGAAGACAAAGGCCGTCACCGTGGCGGGGATCAGCACATCGCTTTTGGGTTTGCTCTTCTCCTGCACGAAGGGGTAGCGGTAGGTGTAGCCCGTGCGGTAACCCTGGAAAGGCAGAGAGTGCTTGGTCGTCAATAACATAGGGATAAAAAATGAGGGAGTTTTTGTGCTTTTTCGGGGAGCTCGCCACATTTTGGCAGTGGCTGGTGCTCACCAGGTTGTCCAGCATCCTCATCAGGGCTTCGAATTCGTGCTCGCCCAAGCGACTCTTCTGCATGGGCCCGAAGGTGCTGCCGGCCCAGCGCACCAAGCCCACCTCGTGGGGCCGGTGCTTGGCGCGCTCCAGGATGATCAGGTTCTCCGCGCCGCCCGCGCTCGCCAGCGCCGACACCTACGGCCAAGCCCCGGGAGAAGCAGCTGATGCAGCCGGACGGGGACACCGCCAGACCTGCCCACGGCTGCCGGGCTGCGCTGGTCTGTCCCATCTCGGGCACCGCGCTGGCGGCAGAGACCTGGCACAGCTCGGGACACGGTCCCAGGGTACCACGCCGGCTGCAGAGACCTGGCGCGGCTCAGCGTAAGCTGCTGGGACACTGTGCTGGTGGCAGAGACCTGACGCAGCTCAGTGCACGGTCCCAGCACACCGTGCTGACAGCAGAGACCTGGCACAGCTCGGTGCAGAGTCTTGGGGCACGACGCTGTCAGCAAAGACCCAGCACAGCTCAGTGCATGGTCTCGGAGCAACATGCTGGCCTCAGAGACCCGGCCCAACTCAATGCAAGCTCCCGGGGCATCGCGCTGGCAACCGAGACCGTACACAGCTTGGTGCGCGTCCCGGGCGCTCACCTGGATCTCGCAGGCCGCCTGCAGGTGGAAGATGCTGTAGAAGGCCTCCTCGGCCGTGTCGCCCAGCGCCAGCACCCCGTGGTTGCGCAGCACCAGGATCTGCAGCACCGAGCATGGGGAGGGGGGGACGTCAGCCGGGACCAAGGAGGAGGGGATGGGGATGGCAGGGTAGCCTTCACGCCCCCCCGCCCACCCCCAGCCGCCCCGGTCCCCTCACCTTGCAGGTGGGGCCGAGGGATTTTTGGAGCTCGACCCGATCGGCTTCGTCCTCTACCTCCCCGCGGAAGTCGAAGTAGGCAACGTCCCCCAGCAGCAGCGCGGCGCGGGAAATAGGTAGCACGCCGCAGCGCATGGCTGACACCTGCGGTGGAACAAGCAGGGTGATAAACACCCCATTCCCCTCCCCAAAATTCCATAGTCCCCCCACCCTGAAACCCCAATATCTTACTGCGGCGGTGGCCGGCGTGTGCAAGCGGATGATGCAGCGGGCATCGGGGCGGGCAGCGTAGATGGCGGCGTGGAGGCTGAAGCTGCGGGCGTCGGGGGCGAAGCCGGTGCTGCCCTGTTCCACCACGGCCCCCAGCACGTTCACTTTGATCTGTGGGGTGTGTGTGGGGGGGATTTGGGGGCTCAGAGCTGGCTGGTTCCCCCCGCCCTGGGGAGCAGGGATGGCGGGGGACACAACAGGGATGCTCACCAGGCTGGCTGCGGTCACCTCGCTGCACGCCAGCCCCTGCGGGGCCACCAAGAAATGCTCCTGCTCCTTGCTGACCCGCAGCTGTGCCAGGGAAAAGCCCATGTAGGTATAAAAAAGAAAAAATTAGAAAAAAAAAAAAAAATCACCAAAAAACCCTCAAGCGCCCCCCGAAAACTTAACCCCCCAAAACCCCAGCCCCCCCCAAATCCCCCAAACCTCCCAACCCCCCCCAAACTCCCACCCAAACCCCAGCCTCAAGAAAAAAAACCTCAACTCCCCAAATCCCACCCCCCAAAAAACCCAAACCCCCAACACCTCCCAAATTCCCCCAAAAAACCAAAACCCCCAAGCCCCTCCAAAACCAACTCCCCCCAAAACCCCCCCAAGTCCCCCCAAATTCTACCCCCCAAAAAACCAACTCCCCCAAAAAACCCCCAACACCCCAAAAACTGCAACCCCTCCAAAACACCCAAAACCCCTCTGAACCCCCCCAAATCTCTAATCCCTCCAAACCCCCTCACCCCCAAAAAAAACCCAAATCCCCCCCAAACACCCCCAAATCTCCCAACCACCCCAAAAACCCACTCAACCCCCCCCAAAACCCTTCCCCCCCCCCAAAAAAAAGAACAAGCCCCCCCGGAGGGTTGGGGTGCTCACGGTGACGGCGGCGTGTCCCAGCTGTGCCCAGCCGTAGAGGTCGAGCAGGCGGTGGATGCTGCCCACCTTGCACCTCATCAGCCGCTCGCCCTTGGCCAGCGCCGGAGCCTCGGGGCCGTGCAGGTCATTGATGGGGGTGACAGCCGCCAGCCCTGGGGACGTGTCACCCCCCCCACCCCTTGGTGAGTGGGAGATGGAGGGGGAGGAAGCAGGTTTGACCCCAAACCCCGGGGGTTTCCAAGGGAGCACAGGGCTACTGACCTGGGTTTAGTGGTCCCCAAAAACCTTGGGGACCCCCAAGGTTTTGGAGGTGGCTGGTTGGGGTCTGTGGAGTGACCCCCCCCCTCTGTCCCCGTGGTCCAAATCCCATCCCTCCCCCCTTTCCCACCTTTTCTACTAGAAATGAAAGGAAAACCAGAGCCCTGCAGGATGTTTTCTCACCTACAACCCCATAAATTAAGAAAAAACCCTCAAGAATTTCACCAAACTGTTCCCTTTTCCCCCCAAAAAGCCCTTGGTGGGCACGGCCATACCCATGGGCGAGGTGGGGAGGACGGCGGGAGACGTGGTGGCCATGAAGTCGGCGATCTGCCGCAGGGCCCAGACGTGGGATGAGTTGTTCCCCTTCTTCATCTGCTCCTGGATGAGGCTCTCCAGCTCCTCCCTGAAAGACTGCAGCATCCCGGCCCCGCCAGTGTCACCTCCCCCAGGGAAGGGTCACGGTGACCCAACAGGGACCCGACCGGTAGCAGCGGGGTGGGGGCACCGCCGGATCGTTGCTGGCAGCATCACCAGCCTGGTGGCACCGACACCACTGGCTTTGTGGCACGGTGATGGTGGCATCACCGGCTTGGTGGCACAGTGATGGTGGCATCACCGGCTTGGTGGCAGTGACACCACTGGCTTGGTGGCACGGTGGCAGTGGTGGCACCGGCAACTCAGTGATAGCAGCATCACGGGCTTGGTGATGGTGACATTGCCAGCTTGGTGGCACCGTGGTGATGGCGGCACCATGGTGATGGTGGCACCGCCAGCCAGGTGGAGATGTGCCCTGAGCCAACACGTGGTGGCATTTGCTTGGGGACAGGAGGGACGGGGTTGGGGACGGGGTTGTGGCCCCGAGAGGTGCCACCCCTCACCGGGCTCTGGAGGATCATGGTGACCCGCTTCTTCTGCTCCATCATGTTGAAGTCCTGCCGCAGGTCAGCCGCCATGTTGCGCGCCCGCAGGTACTCGGGGTCGTCCTCGGCCAAACCCTCCAGATAACGGGGCCCGGGGGCGGGGGGCGAGGGCAGGGGCTCTGGGCTGGCGGCCGCGCTCATCCTGCCGGCTGGACGGACGGACAGATGGAGTCAGTCCCCACCACCCTCACCCCCTCCAAAAATATGGATTGCGAAGAAGCCACCGCAGATATCCCACAGCTGCGCCCTGTAGATAAGCCCCAGCCGGCCCCCGCCCTGCCCGAAGGCACGAACCATCCGTGTGACGAGTTGGCAGGCAGGGGACACTCAGCTGGGGGGTCCCCCGCTGCCTGCACCGCCTGGGCTCAGTTATCCCCCCATACCCCCCCCGAGGAAGCAGCAGCTGAGAACGGGCAACTCGGTGCACTGATGGGAGCAGCACCAGCGACACCTGCCTTTGGGGCGGCTCCCAGTCTGGGCCATGCGCCACCGAGGGGTCGACGCCGCGGTGCCGCCGCACGTTTCGGGGACCAATCCCAGCCGCTGCGGACCCCGAAACGCCGGTGCTGACCCCCACTTCCCTCCCCACCATGCACTGGCCGAAGGCATCTTTGATGAAGCATTTGGGGCGGGCTGCTGCAAAGGAGCCCGCCAAAATACGGGGCTCCGCTTGCCCCCCAAAATATGGGGGGGTGCACATGAGGAAGAGCCAGTTGCCCAAACCTCAGCTGCTCCCCCAAATCCCGGGGGGCACCCCCGCAACAGAGCCCCTCCCCCCATTACTCAGTCCTTTCACCGATGCAAAAGCAGAGCCCCCCCACCCACCGCAGCCCACCACATCCCCCCCAGTTTTGCTGCTCTGGTACCAACCTGGGTCAGCAGGAAGCGGGGAGCCTTTTCCAGGCTAAAATTCCCAGGGGGGGGTCCCACGGTGGCCCCCGGCCCACACCGGAGGATGAATGTCAGGCGATGGCGAGATCCTGAGCATCCCAGCAGGATTTTCCCCCCCAAGGAAAAGGAGGGAGAGCAGAGGGGTCTCTAAGGGCCCCCCCACATCACTGGGTGCTGGGGTGGTGGGAGTCATCCCCAGGCTGCACACCCCCCCCCCCCAGCATCCCCAACCGCCTCCGCCCTCGCCGCACCCAACGCCGCTGCGGCAGCCGCAGGGATGGCAGAGGAGGATAAAAATAATAGGGAAATTTTTTTGGGGGGGGGGGGGGCGGGCTGCAGCATCACACCCCCACATGGATGGGGATTGTTGGGGGGGGGGGGGCAGGTACCCACCACCCTCAGAGGATAAAGGCCTGGGGGGGGGGGGATGCACTGCAGCCCCCCAGCTTGGGGGGGGGGCGGTGTGTGAGACAAAAGAAGGAAAAAAAGGGGGGGGGGGGCACCCAGCTGGTCGTGTCCCATCCCCCCCAGCCCCCCCCCCAACCCTTCCCGGGGGAGGGGGATGCTGCGGCCGGGAGGATGCTGCCATCACCCACCTCCTCCTCCTCCTCAGAGCATCCTGACAAAGAGCCGCCCCCCCCCCCCCCCCCGCGCAGGTCCAGCTCCCTCTGCCGACACGCCACGCGTGGCCCCGCCTCCTCCCCCGGAGGGGGGGGGGGTAGAAGAGCGGGGAAGCCCACAGACCCCCCCCCGGGAAACTCATGCAAGCATCCCAGACCCCGGAAAAAAGCCATTTTATTACGAGATGTTAATGGGAAGTCACGCGAAATACACCGGTACCCGGCAGGGAAGGGGCAGCACCAATTGCTAATTGCCTCGTCATTACAATTAATTACTGCTCTCACCTCCCCACTGCATTTTAGGGGGGATGTACCCCCTGTACCCCCCCATTTTGGGGACAGGGCAGGTTGGGGTGCTGTGGGGCTGGAGCCTGCCCTGGGACAGGAACCATGGCCCCAGAATTTGGTGCTCAAGCAGGGAATTTGGGGGTGACACTGGGTCCCCCGCGGGTCTCGGGGACACCCCGGCTCTTCAGGGGTCGGCTGGAAAAACCTTCAGAAAAAAGAAAAAAGAAAAAAGATTTTTTTCCTCCTTTGGAATATTTTGGGGGGGTAAAAGCTGATTTGAAGCAACCCCCATTTATGTCAACATAAACCAGAGGCTCCCCAAAACCCTGAGCCCATGGGTGGGAGCTCCCTGCAAGGGCCATGGGTGCCCCCCACCCACCCCATGGGTGCCCCATACCCCCACCACCTCTATGGGTGTCCTGTCCCCCCCCCAGGGTGCACCCAACCCCATCGCCCTTGGCCGGGGCTGACCCCCCAACTCACCAGCCCCCCACTCTCCTGTGGTGGCCCCAGGCAGGCGGGCAGGATGGGGGGACCCCAGGGGCAGGGGGGGGCACTGCCAGGCCAGTTCCCAGGGTCCCCCCCCAGGGGCATCCGCCCGCTGTCACCCAGCTCCTGCTCAGCACCCGTGTCCTGCCGCTGGGAAAATGAGGGAGAAGGCAGAAAAAGGGCAATTAAAAAAACATTGAAACTGAGGTTTCCCACCCCCCAGCTTCTGCTCTGAGGAACTCCCCCCACCCCCCCCAGAATAATAATTCCATTTTAAAATTTTTAAATCAATTGCAACATGGAAAATGCCGAACAAGAAAATCCCTATCAGGCACCCCCAAACCCACACACGTCCTGGAGGGGGGTTTAGGATGCAGGGTCTCTATTTTGGGGTGATTCCCCCCCCCAGTACCTCAAAGCCCCCCGTTTCTTCCAAAACCAGGCGCAGCAGGCGGATGTATTCGGCGGCGGCTTTCAGGGTGTCAACTTTGCTGGGCTTGCGGTCGCGGGGGATGAGGGGCACAATGGTCTTCAGCTTCGAGAAGCCGCTGTTCAGGTTTTTAATCTGCCAGGAGGAAATAAATCGAGTTACACCCCACGGGGATCCACAGCGGAGGGACCCCAGGATTAAACTGGGGTCCTCCTAGGATTAAACCAGGCCCCCCAGGATTAAACTAAGATCCCCAGGATTAAACCAGGCCCCCCGCAAAGCACCTCAGGGCAATGCTGCTGGGTGTCCCCCAACCAGAGCAGCCCTGGGGTGGCCCTGGGTGCCACCATGATGGGACATTGCTTGCAGCCCCCTGGGATTTGGTTTTTGGGGGATGCAGAGGGTTTTTTTTTGGGGGGGGGGTATCCCCTCACCCTCTCACGCTCCTTGGCGTTGGCCGCCTGCCGTCGCTCCAGCACCTCTGCCAGGTCCCCAGCTGGCTGGTAGCCCCCGGCCGGTTGCTTGCGCAGGCGAGCGATGGCAGCGGCGCGGGGCAGGGGGCCGTAACGTTGGCTCAGCACCCCCTCCAGCACCTCGGGGGCTGGGGTGGGTAACAGGACACCCACTGGATGCCCCCCAGTTCCACTGGCCTCCCCCATACCCAGGAAAGCAGACAAATCCTGCAGCACAACCTCACCCCACCTGTGCTACCTCCAAAAAGGAGCAAATAATTAAAAAAGGCCTTTAAATACCCTGGGAGCCCAACGAGCTGCAGGTGGGGCCCAGCCCAGCCCAACGAGCGGGGTGGGTGCAGGGATGGGATGGGGCTCAGGCTGTGCCTCAGTTTCCCCACTCAGCAGTTGAGCCCCTAAAGCCGGTGGCCACAAAGCCTTGACCCGAAAAGGGACCCAAAAATATTCCCAGGAGCACAGGGGGGACCCTTATGGGAGGGGGGACGATGGATAAGGCCTGACGCCCTGGGGATGGGCAGCTGGCATTGCTCCACAGGGGGAACGAGGGGTTTGTTTGGGAGGCTTCGTGTGTCCCTAAAAAGGTGGGAAACTCTTTTGGGTGGGGAAAATAAAAATATGAGGAGTTTAATAATGGCGGGAGCTGTTTCGGTAGATGGCAGTGTTAGTCCCTGCGATGCTGGAAACCTCAGGGTGGCCGGAAAAAAGAGGAAAATTCCCCTCTTGCCCACCAAAAACCGAGGCCAAAGGTCACCCTGGCTTATTCGCTGTGGGGGCAACCTCATCCCAGCCCTATTCCCGGGACGGTTTTCCCCCTCCCGAAACACTGTCCATCCTCCCCTCTGGTGCTTTTGAGGAGAAAAGCCCCCCCAAGGCAGCTCGCCCCGCTTTTCTGGGGGGGTTTAGGGAGCGGGTGCTCCGTGGGGTGTGTGGGGGGGACAGACATGTTTCCCTGTGTGGGGCTGCAGCCGCTGTGCCTCAGCTTCCCCAAACCTGAAAGCACGTGGGGGGGCTGAAAACCATCCCTGGGCTGCAGCGGAGTCCTGCCATTTTGTTCCTCACCCGGAGGGAGACTGGAGCTGGAGGAGCAAATTGCAAAGAAACCCCCAAATGAGCCCCAAAATGAGCTTGGAGACACCTGGAAGGCAAACGAGCTTTTATTAGAACCTCAGAAAACCCAATTTTTTCCTATTTAAAGCTCCATAATGAGCTTCCCTGTCCTGCAGCCGGATCCGGATAATCACATTATTACTGTCCAGATCACAGGGGGGGAGTGGATCTTACAAATTAATCCGAGGGCAAGTGGGTTTAAAGACACCCCCCAAAAAAATGTCTGTGCACACCCACTCACTTTTATTCGAAAGTGGCAGCATCCAAGGGGGGAATTAGGGCTGCTGAAATCCTCTGCCTTCCAGCAGCCGGGGTTTGCTCCTTTCCCCTTGTTTTATAGTTGGGAAAATTGCCCCAGTTTAGATGTTTGTGGATTAAAAATCGAGGGAAAAATGGGAAGTGGGGGAGGTGTGGCAGGGGTGGGTGACAGAGGGGTTTGGGGGTTGCTTGTGCAAATGGGATTTCCAGGGGTCTTGCCCTGGTGGGAAGCGAGCAGATCTGGGGGGCTAAATTATTAGGAGTCAGGGTTATTAGGGGTCACAGTTACTAGGGACCATGGTTTTTAGGGGTCACAGTTATTAGGGGTCATGTTTTTTAGGGGTCACAGGTATTAGGGGTCACAGTTATCAGGGGCCATGTTTTTAGGGGTCATGTTTTTTAGGGGTCACAGTTATTAGGGGTCACGGTTGTTAGGGGTCACAGTTATTAGAGATCATGGTTATTAGGGACTGTGGTTTTAGGGCTCATGTTTTTTAGGGGTTGTGTTTTTTAGGCGTCACAATTATTTGGAGTCATGGTTATTAGGGACCATGTTTTTAGGGGTCACAATTATTTGAGGTCAGGGTTATTAGGGCTCAGAGTGATCAGCCCTTGCTCACAGCAAGCGCAGAGGAGCATCTGCAGCGGTTGGGGATGCTGCAAAGTCAGACAGTTTATTTTTGGCCCCTCCACTCCATTTTCTGCTTCTGCCGCCCGATGCGCAACGAGTGCGGCCGGACGCAGCCCGCTGAAAATAGCAGCAGCCTCACGGAGCCGGCGTGAGCCAGGGGAGAGCAGTGGTGAAAGGCCGGTGAGGGAAAGGGAAGAGCTCCTCCAGCAGCGAAGCCTCTCCAGCGGGTTCGGATAACGGCTTGAGTTGCCCCAACCCGGGCTTAGGGCATACCCAGGATTTCTGAGTTTTGGGGGTTTCTCCCCAGTTTCTGCCCCCCCAGGGTCGCAGCCTGCTTTGCTGCAGGCCAAGCATCCTCTGTGCAGCTCCTGGCAGGGGTGGGAGCTTGGAAGCATTCAGGGCTGAATTCCCGGAAAACAGCATCCCGGCAGCCCGGGGGTGGTTGGCCCATTGGGAACTCTTTGGACCGAGGCGGTTTTCCAACCCTTCAGGCTCACACGTCCCCAGGTATCCCTTTCATTTTCCCTGCTCTAAGCGTGGCTGGAGCAAGACCCGGCCGTGGGTCCCAAAGCCCCGGCACTGGCTGCCACCCCTGGGATGCTCCCCAAAGCTGGGTGCCTCCATCCCATCGAATTCACCCCATCCCGCCGGGCCAGCAATGCTGATGGTCTGTTGGGATCTGACATTTGCTGTTATCACGAGACTGGAAAAATTACCCAGCGGTTTCTAATTACTGCAGCGGGGTCTGTGCTGGGAAGGTCAGGGAAGAGGGTTGGTGCCAGGGCTGCGACGTGGCCGGATACTGGCGCAGGGCAGCTGTTGACATGTGACTGAGCCCAATCTTTCTTGGCGCGGCCCCAAACGTCTCGGAAACAGCCGGTCCCTGCCGGAGCCGCCGGCCTTGTGCCGACTCCGTGCTGTCCATGAGTGCCCGAGATGGGCTGCGGGCTGGCTCCTGGCCACATGTGGGGAGCGCCTTAATAAAACGCTTTGAGGTGCTTTATTGGGCGGTGGCATCACCTCCGGCCGTGGCAGAGGATGCA
Organism: Aquila chrysaetos chrysaetos; assembly: GCF_900496995.4. Taxonomy (NCBI): domain Eukaryota; kingdom Metazoa; phylum Chordata; class Aves; order Accipitriformes; family Accipitridae; genus Aquila; species Aquila chrysaetos. The sequence goes on along the minus strand of NC_044016.1, from coordinate 41,385,334 downwards.
GGAGCTGTGGCCGGCATTTCCACCTCTCCCTCCTCCTCCTCTTGCCATCAAATGTGTCCCGAGACACCCGCTCTCCCAGGTAGCTGCACCCAGGAATTCGTGGCATCATTTGCAGCCGGGAATCCTCACCGGGCAGCTGCTGACTTGGCAGATTCTGGTCCCCGAGCTCGCCAGGGGTCAAGCCTGGCTTGGCATTGGGACCACCCGTTCTGCTTCCAGTGGGTACCGGGTGCCTGGGGACAAGGCTCGCAGCCGCCAGCATGGGAAACGGGGGAGCATGGGTTGCCATATGGCCAGCGAGGCCTCCTTAAAACCTTTTATCCTGCCATTAAAGCCATAAAATCATCTCTCCTGATCCCATCAATGCTGCTGGCGATATTGGTATCTGTGCCTCCTGAATGCCTTATCTTAGCAAAATATCACTGTGCGCCGGCGGGAGGCAGAGACCTCTGTCTCGGCCGAGTTTTCCCGGCTCACCTGGCTGTTTGAGCTGGAAATTTGAAGGTGTATTTGTGAGGGAAAGTCCAGAGGCTGCTTTCGCACCCAGCCGTGGTGTTGACACTGTGGGAGTTGCAGCTGGGTGGGTTCCAGGCACGATGCCTTGGAGGCCAGGGGGGATCCCAGGGGGCGTCGACGTCCTGCCCGCATCCCGGCCAGCTGCTCCTCCGTCGCCTCTTTATAAAAAGGTTTAATTAAAAGCAGGAGGTGAATGAAAATGCCGTGCTGGGAAGGTGGAGATGGTCCCCGGCCACGCACCGAGGTCCCTGGGGGAGTCCCACACTGGGAAGGGGCAGGTCTCGCCTCCTCCATGTGCTGAATTATACATGAGGCAGGAGGGACAATAAAGGGGTTTATCGGCCGGGTCCGGCGCCCGCTGCAATGAGGATTTCGGCAGGGACAGTGTGAGCGGGGTGGGAACGGCTGGGCGATGGGGGTCAGCATCACTTGGCTCCCATCAACCTGACCCTTAATTACATTGGGAGATGAAACAATCCTGGCTTGGTTAAATAAAAATAATAATTAAAGTCCTGCTGGGACTGGCGAGGGGGGGAACAAATACCTGCCAGAACACCCAGCGATATCCCTGGCCCCCCCACCTCCCCAGCCCCACTTACTCCCCGGCACATCTCCCATCGCCCAATGCTCACAGTTCATTTTATTTTCCCTTTCCTGGAGATTCCCAGTGCCGACATGCCAGGAGGTGGATTGTAAAGCCGCCAGCGCTGAGGGCTTGGTGACATTTCCTCTGCGCCGGCAGCAATAGGAGCGGGGATGGAACAAAGGTGGCTCTGTCCTTCCCGGCTTGAAGAAGTCTTTTTGTAAAAGCCGGCGGAGGGAGGATCCCAGCCTGGAGCAGCTGGAGTTTTCCCTGTCCAAGCGCAGAGGAATTTTTGGAGATAAAAAGTTTCCATCAGCCAAAGGCAGTGCCAACCTCCCTACCCCGGCACAAGGCAGGTGGCAGGTGGCTCACGGCACGGCTGCCATCGCAGCCGGCGCGGCTGTGAGTGCGCCCGCGGTTGGGTTCTGGCTGCCGCCGGCCCCCAGCAACTGTCCTGGGATCTGGATTAGTCCTGGGCTGTCACCGTTGGCCACGTGCCCTGGGGATGGGGATGAGATGGGGACAGGGACCAAGGCAGGGATGGGGATGGGATAGGGACAGGGACAGGATAGGGACAGGGACCAGGATGAGGCCAGGGATGGGCTGGGGCTGGGGCTGGGGCCGGGGCTGGGGCTCAGGCTCTACCTCGTTCTCCCCAACCAGCGCAGCACCTTGCAAAGGGAAGGTGTCCAGCTTAGAGGCCAGACTAAGATTTAGGGGTGGGTTTAACCTTCAGCACATCCAGGTGGTGCCTGAGCCCAGGGGGGAGCATGCTTCCCCCAGAAACAAGCCTTGCCCCTTCTCTCGAGCCCCCGTCATGGCCCAGCCACCTGCAACAGGGAAATGTGGGGCTGCAGCTCTGTTGCCCTCCTCTCTGACAGCAATTTCTGCCTTGCCTGTCCTGGATAACCGTGCCGGCGCCGATTGTCGGTGCTGCCCGGCCCTCCGAGCTGGATAATCTCCATCTGATAGAATTAATAAGTGCATCAACCTTAAACCTCTTTGCTTGGCAGCTCCTCTCTGGCAGCGGGGAGAGGGGACTCATGCGCCCACGGTCACATAGGGACAGAGCCACCAAGCCACAGGTCCAGGGAGGCTGCCAGCCCACAGCAGCAGCTCTTCCCCTCCTCTTTCTACCCCCATCTGGGTTTTTTTGGGGTTCTCCAGGGCCCCCAAAGCTCTGCATAAGTGGGAGAGCCACTGCTGCTGTGCCAGATGCCTGCAGATCCTGATTAAGCACTTTGCCGGGTAAGAGCCATGTGGGCAGCCACATGTCCCTGCCCCACGTGCACACGCATATGCAAGACACACACATGCGCACGCATGATATCTGGTGTCCGTGGGTGTTACCAGGATTGGGGCCATACAGACCTGGCACAGTTTGGAGCTTCCAGCCCCTGCAAATGCCGCCTTGCAAACACATCCATCCCGCCCCGGCATTAATTTTCCCATTTGATTTTCCTTCCGCAGGAAAAAGGAGAGAGGATTTGTCAGTAAAACTGTCTGCACTGAAATTTGGGCTGGGGACAAGGAAGCCAAGTCACCTCCTCAACGGGGACGGGGCATCATGGGGTCACCCATGGGCTGGTCCAGGATCTGGCCATTATTTATTGATGTGCAAAGGGGTACGGCATGGAGGGATGCTCCGCTGGGGGGGTCAGCAAGGGTGATGGTGTGTGGTGTGGGACAAGAGGAACCCAAACCCACCAGCACCGCGCATTAAGCATCACATCCCAGACAGCTCCATCATGCTCATCCCACAGCTCCGGGATTACACCAGTGCCCCTAAAATCCCATATTTATCTCTGTAGTGCCCAGCCAATGACCTCAGGGCTGATGCGCAGGACCTTCCTCCACGGGGATCAGAGATGATAAAGCTCTCCCGGTCCCGCCTCGCTACGGGGCACAAGGTCCCAATCCCAGCAAACCACCTCGGCTGCTGTAAGGATGACATCCGAGCACGCGGCAGACGGGATGGACAGCAAGGCCTTCACCCAGGTAAGGGGATTTTCTCCCTGGATTTGGGATTTGGGTTTTTTTTGTCTCCTTGTGCCTGGCTAAGGAACTGTGATGGCCCTGGTGCAAAGGGATGCGAGGCCAATCCATCCAGCTGCTGCTTGTCGGAAAGGGAGTAACTGTGGGTGGCAGGGGATCATGAGATGGATGCTGGTGAAATAATTAATGGAATGGTGTGGGAGAGCTGTTTCCCAAACCTCTGGCCCCAAGCCAAGCAGGGTGATGTGGAAGCAAGGCAGGATGTTATGTTCGGGGTGTTTTTCTGCCCGGTGGAGTGAATTGAAGAAAAAATACATGAGCGGGGGCTTTGAGACATGGTCCTCCCTGCAGGGGAGAGATGTGAGATGCTGCTTGTGGGTGAGCAAGGGTCCAGGGGAGAGCCCGGCTCTGCTCCTGCATCCTGGAGAGAGCTGGCCAGGATGCGGGATGGGGTTAGGGATTGGTCTTCTCGCCCCAGAAGTGGCTGAGGGAGCAGCAGCATTTCCCTAGCAGGGTGCTGGGCATCTGTACTCAGCATGGGACTGCCCGGCAATTTCTCTGCCAACAGCATTTAGGAAGTTTCTCTGGAAAAAACGTTTTCCCCTGTGCCTCAGCAGCTGTTTGCTGTTTCGAAACCATCTTCGCTGGAAAATGCAAAAAAAAAAAAAGCACTACGTTTCATTTCCAACCTCTCCCCATTTCACCCGAGCAGTGGGCAAGGCTGGGAGAGCAGGAGCCCCTCAGCTGTGGGATGGGGGTCCCCTCTTGTGCTCCAGGTTTTAAGAGGCTGCCCAGCTCCTTGCTCCCTCGCTGGCTCTGCCAGCATCTCACCCAAACACCGAGGATGGGTTGAAAGGTGCATCCATCCGTGCATGGCTTTGCCGTGGTGACGTGGACGCTGGTCCCTGCCTGTGCGATGGCTTTCCCAGCAGGGCTAAGGGGTGGGATCCTGCCGAAGCCATGCACCCAACACTAAGTTTCAGGTTATTTCCTCCAATCGTCAGTGCTGGCTGGGAAGGATTTCGCAGGAATCGACACAGGCGGAGATCCCAGGGTGGGGTTTGCATTTGGGATTTGACCCCAGCTCAGTCCCTGGGCTTCCCCCAAGCCTTCAGCTTGCTGCTTCACCTCCAGCTGCTGCCAGACTGCCGCCTCGGCGGCCCTTCCCTCCAGCTTCCCAGCAGAGCCAGAGACTTCCCGCACACTCCCAGCTTCTGCCAGGTGGGGCTCAAGGACTGACCCTGCGCCCAGCCTGGGCTGGATGCGGCCGTGGCACAGGGGCATCTCGGGGTGATGGCAGGGTTATCCCACTGCCGGCACGCTCCGGGATGGGACCCCTGAGACCCAGCTCTGGGAGCCTGGTGTAGTGAGGGAAAAATCAGGGGACCTTCTGAGCATCCAAACTCTTTGGATTGGAAATAGAAACGGTATCCACATGCTTAGCATGGGCTGCAAATCCCTTGGGCTTGCTCCCACCCAGAGCTCTGGGAGGAAGCACAGGGGGTCCCACGGAGGAGGCGAGGGCACTGAGCATCCCCCTGCCTGTTGCTGCCTGCTCTCTCAGCAGCCTGCCTGCTGCTGCTCACCCTGCTCGTGCCCCAGCTCTGGTTTGGTGGCACCGGGGACGTGCGCTTGCCCCATGCCGTGGCATGTGGTGGTGACCCAGCTCTGCCGCTGCTGGCAGCTGGGAAAGCGCCTGGGGGATGCTGGAGAAACCTCCTCTTTCCGCTGTGATTGAGAAAGTGCCACACGCAGGAGTTATTCATCCCAGGGCGGTGTGACTCAAGGTCCTGTGTCCTGGCTGGGACTTTTGACCTCAGAGGTGTGCCAGGCTCACACAGTGCCCGACACAGCCCTTGCCAGCCCTGGGACCCGCCCCAGCTCTCCCTGAGTTTGGCCATGCCAGCTTTTGGGGACACCATCCATCCTGCCAGGGCTCCTGCCAGCTCCAACATCCCTTCTGGGGTTTGGGGACCTTGCTTTGGGGTCTTTGAGGATGGTGGAAATTGCTCATGGAAATGCAAAGGGCTCAGATGTCTCCTCTCCCTGTTGCATCATGGGGCTGATCCTGGGGGACTCTGGGCTGGTCCCATGGGAGATCCGATGTCCCCTTGGATCAAGAGATGTTCAATGGAGCTGGCAGACTCCCTGGCAGCTGGATAAGCTGAGAGCTTATGGCCGGCGCTGCCACAAGGGAGGTCAGGGCAGGCAGTGGAAAGCAAACGTCAACCTCATGTCACAGTAATTCAGCAGGAGGCAGAGGGACAGGCAGCAGCAGAAGCTTGGTGTGGATGGGGCAAACTGGATTTGCCCCTGCTGAGGCTCTCACTAGAAAAATCCTCCTGGGCATGGAGATGCTCCCAAGGTTGAGGATGGCCATCACCAGCAGAGGATGGCTGTCACCAGTGAAAGATGGCCATCACCAGTGGAGGATGGCCATCACCACCGGTCCCCTCGCAGCAGAGGTCCAGCGACCTCCAGAGCCCACCCGCACATCACACGCTTGTACCCGCCGCTGGGTAACACTTCCCGGCCAAACCCCATTTGGTTCCTCCTGTCCTGGCTGGTGGCCCTATGGCTTTGGGGGGGGGGAGTGAAGGGTTTGAGGAGAGCAAGGCAAGAGCCAGAGCAGGGCGCCTGTAACATGTGAGGAAGCTAAAATTAGGTGGCTACATCTAATCTAATTTAATCTCCCCTTTTCCGTCTGTGTAACAGAGATTAGCCTGGTTGTGCGGGGTGGGAAGGCTGGGCTGCAGAAGGCAGGCTGCCCCCAGCCTGAGGGCACCCCATTTCCCAGTCCCCGCCTGACCCACAGCGAATCCCTCCGGCTGTTTTGGGGAGGGCTGGCTGCTCAGGGGAGGATGGCCTTGGGATGCAGCTGGATGTTTTAGGATGGGTGGGTTGGAAGTCAACTCTGGGGTTATGAGCATCTGCAGAGGAGCAGCAGTAGGACGGATGGACGGACAGACTCCCCCCCCAGCCCCCCCAGCACAGACAGAGCACAATCCTCCCCTCTCCTTCCACCTTTGCGGAGCGATTTGGGATGGGCGAACCTTGTCCCTCGCCACAGAGCTGGGGAAAGGCTGTTTCGCCCAGCTCAGCCCCAAGGTCACGCGCTCCATCCCACAGCTGCCGAAGAAAGAAAAGTTCTCGGACCGGTTTTCTATTCCCAGCCCCGTGAAAGGGTTGGGTCCGGCCGAGTTCAAGGTTTCCGGTGCGTTGGGTGACCAGGCAAAGTAAATAAATGGTCACCGGTGTCATTCTTCTGCCGATGGGTTCATTTGGGATGTGTGTGTGTGTGTGTGTGTGTGTGTGTGTCAAATGAAACATTGTTGGAAACTATGTAGAGCACTGATGGAGCAATGAATCACAGGGCAGGTGATCTAAGATGAATTAACGCCTCTGCTGGAGCAGCTCCAGCTCCGAGATCATCCTGGCTGCTCCATGCTGCACAGCAGCCTCGAAAAATTGGATGCGCCGAGTCTGGTTCCCAATTCCTCTATCCCCATCCTGATCTGTGCCTCAGTTTCCCCAGTATAAAAGAGGGATACTACCCTCGCCAGGTTTGCCACACTCTCTCTTGGGGGTCCCCAAACCCCCCGCGGGCAGCAGTGGTTCGGGGGGCTTTGCCCTATGCTATAGGTCAGGTTGGTCCTGCTTGCATGGGCTAGCATCCAGAGGCGGTCCCAGGGATGCTCCATCCCTGCTCCGGCCGCTGGGCACGGCCCTTCCTTTCAAGCTCCGACGATGTCATTACCGCAGTCATTCGTCTTTAAAGAATCGCATTAGAGAAATTAGAGCCGGTTGTAACTTCAATCCCTGCAATCAGCCCATTTCCTTTTGCTAAGGAACGCAGCATTAAATGCCCATAGATTATTACAAGCCCATACGAAGCTGGGAAGCAGCTGGGAGGGACGGCTTGAAAAGATTTAGATTTTGAGGTTTATTACGTGAAAGGAATTACAAAACGTGTTAGAAAAACTAATTTTAAATAAAAAATCACTTTAAAAGCAAGCGCTATTTAGAGGAATGCATGGACCGGAGACCTGCTCCTCCTGCCTTTCTTGACTAGGGTATTATCCGGCAAATAAATTGAGTGTTGGGGAATATGCCTCCCTGAATAAACTGATTTTGCAGAGGTGAACTGAGCTCCTGAGTGGGACCAAATGATGAGACAGACCCTTCATTTTGCACATACAGTCGCTTCCTTCATCCAGCTGGGCAGGCAGCAGATGGGGAAGGTGGACAGATGTGCCCGGCTATTTTTAGACTAAGCGCTGCTTTAATTTCATCTTAACCACTGAGAATTTGGGTATTTAGCAAAAAAAGCTGGATGAGAGGGTGAATTGAAATGCAGGCACACCGAAAAAGATTAAAAAGCATCAGCTGCTGATACGGGGCTTTAACCGAAACCCTGGACAAACTCGGGCTGGATGGGCAGGGTCCGGCAGGACTGGATCGCCCAGGAAAAGGAGTCTGGCAGCGGGGTTGTCTCGGCTCTGTTTCTCTCCCTCTATTTTGGTTGCTTCTCCCCCTCTCTCTTTCCTTTGAAATGGAGTTTCAATTCCTTGGAAAAATGATGTAAATGACCACTTAGAAAGAAATATTACAAGGTAAAGCCATGAAGAGTTTGAGCTGCTCAGAACTGGTTGGGAAAGCGCGGCAGGGAGCAGGCAGACGGGTTGGGTAACTCCTGCCCCAGGGCTGCTAAGACCGGCTCTTCTGGGAGCCAGGATCCGGGCAGCAGGAGCTGTTCTGGAGGGCCAGGCGGGCGCAGGACGTGCCACGGCCCTCGTAGGGCTCCTTGCAACGCCCAGCTGCGGGTCTTTGCATGGCTTCGGCCCTCGAATTCCCAGATGGAGCCAGGAGAAGGGAGCCGGGATGGAGACAAGGAGGAAGGAAGGACGGTGGAGGCAGATTCTGGCCCTTCCCTGGGATAACGCGGGCTGAGGCTTCCTAAAGCTTTGGGGTCACCAAGAACCCCCTTTCAGCCCTTCCCTGTGCATGGGGAGCAGTACACATGCATGCAGGCGTAAGAACCGCCATGGGCTGTGGGCTGATGGATGCACACTGACGGATGCACAGGGATGCGCACGTTAATGCGCATGTGATCTCACACACACATGCAGCACGGTGCACACACACCCGTGCATCTGCAGGGAGACACCGAGGCACACGCAGACGCTGATGACCACGACGGGTGCGTGCACAGACACATGCCAACGCGTGTAAGCTGGGCTGCGCGTGCATACACACGCACACACATGCTGCTGTATGCCCCCCCCCCCGCTCCGGGGGTGCACATATGCTGGTGTGCACGCACAGACAGCAGTACACGCATCCGTCCCCCCCAGTGCACCCCTCCTAGACCATGCAACCCACCACCCCCCTGTGCACTCACCCGTGCACACACGCCCCATTCCCTCAGTTCACGCACACCCCCAGTACATCCCCAATGCAAGCACACACCCCCAGTACACCCCCAACCCCCCCAGTGCACCCACAGCCCCCACCCAGTTCACCCACTCATCTCCCCCGATGCCCACCCGAGATCCTGTTCAACCCCCACCATCCATCGCCCCCCCAGTATCACCCATTCATCCCCAGTTCATTCACCCCCCCATCGCCCCACCATTCATTCACCTTCCCACTCACCCCCCATTGATTCACCCCCCCCGTTGATCCCCCCCGTCCATTCACCCCCCCCATTCACTCACCCCCCATTGACCCCCCCCATTCATTCACCCCCTCCCTGCGGCGCCTCCTAGCGGCGGGCGTCAGCCCCGCGCCGGGCACACACCCTCGCGGCTCGGCCAATGAGAAACGGCCGCGGCGGCGCGTCACTCGTGGGCCGGGGGAACCTCCTCAATGAGCCACATTGTCGCGGGCGAGTACCGCGGCGCGCGCTGCTCCGGGGCCGCCTCTGCTCCGCTCCGCACCGCTCCGCTCCGCACCCCGCCGCGCAAGATGATCGCCTCCCACCTGCTCGCTTACTTCTTCACCGAGCTCAACCATGACCAGGCGCAGAAGGTGAGGGGGGGGGCCCGGGGGGGGGAAGGGGGGCACAAAAGGGGGCCGGCGAGGAGAAACTTGGGGGGGGGAGAAAGGAAGAAGAAAAAAAAAAAAGGAGGGAAAAAAAGGAGAAGGGGAGGGAAAAGTGAAAAAAAAAAAGGAAAAAAGGGAGAAAGGAAAAAAGGAGAAAAAGGAGAAAAGGGAGAAAAGGAGAAAAGAGAAAAAGAAAAAAGAAAAAAAAGGCGAGGGGACAAAAGTATAAAAAAGAAAAAAGGAAAAAAGAAAAAAGGAAAGGAGGAAGGAAAAAAAAAGGAAAGGCAAAAAAAAAAAGGGGGTGGGAAGGAAAAAGGAAAAAAAAAACCCACACCAGGCCAAGGAAAAAAGGGGAACCGGGGGCCAGCGGAGGGGGGGCCCGGGCGGGAGGCGCCGTTGTCCCCCCCGCGGGCCCGGGCGCTGCCCCGGCGGGGCCGCCGTGCGGTACGTGCCGCGGCGGGCGGCTGCGGGACCCCGCGTGGCCGGGCGCCCCCCGCGGGCCGGCGGCGCGGAGCAGGAGGAGGAGGAGGAGGAGGAGGAGGAGGAAGGCGGGGGGGTGGCGGGGTGGGTGTGTGTGCGACCGTGTCCCTGCTCCGTTCCCCTCGCTGGCCGGCCCCGCGGGATTCGGGACCCCCGGGCCGCCCCCCCCCCGCAGCACGTGTCGCCGCTTCCTGCCGGCGGCGCGGAGCATCCGCGGAGCGCGGAGCATCCCCCGGAGGCGGGACAACCACCCCCCCCCTCCCCGCCCCGGGGGGCGACGAGCCGAAGCCCCCCGCGGCCGGGTGAGCCCGGGGCACGGCCGGGGGATGCCGGAGGGGTTCGCTCGCAGCTCGGAGGCAAATGCAGCACCTCGGGCTCCCCTTCCCCAGGCTGGGACCCCTCTCCCCCAGCTTCATCTCCTGCACTGCCTGCCATGGAAAACATCTTATTGCCTTCTCCCTCCCTTAATTTACGGGGCCTGAACGACCCGAGCCTGTTCCTGGACCGCAAACGCAAGTCGAAGCGTCCCGTTGGGATGCACGGAGCGTTTGTCACCAGTAATTCAGGAGTTCAGGCACTTGAAAAATGCAAGTGATTCTGCTCTCCTGTGGCTGGTGGAAAGCAGCCGGCCTTTGTTTGGCCAGGGCAGTGCTTAGGCTCTAAAACAGCAATTGTTAAATAAATGATTCCTGGAAAATAATGCTGGCTTGGGAGACTCTGCGTGAAGGCTCAGGCTCTTCTCCCAGCCCTCCGCCAGCGTTTGGGGCATCTAAGGATATGTCAGAGAGGGTTTCGTCTCCGAGTTCTGAGGTCGCGCAGTGGTTTCTATTGTCAGGGTTACAGTGCCCGGGCATGGGGGGGTCAGGGTTTGCAAATGCCCCCTTAAAAAAAAAGCAAAATGCAAAATGCATGGCTGCAGAGAGCCCTGGCTCGCTCCATCGGGTAACGCTGGGGACGCCGATAGAGAAACAAAACTTGCCACGTTGGCCCTTCGCCTGCATTAAATAGGAAGTAAAACAAGGGAGAACATTAAAAGAAAAAAAAACCAAACAAAGTACATAGAAATACCTTCCCAACGCAAAGCGATCTGTAGGAAATACGGGCTCGGCTTCTCCCTCCACTCGCAAGTGTCCCGGGGTTGTGCAACAGCCAAATCCACGGGAAGGGGTTGTGTAACCCGATGGCAGAAATAGGCCAGCGGCACAGCCCGACTTCTGCCTCTCGGGCTCCGGGCACCTTACGAGTTCCTTATCGGGACCTGGAAATAATGGAGAGGGAAGGTTTTGGTTTAAGGTATTCAGCTTCGTTACCCACCGGGAAAAGGGTGTGCGAAGCCTCAGGAACCGGCTTCATTTTCTTCCGGGCTCCAAAGCCCGAACAAAAAAGGTTGCTGAGATGTGTGGGGGTGGGGGGCCGAAATATCCAGGAGCCGTTGGCCGGGGCTCTGGCTGCTGTGGGAGATGGCTCTGCCCTCCCGGCCCCAAACAGCCGCCTTCACAACTGGATTTCTCTGGGTTATTTTTAAACAAATTCCTGTGAATCCTCCCGGTAAGGCAATGCTGGGGTCAGCGCAGCCTCCGGCGAGAGCACTGAGCTTGGCTTTGCTGCAGGGGAAGGGGGGGAGAAGGGGGGCAAGCAGCTGGATTTCCGAGCTGGATGCTTCCACCATGGATGCAAAAATTTTTCCTGGCTTATAAATCTTCCCAGGCAAGGAGTGGGGGGAGTCCCCAGCCCAGGGAGATGTAGGGGCTGAAATTCTTAGAAAGCTGTGATTTATTTTTTTATCAAACCCAAAGGCTTTACCCAGAATTTGAGACTACATTTGGGAAAAGATTTTAGGGCAGTAGCCTGAGGTGTGTTTGAGTTGTGCGTCTTTTTGCTTTGGATCGGGCAGAAAAGGGCCTCGGCCGTGGGAAGAAAGTGCCCTTTCCAACAGCTGTGGTTTGTGTCCACATCAGGGCCTTAAAAATAGCCCCCAAAATAGGATCTTTCTTCCCATTCTTGACATGGAGCAGCTTTACCTGCTCTGCTGCCCACCTGGGGGATGTCACGTACGTCCCCAAACTACTCCTGCCCTTTGCTTTGCCCAGCTGGAAAGTGGATTGCAGTACTAACTTATCTAACCCCCAAGGGATTGTGCAAACTTTAATTAACCTCAGCAGCGTCCTTTGAGATCCCGGCTTGAAAGTTTGCTGCGGATGATCCATGTTCCCTTCGGATGTGCCGGCTTACGCTGAGTTTCCTGGTCCCCGAACCTCAGCCTCGTCATGCGACGGGAGGAGCGGGAGGTGAATGAGCTAAATAACCGGGCTGGCAGCTCTTCTTCCCCATCACTCCTTCGAAAGAAGGAAAAACTGGCGATGGAGTTAATTTCCCTACAATTGCGGCCATTCCCAGGCAGCGGCAGGTTTTCCTCTTTTTTTTTTTCTTTTTCCTTTGCTAGGGGGCTTAGTTTTATCTAGCTGATGTCTCCCTGGCTGCCTCTCGCAGGCTCCTCTGCGGCTGTGGGAGGGACGCCCAATTGCAAATTCCTGGAAACCAACTTTAACAGCTTCTCTTAAGCCCGCCAAGGTCAGCTGCAGGACGGCCTTTCCCATCCTTGGCACCTTTGGGGAGCCACTGCATGTCCCCTTGCTTCTCAGCTTCTCATTTGAGCTGCCGTGGGGAGCCCTGCGAGGATGCAGCCTCGGTTTCCCCAACCACGGTGGCATGCTCCCAGCATTTGAGGGGGGGTCTTGGCACTAGCGAGGCTTTCCTATCCAGTAGCATCCGAGGGGGATGCTGCCTCTTATATCTGCTCCAGAGACCTTCTGGGTTTAAAATGGGAGAGAAAGAGGATTCACGGGCAGGGAGGCATCTCAAAGGACGGCTGGGGCTGCTCAGGACCAGTGGGAGCTGGGAGCAGTTTGACGTCTCTGACCCCTGAACTGGAAACCAGAACGTTTTCCCGGTTCACTTGGGCTTTTGGTGGGGCTGTGGAGCAGCTGGGTCACCCAAAGATGGGTCCCCAGCCTCCACTGATGCTCTGCGGCGTGATTTCCTTGACATAGGTGCCCGGCTCCACCTCCAGCACAGGGTTCAGCTGCCGTCCCGGGGAAGGGGGGTGAAGATGGGGAGGAACCAGCCGAGCAGGAAACCATCTGACTCACTTGGGTTCAAGATGACTCCGGGCGTGTGTCATCAGAGGCTTGGCTGCGGCAGAGAGGGCACGTGGGGTTTAATTCAGCGCGGAGCCCTCAATAGCAGCCAAGGACGTGGGTGCTGCTGGGGTCAGGTTTGGAGGAGGGTGGGTGCAGCCTAGCATCAGTCCTGTGTCACCGAAGGTGGGGAGGTCGTGGAAGGGGACGAGCCGGTTCCCGGCACTGAGTCAAGCCAGGCTGGGTAACGGCGCGGTGACATGGGGATGGGGAGCGCTGGTTTTCAGTATGCAGGGGCTGAGGATGTGGCACGGTGTCTGTCCCGGGCTGTGCTGCCCGTCCCTGATCCGACAATAAAAGTTGCAAAGTACATGCCAGGTTACGGTCCCGAGCCAGGAAATAAAACACTCTCCGTGCTGGATGCTTTCCCGGCTTCACCCTGCGACCTCGGTGAATTGCTGCCTCTCCCTCTGCCTCGGTTTCCCCGAATCTGTCACGTCCCGCTGCAGAGCCGGTGGGATGGGAGCACGGCTGCCAGCTTGCCTGGGTAACTGCTGGGTGCTCGCACAGCATCTCTCTCTGAAAGAAGCAAGGAGAGAATTGGTATATCTGAAAAACTTCAGTGATTTTTAAAAAAGCAGCATGTTTTAAGTTAAAAACTGGGAGAGGGAGGGAAGTAATTTGAAGAAAAAATAATTTCAGGCAGAGATTACCCTGGAGAGAGGATTGACTGTGCACACTTGTAGGTTAGGAGTGCTCAAGCCTTTCCCCAAACTTGAACATCTCTCTGTTGTTCTCATACACAGCAAATATTTTACTTTCTGTTGCCAAAAAGGAAAAGAGTTCAGCCTAGAAACCAGCTAACCTCTTCCAGTGTTCTGCTTTTTCCCCTAAACGCTGCTGAAATGATGCACAACCAGCTGAAAACTACAGCGAGGAGATACTGGGCGTCTGGAAACATTCGATCCCAGTCCGCTTCTCGCCAGACATGTGGCTTTCGAGAAAGATCTGGAGCAAAACTAAAACTAAAAAGGAGCAGCTTCTCCTTCCCAGAACCTTGGGATCGTTAATGGGGAAGATGTGGCCGAAACCTTATTGCACGAGAATAAACCGCCCCGAGACCTTCCCCTTCCCCTTCCCCTTCCCCGCCGCCATTTGCTGGGCAGGAAACGGTTGCGCTTTGCCGGAAGCCTCTGTCACGCTGTAATTGCCGTCACTGCCAGCCATCCTGCCCCACGACCCCACTGAGCCATGGGGAACAGGGTCCCCACTACCACTGCGAGGGAAAAAGCATCCTTCATCCTCCCTGCTTCGGACCTCTTGAGCAGAACCACCGCCCGTGCATCCCCCCGCTGAGGGGGGACAGCGTCGCGGGATAGATCTGTCGGGGAGGGTTTTTCCACTCTTGCAAGTCGCTGCGTTGACAGGACCATCTTGCAAACATATAAGCTGAGGAATTAATTTTTTTCTCCGTGGATAGTGGCATTGAATTGGAATGAAGTTATTCGCAGGCTAATATATTTGCAGCACTGAGCCCTTAGGGTCCAGCCCTGATGGCAGGATTAAGAGGCATCTTCAGGCAAAAGAACATCATCATCCAGCTGTGGTGCTGGTAGTGGTGCCGTGAGTTACTACCATCATTGCAAAGGCAAACCTGGCTTTTGGGGTATTTTAAGCTTGGCTCAGCGTGGCACAGCTCACTCGACTTCCAGCTGGCGGCAAAAATTGGGCAATGTGAGATTTCTTCAGCCTTGGGGCGGATGGACCTTGCCCAATGGTGGCCTTCCAGCTGGGAAGGGTGACGCTGGGCGCTTCCCCAGCACCTGGTGGCGGATGCTTGGCGTAGAAATTAGCTGAGCCTTTGGAGACAGCCCTGAGCTAGGAGACAGGGATTTGCTCGGTTTTACTTCCAAAAAATTGCATCAAATGCATTTCACCTGCAGCAGCTCTAATGAGCTGGTTCTTTAACAAAATGTCCTGCAACTGTCCTCAGCTGTGAGCATGCCCAGCACTTCCCAGCTTAAATCTGTTCCTCCTCCATTCAGTTTATTTAGACTTCCTCAGGGAAACACTATTATTTACGATGGAAGTTTTCCAGAAATTAAATTGCCCCGTTCCGGATCCTAACCTAGTGACTTTATTTATTTGGAATTGGCAAGGATCTTAAAAAAGGTTAAACAACTGAGAAGGTTGTTTGTCTTCAAAGATACTCATGCTTTGGCGCTGCAGACTAAATTCCCCTGTCTTACCCGATCTTTGCTACAATTTGAGATGTGCTTGGGTGCAGGGGGGGTAATTGGAGTAACGAACCGAGCCGTGGGGCAGGGAAGCCTTGGGCATGATGGTGGCCATGGCCCTCCCTTGGTGGGGGTCAGGTCCACACCGAGGTGGTCTCGCTTGGGAAGGAGCTGAGCTGCTGTTGCCCTGGAGCCGTTCTGTGGGACGTCCTGACCTGCCTTAGCTGCCAAGTGGGACAACGTCTACATCCGTAGGAGAAGATGATCCAGGTTTTAAAGGGCTTTGGAGATTAGAAGAAGGTCACTGTTTCTCAAGCTGCTGATTATTCCTGGTACGGTGGAGCCTGGAGGACATGGGGAACGTGCTGAGTGGTGCCTGTCCTGGAGAAAGGAGGTGAAACCTCCGCGTCGTTTCCCCGTGATGTGATTTTAGGGGCTGGCAGGTCGTGCGTGCAGCACTTTCGCTGGCCTGTACCTTGGGTAGGGGTCGAGGACCAAACAACGATGGCTTCTTGTGCATCTGAGCTTCCAAAGCACCCACCTTCTCTGGGATGAGATCTTCTCCTAGCGGTATCTTGCCAGTCTAGGAGGAAACGCAAGCAAAGTCAGGGTGGCGGACAGGAGAGAAACATTTTTTTTGTTTGTGCAAGGGTGAAGCTCTGCCCCGAGCCCTCCTGCTGCGGTACCCCACTGCTGGGATGGGGACACCTCGCTGGGACCCCATCCCCGCTCACGATGGTCTCACCAGGACCCCCTGACCACCGTAGGCTGCCAAAGAAGCCCAGTGAAAGAAGGTCTCGTGGAGGCGAGAGGCTGCTGGGTGGCAGAGCACCCACTCTTAGCTGGGTTTGTCTCTTAATTATCACCCACACTCCAGGTCAGATGCTGCCGGAGAGGACACAGAGTCTGGTTGAGGTCCTCCCTGTGCCAAGGGGCAGGTCGGTGCCTCCCGAGGAGGTTGCGAAAGGCCTCTGCGAGCCAAGATAACACTATCTCTCTGGCTTACAGCTAAGAAATGGGGTTGGGCCATCCGTCCTGGGTTGATAGCAGTTGACCGATAACCATAAACGGGAGATTTCCTACCCTGGGGCTGGGGTGGAGGTGGGCTCCCGACCCAGGGCCCCTCTTGAAGCTGGAAGAGGAAGGAGAAGGTGGAGGTGGGCTGAGGCAGCGGCCACCTTCCCTGTGCCAGGGACCGGAGCCTCTGTACCCGGGTGGCAATTTTCAGCAAGCGAAAGCAAATAGGAGTGGAAGGAGGAGAGTGTTTGACTTCCTGCTGCTGGGGTGGATAAGGAGGGGCTGGTAAACAGCCGGCACCGGGAAACCTTGAGTTTTCCTTATCCTTATCCTTTCCCTCACGCCTCCCTGGTCTCCCAGCTGGCAGGCGCTCGCTCTCCGCTCCAGATTAGTGAGAAGGAGCTGAAAGCACCGAGAGAAATCAGGAGGAGGTTTTACCCATCACATCAGGAAGGATGCCACTCCCCTGGGAATAAAGCATCTCTCCTGGAGCGTGCTCAGCTGGGCTTCCCTCCATCCTCCAACCTTGCTGCAGCAAGCAGAGCAACTGGGGACTCAGCTTCCAAATTTCCAGCAGAGCTGGTGGGATGGAGTGGGGGAGGATACGCTGGAGCATCCCAAGCCTGAAACGCAGGCAGCCAAAACCACAGCAGAGCTGTTTTGTTCAGCCCAGGGTCCGAGTGGCTGCATCTGTGAGCAAGGTCACGCTGGGGCGGATGGCTATTACTTGCCCGCAAAATGCCCATTTCCTATAGCGTAGCCCTATAAAAAAAAAAATTCATGCTTGATTTCTGATGACCTTATGTTACGTGCCTACAGACAGGTGAGCTAACTGGGTGGAGTTTTCCTCTTGACTTCGCAGGGCTTGCAGCTGCCCTTTAATTAATTTTAAGTGAAGTTAATTGAAACAGGGCATAGTTTGGGAGCTGGCAGTCTGTCCGCCTCTCCGTTTCCCTTCCCTGCTCCGGCCAGGCTGCAGAGACATGCATGGTGCTAATGGATGGGTCGGGGAGGAGTTTTTCCATGCCTTTCCCAGGGAAGATGAGACGCTTTGATGCTGTTTATAGGAGCTGGCCATCTTCGTAGCCTCAGTGTAAGGGTATAAACAATTGCCAGGAGCAGAGGGGGGTGGATTTCTTCCCTTTCCGGCCACTGCACCCACTTGTGTCACACAGCGTTGTTTGCTCAAGGGGGTTGAGTAGCTCTCAGCACCGTAACCCTTTGTAGGGGTGATCTCAGCAGCAAAGAAATGAATGGGCAGTGGATTCCTGCCGAGCATCCTTCACGTAGGAAGAGGCCCTGGGGGGTCAAGGTTGAGGCACGTTGCTGCCATGGCGTAGGAAGGGCTCCACAGCTGGAAAACCTCCGGCACCGACCTCCTGACTCACAGCCTGGGCAGGGAAGGTTGTCGAGTTTGGGTCTGTCTTCTGTCGCAACCTGTTTGGGTGCCCGTAGGTGAATGAGCGGAGAAGATGCTGCGGAGCATCGGGAGCTCCTCGGCGTTCGGTGTTCCCAAGTTGGCACCCGTCTGGGCAAGGGGATGCTGCCGAGGAGGTGCGGGGCGGCATTTGGTGAGCTCTTTGGAGAGCGGCCCTGGATGCTCAGGAAGAGGTGCAAGAACGGCGGCAGGCGTTACTGGCATGCCTGGAGATAAGCTGTTGCGGCACTGCTGGCGGTGCCGTGTCGGCAATGTGCTGGCACAGCCGTGTCCTGCCCTTCGGGGTGGGTCACGACCTGCTCCTGCTTCTTGCATCAGCCCCAGCAGACGTGAGAGGGGCTGAACACTGTCCTGAATGTGTCACGGGGGTTGTGCCCATGTCCCCAACCCTCCAGCTGACTTTTTTTGGCTTTATCTCCACCTTTCAGATCGACAAGTACCTCTACCACATGCGGCTCTCCGAAGAGACCCTCCAGGAGGTATCCCAGCGTTTTGGGAAAGAGATGGAGAAAGGGCTGGGAGCGGACACCAACCCCACCGCCTCGGTGAAGATGCTGCCCACCTTCGTGAGATCCACCCCGGATGGGACAGGTACCGTGAGATGGGAGATGCTCCCTCCTGGCAGAGCAGAGGGAGAGCGCGGTGGGGAGGTCTCGGTAGGTGCCGACACATGCCAGGAGGGAGAGCTGCGGCCACCCATCCTCACGGCACTGCCGAAGCAGGGATGGCACCCATGGCCACCTTCACTCCTGGTCCTTGGGACTTCACCCTGCTTCTGCCGAGCAAGGCGTAGCATGGGGACAGGTCTCGTCCCCCCGCTCTGTGCTGGGACTGGGGGGGCTCCCAGTTCCCACTGGTGAGAGGGAGGGTGGGAACCAGCCCTCGCTTGCCCTTCCTGGCAGGACGGAGACAGTCACGGGTCCGGCTCATCAGATTTCATTAGCGCTGAAGTGGGCACCGGTGCCAGCTGCTGTCTGAATGCCACGAGGGCCACGGGAGGAGAAGAGGGCTCTCCAGACGCGGCTTCTCACAATACGGCCTTTCTGCCTGCTTCCCGCGCTGGCAGGAGCCAGCCTGCCTGCAGCACACTCCCAGCTGGCCGCAGCCCTGTTTCAGGCTCTGGTTTGCTCCTCTCAACCCGAAAAACTGCTTCCTTGAGCATCCATATGGGAAATTTCCTTGTGCTTCCCTCTCCTAGCTTGGTGTTTTGGAAAGGACCTTTGTCGCGGTCCCTGCAGCGTTGCCCCTTGCCCGCCGGCACACAGTGGGATGCAGATGCCACCCAGGACCTGCCGAGTCTCCCGGTGCTCGAAGCCGGTGAAACGGTCCTGGCTGCTGAAGGGCAGGGAGGGACAGGGAGCCCCGAGCAGCCGGAGCTGGCCTTGGCTCCGCATCTGGGCTGGCAGCAGCCCCAGAGGAAAGTCCCTGGGCCAGTCGGTCCTGTTGGCTGGTGTTGCTCAGTGTTGGGGTTGCTCCAGCATCGGCACCTTCACAGAGGTCCTTGCAAAACCTCAGCAGCAGAGACTGCTGATAGCCAGCAGGAAAAGTGGAAACAGAGGAAGGGAGCTGACAGAAAGACCCATCTGCCCTTCCCTTGCCATCCCCAACTGTTTTGCCACCGCTGTATTTTCATACCTGGCTTCTGGGGGGTGAGCGGGTCCCAGCAGATGCTGTGGCTGGAGTCTCGAGCGACCTGGCCTTGGCGGGCAGCGACTGGGCAGACTGGAGTTTCCTCTCCTGAGAAGCACGCCGAGCCGGTGTGAGCCTGCTGGTTGAGTGATGGTGTTAAACAGGGCGTACCCGAGAGGTAGCCGTGCTCAAACAGCCAAAAAAACCCCATCGCTGCTGGCTGTCCGCTGTCTTGAGGCAAAGACCAAGGTGATGAGCTGAAGGTCTGAGTCACCGGCCAGCTCTGGATGGGTGTTTGCTGGGAACATCTCGGTGAGGTCTGAGGAGACAAGTCCCTGGGGAGTCACAGGCATCATAGAATAGTTTGGGTTGGAAGGGACCTTTAAAGGTCATCTAGTCCAACCCCCCTGCCATGAGCAGGGACATCTTCAACTAGATCAGGTTGCTCAGAGCCCCGTCCAACCTGACCTGGAATGTTCCCAGGGATGGGGCATCTACCACCTCTCTGGGCAACCTGTGCCAGTGCTTCACCACCCTCATTGCAAAAATTTCTTCCTTATATCTAGTCTGAATCTGCCCTCTTTTAGTTTAAAACCATTACTCCTTGTCCTATTGCTACAGGCCCTGCTAAAAAGTCATTCCCCATCTTTCTTATAAGCCCCCTTTAAGCAGTGAAGCATCCCTGCACCCAGAGCCATCCTGCCTGCTGCATCCTGTGTGCTCGGCCCCCCCGGTGCACGTACACCCAAAAGCTGGACCTGGCTGCCTGCCCCAGGATCGAGATTTCAATCTATTTAAATGTTTAAGAATATTTTTAATTATAGGGATAGCCAGAATTCCGCCCCTGGGCACGGGAACTATTGCAGCCAAAGGTGCTGGGTGCTGGCAGAGCGTGTGTCAGAGCTCCCAAGAGGCAGCAGCAAAGCTCTCAGCACCCTGACCCATGTTGGGGAGAAGGTGCAATCCCTCTCCTTGCCCTTAAAAGAATGAGCCTTGGCTTCCTTCACCATATCCTCCCAATTTGCAGCTTCTCCAGTGTCCCAGCTGGCATTTCTCACCCAAAGCAAGCTCACCACAGCGGGGAAAGGGGCATGGCAGCACGGAAGATGTTACGGGAATGGGATGCTGAGGCAGGCACCCGGCTGCAGCTGCCCAGGAACGCGAAAGCGGGAGGTTTTCAAGCAAGTCCCCGGGGAGCCAAGAGCTGGGATTCCCTGTATGGCTCCAGCTGGATCCAGGCCGTGAGCGGCATCGGTGTCTCTGCTGTTGGGTTTTGGAGGTGGGGGGGGGGCCCTGGAAGGTGGCACGTGGGGGCAAGCTGAGGCCAGCCCAAGGTGGAGGCTCGGTGCCAGCTCCCCTGGCACATTGGCTTTGTGACGAGACGGCGTGACAGCACCTCGGGAAGAGCTCAACATCCAGGGGTGTGCCCTTCCTCCTTCCGCTTTTTTTTGAAGCTTCTGGGCAAAGTCTGTCTTCAGCTGGGCACAAACTCCCGCTCCCACCCACTTCAGGTGTCAGCAGCTGCCTCCCACCCGAAAGACAGGTTATTCCTCTGCTCCAGCCCTGCTTGTGGCCACGCCAGCTCTGCCCCTGATGCCGGTGCCACGCCGGCTTCAGGGGCTCCACACCTTCCTCCTGCAAAGCATCCCTGCCCTTCCTTCCCCTCCTTGCTATAGCACGAGTTGTCTCTGCTTTCGGATTATGCCCCGTTTAATGCGCAGCCGGCAGCTCCCCGGGATCCAGGCAGATGAGAGGTGCTTATCGAAATACAAGGTCACATCTGTGAGATGAAGTCGAAACACAGACCAGGCTCCTGACCACTCCACTCTCCTCAGTGCCGCATGGGTTTGGCTCTTGGTGGCTTCGCCGTTCCTGATGCAACGTGATAAGATGGGGGGGAGTTTCTGCTTCTGAAGCGGGATCTCTCCTAAAAGCAACTTTCCTTGCTTTGCTTGGCTCCAGCTCCAACCAAAAAGCCCGCTGTGCCGTGCTTGCAGTGTGGTAGTGTGCGTCGTACCGCAGGCTGGTGGGGGAAAACAGACCCCAAATAAACTTTTCCTTGGAGCCCCAGGGACTCTGAGCGAGGGCTGTCATTGCTTAGTGCAAACACCACCTTCCTCCCTGCTCCTTTCCTGGTTTTTCCAGGCTTTGCCAGTGTTACTGTGTTTCCTCCTCCATGCTGATGTTGACACAAGGATCTGCTGGTGCATCCTCTGTTAAGCCCCAGCAGCTGATATCCATGGTCTGGAGTTTTCAGGAGGATGTTGCAGGACTTTGGTGGTCAAACTCCTGGAAATTCAAAGGATGGTTCTTTGCAACACCCTTCCCTTGGCCGGTGGGCACAGTTCCTGCCGATAACCAGCTGCTTCTGCAACAAAACCAGCTCGCATGGCCCATGGTCTTGAGAGGCTTTAAAGAAAATTCTGTTTTCATGCCCAGAGCCCCTTGCGGGGCGATTTACTGCAGTCCCCAGCAAGGAATCACGTTGGGGAATCACCGCCAGATGACTCCTGCTGTGGTCAGTGTGAGTTGCTCTTTGCTGGGCCCAATTCTGTCCAAAACAAACCACCAGGTTAAACCCAGATCTTTTGTTGCTGCAACCCCAGTATTTCATGCCCAGTACATCATAAGCCCCTCTGCTGCTCTCCAGCGTTAATGCGGTGGAGATGCTGACGTGAGCACCGGGGCTTTTATATTCTTTCTTCTGCTCAAAGCCTGTCAACTTGCTGAAAGGAGGCAGGGTAGGGCTGGCAAGGGCGTCCGCAGACACGGCTGGCTGTGGGAAATGCCGGGGTCTGCCCCTCCACCTTCTCCTGCATCTCCCTGGGGGGCAGAGCCTGGACCTGCTCCAGCTTTTTCTCTTCCTCTTATTTTTTTTATTAAGCTGATTTGACCAAAGATTCCTGCAAAATGGGATTGCAGTCAAGTTGGAAGCCTTGAGGTTTGAGATGGGAGGGCTGGACTGACCGACCTCTGAGATGCTGGAGCATGTTCTGGCATACGATGCTCCGGTCCCCTGGCCCCGGCTGCATTTCTAAGGACGGCAGAGATCCTCTGCCCACTTTGCCCCATGCTTTTTCCAGGGAGCGCAGGCATTTTTAAAGGCACTAAACAGTCACTTTTAGGTGGTTTGCTGAGAGCAAACAGACCCTTAGAATCAGAGCTCCACGCTTACCCTTGCTGTTTCGTTTGTGAGCTCAGCATCGCAGCCTCTATCTTATCACGTAATGAGGGAGCCCTAATCAGAGGGAGGACCCAGATGTGGTATCAGCCAGCGGAGCCCATCATGCGGCTGTCTTGCTTCAGCCTGGGAAATTTCCAAGGGAGATTTTGCTGCCTTTTTCCACCTGCAAAGCTGATCCGCCTGGAAATCCACCCCTTGACTTCAGCAGTCACCACTCGAACCACTTGTACCTCTCCCCATGACTGCTGAGCAGCTTGTAAGGGGGATTTTTGGTTGTTACGTTGGGTCCCGCTGCTGCTTCGTGGTGAGGGTCGGCGGGTGGCAGGTCAAAGGAAAGCTGGTTTGATACAGCTCTGTGGGCAACGAGCCTCACAGGGGCAGTTTGGCCAAAATATTGGGTATGCGGAGGGCTGGGCAGAACAAGAGGAGAGCCCCATCCATGGCTCCTTGGCCTTTTTGTTTTTGGGATCCTCCTGGGTTCCCCACGTTATCTCCAAGGAGCTGAGCAACCTGTGACCGTCTTGGCTCAAGCATCCTTAGCCCTGGCATATTTATCAGCCTCCTGAAGTAGTTATCATTCTCCGCTAGCAAGCAGAATGGCATCTGTGTCGACAGCAAGGGAAGCAGGAGTATGGCTCGACCCATGTTTGGGGCAGAACTTGGTGCCAGCGGTGCCCAGCCAGGCATCGCGTCTAGCTCTGCCCATCCATGGCTGAGACTAAATCCCCACAGTGGGCTTACCGGTGACATCAGGACAGCGAGGAGCTTCGTTGAGGGTTTTCCTGGTGCATTTTTCAGCATCCCGTGTAAAGAGAGGGGGCCAAGGCATGCCCTGTGGCTAGCAGACCGTCTGCAAAACGAGCTGCCAAACTGGTTTAAACCTCATCCCTGCAAAGGGTCAACGCGGGCGTGAGGCAAGGAGGAGAAATGAATATTCAGGGTCTGACGGCCCCAACTTTTGGTGCTCCGCCAGCTCCCGTGCTGTTCTCCGACCCCGTAAGCGCTGAACAGGACTGCCCTTGGCTACGCTGCCTCACTCAGAGCTATGCCGAGGGTGTTACTCGAGGAGGGATGAGTTGCAAAGCTTTGATGGGGTCCAGGTTTGGAGTGCTCCGTGGTTCTGGGTTAACGGCTCCTGCAGGGGGTGTGCGCGTTGCTCCAGAGATGATGCGAGGGTTGGCCAGAGCCCGTGCAGGGACTCGGCTGAACTTCAGCTTTTGTTAAAATAATGGTGTAACTGCCTCGGCATCTCCTCGTCCCGCTGTCTGGTTGATCTCGGGGTATAACCTTAATCGATGGGACTGGAGCCAGGGCATCGCAGCCTGCGCAGTGGGGCTTGGCATGGGCTGGTACCACTGAGAGCCGGGACCCGACCTGCCCTGCATCACCCCTGGGGTGAGGTATTGACCCCCCCCAGTGCTCCCCCCGTTCTCCATCCCGAGCGGCAAGGCTGTTGAATGCTGCTCAAGACCTCTGAGCCCCTCTTATTCCTCATCTCATTTCCTCGGAGCGCGAGGACTCCTTTTAATAGACCTTTTCAGCTGCAGAGGGACTTTATAAAGCTGCTCTCAGCCCAGCCTCAGAGTCCGTCGCCGTCCCCGGTTCCCTCGCCCCGAGTCCTTGGAGGGTCAGCCCCAGGAAAGACGCCAGGACAGATGGACGCCCCGCAGGCTTGGACAGCGAGCTGCCTTTTCAGCTGGAGTCACTGGAGATGCTGGCTGGCCTGGTGTCATTTGAATACTAATAAACCACACTTTTTGTTTCAACTGTAGCCCCTTTGTAAAAGCATCGGCGGGCACAATGCGGCCCCCGGGCACTGTAATCTGCCCGGGGGAGCCAGCACAGCACATTTAATGCATTCAGAAATCAAACAGTGCTGATAGAGGGCTTTCCCCCATCCCTCTCCCCACACTGCTAGGTATTTAAAACAGCCAGCTTGGCGCTTTTCCCGCATCCCAGGTCTCAGTTGGTCCAAAATTCAGCGAGCTGCCTTGGTGCCTTGTACAATAAAAACAAAATAGGAGGTGAGACCTGCTGGGCTCAGCCCTTAGGTCTTGGAGGCAGCAGGACCCGGGTCTCCTCTTGGCCAACACCAATGGAGAAATTGCTTCCCACGTCTGCCCAGGGAAGGCAGCAATGAGGCCCTGAAGGTCTTTTGGATTTTTTTCCTCCCTGGTTTCCTGCTTACACCTTTCAATCTTGCCTTCAGCGAGAAGCCACATGCCAGGAGTGCATGGGATTCCTGGGGCAAGGCAGGGGAAGGTTGTCCTGGACTGCGGCAGCCAAGCCTGAACATGAGGTTTTTTTTCCATGTATCAAATTTTTAGCCAAACTCTAGTGTTTCAACAGCTGGCTAGCAGGGTTTTAACTGCTTGGGCTGGAGATTTAGGAGCTTTCATGAGCATCCTGCATCAATAGGGCCAGGAATGTCTCTGCCGCCTTCTTCCTTATGGAGCCTGAGGCTGGAGCTCTCCTCCCCTGGGAGGGCTGTCGGTTTGGGCATGGGCTTGTCTGGATGGAGCCGGTGGGATCTGTCCTCCTGCCAGCCGACGTGCTCCTAGCTCAGCCACTGCCTCTGCATGCCCTACCCAGGGCATCAGGATACGTCTCAAAGATGTTGCTTTGAACTCCCGTCAGCTATGGGGGTGCCAGGGGTGCAGAGGAAAGGCAGGAAATACAGCCACAGCTCTGATAAAATACAAAAAACTACCAAATATAATAATAAATAAAATAATGAAAAAATAATTTTAAAAAGTCATACCTTACCCTCCTATTTGTGAGGTGGCCGGTTACTTCCTCGCCTGCTCTGGGGCTGTCTGGCGCGGGCACTGATACTGCTGAAAGGGACCCACCGAGTTAAATGGTTGTTCTTGTCTGGGTTCCCGCAGAGGATGGGGACTTCTTGGCCCTGGACCTCGGTGGCACCAATTTCCGCGTGCTGAGAGTGAAGGTGTCCGACAACGGCCTGCAGAAGGTTGAAATGGAGAATCAGATCTACGCCATCCCTGAGGAACTCATGCGAGGCAGCGGGGTGCAGGTGGGTTCAACCCCTCTCCCCCTCCATCCCTGCTCTCCTGGGCAGCCCCCCAACTCCAGGGCTTCCCCTGCCATGGGGGGAACCACCCATTTTGGGGCAGTTCTCCTGCCTGAAGGGAGGGCTGGTGTCACCCCAAAACCCCGAGCTGTGTAATGGGGTTGGAGCAGCACCCTATTGCTGCCTTGCCCGTCAGGATCCGGGTAGATCCTTGCCTTCCTTTGCCCGGAGCTATTAATTCCTGACACCAAGTAACCATGATGGGTGGGGACCACGGAGGTGTCATGTGGGTGACAGACCACTGGTCCCTCAAGCAGGCAGGGATGCCAGCACTGTTCCAGTGCATCGTCTTAGTCGGGACAGCAGGGCAAGGGCTCACTCTTTGCCTTTATTTCAGCTCTTTGACCACATTGCTGAATGCTTGGCCAACTTCATGGAGAAGCTGAAAATCAAAGACAAGAAACTCCCCCTTGGGTTCACCTTCTCCTTCCCGTGTCACCAGACCAAGCTGGATGAGGTGAGTGAAGGTCTTGCCTCCTTGCCAAGGGTCGTGGCTGAGCCTGGGATGCAGTGGGATGGGGGCGAGCTCTCGCTGGGAGCAATAGTTGTCCCACACCAATTTAGCTTGTGCTTTTAATTAGGCTCGTTGGGTTTGGGTAGCGTGTGAGGTCTTGGTGCTGATGGGAGCAAAAGATGCATTCCGGAGCTTGCAGGGGTCCGGGAGGTGATGTTTAATGTGCCGGTAGCTCCGCTGTGCATGGATGCCTCCGCGGAATGCAGCTTTTTCCCCTCTGCAGACAGAGCTCAAGGAGAGCGGCTGTGGCGGGCGAGAGCAGCTCCAGCCGCCTGCAGCCAAAGGCAGCCCAGACGTGCCGAGCATCACATTCCCCATCACGCAGCCAGCACAGGGAGAGGGAGGGGGTGTCACCTGCCCCGGCTGCTCGCCGTACTCCGGGCAGCCGGGAATCGATGGCTGTCAGCTCCGCTCAGCTGCACCGGCTCTCCGCCGGGAGCCGGTGACCTTGCTGGGAGACTAAACATCTCGGCAAGCAGAGCCCAGCTGAGGCACGTGGCCCCTCGCCTGCCACCCACGGCCTCTGCCTGGCTCTTGCTCTTGGGGGGGGGGGGGGGGCTGGTGCTTTCCTTGCCCTTATCTCACCCGGCTTCCCAGGCAGGATCGGAAAGGAGGGCGGCTCCATGGCGTGCTGGCGATCCAGCACGTCCTCCCTGGGTGGGGAACGCAGCGGCATTTTGTACCAGGGATCGGGCAAGTCATGCTCCTATGCCTGAGCGATTCAGCAAAAGTAATGAGGAAGAAGATTAATGCTTTCCTCGTGGTAGAAGCAGGGGCTGTAAAAAAAAAAAAAAAAAGAAAAAAAAAAAAAAAAAGAAAAAAAGGAAGCTGAGAGAGGAAGCATCTCTCCCTGGTGACCTCGACTGCTTTGCTTCTCTCTGTGCCTCAGTTTCCCCATCTGTCAGGCAGGGCAGGTGTTTGCCTCACTAAGGCATCTGGGGCTCTAGGGCTGGAGATTTTGGATGCAACTGAGTCCTTTCCCTTCCCCCAAGGCTCAGCTCAGCCTCCGGCCAGGTGACTGCAATAGCTCTGCTGGGTGGGGACACACCTGATGCCTCTAGCCACAGGGGATGGTGAGACCCCCATCCCGCAGGGATGGGTCAAGGAGCTCTCCATAGGCTTGGGAACAGGTTTTGCTCCAGGGCTCCATAAAATCCAGTCACTGGAATCACGTTCCCTCCTGCCGGCAGGAGCAACGAGCAACTCGTGTGCTATTTTGCGGCCATAAACTTTATCTGCGCAGAGACGCGGAAATTATTGCTGATACCACAGCTCACAAGCTGATAATAGGGAAGGACTAACCTGTGTGTCCGTCCAGCCCTTGCCTTGCACCAGGGAGCCCTTGAGACATGTGGCTTGGTGGGTCTGTCCTCCGAGCATTCCTTCTTGCTGTTTCTCCACAGAGCATCCTCGTTACGTGGACGAAGGGATTCAAATGCAGCAGCGTGGAGGGGAAAGACGTGGTGTCGATGCTGCGCAAGTCCATCAAGAAGAGAGGGGTAAGAGGTTGGGCAGGTCTGTCACCTCCTGGGGGGGTGGGACAGGATACTCAAGGCTCCACCGTGACAGCAGAGATGTTTTGGTCTGGTTTGGCCACGCTGACTCAATCTCTCTCCTCTCCACCATCTCAGGACTTTGACATTGACATCGTGGCTGTGGTAAACGACACCGTTGGGACCATGATGACCTGTGGCTACGATGATCATAACTGTGAAGTTGGCCTCATTGTTGGTGAGCTGCAGCAAGGGGGGGAGAATTGGGGTCCACCTCTGCATGAACTCCAGAAGGAGATCACATTTCTTGCAGGTTTCAGGGTCTTTTGGGGGAAAAAGAAAGGGTATAGCGATGTTAGAAAACCAGCATTGCCCAATGTTCGCTTTCTTCCATCTTTGCTTTCTATGGTGCATTTGGCTGTTGGTAATTATGGGGAATAAGGGAAAGGCAGCATCCTCTCTCACCGTGTCACCCTGCTTGGTTCAGGTACCGGTACCAATGCCTGTTACATGGAGGAGATGAGGCACATTGACCTGGTAGAAGGGGACGAAGGTCGGATGTGCATCAACATGGAGTGGGGGGCCTTCGGTGACGACGGCGTGCTCAACGACATCCGGACAGAGTTCGACCGCGAGATAGACATGGGCTCGCTCAACCCTGGCAAACAATTGTAAGCAGATTCTTGGCTTTGGCTCAGTCTCGGGGTTTGCTTTGCATTGTCCGTCCTCCCATTGCACTGGCGTTAGTGGGACCGAAGAGGTCGTCCTAGTTAACTAGGTCACCACGTCCTCTGCCGTGCCAGCTCCACCAATGCAAATAGGGACTGTATCACAAGTTTGGGTTGGTACACCCAACTGAACCACTCAATACTTGCTTCCCTCGTGAGCCTTTCACTTGAATGTGTTGATTTCTGTTTCTTTCTCCCGCCAATGAAGTTATCTGCCAGCCAAGGCAAACACCACCACCTAATGTCCACATCCAAGTCCTACAGATCTCCCATTCCCCAAATGGCTTCTGGCAGCATGGGTGGGATTTGGGGGGGTCTCTGCAAACTGACAGACCCCCTCCATGTAGCCATAAGTTCTTCTTGCAGAACGATGGTTATGTCAACATAGCTTTATTTTCTCAGTGATGGGATAAACTACTCTGGAAAGAGATTACCCAGATTGCATTTGGGCCTGGAAAGCTGCCAAGTGTTTTTAGGGTCAACCTGTGGCCACCTCACGGCACACGCAGCCAAACAAATGCATCTTGTGCTTCCCTGTTGGCAGGTTTGAGAAGATGATCAGTGGGATGTACATGGGAGAGCTGGTCAGACTCATCCTGGTGAAGATGGCCAAGGAAGGGCTCTTGTTTGGAGGAAGGCTCACACCAGATCTGCTCACTACTGGCCACTTTGAGACCAGATATGTCTCTGCTATTGAGAAGTAAGTAGGATCCAGACGGTTTCCTGGGGTCCCAGTCCATCTCCTGACATCTGTGCTGGGGGAAAAGAGGACCCAGCACAGGGCTATCCAGTGACTGAGCAAACCAGGACACTTCAGATGGCAAAAGTTGGATTTCCAGGCATGAATCCTTTTTTGTTCTTTGATGTGCAGGGAGAAAGAAGGACTGCAGAAAGCCCACGAGATCCTCACCAAGCTGGGCCTGGAGCCATCTCATGAAGATTGTGTGGCCACCCACCGCATCTGCCAGATCGTCTCCACCCGGTCGGCCAACCTGTGCGGGGCCACCCTGGCAGCTGTGCTGCGACGCATCAAGGAGAACAAGGGGGTGGACCGGCTGCGGTCCACGGTTGGCGTGGATGGCTCTGTCTACAAGAAGCATCCTCAGTGAGTCCATGAAGATAGGCAAGGCTGGTGGGGAGAGAGAGAGAGGGTGAGAGAGCACAAATCTGTTCCTGCCGGCAGCGGATAAAGCTTGGCACAAGCAGAGCATCTCCAAATATTCCCCCGGGATATTTGGATCCCAAAGGGGCCCCAGTCGTTTACAACCCCAGAGGGTCACATCACCTGCGGTGGCATACTCAGGTCCTCTTTCCTCCTCCGTAGCTTTGCCCGGCGCCTCCATAAGACAGTGCGGAAGCTGCTACCGGACTGCGAGATCCGTTTCGTGCGGTCAGAAGATGGAAGTGGCAAAGGGGCAGCCATGGTGACAGCGGTGGCCTACAGACTGGCCGCCCAGCACAAAGCACGGCAGAAGATTTTGGAGGCGCTCAAGCTGAGCCACGAGCAGCTCCTGGAGGTGAAGCAAAGAATGAGGATAGAGATGGAGAAGGGGCTGGGCAAGGAGACGCACGCAGAGGCAGCGGTGAAAATGCTTCCCACCTACGTGTGCTCAACTCCAGATGGGACAGGTGATATACCCCGTGTATAAGCCCACGTATGTCCTGCGTAGGGCAAAGAGCCAGCATCGCTACTCCCAACATCTGCACCGCTTCGGGAAGGGATGGGACCTTTGCCATGGCCAGTTGTCTCTTCGTGGTGGGAGTGGCGCAAAGCTTTTTACCCTCCAGTATGGTACTGGGAAAAGTGGCTGAGCCTCCAGGACGTTCTGCACTTGGCTTAACACAAAGCCTGGCTTTCACTGTGGTTTTCACTGCCCCAGGTTTCTTACCACCATTGTCCTGGGTTGTGCTCCCAGTTCTGTCGGTGGCTTGGGTGTGCGCCTGCCCCTTGGCTTGAAGCCCTGTGATCTCCCCAAGTCTGGAGCAAACCTCTCCATCATGTTCCTACGTGTACCTGCTGTTCTCCATTCCCAGCCACGTCTTGGTTCCTGGTCTTCTCCCAGGAAGAGGGCAGATTTGGATCAGCTTTGTGCCCCATTCAGGATGCCCCTTGTCAGGATCTTTCTCCTAACGGTTCTCTCTTGGGTTTCAGAAAAAGGAGATTTCCTCGCCCTGGACCTGGGAGGTACCAATTTCCGTGTGCTGCTGGTGCGCGTCAGGAACGGGATGAGGCGTGGTGTCGAGATGCACAACAAGATCTACTCCATCCCAGTGGAGATCATGCAGGGGACGGGAGAGGAGGTGAGGATGGGCAGCTGAAGGTGGAAAACTGGGGCATCTTCCCTGGCAGCAGAAGTGGCAGGCAGTAGTGCTGGCTGACCACAGGAACTGTTTTTGCCTTGCTCTGCTTTCCAGGGTGCAAAACCAGGAGTGGAGAAGGCTGGTGCTCTCCTGCCTTTAGAGCAGCGAGTTCTGCCCAAGGCTCGGGAGTTTGAAATGTGCTTTAGGAAGCTTGAGACTGGTTTTAAAGCTAGAAATTGCATTAGTCTCAGACATCACTGAACCTCCCCAAATCCCACACACTCCGCAAGGGCAGATAAGCATCATCCCTGTTTCCCAGCTAGAGAAACCACAACAGAAGTGATGAGAGACATCTTCAGAGTCTTATTTGCAGATGGAAAGAGTTTTGCAAACCACTCCAGGCAGTGCTCAGGGACTGGGGAGTATTTCTAGCAGACGGGCTCTGGGGATACGTTGCAGAGTGACCGGATTCCTGTGTCACCCCTGGGAAGCTGCTCACCTCCCCGCTAGCCCCTCCTTCCCTTCTGGGCGCAGTACGGGACCTGCAAGGTGGAGGTATCACAGCGATATGACCACACTGTTTGTGGGGAAGAGGATGAAAAAGGAGCTGTTTTGGGCTTGCTCACCTCACACGGCACAGCTGAACAGCATCCTGGTCTGTTCAAAGCCCTGTTGGCTTGGGAATGGATCAACATCTCCAGTAGGTCAGGCGGGCTGGCATCCAGCTGAGTTTCTTTCTGCGATGGTAACTTCTCCTTTTGGCTTTGCACACCCAGCTCTTCGACCACATTGTCCACTGCATCTCCGACTTCCTGGAATACATGGGAATGAAGGGCGTATCGCTCCCGCTTGGATTCACATTCTCCTTCCCTTGCCAGCAGAACAACCTGGATGAGGTAACCCCAACCCACGTGGTAGCATACACGTCCGGTACCCAGGGCTGGCTGAAAAGCCAAAGCACACTGGAAACTCTATGTACCAGCACCACTGACCACATGGCATGTCAGACAGGGACCCAAGAGAGGGGGAAGGCAGGAGCTCAGGGCTGGCGGTGCTTCTGAAAAGCCCCCTTGCTGCATCAAAGCACATGCAGATCCCTTGAGCTCTGGAGACAACCCAGCTGAGGCATCCTCCGCACGTGAGGATCTGACCTCCACGTGCTGGGCAGTGCCCACCGAGAGCCGGTGGACGTGGGGTTGCTGTCCCTCCCACCCAGCAACCTGGGTGATTTACTGTGGGGTATTTCCACAACAGGGGATTCTCCTGAAGTGGACAAAAGGTTTCAAGGCAACTGGCTGTGAAGGAGAAGATGTGGTGAACCTGCTGAAGGAGGCAATTCACAGGAGAGAGGTAAGTATCCACGTAGCTGTGAGAAGCTGGCTGCTTGCTCCCACATCCCGGCTGTCTTTGGCATCTTTAATTGGCCTGTAAAGCAAATTAATGGGCTGAGCCCCGGGCTAATGAGTGTCTGAATTTTAACAGCCACCCTTAGTCATCGCTAGAGGTTGGATTTTCAGACCCCGGAGCTAAGAGCTGGCTTCTGGCCAGGGCTGGAGCAGACTTGTCTCGCTGTGAGTTAGGAGGACACCATGCCTGTCTCCTCAGTGCAGACCACCCAAAGCTCCTGCCCTGGGGGCTGCCTCTGGCAGGGCCATCCCTGCATGCCAGCTCCTCTGCAGTTGTGTCTTGAGGTTTGAGCGTCCACCTGCAGACGTGTGGGGCTGCAGGAAGTCTGTGGGTGCCAGGAGGACTCCCATGCTCAGCAGACTGGTCCTTTCCCAATTGTGGGAGCAGATGTAGCAAGCTGTGTCCTTCAGGAATACCCATGCAATCCCATCCCTCTGCAGGAATTCGACCTGGACGTGGTCGCGGTGGTAAATGACACAGTTGGCACCATGATGACCTGTGGGTACGAAGACCCGTATTGCGAAGTTGGGCTGATAGTCGGTGAGGACTGAAGCTTTCTTAGGGAGTTCCTCCGCCCGCGGTCCCAAACCTGTCCCTTTGGGGTGCTCCTGGCTGCAGAAGCTGTCTGAGGGCTTTTATCTTGCCTCTGTGCCCCACTTCTCCGACAGCCCCATTGAAAGATACTTCTCTCTCCGCAGGCACAGGCAGCAATGCCTGTTACATGGAGGAGATGAGGAACGTGGAGCTGGTGGAAGGGGAGGAGGGCAGGATGTGTGTCAACATGGAATGGGGGGCGTTTGGTGACAATGGGTGCTTGGACGACATACGGACGGAGTTTGACGTGGCGGTGGATGAGCTGTCTCTCAACCCTGGGAAGCAAAGGTGCGTGGTGTCGCGGGGGAATTAAAAATAAGAGAGGGGTTCAGATCACTTAAAGAATGACCTCCAATTGTATTAGCAATAGAAAAATGATTTAATAGAAATTTGTGTAAAAGTGTGACTTCACAGAATTCGTTGGCAAGGTTCACTCTATTACTTAGTAGATGGATAAAATGCACACAGGAAAATTAAATCAGAATCAAACTAAACTTATGTATATAGGGACCAAAAACATAATAGGGTAAAAGGGAATGTGGGAAAGGGTAATTAAGACCCTCCCGTTGAGTCACGAGGTTCAGAGAAGAACCCCTTGCTTTCTAAACTCCTGTTGGAGTCTAGGTGCAGCTGGATCAACTCCTAGTCCCAGACTTGAGCAACGGTTTGTGTCTAAAGGGATTATAATAGCAGCCTAAAATTCATTCACAGTTGAATAAAAATCATGACAGTAAATTAAGTATAAATTTGAAAGTATTAACTTATATCTTATAATATATTTGCTCTAACTTACTTACTATGGACTATTCACATTAGTACACATGCATGCATAAAGACACTAAAAGAAATACGTGTAAGAGAGTAAAAAGAGAGTAGAAAGAGAGTAGAAAGAGGCATACCTGTTAAAAATTCTCCTCGAGGTCAGTGAAAATATTCACATCGAACGCTTCGGCATTTGTCTCAACGGGTGAAGGGTTGAGCCTCAAGGAGCGGAGAGAATCAGCCCAGGTTGTGTCGGCTTTCGGCAACAGACCTCTGATTTTTTCAAACCAGAAAGTTTGCAAGCTCCGAGAGGCATCCCACTTGGAGGGAGATGCTGGTTGCAGCCTGCTGCGGTCCAGGAGAGCTCAAAGGGCCTCACTCAGCACCGCTGTTTATAGGTTTGGGAGATGATTGACTTTCATCATTAACAAATTGCTAGAATCCCAGCTGTGCTGGAAAATTCTGAGACCGTTGGAGAATAACTCAAAACATAGATTCGGGATGCTCCAAGATTGTCAGGGGAGGATTGTAATGTCTCATGGTTGTTATGAAAGAGAACTGCCTGCAGGTTGTTATGAGAACTGGCTATCCCTACTCCCATCCCTTTGCCTTCGCCCGGCAAGCAGGAGTCCTTGAGATGCACGGCATATCTCCCTGTCTTAGCTGGGTAATTGTTCCTGGCACAGCCAAGGGTTGCTTCACTGCCCGACTCATTACACTTATGCAAAGGCTTAGCGAGCCTTCCTGAGTTCATAAATCAGCCTGGAGAGGGGGAAAGAAATGCACCACCACATGTGGTGGCTTTGGGGGGGCTGGGAAGGGACCCTCCATGGGGCTGGGTGTCCAGGAACAGTTCAGTGGTGCCCCACCAGCCTCTTGATGGAGCATCAGGGGACGATGAACAGGGCAGAGTCTGGTTTTGCAACACACCGATGTGTCCCTTGTCCCCTGCCCGCAGCGTGGGGACTCTGCTGCTGGACTTGCTCCAGGGTGTCAGGCCAGGGGTTTGTGTCAAAGGCATCTGGCAGAGCTGGGATCCCCATCCAGACCCAGTATCCCTTCTCGTCCTGATGTCCAGCCTTGCCCTCTCCTTCCCAGGTTTGAGAAGATGATCAGCGGGATGTACCTGGGGGAGATCGTCCGAAACATCCTGATGGATTTCACCAAGCGAGGGCTGCTCTTCCGGGGACGCATCTCAGAGAGGCTGAAGACCAGAGGGATCTTTGAGACCAAGTTCCTGTCCCAGATAGAAAGGTGAGGTCCAACAGGAGGGGTGACGACTGGCCTTGCAGCTGCAGATCAGAGCAGAGATGTACTTTGGGGAGAACATTCCCAGGGCTTGTGGGAGAAGCGCCAAGCACTCAGTCTGGAGCCAGGATGACACAGGGTGATACAACGCTGATAAGTCAGCAAAATCCACGTGGTTCTGACAGCACTCGTGTTGAGAGACAAGGAAACTGTCTGGGGCTGGCAACACAGACACCTCTTATCCTCTGCCCCAGACAGAGAGGGGCCACAGGTTAAATAGCTGCCTTGCTCCCAGTCAATGGCTTTGTCCTGAAATAGCCTCACTGATGAGGATGTGACACCAGCGCCACATCCAGGTCTGGAAGCTGAGGTTAGAGGGGAGCTGTGGAGCCCCTCCAGTCAGTGTCACCCAAGCCGCAAGTCCCTGGGCTCTGCAGGATGTAGATAAGAAAGGGGAAGCCACACATCCAAGTTGCTCCATCTCCTAACGATGCCTGGCCCTCGTGTCCTCCCCAGCGACTGCCTGGCCCTGCTCCAAGTCCGCTCCATCCTCCAGCACCTCGGCCTGGAGACCACGTGCGACGACAGCATCATCGTGAAGGAGGTGTGCACGGTGGTGGCCCGGCGGGCAGCTCAGCTCTGTGGGGCTGGCATGGCAGCCGTGGTGGACAAGATCCGGGAGAACCGTGGGCTGGACTTCCTCAAGGTCACGGTCGGTGTGGATGGGACCCTCTACAAGCTGCACCCTCAGTGAGTTGCTCGGTGATGCGCGGTTGTCTTCCAAGCTGGTGCACCTGCCCATCTTGGGCAGATGGGTTGCTAAGTAAGAGCCAGTGTGAAAAGCTTCAAAGGGTAGTTGGAGAGGAGAGGAGAGGAGTTATTTTAAGGTCTCACTCTTTAGAGTGATCTAAACTGTCAAGGCACAGCAGGAGCCAGCTGCTCCCTAAAGGATGGGGCACCAGGACCTGGTCCCCCAGTACCTAAGGTCGGGCTGATGCAGAGATGGTGACCAGGTTCAACCAGGAGTCCAGATCATCAGGCAAAATCACGGGGATGAAGCAGGTGTAAACCAATAAGTCAGTCTATGGTCTGGATCAAGAAGGCCCACAGCCAAGCAAAAATAGGGCAATGCCTGAGCTGAAGGCTGGTACTCCTAGGACAACATTGCTCAGACAAGGACTAAAGGCACAGGGCTGAGCTTAAATAGGGCTCACGGGCCCATGGGTAGAGGGAGGGCTCTCAAGATCCCCCCAGGTGTGGCTGGTCAGGGCTATTAAGCTCTTGGGGCTTGGTGGGACTAGAGAAGGGGTCAGATTTAGTCCTAAGTGGAGGGAGAGCAGGATTATGTTGTGTTAACTGTGGACTTGGGCTGAAGCATGGAGACTTATGCTTTCCACTACCTCCTACCCAGCAGCTCTCTCTCCATCCATCTTTCTCCTCTGTGTCTGTAGCACTGTTTGAGACTCTGTTGAAGGCAGCTATGATGATAGGTGTGAAGTGGTTTGTTCCTTGTGGGGCTGGCACCTTCAGCCCAAGGCAAGTTAAATCAGCACCTCTTCCTTGCCTCCCCCAGCTTCTCCACCGTCATGCACGAAACAGTGAAGCAGTTGTCTCCAAAGTGCGAAGTGACCTTCCTCCAGTCGGAAGACGGCAGCGGCAAGGGCGCAGCGCTCATCACGGCGGTGGCCTGCCGGATCCGGGAGGCTGGCCAGCGATAGAAGGAAGGAGGTTTGCCGAAGAGCTTGGTTTCAGCAAAACAGGACGTTTCCCTGCCCGGTCCCTCCCTCCCTTCCTCCGTACACACGTACACACACACACACACACACACACACACACGTGGCCTCCCCTCGCAAGCAGACTCTTAGCTTTACTTGTTCTCTTGAGATACCACCAGTGGGACTGGAGATGCTGTGTGCTTTGTATCAAGTGTTGTCTTAGGAGTTTTATTGCATGCCATAAAACTGCGTATCAAGTAAAGCTAAAAGTGTCTTTTGGCTGTCTACCTATACTTCCAGTTAGAGCTGGACCTGTTCCACTTGCAGCCTCCGTCAAACACCAGCTCTCCTCCCCACATCTCCTAGCCGCTCTCATATCTTCCCTAACAGCAGAAAGGATAATGCTAGAATAATTAAGACACTGCATTGTCACTTTACAGTAACTAGTACCTATTTATGTATGTCGGAGTCGTAGCGTGTCCGTGCTGTAGAAAGCAAACCTCTTTAAGATTGGGCTAAAGACCTCCATTAGTCTTTTACCCTGATCAAGGCTGTATTATTTCCATGAAAGTCATGGTAACTCTTAAAGCACAGGGTGCAGAATTTCAGCCGGTGTGTTCTGAGTCTGCACTGAGAGATACCAAGTATCTCTGTTGGTGAGCAATATTAAAGAACCTGCTGGATCCAAGTTAGAGGTGCTCCTTTAACTGCTCCAGCAGAGCACGTGCCTGGAAATAATTGGGGACTCAGGGTCTAATCCCATTTCCCGACCTCTCACCCGCACCCTAAATAGAGTGTAGGAATGTGGCATGTATGTACGGTTGTGTTACGTTCCCTGGAAACCACTAGCACCCTTCCCTGGTCTATGTGCGGATACAAGGAACCACCACCAAGATGGGTCGGTGTCTTCCCTGCAAATACACACACACTCAAATGTCGTGGCCGTGTGTCTACACTTGGCGCGGTGAGTTTGGTTTGCTTTTTGTCTGTGAAATAGTTCTGCGTCTTCAGCCTTTTAGGTGACACCTGGATTTATACACTGTATATTTATGTTTCAAGAGATCTTAAGTCTTTTTATGTACATAGTCTTGGGGGGGGTTATATTGCTTAGAATTGACTTCACCTTTTAATGTCATTTAAGAATGCTACAGAGTACTTATTTTCTTTTTTTTCTTGTGTTATTTTTTTAATTTAAAATTTTCTTGGGGTAGACTGGAGAAAGAGACCCAAATTCCTGAGGACAGTTGTACAAGAGGTTTGGGCATTCTGAATTTATCACCAGAACAAAAGGGAAATCAGAAAGCCAGGGATGCGATGCACAGGAGCAGTGGGGCCCTGCAGTGAAGCTTTGAGGATTAGGCTGGTTTTAACCCAAGGAGAGGTTTTATTTTGTCCCCCTGCCCTCCCCAGCCTGCTTTGCTCTGGAAGGTCACATCACTTCCTATTGCAGCGCGTGGTGAAATAACCCAGGGCCCTGCAGGGACCTGTGTCTGAGCCCGTATCCCTCACGCCACTGTCCCGGTCCAACAAACACTGGGCACAGGCACGTGCGCTCGAGTGCTGACGGTGCGCATGGGCTCGCAGCGAGGCACTGGCAAAGGTGAGCTCAACTCGCTCGATGAAGTTAGCGGCAATAATTGGGGTCACCTCATTTCCATTTGGCATCCTCAGGGCTGTCGGCGAACGTTCCCGGGGACGAACGTGCCCGTAGCATCACTTTGTGTGTCATGGTGAAAAGCAGTGATTAATTTTTGCCAACAGAAAAGCCTGCGGATGAACTAAATGCTGCAGTTCTCTGCCTGAGTGGGCAGAGGCATACAGATGGGGGTGGGTATGTTTCTGTAAATATTTAGCAGAAGATAATGAAATTCCAGTGATGTACAAAAAATAATAATAATTCCCACAAACAGACCTTCAGTTTGGAGGATAGAGTTTTTGTCTATTTTTATGTATATTTTTATACTGCTTGGGATAACCTCATTACCAAAAGTATCTCTTCTATGTTGGGGGTCAAGTTCAGTAGCACAATTTTAAAGCAAAATTACTCTTTGGGCATTTTAAATGCTTATTTTTTTATAAGCCTCAAGACAATTATAACAAATAAAATCTGACTGTGTATAGAAACGATGTAAGAAACCAAGTTTAGTGGAAGTTTTAGAAGATGTTGAATAAATTTTTGAAAGATACAGAAATCCTCTAATATGGTACCAAGCAGTTGTGTGTGATTCTTTCCTGAGAAGACCAGCATTTTGCCTACTGAAAAATTGAAACAGAAATGTTTTTACCTGCTGCACCGTGCAGAAGGTTGCATTAGTGGCTGTGTTTTTTAACTTTTATCCAGCTGTACCCCTTTTGAAATAGGTAGTGTCTTCATCGGTTAGTAAGCTAAGTTGTATACAACTGTAGTTTTGGTGGGAGAGTAGGAAAGATTGGGACTATGGGGCAGCCCTGGTTTTGTAGCTGATTCAGGCTCCAGTTCAGCAAATTGTGGAGCGGGTGACTAAAAGGGTGAGAAGAAAACGTGGGTAGTTAAGTACCTGGTTAGCAAGGACAGGCGGAGCAGGGTAACCTTGCTCGCCTTGCCTTTCTTTGCAGCAAAGGACGGGCTGTGACTTTACAGCAGCAGGAAGGACTAGCCCCAAGCTCACAGGGTGGTGGTGAATTGCTGAGCGCTTTCTTTTCTCCTGGAACAGAGGAAGTAAAGGCAGTACAAGTTACCTGGAGCTACAGCTGCTTTTGGTCTGTCCTGCAGTATCTGGTCTCGGGGGTAGCGGTAGCAGCAGCACTGTGGGGCTGGCAAAGCAAGGGAGCCACGTGCTGAAGCTCGAGGATATGGATCTAAACTTTCTGTGAGGTCAGGGAGGATTTTTGGCTGGGCTTGGTCAGATGGATACCCACCTGGATATCCACGAGGCTCCTGTAAAGCTTGAAAGCTTTTGCTTCCCCTTTGCTTTGACTCAGAATAAAGCAGTGTCTGAAATGTTCCCAGTTAAAAAGCGATACTTGAAGCGTTACAAGACACCCATGTTAACCTGTGATTGCAGATATACCCTTGGCTGTAAGAAAGGTTTTTATTAAACACTTTGAGAAGTTTGTGCTCCTTTTTGTCTCAAAGGGGATGAGCAGCAGAGATGTTTGCTGTACAGTCTGATTGTAACTTCAGTGGGACTGTAACCTCACACCAAAATGTTGCCGTGGGATGTTACGTGAATGTGTTTAAAATGAAGAAGGGAAGATTGAATCGTAACTATTGATATGAAGGGAAGATCAAATCTATTATATGTAGGGAGAGATGGACAGACTGATCAACTTGACTTGCCCAGTCTGTCTCTTTCCTCCAGTAAGAAACGCTGCTTTGTGGATTTAGGATGGCTTTTGTTTTGCTTGGTTGTTCCCATTAGGATGCATTTTCTTTGCACTCCTGCTGTTGTGCTGGCACATTCTCTGGCCATGCTGGCAGCAGGAGAACAGGTCTGCTACACTGGAGACACTGACCTTTCCTCCCTGGCAATTCTCTCCTCATTGGTACTTTGGACAGGATTTTATTGTTACTGCTTTTTTTTTTTTTTAATATGTCTATACACAAGCAGCAAATTACTAAGCCTTGCAACAGGAATTTGCCTCTTCCCTTCTTGGAGGCAAAGGTTGCGTAGGGAGAAGCATCATATTCAGTCACCCAGTCTGAGGAGTACCCGAGACGCACAGATCTCTGGCCTGGAAGCAGCTCAGAAGTAGTTTGACCTGAGATAACTTGGTGCTTCTGTGCTGCAGTCTCTTATCAGGCAATCCAAATGTGGCCAGGCTATCTGACAGAGATAAGAGGGTGAAAAGGTTCAGTTCGTGGGAGGGGAGTGGGGACAGGTGTAAAACAGTGACAAAAAACACAAATCCCCATGCAATGGGTGGTGAGGCACAGGACAGCAGCAAAATAAACTGGAATGGGGGGAGCCTTGGTCCCCCACCTCACCACAATCTCCTCCCCTCCAGCAGATAAAGAGAGGAAAATACCTTCTTTTGACAGATCATTTTGCTTGCTCTGGTAGAAAAGTGGTCATTGAAGGCCAAAGAGGCAATTCCTAGTCACAAGGTAATTTGGAATGAGAAAGAGTTAAATTATTTGCCTTGTGACATCCCTGACAAGTCTGGAGTCTTTCTGGCCTGAAGCAAAGAAAATGCATCTTAATGTGGGTGTTGGCTCTGTGTGGGGCAGGGGGAGTTAAATAAAGCCAAAGACTGTTCAGCTGCTAGCAGAAATGAGTGACTGTAGATTCACCTGATGTTGTTATTTTGTGATTACAATATTTATTTTTAGTAATTGACTGCAATTATATTATATATAGGCTTCCTTATTTTTGTACTTTTCATACCGTTTTCCTGAGTGTGGTGTTGTACTTCTCAGCTCCCCTTTGCCACGATTGCTGCTCCTAGTCAGTGACAAATAAAAAAGAGAAAAAAAAAAAACCAACAAAAAAAACCAACCACCCATTTTCTGGGGTAAGTTGTGATGTATTTGGGTTTCTGTGCTCCTCTGACTCCTGCCCCCTGCACTGAGCCACTCCTTCGCAACCCCTTAGGAAGGACACGTGCACCACCACCCTATCCTAAATCCCTCATCCTGTCCACTGGGAAGAAGGACCAAAGCTGGGAAGGGATTTGTTTCTTTGCACTGACAGTCCCTCCACAACCAGGAGGGCAAGGGAGGGCACAGGTAGCACCAGACCACCCAGAGAGCAAGGGAAGGAGGGACTTGTTCATGCCTGGAAGAAAAATACCAAGATAAGGCTCACGTAAGCTCTTACTCCACAGCCCACATCCTCACCACACTGCAGGGTGGCAGTTCCCCAGCAGCAAGGGCAGACGTGCACGGGGGTGCGCAGGCCAGGGCTGCGTTTGCACGCAGCAATGGCTTTGCCAGGGCGAGCAGGGGCAGCGGGTGGCCCTGGGAGCCAGTGGGGTGCAAGGGCAGAGCAGGATCTGGACCTGAACAGGAGGTGCTAAGCCCTCAGCACAAAGCAGGAGCCCTGTGGCAGCTCAACCCACCAACAAAGCTTAAGATTTCAACCCTGGCATTACATAAAAAACATGGTTTTTATGTACCTGTTCTCTTCTGCCATTAACAAGCAGCCCGTATTTCTTTCCACTGAATCAATGACACATTTTAAAGACTTGGTACTTCTAGTTAAAAAAAGAAAAACTGCTTACTTAAGTATCTACCAAGTAAGTACTGCTTACTTAAGTAAATACCAAGTTCAATGCTGTAGCAGATGAATGCCTTAAAATGCTTCTGCCTTCTGCTTCCAAAGAAGTGTGACACAACACAATGTTATACAGAGGTGAATCCACAGGCTGAAGCCAACAGAAAAAGCTATTCATGGCAGAAAAAGGTAGACACCGGTGAGTATTCCACTTGAAATCATTTACTGACAAGTTGCCACGTTTTTCCATCTTGCCTAACACATTTTTATCCTTGTTTTAAAGTACAAATGGTTTTAATACTTTTCTGACAACATTAAAAAAATAGGCTAAAGAGGCAAAATTCCCACTTTGAATCAAAAAATCCTGCTGTAAGAATTCAAAATTGCAATAGACAAACATAAAACCCAACACATACAAAGAACGAACAGAGTGTCTCTTACATTTGACCATTTGTCAAACCAACTGAAAAGGAATCCATTGTTCCCAGCTCTTACTTTGGATCCTGTGACCTTGCTTAACTGATGTGAAGTTTGCGTTAACACATACAACTCAAAAGGCACTCAAAGGTCACAAGTTCCTGAGCTAAAATGGGATATATTCCCAATGTAACAGTTAAAACAAGTCACAAAAAACCAATGTTTAAAAACTGGTATTTGGTTCATGTGAGTATAGTAAGCATTCAGTAGAATCCTAGCTGAAAGCTGCTGCTGTATAATAGACTCAAAATGATGGTGAGTACATTAACGAGTATTTTCAGTACATGGAAAAAAAATAATTAACTTACAAGCATCCTTATTAGCAAATTCACGTGCTAAAAAAAGATAAACATTTGCTGCAATGGTAAAAAAAAGCCCAAGAACAAGAAAGAAATGTACGTATATGAGATGCAATAAAGGCTTTAAAACAAGCAGGTTTGAAAGTCTGTACAGTTCAATAACTAACGAAAGTTGACAGGCAACATTTACATAGATGTATTTGGCCCTAATGGAAAAGGCCCACAAAAGTAAGCAGAATGCAGATCTGGTATTCACAGATCAGTTATTAAAAAAAACCCCCAAAACCACACTAACAAAAAACCACACGTCCTACCATGTGTACTCAGAATCTGACAGGTAAGTTCATAAGATGTCATTCACAAAAATTCCCTATTTCCAATTTGGCTCAGTTTTCGCCCAGAAAAATAAAAATGTAACATTTCTCAAATATGGAATGGCTACTGTCTGAAGGTGCAGAACAGAAATAAAACAAAAATATGGGATAACTAGTTTTGGCCTATATAATTTCTGATCTTCTCTTCAGATATGCATAGGAGTATACTAAGGCCATATATATTTGCTACAGTGTAAGGCCTTTTTTGCTGTCAAAGCTCTGTGCGTCAGCAGGGCATTTCAGTTAAAGCAGGCATACAGAGTTATAGAAGTGCTACTATATTCAACTGAAGAGGTCTCAGGTTTCCGAATTATCTAGCAGTGCCTCACTGTCAGCCTTCTTCTCTGGCGATGTGTACAAGAAGTTACAGCAGATATAGAGTGGGAAGATCAGGAGTCGGCTGTCCAAATTCATTACTACCTGCTCCTGCGAAGCAAACACAGTGGACATTTGCATAGTAAGTGATGCCATTAGAGGGAAGTACATCAAAAAGCACACAAGTTTGATACTAACTGTCATTCTATAAATTTTAATTACTAGGTATTAAAAAGCAGAAGATAAAAAAACCCCAAGATAGTAATTCACCTTAAGCAGATGTTTTATAATATTAACACTGATGAGATATTCTCAAAACGCTTACAACCCTTTGATGCAGTGCTGCCAACCCTTCTGCATCAAAGATAACAGAACCGTAAGAAGTGGCTGAGCAAACATCACCTTCAAGCACACTGGAGAGAAAGGGAGACTTTTCTGCCCCTACCAGTTTCAGGACATTTAACCAACCAGGCCATCTATAATAGTCTATATTTCAAAGCAAATTACAGTTTGTTGGTAGGAATTTTTCAGTTTTACTCTAGGAACTGGTTTTTGGGTAGCAAAAGTGAAACTTCATCCTACAGTAAGGATGGCATTTAGAAGGAAAAGTTTTCTGTGTACTCACTATCTATATATCACTGCTAATTAGGATTTGAGAAAGTTGATGATCAAGACTTTCGCATTCCTTACTAAATTCTGCTGTCACAGATGGGCAGAAATGGGCACATTCTCTTAAGAAACCTCCACTCCTCTCTGAGGCTTTTATTTTTTTTTTTTTAATAGAGTAATAAATACCATCCTCGAACAATATGCAGACATTCTTTTAACTTTTCAGCTTACAATAAAAATGTCTTCAAACAAACTCCAAATTTGCCTCTAAATAAACAGGAGTCTGATGGACATATTATTCAGACGGGTAATCTCCCCAGCGCTGGAAGTCTGGGAAACCAAGCAGTCATCCAGCAGAACACTACACTAAGAGCAAATAGCTTCAGCAGCACCATGGGAACGAATTTCACTATTATCAACACTAATGAAATCCACACTACCCTACTCTAGTTACACTCCACAAATTAGCTTGATCTTCCACTGCCTATAAAAGGAACGCTTGAAATTCCACATAAGCAATGACAACAAGAAGAACAACTCCTCTTCAAAAGCATTGTTGACTTCTCAGCATTTTTTTCATGCCTTGGACTTCACAATTCAAGTTCAACAGCTCAAAAATCCACAAACATACCTGGTCCTTCTCAAGGGTTAGGATCTGATATCCTGTCGTTCTACTGCAAATAATTTTCCCACTGCTATCAAAAGAGGCTAGACGTAACCTAGGGATATAACAACAGTTAAATTACTTAAGTCTCCCATAACTTAAGTTTTTCCAGCACACAGAGTTTCTTCCAAGGAGACAGAATAACATTTTCAAACGTAACTAACTTGGTGGCAACAAAATTTAATGCAAGCATACATGGAAAGACTTAGTTACAGTAAGATAT
The DNA here is from genome assembly GCF_900496995.4 of Aquila chrysaetos chrysaetos. NCBI lineage: Eukaryota > Metazoa > Chordata > Aves > Accipitriformes > Accipitridae > Aquila > Aquila chrysaetos. The sequence continues at coordinate 41,341,061 of NC_044016.1, read as the reverse complement.
TTTAGCATACACCACAGGGTCTGCCTTTTTGGTTACTGTTTACCTGAAGGCTATGTTTCTCCGAGGCTGCAGACTGACTGATCCGCTGCATGGCTGATTCAGCGTATTCCGTTTGAAAATGATGTAACGATTTGTATATGTAACAAGAAGGTCAAAGCCAAAGTTGAATCCAGTCCACCGCCAGCAGTACTGAAGAACGTAAGTAAAAAAAACCCAAACAAACCAGTCTGAGTATTGGCTACACAATACCAACGATAAGTGCCACCTCTCCAACAAATCAAACTTGGGAATGGGATTCTCAGCTACAGAGATGTATGGTGGATTCAAGGATCCTTGCCAACACCTATTTGAAACATAAGACATCTTGGTAGGCAACCACTCACTTCAGCGGCCAACCCTTCCAGACAGATGACTACATGAGACAAGCTTAGTATCAGCTGCCTTCCAAACATACAAAAATACATTTAACACAAGTGGATCTAAAATACTTCTGCATTCTGGTAACTGGTGCTGTATTTCTGAGTAACACTTAACTACAGGATCCCATTCATGCTTAAAGCACTCCTTGGAGTACAACATCCTTAGGTTAAGAGACTTCAGTGGGAAAAAAATTCATGTTTCCTGTTTTTTCACAAGACCTGTTACCTAAAGACATATATACATATGTATATGGAACACACAGGGGTTCTGGCTGTGACTGTTACACGTTTTATCTAGAAAGCTTCCTTTTCCAGTTAAAAAGACATCATTAATCAGAGCTATATTTTAACTGCATGTATTTTACAAGTCTCAAATGACAAGTCATAGCTACATTCCCTCCTTTCACACATTAAAAGTTCTTCCAAACATGGGCTTGCCTGCAGTGTAAGAGCACAATTAAAACACTAATCCCTTATTCATCGCAAAGACGGCAAGCGTTTTCATCCTTCTAGGGAGAACAAAATAATTTCTTTAACGTACCATCTCCATTACATCTTTTTGATGCAGTTCGACAATTAAGACCTACATGTTTTGAAAATACCTAACATGTCTAAGACATGTCAGCTATGCACAGACTTAGCCACATGCCGTACTTACATCACCATCCTTTGCAAGTTTTCGACCACACCTCATGCTGTTACCTTCCAGTTCCTCTTTATTTATTTCTTGAGGCCTGCAAAAAAAGTGCATCTTTAAGGACACTTAAACAGCTTTGTATTGTACTTTAACGTGGGAAAGATGAACAGACCTGAGTAAACTGGTCTGACCACACAACTGACCCTTCTTTGAGCAGAAGTTAAGACTAGATGACCTCCCAGGATCCCTTCCAACCCGAACTGTCCCATGAACATCCAACTACTCTACAAAACTGCAATATAAACCAGGTTGTGACACCTCATTTAGGTAGGACTTTTACAGAAGAACCTTTCCAGATAAGAAAATAATAGCTGTTGCAATGAAATACATTCTCCAATCCTCCTAAAAAAAAATTTAAGTCCTTTTTAAATGCAGTAGTCCGACTTACAAGGCACAAACATAAATGAGTGCTACTGTTAAGGAACAGCTGCAGGACTCTGCAGAATAGCAGTGCTATGAAGAAGCGCCCACAGAGACATTGTGAAAAGATTTCTCAAGTGGCTAGTTATGCAACCTGTCTAAAAAAAGTTTACCCACAGTGATCATGAAGTGCCACAAGCCTCTTAATTCTGTAATCCTATACAAACATGAACTTGTTTCACCCAGTAATTTCCACTGGCGCTTCAACACGTAGAAAAAATCTTGCAGAGACAGCATAAGTAAAATCAGTCCCAGTTTTCCAGAGGTATGTTACTCACTTAACTTTAGACACGATTACATCATTAATCAAATAAGCAACCATTGCCAGAAAGTCTTCAAGTTACACCGAGGACAAATGCTTAAAGTGAGTATTATAAATCACAATGAAAGGCAACCACCCCCCCCCCCCCCGCAAGTTAAATTATAAACCCGCAATATCAAACAATATACTTCAAGCTATATAAGCAAGAAGAAACGCAGCATCTGTTCTCTTCCTACTGTACACACACAACAAGAACTTGCGGCTATAGCTTTTATGAACAAACTCAGTCTGTGGTCTTTTCGCCCCCTGTTTCTGTAAAAACCAATCCTGGAAGATTAAGTATTTTATGAGTAAGTTAAGCAAATAAGCTAATCATGCTAACCAAATTCATCCAAGAACCTCCTGTGTTTTTTCCACATCTTCTAGCTGAACTGGTTATGTAGCTGACCTAAATTCAGTAATGGTGATAAAAGATTTATTTCTGTTTAATTAGTGACAAATTTCACAAACATTAGCACATAATGTTCAGACAGACATTAGTATTCCCCCCTCTCAATTCCTTGAGCAGCCTCAGAAGATGCAAAACTTCCAGCTTTAACCACTTACACTGGCCTACCATATGCTTAGTGAACAGTCAAGTTATTCTATTCCATTCTTAAACACTGCCAAAGAGACGATTAGAGTAAAAACGATTCCAGTCATGGACTCGAAAGGTCTCTCTTGCATCTGCCACAGAACAAATGTTTAATTAAGAAAAAAAAAAAAAAAAAAAGAGATCCACTTTAGCACAAGTAAACCTCGAGCAGCTACAGTTCAAAGTCACAAACTCCAGTATTACACTAAAAAATTCTCAAATTCTGAAGAGTGAATAAAATGTTTAGTCCTTTTAAATGCAAACTATATGAAGTAGAAGAAAAATATTTTCTTCTCTAAAGTTATCAAAAGAGCAAACCACATCACACATTTCAAAGCAATATCATTTCCATGTTGGCAGTCTTAAAATAAGCAGGTGCAATTATGCTATGCATCAGGTGGGATATGAAAATAGAGCCTTACTTCAGCTCACTGGGAGTCAGACTTCACATTTTGTTCAGCTTACTAAGTTTGCATCTTTATCTCTAAGGGAAAAAAAACGTTAAGATACTGATACAGCCAGTAAGTGTGAGAGGAAAGGCAGCAGAGCTGGATAAAAGGATGGTCTAATAAAACCTTAATTCTTCTCTTTCAGCTCCAGGTTGGCTGAATGTCCAAAATATTTGCTTTAATACAAAGGAACAGTTGCATGTCTTCCCTTCTAAGACACAAGTTACGAACCACAGGCATCTCGCTGCAGGGTGGCACTACAGCTTGCCAGTAGAAGACAGAGAAGTATTCTCAGAACTTTAAATAATGTTTATCTTCTCAGAGATTGCATGCTATGGACTAGCAACATTACAACTGAGCTGCAAATAACTACAGGGAAGCACTCCATGCACGCATGCGCACGGAACCCCCCCACCATCTCCCTCCCACACGACTCCAGAGAACACCACGTTCAAAGACAATTAGTCCAGTATTGACTATTAAACAAACAGTAACCTGGATGCCACCTTGAACCATTAAGTTTGTAAACTACCAAAGTCAGAAGCTAAGACATATTGAGAAGAAACACTACGTTTCTCCCACTTCTTACCACTGCCATTAATGAAAGACCTTGGCAACAAATGCCAGAATAAGACATTTGGGCAAACAGATGTCTACTGTTAAGCAAAATTTTCTCTGCCCGAGATATCAAGTTTTAGCCATTTAAAAAAAAAAAAAAAAAAAAAAAAAAAAAAAGATCCCATACTGCAGAAGAGGAAACTAGACAAGCAAGAAAAACGTGGAAAAATACTCTGCTCGTTCCAAGAGTCACTGAAATCATCAGCACTGTAGTTGAACATGAAAGTTACTCATTTTAAAGCTGCTATGATCCCCATCATCACCACTTCAGTTTTGTATGAGCTTACTTTTTCAGAAGCATGTAGATCTGATGGCTGACAATTAAAATACTCTCAGTGTATTACAGTGAACTACCAAAAGACATCAAAAATAGGCAAATACCCGGTCTTATCTTGCGTCAGAATTTTGATGACTATGTTAATACTCACTTTCATATTAACTGTGGTTCCCATACAAGCTAGAAAGTAACACTCAGTGTACAATCGCCTACTGTTAGATACATCAATGACAGCATTACAAGAAAAGTCTTCCCAAGAAAACAATAGTATCAGAAACAAGCTATGACCACCCGACATTAATCTTTAGGAGCTGAAATGATAAGATTCACAATTACGTACTTTACTGTTTTCTGAAGCACTGCTATTGACAAAGAGAACCACTTCTTAAAAATCTTGACTATTCTTAAGACCAAAATCAGAGTTTTGGGGATTTTTTTTACCCTATTACATGTTAACATTAAAAGGAAGTAATTAAGGGAATATTTCCTATATAATATGCAATTAAGCCATGGAAGCCACTGCCACAGGGTGTTGGGGCTAAAGCATAAGCTGTTTCAAAACAGAACTGTACATACTTAAGAACAGGTCTATTGGTGGTTGGTTGTTCAGTAACAATCCAGCCAAAACCTCCATCTGGAAAATCCTTAACGACTCACTGCCAGAGAAGTACATCAAGAGAACACTCACTTTTCACTTTAAAGGAAGATGGGAGATTTGTAACTCTCTACTGCTGAATGCTGTCACAGACTGCGTGGCCTTTGGTTCAAATCAGGACAGCGGTTCTTATGCTTTTCGACAGCAATTAATAAGTGAAGCCTACCACTGCAATTGAACATGCTCACCTTCAGAACGGCAAATGCTGTGCTAATGGAACTGATGGAAGAAAATAAATAATTTGGTTTATTGTTTTTTGAAGGGTAACAAACATTTTGCAGCTTCCAGACCTGACATTTGTTCTCCACAAAGCACACCAAGAACCAGGAGAGAAGACAGAGGCAGGAACCACTCCCCCAGTTGCATTTTGGAGATTAAGGGACCTGGCTCAATGCAACGTGGCAAAAAGCAAGCAGAAGGAAGGGAAACAGTTTGTGATCACACACCTATATGTGACATACATTAAATCAACATGCCTCGCTGCCCAAGCCACCACCACTGACAACCCTTGTTAGGCACAGGCTCAAGAAACCCAACTACCCATTACACACACAGACACCAGTCAGGGTGTTACACAAAGTACAGCTACATGCAGATCTTGGAAAGGGCACAGAAACACAGCAGTTGTCACAGAACTTCCTCAATTTCCTCAATGGCAATGCAATGCCACCACAGTACAGCACAGGGTCTAGGAAGGAGAAAAGATACGATATAAAATAGGAGGATTACGGAGAGAACAGTGTCTTAGCAGTGGAGAAGGATGCACTGCCTGGGAAAAGCTGGAGGTGCTGGCAGTAGAGAGAGCTATCAAACACAAACGCTGTGGGGGGGGGGGGGGGGTGGGAACATGCTGTGAAATTAGAAGGGAATGAGGCAAACAGGACGCCAAGCCCTGCTGGGTGCTGGGCCCTTGCTCGCTGTCTGGGAAGCTAGGATGGGAGAAGCAGGAACAAAGGTTAGTGTGGAGTTATCCCTGCATAAACAAAAAAATGACAAATTGTCTTCTACACCAATTCAGTTAGTTACATCGCACTGTAACCTCTTGCCCACCGAGGCCACAGAGGAAGGAAGCAGGACAGAAGAAAAGGCTGCTTCTCCATCTGCAGTACTTTTCCTAAAGTCATCCTTAAAATGCAAGGCTAAGAAGTTACTTTCACAGCCTCAACACATATTTCAAGGCAAAGTACCAGCGAGAAGCTTTAACCAACATAAAAGAAAATACAAAACATCCCTCCCCAGCGTTTACCTCTGGTCACATTATACAAGTTTCCTAGAGTTCTACTGTTTAAAGGATAGGAGATTGGCCAGCCCAAGGGAACAGACGGCTCCACAGAGAACAACAGAGTTTAAAACCACTGAAGTATGCTCCCCCCCCCCACTCTTCTTAATGTAAACTCTGAAAGTTAATCATGTCAGAATTTATATGAAAGGAAGGTTTCTAATTTAAGAAATAAAAGAAAGCCTGTAATATACCTACCCAATATCATTGTCTTGTTCTGCTCTGAGCATGGCAAACCACTGCTGTTTGTAAACAGAGGACAGCCATTCTAAAATTAAAAAAAAAAAAAGCTTGGTGTTGTCTTTGGAGCTGGGAATGGGGATGTTCATAAACATTTGAAATATAGAAATAAAATTACATTGAAATAATAAGGTTACACTTATTAACTGGATGGCCTATGCAAACCCACCACCTGATAATGCACTTGTGTTACTCATCTCCAGGCCTCATCTACAGAAGAAGCGGTACAGATAAAAATCAACAACTAACACTAAGTAACTCGGGACTATATTCATCTTATCAAGCATTCACAATTGCCAGAAGTGATGCAACTCAACGCATTTTCTCGTCGTGCAAACTTTTGTTAAGCCAAGGAGCTTGTTAACAAGCTCTTGGGAGAAGATGCTGTTTTCTGAATCCCCAACAGAATTCTACAGAAGTTAAACAAGAAGAAAAGAGAATCAAAGGATAAAAGAAACAGTGACTTGTCATGGATATGGTAAAAACAAACAGAAATTGTCCCCTACCAGGAATAAACATAAATCATGTCTTCCTCCAAGAGCACCATAAAGATTTTATCGGCTGTATTAATTTAACAGTTGCAACCAAGATATAAAACAGAACAAAAACTACTAGCTTGCAAGTCGGTTACACAAAAGGGATCACAGGCACCCAAAAGCACAGTATGTAAATTCTTCTTAGTCAAGATAAACGGGACAAGTATGCAAGGTCACGTACAAGAACAAACTCTACGGAGGAATGGACTGGGATGATTGAACGCTGAGAACCACTGTTACCACAAAAACAAAACAGGTAGTTGATGAAGATGATAGAAGAGAGAAAAAGTGAGATCATAGTGCTGAGATTGCCTTAGAAGTCCCAGATGCAAAAATTAAAACCAGCCCTTGCCCTAATTACTCTATAGAGTTAAGATTCAGATGAAAATGGGAATTAACCAAAGTACAACAGAAAGCATAAAAATGAATCAAGGAAAACTACGCAGGTAAGGAACAGAGAATGGATGTGCTAGAAGGGAAAAAAAAAAAAGAGATAGAGCACCTTCTCTATTTTTGTGTATGTATGTATCTACTTCAGATGTTGTATTTCACCTGTAGTTAATCTGTTAATTTGTAAACATTAAGAGGGAAAACGCTGATTAGGAAATGTTCAGAAGTTACCAAGTAAAACAGAACAATGAACACTTTGCTTACAGACAGACACATTATGTATTTCTGTCTCTTGCATCTTTTCTATGCAAACAAGAACAGACTCTGTTGTGAACTCCTAATACAGCATTTCAGTTTTCTCCTGCAGGTCCTATGCACATACAGGGTATTTAAAAAAAAAAAAAAATTACACCATTTCTTTCAACTATTCAACATGATTTCCTTCTTTACCTCCTTGAGAACAATTTCATCTAGAATAATCTAAAAGGCTTATGCTACAATACAAACTACCCAGCAATTTCCACATTTGTAGATTCTCTCAGGTGCCATGCAATCACCTCAAATACTGGACGCTGGCAGCCAATAACCTGTTCGAAAGTGCACCACCAATATTTAGCTAAGCCTCCTTTTAAATGACAAGCAAGAGCTCCTGATCTCAACATAACTTTTGGCTATGAACTGATATCAATGGATTACAACGGCTATCAAGTATTAAGCTCTAACAGCACTTCATTACACACAGAGGTCTCCACATTATGCTCTTCTTCCCTCCCCTCTCTCCCAGTTCTCTTGGGATTCAAGCTTTTTTTTTTTTTTTTTAATTAATCAGTGGTACAGTGTAAACACCAGATACTCTTCCTGCACTAACCACACACTCATTGTCATCACACTACCTTTCCCACCACACAACTACAAAGCGACCAAGCCTATTTCAGCATTTATCACAGCTTATGAACTGTTTAACTACAAGAGTAAGCATTTTGCTCTCTAATACCTTGTGAACTATGTGAAAATTACACATTCTTTTTTGCTAAGCACAAGCAAATCAGCCTCAAAGTTGCAATTAATCTTGTAACAATTTAAGAAACATTCTTCCTCTGACATACATACATAGAAGGCTCCTGGGTTTGAGTACAGACACAAAATTTATCCACTGAAGAACACTAAGAAAAGGCTGCCCATCGCAGTTCTGGCAAGTGATAACAACAGCAACATTAATAGAAGGAAATCAAGTGTACTACTGGCAAATTCCTGGTTTGCAACATCTTATTCACATGCTGACAAAGCCACTTTACAAGGAAATAATTCACAGTTCTCCTGTCTCCTTCATTAAAGATCTAAAGGATCATTCACCCAAAGTTGTCTTATTTTTTATTACAAAATGAAGATGCCTTTGCACTTTGATTAAAATCTGTACCAATATCAGTCTTAAGATGGATTATATCTAATTTATACATTATTTAAGCATATAAACTATCACATATCAAAGATCAGATCTGTTCTTCTGAGATTTTTACGTGTAATATAAAATGTTATCACTTGCGTGAGGTCAAAAACTGCCCCATCTGCTGGAGGTAACCGACCAGGCCATTCACCAAAACTGTACCTCGGCTGCACGCAGCTCTCTGGAATGCACTGCCTCCACCTGCTGTTCAGAGAACGCTTTTAAATAGACGTTTTGAGCACAGGATAACCCGAGTTCCTTCGAATTTTACTTTGTCAGAACTAGTGCAGAAGACAGTCTCTTCTCCATCTGTTAAGGTATTAATTTAAACCAGAATTGGGAGTAGGGAAAGCCAGTACTTTTAAGCACTAGTAACCGTCCACTTTCACTCAAGAGATTGACAGATTTCAAGCAAGGAAAGGACCCTACCCTCTTCCCCACAGGTATGCTCTATCATAGGGAGCCATAATTCAGCTTTTGATAGCCACGTTCTTTGAACGTTTCAAAGCGTGAGAAAGAGGTGCTCAAGGTTATTCAGACATTGAGCTACAAAGAGCAACTAAGCCATTATTTCAGGCAGAGCCAGGATACAGCAGTACAAGACAGGCAAACTGAGTAAAGCGACGCTCACTACATCACCTTAATGGCAAGGAAAGTGTTTTTAAAAACATCTAACAATTTGATCAGGCTAGCAGGCTTCAAAAGAAATATCCCAACAAGTCTGTTTTGGCATTATATCATCATTGTGTTGACATCTATGGCAGCACGAAGGAAAAAGCCAATATGAGATGAAAAAAAAATATTTTAATTTTGCAGGAAGACATCAGTGTAACTCAAAGACAGGTGAAACATTTACATATGGCAAGAGTCCAAAGCAACCCCCGAGGCTACAAGTATGGACAGATGACAAGAACACAGATGCTAAGAAGTTACAAATAAGAGTGATAAACAGCTCAATAAAAGCAGTCTTAATTGACGTTTGGCAATTATATCTATAAATAGACTTCACAGACACACAGATGAATGGATAGTTATCATGTGGACAGATATAAAAAAATAATATCAAAGCTGTGTACATGAGCTACGAAAAAAAACTGTCAGAGTTAAGATGCAAAATTCAATGCTAAGATTCAACTATGATAAGGGAACCCTGAATAGAGTGAAATATGGAGCAAGGATACCAGGAGCCAAATTCAAAGGCAGAGCATGAGAAGTCCAAACACTGTTACAAGGAGCACAACTAACTCTGGGGAGGGCGGGGAAGAAAAAAAAAGAAAAAAAATAAAGGGAAAAAGAAGGAGGGGCAGGTGTTTCACAAGATAAAAGATACAAATGATAGTGTAAAAACATTTTCAAGTGAGAGCCCAACTTGATAACTCATTTCCAGTCTTACTCATCTATCCAGGTTTACACTTTTCCAAGCAAAGAACAAAGCCTATCTGTGAACTTGGACATCAGCAGCAAGATGAGAACGGGGCTTTTTATTTTTCAGTGATGATGTAATGTTAATCGCAGTAATCTATAGTAACATTAAATGGCACTTCACTCTATGGGCTTCAAAAAGCACCAGGACCTAGAATGAGGATGTATTTTATACAAGCCAAAATGCAAATAAAAGGACAAGAGAGCAATACTTAAATATCCTATCTCCTCCAAAAACATCCTAAATACCTGTTAGCAAGTAACACTTGTCTTTGAAGATTGGAGAAGAGTTCACAGCATCTTGTACTTTTGCTTTTCATTTTCAAGTATTATTCCAAATTCTATGAAAATCTATCCAGCTCTTTTTAGAAAGATAATGGCTAGAAGACACTTGAGTGCCAGCAAGTTTTGCTCTCTTAAAATTTTTTTTGCATGTCTGGGGCTCTGGGGTCATTTAAACACTGATATTGTACTATGTATTGATTATAGAGTATTTTGATAAACTGACTGATCAACAAAATGCTTAACACACCTACATGTGTGCCTTTTAAGACTTTTACACATGTAAATTTAATATTCAACTTCTGCTGAATCTTCAGCCACAGTTCAGATGTTGGAGATAAACATGTGAGCGGTAAGACCAGTAAATGCACCTAGATCTTCCCAATTACTCTAGGGTAGGTCAGGCTAGGAAAGACACACAAAACTTGATCAGCAGAGTACTCACTCACCTGAGGGTATTATGGAATCTCTCTCAATAATTCTGGCTGACGCCAAGTCACTGATGATATACTGTAATCTCAAGTGCATGAATACCGACAGGAATGCATTCCCCTGTTCTGATTCCAGGAATGCAATGTCATCCTCAAAATCTGCAAGACAGAGCACCTGCATTACAATTTATTTTCCTAAATATTTTCCAGACCCTATTTATATTTGAAATTGAGTTTTAACTTATTGATCAGAGAAAGGTATTATGGACAAGCAAATCACGATTTGCAGCTAAAATTAAGAAATTACTTACATTCAAATCCTTTCAGCAGAAATGTTAGACCAAACTTTTCCTCTTTTGAAATACACTAGTGCCTTCTAGTGAGAAAGCCACAAAAGCTTACCCTAACTGAACAATAGCAAAAGCAACAAAGCAAAATTAGTGACCATGTCTGCTCACTTGAAAACACGTGGACAAAACAGTGAAAAAGCTATCACTGTTGAGAATCTGATGCCGGGGACTGTTGGCAGAGGCAAGCTTTCCCAGAGAAAATGGGAGGAAGTTCAGAAGTGGAGGAAGACCATCATATTTTATCTCTAACCTGCATCTTCCCCAATCCAAGGCCATGCCAATTAACCATACCTTTCCTACGCTTGGCAAACCAGGCATCAGCTTCGGCTAAGAGTTGTTTCAAAGACCCATTCCAAGAAGGCACTAGCTGAAGGAACATCCACTAGGTAAAATAAAAAAGCTCTAGTGAGTAATTGAAGAAGTTTTCAAACAAGTCATACATGCGTTATTAAAGGAATCTTTTCACAATGCATTCATTCCTACAAAGATTCTGATACTCTATTAAATACTTTCAGTAAATACCAAAAAGGCTAAAATTCTCATCACGTTACAAATCAACTACTACACAGGAGTTCAATTTCATGAAGCCCCAGCCAGCCCCTTTGCCAAGTACCTTTTTGAGAGCAGTATACACGTCCATTTCCACTTGCATTACAAACAGGTTAGAAGAGCTAATAAGCTGTTTCATGAGGTTTATGCTAAAAAAAAAAAAAAAAAAAAAAAAAAAAAAAAAAAAAAAAGTCATAAGAGTTCCAAGACAATATACACAAAATCAAGAAAACAAGCTAGGTAACAAGCAACCATCAATAGCCTAGAAAGTAATTTGTAGTAAGCTATATATTTTGGAAGAAACTGTACTTCAACACTGAAAGTTAACTGAAGCCTGAATACCTGAGTTCTTTGAAGAGTTCAACACTCTGGTGAGTCATCAGGTTATTCAAGAGCCATTCAAGGCACCTAGATTAAAAGCAAGGAATTAGTACCTTCACTTTTTTCTTATATATGTCAACATTCCTGCAACAGTTGCTCAGGGTCACAAAGCCTGATTATGTACCATGTGATTTTGAAATACGGCTTTAACCCAAGACATGAATGCATAAAAATATGAAAAAGAGTTATTTCAAAAACATGATGTTTACCATAAAATCTTCCAAAATTTCCTAAAAACTCTTAAAGTTGCACTTAGTTTCTCTCAGGCCACAGTGAAAGCTAAATTCAAAGTACTATTAATGCCACAAAAACCTCTGAGAACACACAAATTCACAGCAGAAGGAAGCAGTTAGCACTAACCTCAGCATTCTGCTCCCAAACGTGTAATTATCCCTCCTAATTAAGATAAGGTTAAGCTTAATTTCTGAATATTAAAGCAGCTTTGCGATAAAACAGTCAACGATCACAAGTATTATTTCATTGTCCCACTGAAGACAAAACATACTGTCTTTACTAATATACTTCACTAATTCATTCACTCACAGCACAGGCCAATCAATCTACCATAATCTACACCAATTTTAAGGTAATTGATCATAGTAGAAACTCAAAAACTAAATAGGACAAGCAGAGCCCAAGTCAGATAGATTTAAAAAATAAAAAATTAACTTGGGCATTATTTTACTGTTTGTAAATTCACACGTTTAATTAGCAATGTACAAAGCAGCTTAGAGAAAGTAATTCTTACTTTTTCTTCACAGAGTCTAACCCGTATGTCCCCGCTGAATTATAATAACCACACACAGTTTTTGCATTAATGGTTTCCTTCATTGTTTCACCACATTGCTGGATTAAGCCATCCTGTGGGGAGGAAAAAAACCCACAAATATTCAAAGTTTTAATTTCCCAACAGGAAGCGTCGAAGATTGTGCAGTTCATATAAATTTTCATGCCTGAACAATTACCAAAGTCACAAGCGCTACAGTGACCTATGCTACACTACCCAGAATTTTTAAACCAACTTTCCCTCAGAAAAATAGATTTTTTTTTTCTTAAGAATATATCACATGAAAGAAAAGCTTAATGAATACCTTCAGGGTAGAACAAATGAGCTGTTAAAACATACTTTAATCTACTTGTAGATATGATTCTCAAAGCGGCACTTAATATTACAACGGAATCTTAGTCATAGCATTTTTAAATAAAACCACTGCATTACGTTTGGGTTTTTTCCCCACTTAACCTGAAAAGATGATTCGTCTCCCTGGGTGAAACAGTACATGTGCGTGAGTATCTGAACTGTTATCTTTATCTGAAAAGAAAGCATAAAATATTGCATATTTATTACTTACAAGCTGCAGCATGCAGGCTGCTGCTAAAAGTGCAACTACTCGACTGGGTTTTATTAACACATCATCTCTATACAGCGAGCCAAAAGCCACCTGCAGAGCTGAAAAGAATACAGATGTCAAACAAAGATAGGGCATTGAGCATGGATAACTAAAAGAATCCTTAAATATAACCAAACCACTTCAGTGCACGCATTCTCTACAATCTTATTTGCTCCGGATAGAAAGCTAGTATTTACCTGCCCAAGCGCACACAAAACCAGAAAACACAAAGCATGGCATTAACCAATAAAATACAGTCCTTTTCACCATTTAAACAAAATATTCATCTGAAAACAGCCACCAAGTCACACCATGGAGCAATGTGGAGAGCAGTAAAACTAGATAAAAGGAAGGTAAACCTCATGATCCTTCGCTACAATCGATCACTAGCATAATGTTGAGGTATTACTACGATGTTACAAGTTTCTCTGCAATTCTTCTGAAAAACACTACTTTCTCACTCCGTGGTGCTTGGAACCATAGCAAAACATTCTGTTGACTCACATCGGTCCCCTGCGAGCACTCACTCAGTAGCTTTGCAAGACCAGACAGATGAAGATGTGATTCGCACTCTAACACTTGGGTCTCCACAAGAGTTGCACACATTGATCTCAAGAGCCCCGATACCAAAACAACAGGACAAGTGGTTGCTTTTCAGCTGTGGTTCCCAACTCAGACGTACAAAAATTAATTCAACTCTACTGGTGACCCGAGTTAAGCTTAAAAATCAATGAGCACAGAACTCGTTCTCTCAAGTTTATTATTTACTAGTTTGAAAGTTATTCTTAAAAAAAAAAAAAAAAAACAAAACATTTTCAGCTATTTTTTGTCAGGTTGAACTTAACCTCTTACCTTCAGAGTTTATGTTAAAATAAAAGGTTCCCACTTACCTTCTATATCAATATTTTGGTCGGGAATCTCCAACTCTATGACGTTCATGCTAGATTCTTTCCAAGACCCACTGAACATACTGGAAAAGTAGCCTGACTATATGACAGAAGAGGAGAGAAAAAGAACTCAAGTAAAAGATTTCATTCAAATTAAAACTGTCAAAAGCAGCACATGGAACGAAAAAGCATTAATATTTACCTTTATGCAGAACAAAATGTATTAAGGGAACTTTTCACAAGCTAAAACATTCTGATATACTTGAGAAAAGGCTAATTGTATTTGTTCTATTTCTGAAAGTGAAAATGCCTATAGAAAATTTGGACTACATGTCTGTAATCAGAGTAAGTAAAGAGCTTTAAAAGGCCAGCAAAGCCACATAAGCTCTTTTCCTACAAACCACACCACCAATGGGGATATAATTAGTCCAAGAACTAAGTCCTTAATGTTACCAACGGACAACATATCCTGCAGGCATTAGGAAATGCCAGTTTGGGTATTGGAGAAAAAAAAAATTGAAAAAAAAAAAGCATGCAAGACATACAAATTAATGTACAAAGTTGTAGTCTCATACCAAGGACACATACACATACACCATTTATGTAAATATACCTTTTATTATAAAGTGTAAGGCATATAAAACTAGAATTTGATAGGTTTCCATCCAAATGAAGTGAAATATACTGCTCTACTAGGATTCATGATTTTCCTTCTCAGCAGGAGATGTGCCCATTATGAGATGCTATCACTCACTGAAGTTTACCTGAGAGATCAAAAAAATAAAGTCTATTTGTACAGCACCATATTCCCTGACCTCTTAACTCAGCATTTCAACTCAGGGCAGCAAACAACATAAAATCCAATTTTGATTTTATTTGATTATGTAAATATTCCTATACCTTCAGCATATCCTCTAACTATGATGACATACAACACACTACTCTCAAAACCAGGACCTTACCTTACCAATCCTCACAAAGCTACCTTAGCTTTGCCACACAGACCAACTCCTCAATTTCATGAGAATTTATAATTTTAGTAAACAGCATCAGAAAAAAGAAATCCTCCATTTCTCAGATCTGCCATTCACTGGCAGAGCAGCACCTTACTGTCATTTAACAAACTAAATGCAGTAACTTGAGAGACTAGGGAAACAGAAACATTCAGACTGAGGTAGTCTGCTCAACAAGGCAGAGGAGGAGTCGTCACTTCATTAAGAGTAATTTACAAGGAGAGTTATTTTTAACTTCCAAAAATATTTTACCTATAGTAACATAATTCCAACGACAGAGCATGAATTGAAATAGAAACCTGACTTATGAGAACAGTTAACTTAACCACAAAATTTCATCTTGCAAGAACATCAGTTGTACAAGGCCTCTATAGAACAAAATCGCAATTTTCAAAGTCTGTTAAAAAGCATCCACAGAAACAATTTAATATTCAATCTTAGTCATCAACCCGCACTATGTTTTAAGTAGGACCTTCACGAACTTGAGACATAGCAACAACAGAATCACAACAACAATTAAAAACACCATCGCCAACAACAGTCTGAGGATGAACCGGCAATGTGCCTACCCTGTTTATGCTGCACAACTAAGTCTGACTGTCCCACCCGCTTATATGCTCCCTTTGTTGTATAGAGTCCAAAGTGAGTGGACAATTAAAGCTGTGTCTGCCAGCTGCCCTCCTTGGTCAAACACATCCACTGTTCTATCCAGAGATGGCTGCCACTGGTCAATCTTGGCCTATACAAAAATTACTTTCCTGCCCTCATTTTATGCTCTTTAAAACATTTCGACGCATGTAAAATAAAAGGCTTTTTCCTACAAGAAAGCAATGAAATTTCCCTTGCTGTGGCGAATGCAAATAATTGCTGTACCTGCATCGAATCGCGGCATTAACACAACAACAAAAAAATCAAGAATTTGCTTCTACCGTCACTTGTTACACCAGAGAGATTGCATGCAACCTGCTGAACATCTCACAATGACATCTTCATCTTGTAAAACATAAAACTGCTTTGTGTTTGACTACAGCTAACAAAGAAGTGTACACATTTTCAGGTATAGCACCTGACATTACTTTCTCTTCTCGCTTCAAATAAATTGCTTCCAAGGTTAGACTCCCACTTTAAAGTTAACGGCACAACTGAATTAGACATTTCAAGACAAAGCCATGGTTTCTCCCCACTTCTGTCACAGGAAAAGTAATAAAGAGAACAGACAGTAAAGATAACAGTACCTCTTCACTCCCAAAACACAAGAAGTAACACAAAGAACTTCACCTTAATACAAGCCCAAAACAAAATGCTGGTAGAAACAGCACCTTTTTTGTAGGTACGCACTAAGATTTAGTCCTTTTTTGAGCTTCTGTGCATACCTTCCTCGTGCAGCAGCAAGAAAGCCTTCATCCAAGGACGAAGGCTGCATAACAAGTACAGAGACCCAGCTCCAGCAATTTCACTTCAGGTTCCTATAGTTGAGTCCCAATGAATAGTAAAATTGAACTGAGTTAGGACGTGCTTTACAAATACATTCTGGAAGTGCTTTCTTTGCCCCGCAATAATACTAACATCGCAGGAGACTCTCAGCCATTTGTTTAGCAAACAAGAACGCGTTCTCAGCACATCAAAAGACAATTTTCAGGACTGTTTTCACAAAGGATGCACCAAGGTTAAGATGAGTAGATTAAAAAAATTAAATAGCAAGAGACAGAACCGAAGAAGAAACTTTTCAAACAGGAAGTTACAGCTACGTTTCCTAACATTACTATCAAAAGCACAACACAAGTTGTTTAACTGTTTGCGCCCACTAAAAAAGTAATGAGTCTGAAATATAAGGGGGGAAAAAAAAAAAGAAAAGAAAAAAATCTCAAGTCACACTTAACATTTACCAGATATTCTCTTATTAAAAATAGTTTCTATCGTGAGTAAGAAAGCAGCCACTTACCTGACACAAATATATCTTATGCAAGTTCCACTCCTCTCCCAGAGCACAAATTTTGATGTCACTGTTCTCCCCATTCAAAAACAGAGTTTGATAAATATACTTAGAAGTGCTTTTCAATTTTTTCCTACAGAAAAAGGCAAACAGAGATATACGCCCTCAAATTTTTCCTGTTACAGAAGCAACACTACGTATAAAGTACTCGACAGGGTTTTTTCTCTCCCCACAACGGGCTGCCCACCCCCCTGCCACCGTTGCCCCCCGCGTCCTCCCACGACTTCCCCGCTCACTTCCCCTCTCTTGTTTACTGCAGCTGCTGCTGGGACCTTTCCAAAGCAAACAAGAAACTAACCCCTGCCCCAGGCCCACGACCAACCAACCCCACACCAAAAACCTTTCCCCCCCCATCTGCCCCCCATCTCCTTCCGGCACCACAAGCCCCCGCAGACCGGGCTCGGCACTCGAGCGTCCCAACCCCTGCCCCCATAACCTGCCACCCGCCCCCGACCTCGCCAGGCCCCTCAGCCCCTCGCAGCCCCTTCTTCTTGCCTCGCCACCCCAGACCCACCGCGACGGCCGCCGGCCCTGCAGCCCCTTCCCGCCACCCGCCCCCTGACAGACCCACGGCCGTGACTGAGGCCCGCAGCCCCCTCAGAGGCGGCGACCGCCAGCCCCCCCCCCCCCCCCCCCCCCTCAGCTGGCCCCCTCAGCCGCCGTGCCGCCCGGACCTGCGGGGGGTGTTGAGGAGCCGCTCCTCCCGCTCGGCCTCGCCATCGCTGTCGCTGTCACCGGGCCCCTCGGCCCCACCGCGCTTCCTCTTGCCGCCCCGGCCACCGCCGTCTCCGGCCGCTCCATCTCCGCGCGGGAGGCCCACCCGCCGCCTCAACACCCGGCTGCTCAGCGAGCCCATCGCCGCTCCGCCGCCGCCTCCTTCTCCTCCTCCTCCTCATGAGGCCGCCCGGAGCGGAGCGGGGCCGGAGCGGGGACGGCGCCGTAGGCGACGGCGGCGCCTCAGCAACCGCCGGTGGCGGCCATTGCCGCCGCGCCTCTGCGCCTGCGCGGAGGAGGGCGGCGAGGGCGCATGCGCGGAAGCGGCTACGCTCTGCGCATGCGCCGCCTGGGACCGGGGCGGGGGGGCTCCGGGTGGGCTTTGGGGTGGAGGTGTGGGGGATCCCCGCGGTTTCCTCGAGTGCCGTAGGAAATAAAAGCAATAACGCGACCTAATGCACTGCCTCAGCGTCATCACGGCTCTTGCTTGGCGGTGGATGACCGAGAGGAACTGTTCGGGTTACCGAGCTGCAAGTGGGACCAGCAACAGCAATGCAACTGCAGCGGTTGGGGGGTGCAGGCCTGCACCCCCAAATCTGCCCCCCTTCCCCGGTGATTTCCCCCAGACACAGCATGGGTATGGGATTTTATAAACCATTTCTCAAAGCGCTGATGGAGAGGGGTTCGCAGCATCCCCATGGGATTGGGCCCACAGAGATGGGGGCGATGGGTTCGCCTCTTTGTAAGGAGCCAGGGCCATCTCCTCTCCCCCCGCCGCGACGTTCCACCCGACGGGATGGGACCCTGGGCACCCCACTCTGAGGCTGAAGAGCCCAAAGACATCTCCCTGCAGGCTCTCCCCACTCAGCTGGCGTGTGGAGGTCCACGCTTAGGAGAAAAAGCACCTGTGGAGCACAGAAGTTGTTGGAAAAACAAGGACACGGTTATTTCACCATTACCTCTCCCAGAATACACAACCATGGGAGAAGGTATGGAAATGAATTGTTTATTCATTTTTTAAAAGTCAGCAACATAACACAAGGCATTTAAACACAAAACCAAGCCTGAGTGCATCTGTTCGCCTGTTGTACTGGGTAAGACAATTTTTCTTTCACTGAGCAGAAGGCTTCAGTAGAACTGGAAAAAGCTCTGCTTCCTCTCCCACCAAAACTAAGGAATGTGTCTCTAATTACAGCACAGAGAGCAAGAATGAAAATTATTTTATTTGAGGCCACAGAAGTATCTCCTATTCAAGCCAACAGTAGCCTAATTTAGAAGAAAATGAGTGACAGAATTGGGTGTAGGCCATATTGGTATTTGTGCCTTCAAATTCTAACCTCAGTCTGATGCCTTCAAAACAGAATTACATACCAACACCTAAAAAACCCCAAATTGCTACACCAAACAAGAACCACATTTATGTAGTGAAAACAACGCTCAGCTTAACAGGCAGTTTGTGTAAGGTCTGGGGGAAAAGTCTCTTCCAGAGGATGTGGAAGTCCAAGTCAGGCTGAGGCACAAAAACTGGACCTGCTAATGATAGTGTTACACAGGGCTCCAACCAGCCAGTGCTGGTGAGATTTGGTGAGCTACCCCAGTACAAGGCATCCCAGTTTAAGGCATCAGGTAGTGCTGATGAGATGCGTTTTTGGGGACAGGTCATTCCTTAAAAGGCACCATTCTAATGACATCACTTTATCCAGAGGAAGGGTTTGTAGTATAACCCTGATGATTTATAATCCCACAAGTCAAGGAAGACAGACCAAGAATACGGGGCTGCCCTGTAAGCAGGGCAGCAAGAGTTTTTTCTGATGTCACCAGTGACATCTTCCCTACCTACAGATCTATAGGCAACATATACATAAACTGCAGCAAGGCACAATGCTCCACACTAACAGAGGGGAAGTTAAGATCTAAATGTGCTTGTATTTTAGAGGATTGATTTCTTTGTGTTTTAATTATCTTGCAAAAACTGAAGCAAGCCTGCATTCTGCATTCTCCATGTATTGATGAGGTTAATTTTTCCCTGTGCAGCCTCTCACATTCTGCATCTAAGTTTGCTTCAGCTGGTAAGTTTTGCTGGTGAATGCAATAGCAAAGGGACAGCTTGTCAGGAAACAATTTAGCTTTTATATATTTGGTTACAGCACTCTGTTTAAGATGGGCTTTACTAGCCCAGTTACTAGACAAATGGGTGTTCCAAGCGTAAAAGCATATCAAAAGGGTTAATCGGAATGGCCATGATCTAACCAGAGCATTAACTAACCTAAGTCAATGCTCTTAGCAATTAATAAGATATTTGGGAAAAATTAAAAAGAAAGAAATCCTTATGATCAACTGCTTCTCATCACCCAGGCAGTACACCAGACATCCTTTAATCCTCCCCACCACAGAGTCTGAGCAGAACTTTCCTATAGTCTCCTGAGCAGTCTCCCTAGAGAGAAAAGAAAAAAGGAATGCAATTAGGTTTACAGCTCCACACAAGGCTGGATTCTTTCCAGCACATAGGATTTGTTGTAGGGTTTGCACCTTCTTCGACAATTTAAGAACTAAGAACATTCATGAACATTTTCAGTACATAAGTGTAAAGTCTAATTCCACCTCCTCTAAAATACCCAACAGGTGTCAAGTGGGGACCTGTCTCCTTTAAGCTCCTTAGGAAATCTAGCTCTTTGTTTCTAACACTAAAAAGCTTACCTTAATGAAGGAGTAGAGTGATTTCCCATACATGGTCAGGAATTCCCTTCTGATATCCAGCATATCTATTTCAGAGCGGGACACCATCACTCGGATCAGCGTGTTGTCATCTGTTCCGAATCCCTAAAGAAATAAACCAACCACCTACAACTACAAAGCATTTTGGACAACTCGGTGACAGACACAAAGGTTTTATCACTTGGTCTTCTGCGGAATCTGTTCCTAATTAGAGCATTTTTGCATTAATGGAGTGATCAACTAGCAGCTTGCTGCCAAGTAAGCATATTGCTCTGAGCTTCCTGGGGGAAAAGAGGTCCATAGAAAAGCTCAGACTTTTTTTTTTTTTTCCCAGTTAATGGCAGAGTTTCTCTTTATCTAATGATTGCTGTCATGCTACTGACTTGAGCATGGAAAGGCAAGGGGAAAAAAAAACCCCAAAAATAGCAATCTCATACCAAAAGCTCTTTACCTTCATGGATTTATACAATCTTTCAGCAAAATATGCAGGTTTATTTCGCACGCACTTTACTGTAAGGGAAACAAGAACAGGAGAATTAAGGCCAATAAAAACTGAAGGAGAAGGTCTTCCAAACCTTTACAGCACTTCCTCAGCGAAGGTGTTTATTCTGTAAAGATGCGATTTCAGGGCCAACAAACAGCAAGTACAATTCAGTCAGTGACCTGCTGTAAATTGATGTCTCCATGCCCAGTGCACAGTAATATTTTATTTAAGGCTTTAATGCTTCCTGACAGCAAATGTCAGCTACCAAAGCATCACTTGGGAAAGCAAACAATATCATAAAGCACAAAGCTTTCTCACCCGATTGTATCTGCAAAGAGTAAAACACTGTGGCTTGCAAAAAAGACAAACAGTATCTGCCTCCTGAAGCTATGTAAGCAGCCAGGGCAAGATACAGTATCTCTAATTATTTAATTACTTTGTAGACAAAGTTTAAAAGCAGGGAACTCACCCACAGCTAACAAAGCATCTTCGAGGTCTCCTGACATCTCAGATTTAATGCTGTCTGTTATGTCCTTATTAGCAATCCCTCTGTATGCATCAAAAACTAGGAGGAAGAGTCAGTGATAAAAAGAGCCAGTGAGATGCTTCAGGGCATACAGTGTGTAAACCACCAAGGATCACTTTGCAAGATCAAGCTCCTCATACTCCATATGAACATTGTACCATTATTGTGACATTGTAAGCTAAATCAGGGCTGTCCCACAGAAATAATTTATTTTAATTATCAACTGTCTCGCTAATTGGCCTACCACTGCTGCTAGCATTTTCAAGAACTGCCAGTTAATGATGGCAGTTTAAATGCTTAGCTCTGCCCCCATGGGAGTCATACTTCATTATCTCCAATTTACAGGCTGGAGCAAGTTGTACTGATGTTTTTCTCAAGTCCCTTTTTGTCTCAGGAGGGAATAAAATGGTCTTAAAGAATTGAATGTGACTGGGCTCTAGGATACCTACTGTCTCAGGAAGAGTTCACAATCAGTTAATGAACAAGTACAAAGCTCCTACAAAAGTGTCATGCTCAAACAAGGAAAAAAATCCAGGACACCGCAGAGGGTCCTACCTCTTAGTAGGTGGCATCTGTTCCGTGTACAGAGGATGGCCATAAATTGTACCTCATCTGTTCCCCATTTCTTCTCCCCAGCTTCATACAGGCACTTGAAGACATTATGAATAGACAAAGTAAGGCTAATTGAGAAGACCAGGTGTACATAACATGACATTTTTACTTCCTTGGTGCTTGAGCACTGCTGGCCTGTGGCTTGTCTAGATCACAGGTATTTTCCAATAAATACTAACCAAGCCCAGCAACTCTCAACTGAAGTGTCATCTCCCCACCCAGATACCCAGCCTGTCTAGAGACCTCTCACCAGAGTTGCAAAGGAGGCTAGAACCATTATCCCCATTTCACCGGCTGAGTCACAACAGTGAAGAGGCTTCCCTCAAGGTCAAAACTGAGAATAGAGCCCAGGTCTCCACCTAGGGCACTGCTGTCTAGCGTAGGTTCAGGCTTACTGTTCTACCTTGAAAAAAATGAGGTCTAGAAAAAGCAGGGAGTCACCACGCATCACATGTACAAGAACAGACAGTTGTTGCAAGGAAGCAGATTGCTACACACCTGAGCATCTTGCTGAGCAAGGGCATCATCCACATACATTCCCTCATCTCTGTTTCCCTGTGGAGATACAAGGATGAAAAACTCATTTCACCAGAGCAACTGATGGAAGCAAGTCCTGCAAATTCCGCTTAAAATTGAATAGTAGCTTACAAATACGGCAAAATATAGCTCAGATGTGATTTGTACTTCCTTTCAAAATGAGCAGCAATCCACTTTAACTGGGCCATTTTAGAAAGAGCACATGGCATTAATGCATACCCACAGTCAGACTCCTCTCCCTGCAGAAGCTGGGTGTGAAATGCAGGCAAGGTGAAATGCAAGAGAGGTGAAATAAAAGCCAGCCTGAAACACCTAATCACTGAAGTGAGAGGCACGTCCATCAGCAACAGGAAGATTCACCCCCATTAGCCTGGACTTACCGTCGAGAGGGACACGAGGACTCTTCGAAACATGGAAGATGTGTCAGAGACAATGTCCTCCTCGAGGGTACGGCCATATTCTAGCAAGAGCACACACACATATGACATCTGTTAACAACAGGTCCACCACCTGGACACTGTTTGTCCACAACATTTGCCAGCCATAAGCTAGATAAATATATAACTGTGCTCAGGGCTCTAAACATCATAGAATCATAGAATCATTTAGGTTGGAAAGGACCTTTAAAATCATCAGTCCAACCGTTAACCTAACACTGCCAAGTCTGCCATTAAACCATGTCCCTAAGCGCTACATCTACACATCTTTTAAACACCTCCGGGGATGGTGACTCTACCACTTCCCTGGGCAGCCTGTTCCAGTGCTTGACAACCATTTTGGTGAAGAAATTTTTCCAAATATCCAATCTAAACCTCCCCTGGCGCAACTTGAGGCCATTTCCTCTTGTCCTATCGCTTGTTACTTGGGAAAAGAGACTGACCCCCACCTCGCTACAACCTCCTTTCAGGTAGCTGCAGAGAGCGATAAGGTCTCCCCTCAGCGTCCTCTTCTCCAGAATAAACAACCCCAGCTCCCTCAGCCGCTCCTCATAAGACTTGTGCTCCAGGCCCCTCATCAGCTTGGTTGCCCTTCTCTGGACACACTCCAGCACCTCAATGTCTTTCCTGTAATGAGGGGCCCCAAACTCAACACAGTATTTGAGGTGTAGCCTCACCAGTGCCGAGTACAGGGGGACGATCGCTTCCCTAGTCCACTGGCCACACGATTTCTGATACAAGCCAGGATGCTATTGGCCTTCTTGGCTATCATCATGGCAGTCCAGCCATCATATTTAGTGCTACAGGGCAAGATTAAGAAGCACAGCCAGTATAAAACTGGCAATAGATCCACACATGGACAGACATCCAACTGATAGACATAACCATGCCACCCCGTTTTATTTCCACAGATTCAATTTCTGGGTGAAATTCTAATCCTTGAGGCTGTTAGCAGGCCTGCTGTTGACACCTGTTTAACTCAGAGGTTCTCTCTGGACAAATGGCAATAGTTGTATTGCCTGATTTGTCACATTTAAAGACTAACAGACCCTTCTTCCTTTTCACATGTCCATGCATACACACAAGTGACTTCAGTCAGTATGATAACGGCTTGCAGTCTGCACTACATACGAAGTTTGTAGTTCTCATTAATGCGCCGAATCTCTTCATTTGTGCGAGAAGCCAGAATTTCAATCAGGCAACCTTCATCTGTTCCTGCACCCTAGGGAATTGCAAAGACAAGATCCAAGATTATTATGACAACTGTTTTGATATGCAACTAGGATTTTTTTTTTAAATTATATATAAGTTAATAATAAATTAATAATAAATGTATAATTATGCCATATTATACTAAACTGACCAGAACTTAAGCCACATAAAAGGAAGATTTCCGAACCTTCACAGCCCTCCTCAGTTCATGCACATCATACATGGTGGTAGGAGTCATCATACCAATGATCACCCTTTCAAAATTCCCACTCAGCTCAGACTTCAAGTCATCAATCAAATCCTAGAAGATGGAGAGAGGAGAAAGGAGTTGAGAGAAGATACAGCCTTTGAGAATAGAAAGAACTCATTCAGCACTTTTCTTCCTGCTCCAACCCTCCTTGGACGAACAGTTGCTCTGACCAAAATAAACTTGGCCAGGAAAAGCTTGCACTAACCTTACTGTCGTGGAGACTAGGATGTTGCTTACATTTCACCCAAGTGATATAACCCCAAAAATGTCTGCATCTCCCAGTAAAAGCCAGAGGCACTAATCTCTGAAGACCACCTACCCTGCCAATACTGCTTTTATAGGTGATCAGAACTTGCTGACGTTGGGAAACATTTAGTTTGGTCAAGATCTCAATGATGGCGTCTTCATCTGTGCCTGGAAGAAACCAATGGAAACCAGTCTAGCTGCTTGCACAAGAACAAGATGCATGCTCTGGTCTTGTCCAGAGTGTGCCATTAGCCATCTTCTGTTCCTTACACAACCTGGTTCTCAACAGCACTGGGGACGAGATCAGTTACCGAAGTGCCTCAACCCAGCCAGCAGCATGGCAGTACCACACTGCAGCATAGACAAGACAAGAGCCTGAATAAGGATGCTTTTGTGGTGAAGACTTGGTTTTCCAGCTGGGTTCAAGTCTCAGCCTGATCAAGTTGCTCGATTCCTTTTGGTGCCCTCATAGGGCAGTGGGGCAATGCAGATGGCTACAATTCCCCTCTAACAAACCACCAGACAAAACATTCCCAAAGCTCGGGGGAAAAAAAGAGCGTTTAAGAGTGGAGGGAGACCAACTTACCAAATCCCTTCATAGCCTTCCTTAGTGCCTGTGCTTCTTGCTCAGCACTGAAACTCGAGACCCCCTTGATTGTTGCCTAAACCCACAGGAGAGGAGTTATGAAAGGCAGATTCAAAGTGATACATACACTAGAGCTGAACTTAAAAAAAATTAAAAATTCAAAAGATGCAAACACAGTGACAGCAAGTAAAGTCCACCCACCAAACATGAGTGATTTTATAGCAGGCTTCCATCCTACCCTAAAGAGAAACAATTTGTTCTAGAGGGACTTCCCAGCCACATAAGAAATAAGCCACAGGGACACAACTAAAAGGAGAAAATATCTTCATATAGCTGGCCATGGAGTATCTGGCTTCCAGTTAAACAATGGCAAGCAGCCTGACATCTCTGTTCAGTCCAGCTGGGGCTTCTTCCCAGCAGTTTTCCATGTAAATCATAGAAGAAGTTGTTCCCATCAAAGCCCTATTCCTGTCTTCTCTAAGAGCTGCCAAGGACCATCATTCTGTAAAATAATGCACCAGGAAGCGCAGTGTTCTACTCAAAACAGTGATTCACAAACAGGTTTCTCCTGCCTCCTGTCCAGTGCCATTTCTGTGGGTCTACACTGTCTCTTACAAAGGTCTCCATGTTCCCATGAAAATCATCAGCAAAACACTGCTTAACATTCATGTAGGTTAGGCTTTCTGAAACAGGCACAGGGATAACTACCATATAGATGGATACCGTGCAGGTTGAACCTGGAAAGAATAATATGCCCAGGAAGTTTATCTGGAGAAATTAATGCTCTTTGATCTACTCTCTGATTGGATTTTTCATTAACTCCCAAAATGGAAAAGCCCATATGTGTGGGTCATTCTCCTCTAGTATGAGGAAGCAAAGAGAAGCGATAAACTCACCCCCCATAAAGGGACAGATTGTGACATTGCTCTTCCTGCTGTGTCCTTATCTGAGCTACTCTCCCCACCTTTATCTTATCAGAGCAACAGCTGGCACAGCAAACACGCATGCTTACCATCACTCTTGTATTCGGTCAATCTGTTATTGTTCAAGTCCCCAGGCCGTTAGACAACTGTAGTAAAAAACAAAGGGAGTGTCAGTTTTCTAGCAAATAATTAATAGACTATACCTACCCTTGCCAGTTAATGTGGCTGGGTAAGTAACCATCTAATTTCTCTGAGGACTAAAAGCAACACTTGAACAGCCCTACTGAACGCAGTATCCCTGAGCTTCCAGTCCTGCTTTGTACAGAATGAACAAAGGCTGGCTTGCAACAGCGTAGGGCCAGGGCGTTTGCCCTGTCTGAAAGAAGGATGTGTTGCACAAGCAGATGATTAGTGCTAGTAATTTGAGAAATTTCTTTTCTATTGCTATTGTGACAGCCTGTCTGAGGCTACAAGGAGAAGCAGACAATGTTGCCCTGGGAGCAAAGAAAATAGACTTGATTCCCATGCCCTTCAAAACATGTGGCTTTGACCTTGCCAGGTGAGAGCCTGAGGATGAATTAGGGCAAGGGTGCCTGCACAGTCCTAACAGCCTTCACAGATACTCCCTGGGAGGCAGAGACAACATCAACGTGTAGATGAGCATGCAAAGGATAACCTCACTTGAGGACTGGGACAGGAGAATTATTTTCCCTCTTAAAATCTGCTGTATTCAACATCTCCTCAGTTTAGTGCAATGTGTAATTCCTTGTAGGACTTCAGTTTTAACCAACTGTTAAAGCCCTCAAAAAAAAAAAAAAAAAATACATAGCTTACTTGCCATCTCCCCAGGGTTATTTTTTCTGCTCATAATTTTATTTTCTTGCATAGGGCCTACACATGAACACACCCAAAGTATTTTCCCATATCCCTGGTCAGTTGATAGAATGTCAAGTACTAGGACGAGGTTCACTTCCCTGCAACTCAAGTTCAACACAGCATGAGCTGAGGTTCTTGCATTAAAGCCTCTAAGTAGAAGCAGTGATGCCAGTGGCTGATGACATCTCTCCTTAATCCTGCTCATGGTGCTTAATAGCTGCTATCAATGAACCCGGATGGTTGTGCAAGAACAGCAGTGTCTTTGCTCATGCTTCACATGACTCTTACAAATCCAGAATACTATTGGAGGGTGCTGTTCAGGCAAGTTAACTCTCAGTATGACATTTGCCATAGATGTGTTACGCACAGGCACTCCCGAGTGCTCTCCAGGTCGTCTGTACGTTATTACACCCTGTGCAGTCAGGCAACATATGGAAAATTATTAGTGTTCAACTTGCTTTCTTTCATTTGATTATAGATTTCAGTGGTCAGATTATGACCCAGACCTCAGAAAAGTCATCTTTGCACTTCTCTAATCTTTTACAGAAATAGAAAGCCAACTTTTTTTGCTTTAGCCAGACACTAAATAATGGCTTTGAATTTCACACATGTTTTTCTGATGCAGTTTTACCCTTCAGTTGGTTTGTACACAGAAGCAGGAATATTAGACAGGCTGGTTTAGCAAGTCAATTAGAGGGCAAAAGAAAGGCCAATAAACAAGGAAAAGGGGGTGGGAGGCAGAAAAATTCTGAGTGCAGATGAGCTGGCAGAAAGAAACCAAAACATGAAGAAAGGATGCGTGTACTGGATTCAGGGCAAATGTTCCTGCAATATCAAATTACAACAGAAATGTCACATTGAATATTGACTGTAATATTCCGACTTCTTCATCCAGCTTAAACATCACTGGGAATATAGAGTAGAGCACTGCAAAAAGGCAGCGGTGCTAAGCCCACTGCACAATCTGCAAATGCTGTTTTGTTCCCAGTATATTTCTGTGTGTGGTGCCACAAGAAATGAGCCACTGAAGTTACAGGTGGAAGTTCTCCGCGGTTCAGCCAGGTTCTCCAGCAATGGTCCCTGCCCCTGTAACCCTCTTGCTCCCTTTCACAGATGACGGCATCTCCACGAACTGCTCAGGCTGGGGCATTAGACGAATAAAACTCTTCTAGCCACCCCCTTTGCTACTAGAGAGAGAAAGGAATTGTGCAGTCAGATTTGCCAGCACTCTGCAGCTTAACACAATTCCTGGCCTGCAGCTCAAACGGGGAAAAACAGCTTTAGGATAGGAACAACACTTAACTCTGTGTTTTGAAGAATTAAACTATGCAAGCAAAGAGTCAGCTAGCAAGTACTAAGGTACCCTGGCTAATCCCTGTCCTGATGTTATTTGCTTCAGCCCAGAATAAAGGCCTGAGCTAGCTGATACAGTAAACCTGGCTTAGAACAGGCTCAAAACACTGTGGCCAGATGACAGAGTGAAAGTGTACGAGGCATCCCTCGAATTATTCAATTTTTTTCCATGGATGACCTTTTCCTGGCAGACTTTATCAGCTAATCGGGCAGTTATAAGTCCACATCAATGTCCTCTAAAAGCTGAATTCAGAATAAATTTCATTTATCAGAAAACAGCTGAAACTATCGTGTGTGCTGGCCAATTAAAATCTAGGCATGCTCTGAATCAAGTTTTCCTGGCTGTACACAGAACACACACAGCTCCCAGCAAGCAAAGCTCCCAACAGCTTAACAGGATATAAACACAGGGGTTTTCCCCCCCACCCCAAGTCTGAGCTCATAGACATGTTGCCAGTCCTACACCTAGGATCTGGAGTAGAAAACCACCGTTTCGCGACCCATCCCCTTGCAAGGCGAACACTGGACTTGTTTGACGAGTTCTTTCATTTGGTGCACATTTACTCGAATACAAACCCACACCCTGCGCCAGATCAGCTTTTCCATGACTCTGCCACCGCCAGCTGTTTCCAGTGTGCTGGATACAGCCTGTGCCTGCCGCAGTTGACTGTGCTTCAGGGAGGCAGAGTGCCCTGGGGTAGTTCTGGGGCTCATAGCGGGGTGACTGACACTGATCCCAGCCCAATTTGCAGCTCAGGACAGGATCTCCCTTCTGCTGGCAAGCCCTGAGCCAGCTGAAATATCCCAGCACCTCCCACACGATGACCTTTGCCTGGCCACTGCCCTCAAAAGGAATAAAAATATAATACTGAGTTAGCAGAGCCTTGTACTCCTCACTTCAGCCTGTGCACCCGTGCAAAGCTCCTTCACAAGCCCCCTGCCATGCCCTCCACACTCCAGCATCCAGTGGGAAGGACTTGCCAGCTCGGGCACGGCAGAACTAGGAAGAAAACCTGCGCTCCCTGTGCCTGGAAAGAGTCAGCCATCTTCCTCCTTCCCACAACCCACCTCCCCGTCCTTCCTCACCCCAGGCCTGTGCCCTCCAGGGCTGCCCCAATGCCCTAATGCCTTGGCATCGTGGCCTTGACAGGGTATCCGCCCAGCCAAGGGCTGTCCCGCTCCCGCACAGCCGCACTACCTACCGCTGCGGTCTGGCAAGCAGGGACGGTGCTTGGCACCTTCCCAGGCACCTCTAGCCACGCGACCCTTTCCCCATGCCAAAGGGGACCCCCCCAGTTAGTTTGGCACTCACCTGCTGTCCCAAGCGGGTGCCTTGGCAGGGATGGGAAGAGCTTTGCTTGGCTTGCTCTGGATGGCAAAGTCCCCGCCCTGGAGCGGGGTGGGACAAAGCAGCTTTTCTTGCACGCCTAATGGGAAGGCAATCCAGCCTGGCTCCCCTCCTCTGCCCTTCCGTAAACAGTTGGTTGTAATCCAGAGCAGGGAGAGATTCCCCAAGGAGCCTCACGCACATTTAGGAAATGCACATTTGGGGTTACACGGAGGCCCTTGGAAGTAAAGGTGGACTGGAAGGCTCGGATGGCTTCCACCCTCCCCAGCACTGCCTGTAAAAATCTCTGGGAACAGAGGGGGGTCTCTGACTGCAGCCTAAGTGCACAGCCAGCCTCTGATGTCTCACTTTATGCTGTCTGTAAAAGGGCATACCCAAGGGGGGAGCGAGGGGGACGACACCGTGGAGCACACGGGCAGCAACAGCCTTGAGCAGGAAGATCTGTTCCTCCCCCCGTGTTATCGGTGGGGATTTCTTACCTGTATTGTGTCTCCTTTGCTCCCACAGCACCTCTCCAGGTCTTCAGCATCATTCCCCCTCGTCTAAGAACTTTGCGTCACAAACAGCCATGATTTCTGTAAGAATGATTATTTTCATAAAGGATTATTATTTTTTGCCCCAATAAATGGCACTGCCCTCAAGTCAAAGCACTTCAGGCAAAGGGACTTCAGTTTTACCCTGATGTGACACTGCCAAGGTCAGCCTTGGACAAGATCATGAGGCTGACAGAGGGAAATCAACCTTGCAATAATACATGTCTTGTCTTCACTGTGTTTCTCCTCAGGGACTTTGGTCTCCTCTGATGCCAAAAGTACAGTTATTACAATGGGTAAATCGACCCTCTCAGGTTCTTTTTTCCAGCTCATATGAGAGTTATATCTCATCCCTGTGCCTCTTTGCACATGCTCTTTTGCTGGAAGAGACCTAAATTTAGCAGCTCGGATGAATGCAAGCTGTGCTCCAGTGAGCATGTCTGTGCAGATGGCTTATTATAGCTCCCATGGCAGCTCAGTCTCCCAAAAACAACCCCACAGAGGCCAGCCAGCCAGCCAGCATCTACTCAGTCTCTGCTGATGCAGGGGGACATTGAACAGAGGGTAACAGAAAAACAAGGTTCAAGCCGCAAACACTCTCCTTTTCCATTGCAGAGTCACTTTCCTTGCAAAATCTGGCACTTTACCCCAACCAGGATTCAGTGTGGACTAGTGCATATTATCAACAGTCACTAAGGAGAAACTCTTCTCTTTCCTACATCTGTTAAAGTTTCCATTCTCATCCCTTCCTCTCACGTCAGCTGTCTCCTGCTCTGGGCCCGTACCCTCTCATTTTAATCTACCAGCAGGAGAACTGCTGTGTTTCTCCATCTTACGTTGCCTCTTAATTATTTTTAGCCTGTGTATTTTCAAAAGCTTCATTCTTCTGTTTACTTTCCAGCCTCTTCAGCCCCAAGGACTGGGTGGCTCTGACACTGCAGTCAATCGTATATGGAACAGTAATTATTTAAGACCATAAGTTATTCATCTTCTTTGGAAGTTATTTATCCTTTAAATATTGCACCAACCCTGCCATTCATGATTTGCATAATTTAACCTTTTCTTTCTCCCTGGGAGAGGCTCCAAGTAGGGAGGAATACTTGAAGACAAAAAGTGTTTGTGTGGATGTTTTTGGCCATCCAGAATTACTCACGTAAGTGTAGTCCATTCGGAAGCCAGATCCTGACCCAACACACAGCTGAGTTCCCTATAATATTGGCTCGTTATGGATGCTGGCTCCATAGCCATCCGATTCAGACAATCACAATTATTTGGACCAGAAAGGAAAAAAAATACAAAGTACAAAAGCTTCTGACCATGCTGAGAGTTAGCCAAGCTTCTCTGGAAGGTGGATGGAAGGACAGGGGATTTAGGGCAATGGTTGTCTGCAGCCTGTTGTACCTTGCGACAGGAGCTGCTCCCTTCAGGAAGGTGAGGGGTTGTTGCTGTAGGAGAAATTTCCTATATAAGGTTCAGGAGACAAAGCTTTGTCTCTCCAGGAGCCCTTCATCTAGGGTCTGCTCAGCTTTCAGCATGTTGTCTTCACCTGTTAAAAGATGGAAAGGCTGTGGCTTTCCTTAAATATCTCCAGCCTGAAGCACTGTCTAGCATAGCTTTCCTGTCTTAACATCAAAAGAGGGACAGTACTGGACAAGCCCACAGTTCCTATCAGTGTAGTAAGTGACAAAGCACATTGCTTTTCTTTTCACTGGTATTTCCTGTTTGTCCCGTCGATGATTTTAAACCCCCTTGTTATAAAGCTCTCCAAAACCCCAGACTTTACTCAGTTGCACACCTGCTCTGTATTCCCACTCCATCCCACTCCATCTACAAAAGATAATAAAAATTAAAGGTCACAGAAAGACAGGGCAGCGTGCATTAAGTAAATAAATTGAGCTTAAGCAGCCAGCCTGTTAGGAAGGATGTATTTATTCTAGGTCCCACAATGAGAACAGAGCTGAACCTCTAGGAAAATGGCAGCATTTGTGTTTTTGCCCTAAGGACCTAGCCTTTTAAATTTGCACCTCAAAGAGTAGAGGAGCCTGGTGCTGGAAGGAGAGATTTCAGTGTGTTATTTGATTAGTAGGTACGTGCCTTTAGCTTCAGAGAAACAGCCTTGCCTCATTCACTGAGGTCCAAATCCTGGCACTAACGAAGCCATTAGCCAATCTCCTACAGATTTAAGTGGGGGCCAGAATTTGGGCCTTTGGGGATTATGCAGGTGTTTTCAGGAAGTTCATAAGGGAATGCTCATTTTTTTACCTGAGCATCAGCAGTTTGCAATCCGCAGCCCCTGAAAATGGGGTTATTCAACTGTTGCACAAGTGCTGTCGAGCTGTGTTGGAATGCGGTAGCTCAGTTAGTTAGACTACTGTCTCCATAGCAGCGGGTAGCTGAGGTTAGGGTGGAGGCTGAAAACCAGCGCTTGCTTTTCTAAAACACTGATTTTCATTTGCTTGTAAGAGGGTGAAGAATTCTTACATTCTGCATATTAAAATCAGATTAATCACAAAGTTAACTGCAGGTATTAGGACTCACTGCAGAGATGTAGGGGTACGTTTGACGCTTAGAGCAAGGATGTCTCCTGACCTCCAGTTCAGCACTGTATAAGATGAAACACCCATTTCCACAAGTCAGAGGTAGCCTTGGTGTAGAAACAGTGGTGCTTTGGGGAAGACCCTAGGAAGAGCCAGCCTGAAGCTTTTGTTCTATTATCTGTGTGAAGCCGTCTTAACACAAAGAGAGGAAGGAAGGTGACACACTCCCAGAAATAGGTAAGCAGTGTTTATTTGAGGTGGGAAGACTGAAATATTCCAATTCACGTAAGAAATGAAAGTGTTCTTAGCTCTTCATTACTTACCATAACCACTGGAAACACTGTTTTTACAGAGTCGGTATTACCAGGGGAATGTGCAGCATTCCACCTATTAGCAATTCAGACAGGACTTTACAAAGCCCTGAGCACAGCATACCAGTGCTGCTATGCAAGTCAAGGGCTCCCTGGATAGACCTGGGTTGATTACATAAACATACATGTCACATAAGGTCAAGAAGGAACAGGGAAGCAGGACTGATTTGAGAAAATCCCTCTAACCTAAAGTGCCTTTAAAACAACACACCGCTTAGACATGGTGGTCTACACGCCTTAGAAAATAAGCTATAAGGGGAGACAGCAATGAGCAGCTGTATGAAAAAGCCAGGAGTCAAAGTCCCCATTTCAAGTGTGCTTCAATTACAAGATTTTTAATACAGGGATCCGTGCATGTTCTGCAGGCAGGCACATAAAAGGATATCCTGGATGCTATTACAATTTATAACAGTGACAACTATAACAGTGCCTTGGGTGCTACTGCACTCAGTGCTTTCCACGCTGCTGTCCCACAGCATATGCTGTGTTGACACTGTCTCAGAAATACCCACACACTCTGCCTTTCTCTTACAGAGAAACTTAAGGCTGCACTTGGCCATGAGCCCAGTCTACTGTTTTCTTTATTAATTAAAGCTATAACAGCAGGGAAGGCAAACAGTCCTGGGCCATTGGTTGGTTGACAGCTTCGTCGGCTGCCTGTGTTAATGAATGCCATCCAAACGGGGACTGGAGTCAGCAAGCACCTCTATAGTGGGGTTGTGAAGATGGTTAGGTACTTGTGGGGTGACGCTTTTAC
Source organism: Aquila chrysaetos chrysaetos (assembly GCF_900496995.4). NCBI lineage: Eukaryota > Metazoa > Chordata > Aves > Accipitriformes > Accipitridae > Aquila > Aquila chrysaetos. Next base: position 41,307,025 of record NC_044016.1, on the reverse strand, counting down.
CTTCAAAAGAGCCCTTTGCAGTCATACAAGTTGTCGCTTGCTCTTGATCCTAGTTGTGTTGTCTCATCTTCCACTGTTTAAACTGAACTGGGGAAAACAGGTCTGCTTTAACGTCCCCAGCAGAGCTTAAGGCGCAGGCTGTGGCAGAAGACACACAGGAGTCTTCACGTGATCTAGGCTTGCCTGGCCTTGATAAGCCATTCCCATTACTTGCTGGGAAGACATCACGTAATGTGGATGCATTGCAGTCAGAATTACAATGCTTGTCATGGTATAGCCTATTTACATTAAGGACAAGAGATGGGCTAGAGCACTATAATTGCATTCACATTACAGTTTGTACAAATATAATAATTTTGTCTTGAACAAAGCCCCACTATCAAGACTAATTAATATAATTTAATCCCCAGGCCTTAGGGCATTTGCCAGCTCCATGGAGAGATACTCAGAAGGGGGAACTCCTAATGCCCTTGTGGAAGCTACATATCATTTGTGGTACAACCTAAACCTTCCTTCCCCAAAGCTGCAGGCTATGAACTGCTATACCATTGCTTCCAGCAGCCTTAAATGCATTATCAAACCTAAATTTCATTTAATGGGCTTAATGAATGTTTACTTCAATTAGCATACATATAGTTCTGAAGAGGAAATGAGTAGCTTTCATTTTTTTCTTCTTAATTAATATCTGCCTCTATCTACCTTTATCTTACTTAGCTGCTGTGTAATTTGGCTATAATTACAGATGGATTGGAAACAGAGCTATGACTGCCCAGCTAAGGGGGACTTCTAAGGCACAGAGGTATTCGTTCTTTCATGGAAATATGATAGAAACTCACTGGCTGATGTAGTGCTTGGAGTGGGGAGAACACGTTAAGCATCTTAACATAATGTATCTAGTGCTAAAAAGCAACACGAGCGGGGCTGCTGCACAAGCAAAAACAAGCTAGGAGCAAAGGATGCTGATAGCACTGTGGATAAGCCTGCAAATAGGACCCAGTCCTACCATGCCTAAAGATAGTTGGGCAACAACCAACTTCATCAACCACGCAGTGATGATGAGGCAAAGTAAGGCAGCAAGTGCACAGCCTACCCGGGAAACCAAGTTAGAAACACTAAGAAACACCACTACTCACAAGTCCAGAGCTTACCCAGCAAAGTCAAAGACAGAACTACAGCCAGGACTATCCTACAAGTGCCTCAAAGAAAGGCTGAGTCTCCTGGGCTTGTGCTTAAATGGAAGTCACAGTCGATGAGCAAAGGGGGCTGGCTAGAGGTCCAGGTGAGACTTCTTGGGTCAAGGAAAGCCTGAGGGTACACTCAGGACCCCGGCACTTGAAACACAGCTGATAAATCCCTTCTCAGTGAGAACCCAATCTGCAAATTTCTCTTAATGTAACAATACCTGCTTTAAACAACAGCGTGTATTTGTAGTGCAAAGTCATGCTCCTTGAGAAACATGGCTCTTTCTGGATTGGTGGTCAATCCTACTGATGTACACAGTATCAATCCAGGGTATGCATAGTATTGCATCAAACATGCATGAGCCTACAGATCTCAGTCAGCTCAATTATTTCCATGTCTGCCTACATATATATATCTGCCATATATATATAGGCCCTGAGTGCCATTACTATTGATGGAAGATGTTGGCTTCTAGCTGTAGAAAGGGTTGCTATTGCTGGAGCTAGTGAGTATGTCTTACAAGGGCAAACAGGAGCACATAAGAGGTGGAAACTTTTAGTTTTTAAACAGGTAAAATACAGATAGGAGTTCTGGAGTCTTTTTGCTCCTCTGCAGAACTCTGAACCTAGGCAAATTACAAGCTACATGATAGTATGCTTGAGAGTTGACCTTTTCTTGGGGGTGGTAAAGAAAAGTGATGGCTTTTCTGGTCATGCTAGTAGTGTTTGTGGGCCACTGCTATGCACTTAAAAGAAATCCTTGGATTCCAGAAAATCATGGGCAGAAATAGAGATGGATAGAGTAGTAGCTCTAATACTCTTCAGCTGGTGAGAAGCTTGACAGAAATTTTTGCAGTAAATGTGTGTGGTTAAGGGAACATCCCTATCAAGATAAAAATAACTGGAGGAGAAGACTTAACTATTATGCATTGAATACAGGAAAATACGACCATTACTTTGTCGCCCCTGGATAGTTACGTATAACCAAGCACAGAAAGCTGTGCAGGCTCTTTTCTACCTTGTTGCCACTTCTGGAAATGTCCAGAAGAGGTCAGTGTGCCCTCGCTTTTAGGTTACTTGCCTGAAACCTTTCCAAACGTATGTTTTTATTTAGAAAATGCTGAGCTGTCTGGAAAGTTTGATCAAGAGGGATGCAGCTGTATTAATGTGCTTCTTCCTGGGGATTTGAATGCATTTTCTTAGCAGTATAGGGGAACCAGGGATCCGGGAGACAATATGCAGGCAAACAGCTCTGCTGACCACATCATCATCGAATATTTTAAACCTAGCGTCATGGGATTTTAACAGCTAAAATTTGGTGTTTAGGCTTGACAGTATTAGTCAGACTGAAGTTTCTCTCTGCAGTGGGACAAATCTGTGAGCACCCTGGAGTTGCTCCAGGCTAACACAGGAGAAGTACTAGACAATGTCTCTGCTGGCAATCACTGATCAGCTTTTTCACTTAAAGCTTTCAGGCTCAGTTCTCTCTGATCTCTGTGAAGGTCACTGGGATTGCAGCAGTGCAGCCGAGCCTCGTGCCTTCTGGAATAAAGACTATCATCAGCGTCTGCAACCAAGGATCAGCTTCTGCTGTGCTTTTGCTCCCCAAAATGGTCACTGACAGAGTTTGTGTGCCTGTGGCCAGAACATCAAGGCCCCATAGTTGTACGTGGGTGTGACACTTGTCTGCGTTATACCTCAGCACTCCCAGGTACATTTAAAAAAAGTACTTCTCAGTGCCTAGTTAGGATGTTCAGCAGTGCATCTGCAAGCTCTCTGCACGGCAGTAAGCTTTATCTTCTTTAGCTGGAAATGAGTCATTTCCCTGTACTGTACAGAGATGCCCAATTTCCTTGGAAATTGTTCAGTTCTGCAGAGTCCCCAGAAATCACTGATTATTGGACTCTCTTTTTGCACTCGGTGTTTTACCTCAGTCTTAATAGAAGCCTGGGGATCCTTCACCCATTAAAGTAATTAAAAAATAAAAAATGGATAGAAGCAACTGAGACTTTACCCAGTTTATATTTAATCTGAAGGGCAAGTGAACCTTCTTTATTGACCACTGGCAACCCATCATATAGCCCCAAACCACAGCCGAGCAAGGTTTAATGAAGATTAAAGCCTGTCAAATGAAAAGGGACTGCTTTCACACTTGTGTTAGCTGTCTGGCTGAAATGACTGCAGTTCCGGCTGTGTGGACTTAGGGTGTCTTGTACATGACACTTGGAAATGAGGTGCAGATAGGAGCCACTCTGCAGCACCCTACAAATTATGGGTGAATGAGGGTGGTCAAGGAGGACTTTGAGGTCTGCAGGGTGGGCTTGTAGACCCTTATTACTTACAAGAACTCCTAAGAACAAGGATGATGGAAGGGGCATAGCATTAACTGTAATGCAGCAGAAAAGCAACTGTACAGGGATGGACTTTTAGATCAGTGTATCTTACATGCGAAATATATTTCACCAGCAATTTTACTTGCCTATTCTGAGAGCCATATGCATCTTAAAAGTCTTCAAACACTGGCGGGGGGGAAACAATTAGGTCTGTTTACAACATGCTGATCCAGTCTTGTTGGCATTGCTGGAAGCCCATGCCCAAAAGTGATGCAGGGAAAAGGGCTGTGCAAAGGGAAAGCATTTTTGCCATCCCACAGTAACCAGGGCCTGCCTAGCCTAACCACTTGGGACAGGAGCTTGTCAGCAGGATGGCTGTAGTTATTACCATAATACAGGAAATAATAGTCATCGGGAAAAAGCGAGTGTGCTCTGGTTTCCTCTTCTGCCCCAGTCAGAGGGGAGGAAGGAGAGCGCTGCTGTCATGGAGGCATTCCTCTGGCAGCCACACGCTCCTCAGGGTTTTGTACTCTGGGTCGCAGGCTGGGAAAACCAATTTTTGCCATTTTAATGTTTCCCTCTGCTGCTTGAAATCCCAGCTCTGGCCTTCCCTGTGAACGCATGTGGAAAGGAAAGAGCCAGCAGCTGCGGATGCCGTAGGCTGGAAAAATCTCCCAATTTCTGAGAAAAAAGGCCGAAAAGAACCCAAAGTGCATCTAAAGGAAATTAACGAGATTCAACCTAAACTAAACTTCTCTGAAGCCGGACCCAAGGGCTTTGGGCTCTTCGGATGAGTCGCGCCGCTGCTTATGAGCATCTCGCTGCAAGCTGCGTGAGGGACTGCCGTGGGGAGGAGGAGAAAGATGCAATTTAATAGTAAATCTAAGGTGCAGGCTTTACAAAGCCAACTGCTAGGTTTGAAGCACTCAACGAGTTTTGAGGGCTGGGGATATCTCCAGTTTATTTTTAGTTTTGAGGCTCTTGAACTGGGCGCTAGCAGGGCCTGCGTGAAGACAAGCCTCGTACTTCAGGTCAAGCCCAAGATGTCACAGCAGGCGGCTTTTATTATTACGACACAAAAATATCAAGTTTAAGCGCACTATTTCGAAAATAAATGCAAATAGCCGTCACGAGGCGCCAGCGCGGGCCGCGGCTCCACGCTGACAGGATTTCTGAGCCCATCCCTCCAGGCGGGGGGAAGAAATGGCCCCCGAGCACCCTCCGCTCTCCCTCGACCCGCCGGGGACCCCATCCCCGCCGGCCGGGCTGAAGGCAAGCCTCCGCCTCAGGGTCCCCCTCCTCAGCCCCCTCACGGCCCCGCCAAAACGTCGCCCCCCGCCCGCGCCCCCTCCTCGCCTCCCCCCCTCCCGCCCTGGCGGAGCCGCGCTGCATGCCGGGAGTTGTAGTCCCCGCCGCGGCAGGGCGCTGCCCCCGCTATCGCTACCGCTCCGCGACTGGGAACTACCACTCCCAGGGTGCCGCGCGGCGGGGCCGGCTGCCGCCATTCCGCCGACCCCCGTCCCCCGTCCCCCGTCCCGCAAAAGGGCATTCGCCCCTCCGCCGCGCTGTGGGGTGGGGGGTGACCGGCCGCGCTCCCGGGTTGTTCCGCCGGTGGGGGGGGCGGGGGGCATCCCGGGGCGGCGGGGCCGAGCCGAGCCCTCCGTGCTGGCGGGGGCGGTGCTCCCGCCGGCAGCCGGGACTTCCTGTGACAGCCCATTTCCTGGTCGGATGGGGCCGGCGGGGGGTGGCGGTAGCGGTGGCGGGGTCGGTCCCTGACGGGCTCGGTGGCCGCCGGGAGCTCCGCCAGGCAGCGATGCGGGCCCCGGGCCCTGCCGGCAGGCGGTCTCCGCCGTGACCCGCCGCGGGTCAGCCGGAGGGGCTGCGGCAGGCAGGCGGGCCGGCCCTGGGCGCCGCTGCGGGGGTGCATGGAGGCACCCCCCGCCCGCAGAGAGGTACCGGGCGGGGGGCCCTGTCAGTCAGGGCTTCCCCTGAGGGGGCTGCGGTGGCCCAGGCCGTGCCGTGGGGGTAACCGCCTTTCCCCTCCCGTTATCCCCCCCTCCCCTGTGGTTTTGCAGGTGTGAATCCCCCGGAGGACAGCGCGCCTGCTCTGCTTGGCCCCCACAAGGCGAGCGGCCCCGGGTCCCCCCTCGCCGGCCTCGGCCGGGCTGCAGGAGGAACAAGGAGAGGGGCTTGGGACCTTAAAAATAGCGTCGCCCCCATAACCAGGCAGCTGCTGTCGCCTGAGAAATGAAGAAGTTTTTCGACTCGCGTCGGGAGCAGGGTGGCTCTGGCCCCGGATCGGGCACCAGTGGCGGTGGCGGTGGCAGCAGTGGCCCGGGCAGCGGGTACATCGGCAGGGTGTTCAGCATCGGCCGGTACCAGGTGACGGTGGACGAGGTGCTGGCGGAAGGTAAGACCCCCAGTCCCTTTTGCGGAGTGCTCTGCCTTTGCTTCTTTTCCCTCCTCCTTTCCCTCACAAAACTGGAAAGGGAGGCTTTGGCCTTTCCCCTGCCCTCTCCCTCTATCCCTAGCTCCCCCAATATTTCATTGTCCTTGACGGACTTGCAATCCGGTGGCATCTGCAAGCTGACATTTCTGGTCTTCCCGTGTGTAGTGTGGGTTTGCTGGATTTGGTTTGGGTTTGTTTTTTTTTTTTTAAAGGCTTTACAAATTGAGGGGATTTCAAAAGGTAATTGTTTCCCACCTTCCCTAAACTGGGAATTTAAAAAAAAAACAAAACAAAACAAACCCAAAATTGTCAAATGTTTGGCTGCAGAGCAAGGTGCTGTAAATAAAGAAGGCAGTGGCCTTCACTCTAACTTTCTTCAGCTGGTTGCCTCCTTTCCTACACTAAGCAGAGAGGAATAAAACACTGGAGTAAACTTCTTGTAGCTATGTCATGCACATAGGTAGTCTGAGTAGAGCAAGCTGTGATCTGGGATGAGGGATTTCTGGCTTTGCAGGGGAAGCAGTAATCCCAATTGCATTTTTTCAAAATAAAACAGTTAAAAGAACTAAAAATGAACAGTAGGGATTATAAAACTCTTTACATGTACAGTCCTTGCAGTGCAGCAAGCTGCTGGTGGTATTTTTTTTAATTGTAACCAGTACTGCTGCTTTAACTATCATTTTACATTTCATTTTGGGCTATAAGGAACCTTATGAGTGGCTCTGGCTGGTAACCTTAGCCTCGACCTTCAGAGAGGTGTTGGCCTCCTTAGACCTGCTCCTGGTCCCTCTCCTTTGCAGCATCCTTTGCAATTTCAGTCAAAACAGTGTTTTGTTTTGATCTTGTAATTGCGAAGGAGAGGGTAGCTGCTGTATGAGAGCTGAGTGGGAGGACCTGTGTTGGCTTCTACAGAAAGAACCCTAAAATGGAAAAGGGACTCTGTACGCTGTGTGCGTTCAGGTTTGTAAAAAGTCACCACAGTGTACAAGAAAATAGATCTGTGATCATCTTTCAGACATGGTTTCTGATATGTTCTGCTGCATGCTGAGCTGAGAGGAGCACTGAAAACAGTCCTTCAGCTAGTCACTATAGTGATTTTTTTCCTGACTCGAAATTTGCAATATCGGTTTGCCTTGGCTGATATTTCTAAGGCCCTTTTGGCCCTAGAAGCTTAGGAACTATATGAACTAAATGTGAGAAGCTGTCACAGTCTTTTTTTAATGCAGGTTGGCCTCATCCTGGTAACATGGGAAAACAGAGGCTTTTTTTGCTGATGAATAATCTGTTGGCAGGTTCTGCCCCGGTGCTGACAGCACCAGGAAGCGAGCCTGTGTGTCACTGGGCTCTCTCCTGCTTGGCAGGCCTAAGCTACAGCCACCAAAGGTGGGAGGTGGTAGCACAGATTGTGCAGGAGAAGTGCTTCCCCTCCGCACCTTGCTGTCCTGGAGGATCTGCTGCTTGTGGGGGCTTTTGCCGGTGACTCCTGGTTTCTTGACTGGCCTCTGGGATGGAGCATTGCCTAGGGTTGGCTACAACTCTTAGATCGGCACGCACAGGCCAAGTGAGGTGCAGGAGGCCTGTAAAATGGGTGCTGTGTTCTCTTCCTGCCCATGCTATAAGGCAAAGGAAGTTCTTTTGGTGAAATGTGCTATGCAGGTGTTTTCCTCACAGTTAGTCTCCTGGTGCGGGCAGTCTGAAATCCCTCTGCATGGTGAGTGAAGTCTCCAAAGGGACAAGAGTAAGGTGGCTTGTAGGTTTGCAGGTTGTCACCTTTTGATGGGAACAGAGGGGTGAAAATGCCATTTCCTTTATAGGAAGGGTAGGTCATCTGGGGTGTCAATGTGGGTCAGAAGCACTGCAGCTTTGCATACCTGTGGCCTTTTGGTGTAGCTGTGTGTACTCCCCAAGTGCTGGTAAACAGCATTTTTTAATTGACTTGGCTGGAGACCTGGGGAGCTCTCTGGCAACCTGGTCCCTGCACTACTGATGTCCGAGTCCTCAGCTGGAAAACTTTTTGTATCTGCAGTGAATTTTGGTGGTTCAGCAGTGTTGAAAAGGCAACTTATGAAGTCTTGGCTATTTCTGCTAAAAGGAAAAGTCCCCTGTGAAACGCTTTGGAGGAGGAGGAGGAGTATCCTGTCTGGGAAAGAAACATCTCTCGTCCCTGTTGCTTTAGAAGGGAGAGGAAAGGCCTGTGTTTTGGTGCAGCATGTGAAGCCTAGAAAAATGAAGGAGATGTAAGAGTGGTTTAAAAGAAAGAGTCTCTGAAATGATGATGGATGGTGTGTGGGGATACTTGAGTTGCAAGCCTGAGGAACTGGTTCAAGCAGAAGTTTTTGAATTAAAGTGTTGGGATTTACCTCTGGTTGTCAAAGCTGTGACTGGTCACTCAATTCTGCTGAGCAACCCTGCTGAAGATGACTGCTCCCTGGCCCAGGATGGGAGTCCTTAATGCAGGCGCTGTGAAGTGTGCCAGATGGCAGATGTCTCCACGTGCTCACAGTCTCTTGCGTAGATCCCCCAAAATATCTGCTGCGGTTAGGTACGCCCCCCACCCCCTTAAAAATAGTTGTGTCTGGATACTTGCTTTCCTGGGCAAGGAGGAACGTGTCTTCCTTTTGGAAGGAAGTAGATGGGAATAATATAGAAGGAACTTGAATGGTTGTTTGTCTGTGGTGCTATAATACCAGTGAATCAGGTGGGGGTTTTTTTTGTTTGTTTGTTTTACAAACAGTATATGGCAATAGGTGATTGATTCTTAGTTGGGTCTTTGTAGTCATCTTGCTCTAATCCATATAATAGCACAAATAATCTCTTGAAAAATTCCCCACAAAGTTTGCATGAGGATTAACTGCTGTGGGAGGTCAGCACTGCTGGCCTTGGAGTTCTGCAAGGCCAGGGTTAAAGTCGGTGGCATCATCGTAGTGTTCCAGTATGGGCTGAGCGGGGGTCGTTACTGACTTTAAGGTGACTGGTGTTTCCCGGAGCTGAGGTGAATGCCCAGGAGGCATTTGAGTGTGTGGGTGAGTCAGGCTACTATCTTACTGTTTTGTTTATGGAAAGAAACCAAAACAGTGTGATCAAATTGGATGCTGCTTTTTGTTTCTGCCTGTGTGTAGGGAAAAAAAAAAAACAACAAAAAAAACCCCACCCCAAAACCTCACCCTGGAGCTATAAGGAGGACGGTGTCCCTCTGATGAGGACCAGAGCAGCAGAAACATTGAGAAGCATGTTGCCAGAAAGCAGAAATTTGCTAAGGAGTTTGTGGGATGTGCCAGTGTGGCAAAGTACCACAAGCTACATGTGCTCCCCTGAGCTAAAGCTGACAAGGTGGGGATAGCCCCAGTGTCCAGTTTTCAGGGGGCTATGTTTTGTGTTACTCTGTGTACCTGCAATATTGTAAGAGAGTGCTGAATCGATCTAAGGTACGTCAGCGTTGATGGGGTGTGTGTTTGAGCTAGGATTTTGCTTGTCTTGGTCTATTTCTAGCAAAAGATACAGGCTGTGCTTCTTCAGGTCTGTGAAAAGTCACTTTTTCCATTAGTAGTATTTTTCTGAAGGTGCTACTTGTAGTCTTTTCCCCTTAAAATGTGTAAGTTAGGGGATTCAGGTTTAATAATTGTCAGATATTTCACTGAAAATTTTTTCAGATACCTGCCTCTGTGTGTGCTGCTAGCTAATGTATATTTCAAAGTATTTAATGGTAGACATTATAAAACAATGCAAAATCAGCTTAAATTGGCCAGCTATGTTTTTTACTCCGTTTTGAAAAGACAGATGTTGCGGGAAGGTTTCATCATGATTTTCTTTAGCAGACCTGCAGGCCAATGCATGCATGAAGAGCTTGGTAAGGCTGTGAATGCACAACCTGTGCCCAGTGGGGGAAGGTGGTCCCTTGAGCTGCCTAAATGTGTGGCTGGGCTAATTGCAGAGGACTTCTGCTGACCCCTGCCTGGCTTACCCTCAGCGCTTTCTTTCCCTAGAGTGTGCAGCACCATAACCTGAAGTCCCTAAACTTACACGTGAGCTTCTTCTGAAACAACTTCGCCTTAAAACAAACCCCACCTGAGGTAAATTTTGCAGATTTACATGATCCTCAACCCAATTCCAGTGTGGTTGGGTTCAAGACACCACTTTGAAATGTATTTTGTCAGTTACTGACTTCTAGCTTCTGCCAAGTGCCAGCTGGTAATCAGCTGACCAGTGACATTTGGATTAGGAGTTAAACTATTTCTCCTCTTGGAATGGGACATGTGATTTCCCTGCCCACCCCCCCCTCCCTCCCCCCTTGCTTTTCCTGTGTACCTTGTGAGGCAGGGCATGTACAGTGTGCTCTGCACTGCTAGGTAGGATATTGGCTCCTCTCTGTTTTAGTAGTCTGTTTTTTTGAGTGTACAAGCCAGGCAAACTGGTGAAGAATCCCAACTGAGTGTTATTTGGAAAATGTTGAGGTATCCCAAGTGCTTTGGTGCTTTTAGCAGCACAGATTTTGCTGAGGCAGAGTGTGTGCCATGTCCCTAGATGTAATCAGGAAGGAAAAGAAGGTGTTAGTGGATTTAACTGTGTAATAAGTTGTATAGCCCAGAGACTCTTGTCATCTTAGCCTCACTTGTAAGCTTTACGCAACATGTCAGAGAATGAGTCTGGGATTGTACATGGGGGTGGCTAGTTTCTTACGTAACAGCTATATGACCTAAAAGCATATTTAATGGCAGTGTTAGTCCAGTGCGGTCATGAAAGGAAGTTTTCTGCAGTCATCTTCCTAGGAAAGAGCCCTCCATGTTAAAACAAAGTAGTTTCTAATTCAAGCAGTCCTGCAACAGGCTTACGAAGTTGTCAGTTACTTAGTATAAGAAAGCTTAGTTTTGGGTTTCTGGCTGAGGAAAATACAGGGTTTAACTATCCAGCTCAGGTCTTGCAGAAGTGTTCTAGTAGTTAGTTATGTGTGAACAGGTAACTAACCTCTGGTTGCAACACCAGCAAGGACGTTTTGGATCTAAGGGGAACAACCATAATGTTACTGTCATGGGCCTTCTCCCCTTTGTAAAGGAGCTTGTCAGCAGTTGAAGAGAGCAGGTGGTAAGTTATAAATGTGCTGAAGACAAGCTGGAATCCCCTTTGGGTTTAGCACTTGCTGTCTTCTAAGCTCACCCACCTGCATCAATCATGGCTAATAAGGGGTCAGAACTGACTAGGTGCTGCACACTTGCATTGAGACTGGAAGCTGCTTCCTTTGAAGGTGACTTTTTTCAGTGAAAATAGTGATTTGGGCAGACTGAGGCTGTGCCTGTTGGAACAGCACCTTGCCAGCTGCAGGGCTTGCTGCTGCTTTTCTGGAAAGTCACAACCAATTTGCCTTTATTTGTACTAAGTAAGTGTTAACTAGTGTTTCACATGTGGAAGGAGACAGGAAGTCTCTGAGGAGAAACATGCCATAAGCAAACCCAGTTTACAGAGGAGTTGTCCCCTGATAACGAGAGGTAACTGAATAAATAAGTTTCCCAGGAAAGGATGCTTGCCTTCTTGGATGGGGGGGAAGCGCAGGATGTCCTTGTGGTGGTATTGTATTGGAAACATACCTCCTTAAATCAGATACTGGCTGCTGTACTTTTTTTGAATGTAGGAACAATACTGACAGTGATTTACAAGCACAAGGAAAAGATTTGGAAAGGCTTGAGTGAAACACAGTTGCCAGGTAGTTCTCTCTCATTTGTGGCTTTTTATCATTATGGAAACTTTCCTCTTCTCCTTTTGTAGGAGGTCCGGGAATTGCCACTAAATGAAATGAAGGTTATTGTTAGCTGCCTACAGTATGATGCAGTAGAATGAAAGCAGAGGAGAGCTGCTGCAGCTCCTCTAACATGAGGAGCTCTCACTACCCTGTTGCCAGAGTATCTGAGCCCTGGCACTGCCTACGAAAATGTCCTTCCGTTCCTTTTAGGGCTGCTGGGAAATAATATACTGAGATATGAAGGTGAAGCAATGCAGAGTATGTGCGGCCAAGTCAGGAATTGATCTCTGGCCTTCCAGATTGAGTGGTTTAATTGCAGTCTGTGTTTTCTCTCAAATGCTGCCTCTGTGTGTTTTAAATGGGTGTGCTCTTGGCGCACATGTGATTTGGGCATAAATTTACGCTTGCTCTGTGGCAGAACCCATGCTGACATCAGGACCCCGGGCCATGTGTCACAGGATTGGATTAAAGACTTTTTTGGAACAAGATACTCATAGCATCTGGTTTGCTTCATGATTTTGCAGAAACAAATTACGTACCAGTGACGGGTGATCTCATAGATGAAAAATAAAAAAAGCCATCAGCAGCCGAGTTCCCCAAGCAGAGATGTATGTGTGCATGTACATCCACCCCGCAGTTGAGCTGGAAGTTGGCTGGTGCTGTGATGAGGACAGGTAGATCTGATCTTCATTCATTCACTGTTAGGACATGCTGGTTTTACTTTGTATTTGGTGTTCGTAGGGCTGTAATAGGGAGGTGACCCCAAAATGTGCCTGTGTGAACTTAAAAAGCAGTCTGGCATGCTGTTCTCGAGGGTGTGATAGTAAAATACATGGTCTTCTGAAACTATGTAAATGCACAGCTGTTATTCAGATGGTATCTTAGCTTGTATCTTCTTCTGTAAGCTAAATGATGCTTGCAAGCTTGACATGCTTTTGGTGCACAACTCTAATGACAGCAGTAAAATAAACTCGGAGCTTGTCTCTTAAAGAAGTGCAGAATGCTTCATGAGAAGCACGGTGTGGCCTGGTTCGTGTGGTCTTTCCCTGAACATCAGTTTCTGTTCAAAGCACCATAGCAAGCAAGAGGAACCCTTGGTTTCATGTGGTTTACCTGTTTTTGTGACGTTACTGCTGTCTTGGATTGTACATGGAAGAAGCTATTCAGATGCTGCGGGAGTGAGAGTGATATAAAACACAGACTTTCAAAGTGTTTTAAAATACTTAAAATGAACACAAATAATCAGGGCTGATGTGAGAGGAGCACAGAAGTGCAGTCCTATTGCTTTATGTGCCTTGCCTGCACAACCTACCTGCTAAGTCAGTGATACTTTAGTTACCTGTCATGAGCCTCTGAAGGATTAATTGCTTCTGACTTGGGAAATGCTTCAGAAATAAAGACCTTCTCTCCAGCGTTTAGCTGCTGCTTTGGAGGAGTGAGCTGGATCGATAGGAAATCCTTGCCTTATGACTGCAGTGTGTTCACATGAAGATATTTGTGGCTGCTGTTGATCCTTGGGCTCTGGTCTAATAACTCTCTTCAGGACCTTTGGCAAGAAGTGTATAATACCAGGGGCTATGCAAATGATTGGTGGCATGAAAGATACGGTGAAATTCTTAAAGAAAATAATCCTTTAAGTTGGGAGAAGGATCTGTGAAAGCACCTGTGTGCGTGCATATACTCATGCGCTGACACACCTGCCTTTCTTTTTTTACCCAGATACCGTAGCACCTCTTGTTAGGCAGGCATATGTGTGGTGTGTAGTTGAATAACACGGAATAACCATCCCTCTGGGATTCAACACAAATAGGCGGGAGTGCATTGGCTGGAGGGAAGAGGCAGTGCCATGTCTCTTTGGGGAGAGAGCTGGGTTAAGGACAGGAGATAAGCAGAGATAAATACATTAGGATGGCTCAGTGGCTGGAATGGAAAGGTTTTCTCTTTGAAGGATCCCTGTTGCTTTGAGTAGAGTTCTGCAAATGTCCTGTTAGGCGACTTACAGAAGAGGTACCTGCTAAACTCATCCCATGTCTCTATTCCTTATTTCCCCCTTGCAGTGCAGGTATTGTCAGCAGGATGCTCGTGACTGTTTGGGAGCAGGTGATGGGGATGCTAGCTGATGTGCACTGAGTATTCCCTGGGGATTTCAGCAAGCGCTGCTTGCAATGTTGAGTGTGTTCTGACTTAAGCTCTTTGGTAGCTGCATATTCATTACGGTCCTTTCACAAGTCAGCAGATGTAAGATGACACAAGAAGCCAGCCCCAGTTGTCAACTGGTAAGATCCTGCTGGTTCTTATGTTCTTTTTTTTTTTTTTATTGATTATGTTTGTAAGGAAATAAGTGCATTGCAGAGCACTGATGTTTGGATTGTGGGGTGGCAAAAGGTGAAGGAGGGACAGTATGGCAGAGAGAAAGGGAAGGGGCAGTACAGACTTGGGTCAGACTGTCCTGGGGTGACTTGAGTGAATATTTCTGGCAAGAAAAATTCTGCTGAAAGTCAGAGCCTGTCTTTTGGTCTTTACCTGTTGCTTTTGAGTTAGAAGATGTACTTAGCTGTGTGAATATGAGTTTTCCCTTCTGTTTCTATACCTGATTACCAGTTGTAGTTTGAACTGTTGTGCTGTTGCTGCCCTTCAGCGACCACAAAGACCCCTGTGTACTAGGTGTCGTACAACTTGTGGTTCTGTACGTGGTTGTTCCCCTTCTGCTCTCTGCAAAGTAGACAAACAGATGGTGGAAGAAAGGCTTATCAAATTATTTTACAAATGAGAAACTGAAGCACGTGAAGATGTAGCGATTTGATAAGGGCTATGTAGGAAAGCAGTGATTAAGCCTTGTATTAAATGCAAATGTAACTCCTTGTCTGGTGTTTTAACCACAGTGTCATTAATATTCATGTCACCATAGTATTGAGGAACTTTTATTATGGACTAGGGCCCTGTGTCACATAATGCAAACACAGAACAAAGACTGCCCATACTCCTGGGAGGTGCCTGGCTGCCCTCGCCTGTGCCTGCTGAGGCTCAACATTTGCGTTTGGTACCAAAATATGCTCGTGTGCTGCTGCCTTAGGAGACATATTCAGAAAGACACATCAGTAGGTGCAAGCAGCTGTAATCTTACAGCTGATCATGACATGATAATTAACACAGTATCTTCTAAAGATCTGATGTTATTGAGAGACCACAGGAAACACACAAACTCAACCTTGCTCACACAGCATTCAACAGAACATGTGACAGGATTAAACATGTATTGGATTTTTTAAAATTTAAAATGATGCTATTTTTGGAGTGGGACAGATGGTGGTATTCTACCTTTTGCTTTTGTTTTAAACTTAACAACATAAGAATCATATAGGTTGTACCTTTCTTTTCCTGCTACCAAGCAGGCTAGAAATGCATATATTGATATATTTTGTGTAAGTTGGGGTTCTCAAGCACTTATGTAAGTTCATTTGAGCTGATGAATTAAATCCCTAATAATTATGGGGCTTGTGAGTGACAGTCACAAGACTACAGGTTCTGGACCCCTGCAACCCTTTCCTGTTTCTGGACATCTGATAAATGAACAGGCAGGCACATGTCTATTCATATCTCCTTCCTCACCTGTGTATATGTAGAAAAACTCAAAGCTGTGCTTCACGTAGGGCTGGTTTCTGCCACCCTCCGCTGGCCCTGTGCTGAGTGATGGATACTGTGTGCTCCTGACTGTACCTAGTGGTTTGAATTCCCCGAGAGCTGCCTGGTGGGATAGTAGATACCTCTCGCCATGCTTGGCATGTACTGAGGAGTTGAAAAGTTCATTGCTGTCTTCAGGGTTCGATTAGCATATACACTTCTAGGGGAATATTATGTAGTCCTTAAGTTGTGTTTTCCTGTTACTCAGTGAGATGGCGCTTCTGTGGCTCAAGAGTATATCTGTGGTTATATGGGAGACCTGGAAAGGTTGATATCTGGATTCCTGGGTTTAGGCAGAAGAAACTTGTTTGAAACAAACCTCCATACACTGTTGTGAAGCTCTTAGAGTATCATGTTAGCTGTGAGCTTGACCTCCTCCTAGAATGTATGTATTAGGGTTTCTCTTGTGTTTTTCATGCTGCTTTGCTCAGGGATGTCTGGGTGCTACCATAGTAATCAAAATTCCTAAATGTCTGACTTGTCTGTTGCCATGAGCTCTCTTTGGATCCTTGCATAATTGCTTCCCAAATGGAGTTTGCTGTTACCATAGCACTTAAGGTCTCCAGTAAGCCCGCTCTGGCTGGCCCTTGCAAGCAAGTCCAGTTAAAAACCAGTCCCAGGCCTGGCCAGCTGAGTATTGCTTTCTCCTTCCTCTACACCTCCAGCTACAACCTGCTCTCTGCTCAACTAGTTTCATTTTTTCTCTCCTATCCAGTCGACATGATTCACTGCTTTCTTGCCTTTCCAGTAAAGCTTTTCAGCTGCATGCAGTTGCTGCAGGTTCTTGCTGGCTTTGCAGTTCCAGTCATGTTCACTCAAAAACAGTCATGCTCTGCAGCATGTTTATGCCATTGCTAATTTCACTTGAAGATGAACGAGGTCTCAGATGCTATTAGCAGCTGCTTGGAA
The DNA here is from genome assembly GCF_900496995.4 of Aquila chrysaetos chrysaetos. Taxonomy (NCBI): domain Eukaryota; kingdom Metazoa; phylum Chordata; class Aves; order Accipitriformes; family Accipitridae; genus Aquila; species Aquila chrysaetos. The sequence goes on along the minus strand of NC_044016.1, from coordinate 41,290,741 downwards.
TAATAGCAGCTGAAATGTGCTTTTTAGAGGGCTGATTGATAACTAAATAAATGATTTTCTTTTTTTTTAAGCTGTGAGTTATTCATGACCCATTAATTTTTTTTTTTCAGTCTTATAGTGGAAGTTCAAGGACTAAAATTGTCACAATAGAGAGAGACTGAGTCTGCTTTGCCAAGTAATCTACTTGGAGGCAGTGTATCTTGCTGCACAGTAATAAAATACTGCTCCATCAGCTTTGGGTTTCCAAGTCTGCCTGTCAGGGAGGAATTGAGTGGATGCAGAAGACTGTAAAGCAGAGCACATGCCTAGCAAATCTACCCACGTGAACATCTAAACGTGCTTCCTGCTGTGAAGGCCAGTACAGTTCCATAGCCTTTAGTGAGCTGTTATTTGTTATGAAATTGCTGTCACAAATACTGTGAGACTTAATACCCCTAAATTAAGGTGTCCAGGCTGTGTTCTGACTGTGTTCTTGGAGGATGGGTAGTGTGACAAGGTGTTGCTGCCCGTGGACTAGAGCTTTTGAAAAGGGAATGCAAAGTTAATGCCCAGGATGAATCTTGCCCACTGATTATTTTAGGCTTCTAATACACTGTTGCATGGCAGAGATTAATTTCTGTCCCCCTGCCCCCCCCCCTTTTTTTTTTTCTTTCTCCCTTTCTCTGCTATATTGTAATTTACAGCTTCCTTTTTTTACTTTCTCCATGGAACTGGCTGGGAATTGAAGGAGTATTGTCTAGGGCAGAGGAGTGGCTCTTAAAGATCTGAGACAGGGCCCTGTAATGAGACAGGGTCCTGAAAAATGCAAAGAAATGAAGCTGAACAACTTTAAATCAGACCTATCAAAATAAAACCCGGAGAAGTGAGGAAGAGGCAGTTAAGCTTTTTCCATGTCATCAATGCAGTGAAAATGCCTGTGACTATATAAATATTTTGTGGCTGTTTGCAATTGTGAGTGTGATAGTTAATAAACTAAATATTCACCCCCCAAACCCACAACAATCCCTAACCAACCAGTCTTGCTATCCTAAAAGTAGGAGAGGTAAAGACCTTGCTTCTATTCTGTATGGGGTGACATTTCTGGTTGTATTATTTTGCACAATTTAGGCACTTGTGGCCGTGACTGCCACGCTAACATTAACTGTGATGTACTGCCTATTTAAAAAGAGCCCAGAAGAGGGTGGAGCCTGTAAATCTAAATCTGTCTTGTCATGGCCTAGATATTGCAGCAATGACACTAAGCGAGGGCCCTGTAATTATGTTGGTAATATTGGATAATCACATTAGGATTCTCAGCTATGGTAAATCTGCATAGGGCTAACTATGTCCCTGCTTTACTCTTGCTGAGAATCTGACCCACGAGCTCTATGTGAGCTTAAGCCTTTCTTTTACCTGGGGAGAAGTCCTTTGCTCTGTTAGATATGCTAGCTGTTCTATTAAAGTTTGTCTGGTGGTATTTAAAGACTAGAGCTTAAGCAGTGCTGCAGCTGGAGCTGTGAGAGCTACTGCTTTCTTCGGCTGGTAGTGAGAGGAGTTCTAAAAAGCAGGGCTTTGCCTGCACACCTTGGGCTTTTTTGCAGTATTGGATGCAAGCCTTTGCCTTGATGGTGTGTGCTGTCTAATGGATGCACATGACTCTGGAGATATCTTTGTAGCTGGTTTTTTTTTTCCTTTTTATCTTTCCCCCTTTCCACTAAATCAGTTGTGCAGCAGTTGCATTTTGTATCCGGCACAAAGCTGACACAGATCCTGGGCTTTCTGTGCCCAGCGAACTTGCTCAGCATGAAGCTGCCTAACAGACTGTTGCTGGCCAGCAATGGAGGCTCCTCTTCTTTTAAGCCAATAGAACATGGAAACTATATTGCTCGTATGTGCAAATTTACTTTGTGGAGACCAAATTCTTTCCAGCTCACATGTGAGCTGCGTGGAGATTTCTTGCTGCTTAAAACGGTTATCACTGGTGGAAGAGTGCAGAGCCTCACGCCTAAACCTTGTGACCTCTGGAGCTGTAGGGTTGCATGTGTAATTTTCTGCCACAGGCTGTCTGTGTGAAATGGAGGATTGAATGTGAGTTTATGACCTGCTCTGCTCAGAACTGGTGTCGATGTGAATATGAACCAGGGGAACACAGAATCTACCTTGATTTCCTAACACTGCTTTCCTCTGGCAGTAGGACCAAACCTGTGAAGCCCCAGCCTCTGCTAGGAGGAAGTGAGTTGTGTACATGCTTGCTCTGCAAGGAGGGAAGGCGAGTTGGTGATTTTATGGGGCTGCTGCCGAGCAAAGTTTGAATATTCTTCGAGAGTTTGTCTTATGCCAGGAGGATGCAATCCTTGGATAGCTTGACACACAACCTGTGTCCATGTTCCTTGTATAGTTTCTTTAGCTAAAGTATCAATAGAAATATTTATGAAATGAAAAGCTGCATTTCCTGTAAGTTCAGTTTAACTCGGGGCTCTCTTGACTTTTTACAGTTGTGTCACTGTTATAATCTTCTTTTGCGTATGATCTCTGTTCAATTCCTGATCTTGTTGCAAATATACCTGCTTTGCTAATTTTCCATCTGCTTAGTATCTCATCTGGGGAGATGCAGGTTTCAGCTAGTTCTCCTGATATTTGTGCCTATTTCAGATTTCCTGTCTTGAAATACTAGGTGTCCTTTATGTTTTATCTAGGTGCTATCTACTTTCCCCGGAGTTCTGAAGCTCTGATTCACTCCTACAGCCACTTAAAATGATCAGAACATGGTCGAAATTTGAGTGACTGTGACCATTGCTGCTTACACAGATGAAGCTCTTTCAGCTGGAGTTAGTGGTTTGCTTTTTATTCTTTGCCCTCCAGATAACTCTTAAATGTTCAGACTATTTAATTGGCGGTTGATGTTTCAAGATCTGATTTGATAAATTTCCCAGAGCAGTTCTATCTCCACTCCAGTGTGAAGCCTTATAAAGTGCTGTTTAGGGGCAATGGAAGCAGCTCAAAGGAACAGACTAACCCACAACTGAAAGCTCAGTAAACCAACCAGAATCTACACTGATTTTTTGTTTTGTTTTAATGGTGTTTCACTCCCTGCACAGGTGAATATGGGGAGGTAAGCCATTGAGAGCTGTATCTTTCCTCTTGGAAATGAGCATGGGGAGCTTCCCAGGGACTGCTGCCGTGTGTGAAAGGAAGCATGGTACTTTGTTTTCTGTGGTCTCATTTGCCTCATAGCTATTAGGCCTGCATGGACTATAAGGACTCATATCTTTTTGTTTTAGAGCCCTTGAGCTGAAGGAGAACACCTGCAGTACTGTACAGAGACCCTAACTTTCTATCCTGCGGAGACCAGTGGTTTGTATTCCTGATACGTAGAGTTCATCTTAATAGGTTGCTCTAAATACTACTCTAGGAGGTGCTGGGGCAGGCATTTTAGATTGAAGTAGTCCCTTAAACTTGGCACTGTTATGCTTTAGCATAAGTCACGTGACTTAAAAAAACAAAAAAACCCCCAAACAAACCAAAAAAACCCCCCAAAAAACAGCTAAGTAAAGCTTGTTATTTCCTTTGAGGTAGAAAATCTCAGCTGAGAGTAGACCTGTTTAGTTTACCATTATCTGCTTTTCTCAGCTGGAGAGTCTGTTGGCAGGGGATAAGGGTTTTTGTTTTGTTCTTGTTCAGAACTGGACTCCTTGGTTTATAACACACATGTACACACACACAAACATGCACGTTGGTTGGAGTTAGAGGAACTTGGGTGTAGTAAGACCAGGAGATCTGTATTCAGGCCTTCCTGGTTCCGCAGAGACTACTGCTTGTTCTGTTGTCTGTGCAGCGTGTCCTGCATTTCACCCCTCTGTTCTCATTGCCACCTTCAGAAAGTCATTCAGGTAGCACTTAGAGCTGTGGGTTTCTGTGTATGAGCCTGTTCTGTTTCAGCTGGTGGCTGAGCACACCCTGTCACTACTTTGTGCTTGAGCTTGCAAGCTGTTGACATGGCTTAGCCTAGGTAAAGAGCATCCTAATTTTGTAGACTGGATTGTGGGAAACAAATACCAATTATGTCCAGGTACTCCTGAGACATGATGCAAGCTTGTGCCTCTAGGATAGGCTACATGTTTTCTGTGCATGCAACTTGAGGGTGAATAATCTTTGCTTATATGGATATAAAATAACATGTAAATACCCTAATGTAACCAGAGGATTATGGAATTGGGTGGGAGAGTGAGTCGAAGGCATTAATTAAATCCCAAACTCCAAGTGTCATGATGAACAGTCTGACATGTAGTAATAAAACAGCAAAATACAAACACAAAGGAGAACATTATTACAACTGCCACTGTTTCAAGTCTTTTTAGTCTTTTTGTGCTAGGTAATCTGGAAAAGACACTCTGCATAGCATACTCCAGCTATGCAGGAGGTTGTGGAGAAAAGGCTGGCAGTAGCTTGTTGATGTCTGTCGTGTATAGGGTAAGAATCTGGGGTTGAAATCAAGTCAATAGAGTTTGGTGAGACTTCCTGACAGTAAGGTAACAACACCCAGGAATTAACTGTTCAAGAGCATGTGGAGAATGTGTAAGTAGAGTAGCTAAAGAACAGGTTAGACAGACGTGTCAGGAGTGACTGTGGGCAATGTCAGTCGTGCCTATAAGTGAGAGGCTGAGTCAGGTGAAATCCTGTGCCAGACGGTGACGCGGTGACACAGGGCCACACTTTTTCAGTGAGACAGTTCTGTGTTGCTTACCAACATCCTACTACAATTTGGAGAGGGTGAAATGAGGCTGCAGAAAGCCTCCCTCTGTCTGTTAATCTTGTTATCCTCGACCTACCTCCATTTGACTCCACTGGGGCAAGAATAAAATCCTCTTTCTTTATGCAGATTTTGTATGTTAGTCATAAAGCTATAAAACCACCGGAGAGAGAGAGAGAGGGAGACGTTTGAGGCCCAACATGCTCACCTTTTGGTATGCTGCTTAGGTGGAGGTGACCATGAAAAAGGAAGAAAATACTGGAGGCCATGCTAGCGATCCTGTAGTTATCTGTTTAGCTGCAGCGAGTCTGGTGTCTTTGCTCAGGGAAAACTGAAGTGCCCCTTTGCCTGCAGGCTTTGTAGTAGCAGACTACCTCCTACTGCTTTCTAAAAAAGCAGAGGGTGTAGAAAATGCTGTTTGACTGTATCAGTGATTAATCTTTCGCCAGACCGAAGCAAGCTTGTGAGTAACAGATCTAATGCTCGGTTTCAAGACTGGATTCTTGGCAACAGGCAGGGCCCTTTGATACCTGGCAATACTGGGAAACCTCTAAAAGTGTTTCTTCATGTTGGTAGTGTGTTATGCCATACCCAAAATGTAATGTCAAGGGTTTCTGGGTGAAGCTTCAGTCCCATCCTGTTAGGATGACCTGCTACTATCTCTTACTATGAGATGCTGCGATTTGAGGGGTCTTTTCTGGTCTTTCCCTGGTTGGACACCTTCAGGTGTCCTTCCAGCACAGATTTGCTTTCTGGAGATGGCCTGCAGAGCTCATGTCTGCAAAGCAGGGCACAGGGACGTGAGCTGTGTAAGCAGGGCCCTTGCTTCATACTGCTGCTATGAGTAGTATGTTGTCACACTGACCTGTGTGTTCTTTGGTCAGTTTCTTAATTTTTTGCCTTTTTTGTTAATCACAGGTTCTCCTACCCTAGTGGCATCCTTTTTAAGACCATGACTTAAAGAACAGAGGATCTCTTTGCAAATTGCTTCTGTTTCTGACAATCTCCATCTCAAGGAAGTGGGAGCAGAGATAGCATTCCAGGTTGAACTCAGGAAATCATAGCTTGTATCAGTGTCGTCTTTACTTTCTTTGATATAGCTGTGATCTTGGATGTTACAGCCCTAACGCAAAGTCGGCCTCATTACTGTGGCTTTTTAATTAAACCTCAAACCACTTTAAAAACAAATCTTGAGGGAGTTGTATTTTTCTTTAAAGGTGTTAATGCTGACATCTCTGCCTAACTTTAAAGGTGGTGTAGATGCTTCATAAAGCAGAAAAAACAATGTGCAGTGATCCTGACCATTCCAATTCTTTGTTATGTATCAAAGCAGAACACTTCACAGTACTGATCCCAGTTTGTGGGCACATTTGGTAATAAAAAGGGGTAATATTGGAACAGAAAAGTTATTTTGGGGTGAAATTTCCGGTCCTGGAAACAGAGCTCGTAAATGATGGAGAAGTTGCATCAAAAGGGGTAAAATGGGATTTAAAATTGTACCTTTTTTAGCAGGTATGCTGCAGTAATACCCTCCTGCTGGGCAATGGAAGAGTGGAATAAAAGATAGCTGAAAGAATATGTTAGTGCAGATTAATACTGACAAAAATAGCACTATAATCCTAATACCCATCATAGTTGAGTAGTGGAGCTATAATTAAAATAAAAAGCCCATATAAAAATTAACCAGCAAATATTTGTCTGTGTGGAGGGTAACACAAGATAATCACACATGAGACATGATCAGTAAGGGACTGGTGCCCTTCGCTTTCCTTCCCATTATTGCTGTGCTCTTGGGACCAAGTGTGCTGCTTTTTATAGGAGCTGCCAGGCGAGTCTCCTCTTGACAGCGAGACTCACGTTGTGATGCACAATAATGCTTTCTAGCAGTAATGGGAAGTTTTTCTGAAGGTCTCTGCTGCTCAGCAGACCCAGTGTGGTCTGAGGACAGAATCCCAGGGCACCTTGGTGTTTTTTCTCTGTCTTACAGATGAGCCACTTGTCCATCTTCATCCTTGGTTTATAGGTGGGGAGAACCAAGACTGGGTTATTCTTTCACCTTTGTTGAAAGCTGGCACTAAGAGCTGTAGGAGAGAAGCACTGGCACATCTGAGTGCTTTTCACTGATGTGTTTGCCGAGCTTGATGCTAATGTTAGCCGAACTTGGCTGTTGTCTAAAATAATTATGGATGATTGTATTGCTTAACTCTGCCCAAAGTGTTTTCCTTGGCCTTTTTTCTTTGTGGTAAAGGGTAAGTGACTCCAAAGTTGAGGTTTGCTGAAGCCATCTCTGTCCCTGGAAAAGATGCCCCAAAAGTTTGGTGCTTTATGATCAAGGATCATATCCTAGAATCATAGAATAGTTTGGGTTGGAAGGAATGACTGTTGTGTATACACAACTAGGGAAAAACTTTTTTTTTGTTGTCAAATGACTGCATGTTATGCCAGCTAGAGAGAGGTGTCAGAGGTGCAGGATGGCTTTCTCAGTACAGCGGCAGAGAGAAAATGGTTCTGGTGTTGCCAAGTGATGATGTCCAGTGATGGGTAATGTGCAGTGTCTGTGTGTCAGCTGGTTGTGGCTACGACTGTGGGGAAAAGTAAGTGCCGGGAACTACGTTTTAGTAAAGCTTCGGGAATGGTGAGCTGCAAACACCCTGTGCAAGGGAGTTGATATGATTTTCCTGTAACTGGATCACAGCATCCTGACTTGGGGGGGTGGCAGGGGTGGGGAATAAAAAAATTGAGTGAGCCTGCCCGTTGTACTTAGGAAAGTAAATGCCAAGGAAGTTCTTCTGGCTTATGAGATAAGGCAAAATATGACATAATTCTTGATGGATAAGAATCGGTAAGTATTTGGATTGTGCAAAGGAGTGGCTTCAGCAAAGCACTTAAAATTAAGTGCCTGCTAGCACAACCGGAGCTTAAAATGCCTTGCTGGCTGTCCCTGGAGGCTAAATATTCCTACAGCAGTTGTTGGGGACATCTGAAAAGCACTTGGCTGTCCCCTCAGCTTCAGTACTAAAGCATGGTGGGCTGTCTGGCACGCAGAGCTTTGAGGTGGATGAGATAAAGCTAAAACACAGAAAGCTGGAAACAATTCAGTGGAAAACCACATGCATTGTTTGTCCAGCTCAGAAAAGAATTTCACCCCTGAAGAATAAAGTTTTTAGTGGCATCCAGAATGTTTATCAGGAACTATGGTAATTCCAGATATTGTTAATTTGTTTGTAGAACGGTGATGAAGAAAATCCAAAAAGAAGCAGTGATTATTTTTAAAGTTGGAATTGGTGACTTGATAGTTGGCTCTTTCAAGCCCAGTGATTTGACTAACTTAACTGAAGAGAGGAGTGATTCCTCCTCCTCAAGTTATCCAACATAACCTTGGAAAAAAATGAGGGATGTGATCGAAGACAAAACTTGAATATGTTTGCAGAGGGAAGACACATCTATGCAGTGGAGATGTTTTTGTAGCTGTTATTGCAGAGCTCAAACATGCAGCTGGGAGGTCATCACGCTACATGTCTTGTTTGCTCCCATGCAAACAGCACTTAATGTCTCTGGGAGGTGCTTTTAGAGTGGATTTTAAAAGGAGGTGTTCTGCCTAATTGTGTTTGGATGAAGCTAGTTCTATTTTGTAGGCGTACCTGCTGTCTCTTGCAGAGGGTGGTGGATTAGCATAGCAAGGTAACGCAGAAAATGCAGTGTGTTTTGGGAACACTAATGGCTTGTGAAAAGGCCTTTGGTCCTGCAGATTGTGTGAAATCTAACCTGCTTTACTTTGTGTGTACAGGGCAGAGGCCAGCCAGTCCTCTTCTGGACTATGATTAACTCAGGTGAAGTGGTCTGTTGAGTTGGTGCTTCAAACAGTCTGGCTACGGTTGAACTTGCTTTATTTTGGCTCCGCATGAGCAAAACAGACTTTCTGTGGGGACCCGTTGTCTGGCAGGCACAAAACCTGCCTGCAGTAATACCTTGTTTTCTTCTCTGCTGTTTAAATAGTTATCTGATAGGATGCGTTTGAAGATCTGGAGCAGAACTTCAATGCAGCTCAAACAGCTGAGTAAGTGATTGTGTGTGAAGATACAGTAATCGTGCTGGTAGGAAGGGGGTTCTTGGGACAAGCTATTTCTGATGGTTTCCCTACCACCACCAATGGTGCTGTCCCAGGAGGACAAGGTGGATCTGTTATTCCAGGAGACCTTGAGTGTGCTGGAGGGCAGTTGTGTCCATCGAGGGTAAAGCGTGCAGTGTTCAGCGTACAGTTTGTCTGCCATAGCAGCACTTACTGAGCTTGGCTAATTTATATGTTCACCAGTGAAAGGCAGCTCTGGAAGTGCGTATCATAAAAGGGTGATGGGAGGAGCAACCCATTTCTCTGTAAACTTCCGGACAATAACATTAGTTAGTGTATCTTGCTTGGAAGAAGCTTCTTGTGCTTGTTTGCAGATCGGCATTGCTGGCTGCCTGTGACTTGCTGGTTGCAAGAGGATTGCAGGCTTGCAATACATGTGAATCACTTAAATGCAGCAGAGTGCTATCTTCTTACCTTGCGAGGTGCTGAGAGAGGGTATCGCGTGCAGCTTTGTGTGGCTGGTTTTACCTAGTTTAGAAGTGCTTGTCTGGCTGTGAAGAGTTCTGCATCCTGCTGAAATTACAGAAGAGCTGAAAATATAACTACCAGCACTGGAAACCGGCCAGTACACTGACACAAACCTGCGTGGAAAATTGCTCTGGCATCTGTATTGACTGGAGATAATTGGAACTTCCCCGTTTTTTGGTTGTTTTTTGTTTGTCCTTTTTTTTTTTTTTTTTTTTTCCCCAGCTTATCCTAAAACCAGTTAGCAAGAACAACAGTCAGGCCAGAAGCCTGTAGCAAGATAACTGTGTTCCCATGCTGTTGTAGAGGCAGATGCAGGCCGAAGTGCAAAAGACAGTGATGGTTTCCCAAGAGACCTATGGCTGTGGCTGGCTCTAAGCTGATGATGATCACAATACTGACTGTGTGCTGCCTGTTCAACAATGTTAATATGTCTTACACATGAGTATATAAATAACTTTTTATGTCTTAGAATGAGAGTGGTATTTTAGCTTCTGCTGGCTTGTATAGGAAAAGAGTTGAATTTCCTTCAGAACTTTAAATCACAGGCACTTGTTTATGAATGCAAGGGAGGACTGTCCTCTGAGCTGACTCTCAGGCTTAGTGCTTCTCTCCCTTCTGGTGCTTGCAAAGTCTCTGGGTTTATTTGCTCTGTTTCATCTGAAGCCTGGACTGGTCTAATGCCTTTTGCTTTCCATACGTGTACTGGAAAAAAGACTCTACTAGCAAAGACGTGATGATGTTCCTAGTGCCTGGATGGCTTTGCTTCTAAGCTCTGCCTTGTGTGTGACCCACCCTCCCCGGCCACGTGTGGCGTAGGTATCTAACTTCACTTGAGGCAGCGCATGCTCTTGAGCTGACCTTGGTTGGCTTGGAGTTACATAGATCCTGGCATGTCTGTCTATTGTATTGGAGCTGGCATAGTGCAGTAGAGCTGGCAACTTCTGGCTGTTGGAAGGGTTATATTGCTTGCCATTCACTGAAAATAGAAGTAAATGGTCCTGTAATGTGCATTTGGCAGTGCTTCATAATAATTGCTTGTCAATTTGCCTTTGATCTATTTCCTTTCAACTTTTCCCAGATTTAGCAAAGTTGGGGGTTGGACTGGAATAAGGAGGGAGAAGTTGGTTGTGGTCTGAGGCTCTGGAAGCTGAAAGTAGTCCTTGAGGCTGATGAGGTGGTAATGTTGTAGATATGTAGTGTGCAAGGAGGAATGGTTAACCAGGGGGAGCAGCTGTTAGCAAGATAGTTAAAAGCTAAAGTAAGTGTATTAATTTCAGCATGATGCTATGAAAAACCGTCAGAGTTCAGATGAGTGCTGGGTGGTTTGTCTAAGCAAAACCTGCTTGTTCAGTGCAGTAGTGACCAAGCAGACAGCAAGAGCTGGGCAGCACCTGTCCTTACTGCTGCAACCCATAGGAGAAGACACCCATCAGCTTCTGCGAACAGGTCCCTCTTCTCCTGCATAATGCTGCATGGTAGGTGAAAGAAAACTCTTAAAGCCATTAGAAAGTCTTTGTTAGGCAGTGTTGGCTCCAGTCCAGGTGCTTGGTAGCTCGGTCCCTTCCTGGGCTGTGCTGAACGGCATCGCTGTTCTGGGCTAACGCTGCCAAGTGAAAATTTCAGCCATCTATTGGGTCCTCCTTGCCCTCTTCTCTGTCATATCTTTCTGAAAAATGTGATCTGCCTTTTCTGTCTGCTGCTTACCAACAAAGTTGCTGCTTTTGAGGTAGCTGTGGGAATACAGGTCCTTCTGGAACTCTTCTTTTAGCATGAATCTGAAGTATTGGCCACAGTTGCCAATAGAAAGGTTTCAAGTGTTTCAGAATGCTTCAGGTGTATTAGCTGGTAACCTACTCATGCACCTTAACCCCTAACCTTAAAATAGGTGATGTGGTGTTACTGTTAACCTTTTCTGCAATGCAACAGTTTCTGGCAAGTGCTATTTTCTTTAGCAGGATGTGCAGTTTGTGAGCAGTCACTAATAAAAGTGTGAGGGACTTGGGAGGTCCAAAGCTCCAAAATCATCTCTTGTGCACAAGAAACATAAAAGGAAATCTCTCTAGGTCTAGGTACAGACCACTAAGGGCATCCCTGCCATTTCCAGGCATTCAGATATATGGTGGTTGTTGCATGAGAAACCTATAAGCAGATACACCTATAGCTCTGACCTTGGCCTGGGAAGACCTGCAGCCTGAAACACTCCTGGAAGGAGCTGGATTCCTGTTGTAGCTCTGATTTGCTCTGGTGCATGGATGTGATCAAGCCCTGTTTCTGTAAATATGTGTGCAATGCATGCAAGCTTGTGGCCTGATCTCTTTGCCCTGCCTGTGCACCTGCTGCCCTGTCCTTTGGAAGCCAGTTTGCAGGTGTAAGTTCTTGGTATTCTTAAAATTGGCCTGTAAGTCCTGCTATCTTGTATTTCTAGAGCCATTTTTGTATGAGGAGCGTGGCAAGAAGCCACTTTTCTTTGTGCTCTTTTTCTATCCCTTTCTGCTTCCCTCATCTTCCTGCTGTTTTACGGAGTGTTTCGCAGTCCCATTCTCTGCATGCAAAACTGGCAGTACTAAAGCCAATTAGCAGTGGAAGGTGTAATAAATGCAGAGAAATTCAAATTAGGGTGATATTTTTCACACCATTTCTGATTTAAATGTGGAATGACTACCTGAGAGAAGTTAGACATTCTTGATTATGTTGTGCCTTTCTGGACTAAATCCTGGATACAGTCAGAACCTGGGCTCGGTAAACTGTAGTTTGGAAGGAATATTGTGGTCTGTTTTAACGGAGGTGATCGGACCAGATGACGTATTTGTTGTTTAGAGAGTAAAACCTGCACCCTCTCTTGAATGGATGTGGATCATCAAATTTTGCTTCTCTGATGGCAGCATCGCTTACTCTAGATTGCTGTGCAAAAATTGCTGTATGTACCCTGATTAAATCAATACTTGTTTTCTCTGGAGAGAAGCATGCTGCTTTTATTAGTAGCAAAATTGTCATGCTTTAATCTGCAGTCAGTGGGAGTTTAATAATAAAGTAACCAAATTGGTAGGTGTATTTGCAGACAAAGTAAGTTAAATGATTTTGCACAGCTTCCATGTGTGGTGTCATCAGCTGAAGTTTGCAGGAGTTAAAGGTAAGGGAGAGAAGGACATGAGGATGTAATTTTCCTACGACTTGTGTAAGTACTGTGACAACTCTGCAAATGTTGCAGGCTTCCTCTTCCTTGGATGCGGCTCAACCTGACGTATTCATCTCTCGCTGCTCCATCTGGAAGATGCTCCAGGCCATGTTTCTGTCAGGTCCCGATGTGTTGATGTTGCAGTCCTGTATCAGAAAGCATTAACTTACTTAATTTGTATTTATTTATTTTAGATTCTAAATTTCTCTTTCCTTGGAGCTCTCAGGATGGTTTAGCTATGTTTTCTGTTGCATAGACTACAGTTTTCTTTGCCACTTGGCCCTGGTTGCATGTAAGCAAAATAGCCTGATGTACATATTCTAGTGAGGGTGCTCTAGGAGTGACTGACTTTGTTAATTAGCACAGGATCCAGACTAGAGGAAAGGTACCTTGCCCAAAACTTTGCTAATGAGACATGAGCAGTTGGTCTGAAGAGGTACCAGTCCCGCTTCAGCTGAAGCAAAGATTTAGAAGATGAAGGTCCTTGAATTTAATGGATCTGCTTTTCTTTTTTAAAAATTTTAATTCATCTATTTTTGCTGCTCAGCTCATGTTTCCTTCTGCTGAGTGTGGCACTGTAAACAGAGATGCAGTATCCTGCTGGCCTCCAGGCCTGGCAGGAGGAGCTGTGGGAAGGGAACTGAAATTCTGGAGAGGATGGATGACTTCTGACTTTCTCATTTGGCAGAAGAAAAAAAAAAAAAAGTCTGTGATTCCCAAAAAGTTTTGATGATGACTGACACTCTGTAATAAAAAAAAAAGACAATTTTTTTTTTTTTTGGTTTAATGTTTTCTCTAGATTTTATCTGTGGTCCATGGAAATATTGTGCAGAAATTAAAAAAAAAAAAGTCCAAACCTGATCTCTCCAATGATTTTAAAAAGCATAATGTGTTAAGAAAGTAGGGATTGAGGAAGTGGTGCTGGTTATGGGTCCCTTATTTCTTGCTGGCTCCATTGTGGGTTATAAGAGGGGCAGGGGGAAGCAGTAGAGTGCTGTTTTGCTTTTTTCAACATAGACATCCTTTAAGCTAAAGATAGCACAGTGGGATGTGCAGATTTGTTCTCCAGAAATGAGACAAATGTGGCTAGGGTAGAACAATAAGGCTACTGCTGCGGGTTTAGGAGTTCTTAAAAATGACTTGTAATTTGAGATCCTCAAGTTGAAGCAGCTTAAGGGAGAGAGTCGGGGTTATTTTTGTGTCTGAATTTGAGCACTATAAAGAAATGAGGCCCTCCAGAGTTACAAGGGTTTTAAAACCCTCTCTGGCAGGAGTGAGCAGCATCTGTATGGCTTCCTGTATTGCAGAGCCATGTCCCATTTTTCTGAATTTGAATATCCATTTTGCAGCCTGGTTATAGTTTAAGACCTTTAATTAAAGTCCTGACACTCTTTTTTTTTTTTTCCTTCTTTTTTGTTTTTTTTTTTCTTCCTTCTGTTGCATCTTTTTGCAACTTCTCTGGGGCTGTGTCATGGTTTAACCCCAGTCAGCAACTAAGTACCACGCAGCTGCTTGCTCACTCCCCCCCACACAGTGGGATGGGGGAGAGAATCAGGAAAAAAAAAAGTAAAACTTGTGGGTTGAGATAAGAACAGTTTAATAGGACAGAAAGGAATAAAATAACAATGATAATAATAACAATAAAATGACAAGAATAATAATAGAAGATTGGAATATACAAAACAAGTGATGCACAATGCAATTGCTTACCACTTGCTGACTGATGCCCAGTTAGTTCCCGAGCAGCGATCTGCACCGCCAAGGTGAAGTCCCCCCAGTTTATATACTGGGTGTGATGTCACATGGTATGGAATATCCCTTTGGTTTGTTGGGATCAGCTCTCCTGGCTGTGTCCCCGCCCAACTTCATGTGCCCCTCCAGCCTTCTTGTTGGCTGGCCATGAGAAGCTGAAAAATCCTTGATTTAGTATAAACACTACTTAGCAACAACTGAAAACATCAGTGTGTTATCAGCATTATTCTCATACTGAACCCAAACCACAACAGTATACCAGCTACTAGAAAGAAAATTAACTCTATCCCAGCCAAAACCAGGACAGGCTGTTTCCAGTTAGTTCTGCTTCTAAAAGTTGGTGGGGCTTCCTTCGAAAACCTGGTCTAGTTCCTATGACAAACTATGATGTGTAAAACTAAGGTTTTTGCATGCTAAGAGAGATTTTTGTCTAACAGCTCTGGTGCTGAGAGGCATGTTATTTGCATGTGTAACTTCTGTGGTTGTTTTGGAAGATGGGCTGTAATGGGTGCCATAAAAGCTGTCTGATAACAAATGGGGAGGGTTATACTTTGAACACAGTAGCGCCGTCTGGTCATTTGCTCTTTTTCAATCTTTTCTTAGTAAAAATAAATGCCAGTTTTAGTAAAAGCTTCAGTGGGCCTTTTGGCTGTGGTGTTTGATTGGTTAACAGCTTGTAAGCACCAGTTGTTGCAAGACTGCAGCTGTCAAATGCAACCTATTTTAACAGTAAATTTTACCAAAATACGGCTTTCTTCCTTGTCACATTTTACATGATGGGGAGGAACTCATTTAAGTGCTAAATTAAGTGCTAATAGTAATTATGTACAAACATGTAAAATGTAACTATATAAGTCTTGTTGATCTGATGGTTTGTGGCAGCTTGTAAAGAACGGGATTCACCAAAGGGCTCAAACTTTTAAAATGAGAATTCTTTGGGATGTGACTAGCTTTTTACGGTGTGTGACTACAGTTCTTGGTGTCGTGGGGCTTCTGAATGCTACAGCAGCACTGAATCATAACTTACTATTGAGCTGATTCTTTAGAAATCCTTAAGCATAAAAGAAATATGTGCTGTAAGGTAATGGAGAGCAAATGAAGTGCTGTTAGGTTGTGGCATCGACAATGTCGTCATGCTTCTCTTTTTAGCATTGTGCAGCACTTCTTGGCTACTTGATACATACGACTTTTTTGTTCTGATTCATTCTGATCTTTGGAAGCCAGGTACAAAACTTTGATGCCTATATACCTCCATCCTCAATCAGCTTCCTATTTCTGTCCAGGACTACAAATGTAAAACTCATATATTTTGATGCATTGCTAACAGAGATGAAAGGCTTTCATCCTAAACAAGTCAAGTATGTCCTGGGAGTCCTGACTTTACTAATAGCAATGACCACAGAATGAATTGTGTTAGTTTTTCTTTTTTCCTTGTTCTTCTGTCCTTTTTTAAAAGCACTAACATCAAACCATGTGTGGGAGATGGGTTTCTTCTGCTTCTTGCACAAATGAGCTTTGTAATGTAACTTAGATGTTTCAAAAGTTGGGAAGCCTTTTAAGTTTAGGCCTTTAGTAGTTCAGTGGGTGATCTGTAGCTCTGATTTCTGTCCAAGGCAACGTTGCTGTTTATACTTCAGCTTTCTTCTTCATAATGGAAATTAATGGAGCAATGAAGGACTGTCTGGCAGGACAAGTAACTGGTGTAATTGTTTGTTTTTATGGAGATGTTAAATGTTAACTTTGCTTCCATTAATTGCCCCCTTGGATTCCCTTTAGTTCCCAGAAATAACTGTCTAGGCAGAGTTGGAAGCTCTGGAGCTAAGCGCATGTAAGGGGTGCTCCCACCACAGCTCTGTTGGTAGCTGCCGAGTGCCCTCCCCCTTCTGACTGTACTCTGAAGGCAGATGGAGGCAGGGACAAGGTTGGAAGCAAGGACCAAGAGGTTTCTTTGTTAATGAATAGGATGATTTTATGTCTTCTGCAGGAGGATTTGCAATAGTGTTTCTTGTGAGGACTAACAATGGAATGAAATGTGCCCTGAAGCGGATGTATGTCAACAACGAGTACGACTTGCAAGTCTGCAAAAGAGAAATCCAAATCATGGTAAGTCACCAGTTCGTACGGGGGCCCCAGACTGGGAGTGGAATGGTGTGAGAGCCTGCTCACCTTTTGCCTGTGATCTGTGTAGCACCATGTCGCAAATTGTGGGTTTTCTTAGCAAAACTGTCTCTCTTTGGAAAGACCTAACTCCTGGAGTTATGTGACTATGTGAAAATCTCGTGTTGAATTATTTAAAATGTAAATAGTTTCAGTGGACAAGAAAAACATGGTAGCTGAAAAAGCAGAGGGAACTTCAGGAAAATGCGGGGAGGAAAAAACTCCTGAGTCAACCCCACAACTTAATGGGAAGAGGAAGAGCTGAAGAGCTGAGCATGGTTGGGTGTGTTAGACTTCAAAGTCTAACAATCTTCAGTTCAGGGCTAAAGTCTTCAGCCTTTTAGACTTCGTCAGAAAAGGCTGATGATTCTGATGTAACTGTCCTTGAACTCGAATCAGTGCATGAATGGAAGACCTCCATCCTGAGATGAATTTGTATCACAACAGCTTCTTATCTTTTGGGTTGGGATGAAAGCTGTCTCTGTATTGGAGAGGTTGATAGATTAAAACAGTATTTGTGGGGTAGTTACTGCCTGGGCTTTTGAAACCGGGAAGTATTTATAATAAGCACTCGGATGTTTCTCTAGATTATTGGGTACAAGGAGTTAGATGATAGGATAGCTATTTTTAAAGAGCTGTTTTAAACTTAGTGTCTCTAAACAAAGAAAAAATTGAGATGATCCAAATAAATTTTCTTAGTCTTGTTTGGAGCCTGGTAAACATGGAAAGTGCCACTTTTGAAGTTGTATTCAAAGATATTGATGAACATTTAGAGCAACTGTGAGGTGGGGAAGGAAATAGACAATCCTCATTCTGCTAATTTACAACTTGAGTTGTAGGTTTGGGTAGATGATCTTCATATCAGAAGCTTTTATCTGTAGCAATTCTGGATGTGTTTTTTTGAAGTAGCTTTTACCTAGGCTAATACCTTTAAAGTTAACTTCTGGAGTTTGTGTGATAGTGCACTGAAGCTTTTGGGCATGCTTTGTCATTGCCATAGCTAAAGCTACATGGGAAAATTTGAGATTAGATCTTACATCAAAGGTTTTAGCTGTGCTCACAAAGCTTGTTTACTGGGATTTTATTTGCCGGTGCTTTCCACTGTCTCCATGTCTTTGGTGCCTCTTTGAAATGTGTGGCTAACCTGGAAATTGAGGGCGAGAAGTATGCTTCTTACTTGTCAGGTCCACTTGCTCCTGTACTGAATCTTATTATCAGCACTAATATTTGCCCTGAAGAACCAGTACGTCACTAAAAGGACATATTTTCTTCTTTCCTAGCTTTTGTGCAATAAATAAGTATTTTAAACTTAACTGCACTTTTTGCAACCCTACAGCATTACAGCAGAATGTGGCCAGCAGAATCTTGATTTCTTTTATTGGTGAAGCTGAACATTGCACTGGACTGGCTATCACACCTGGGAGTGTGTGTGAAGCTGGCAGTCCCAAAGGAATGACTTTTCCCTCCAGGTTTAGCATGTGTCATGGATAAGTCATTGATACGAGAACTTGTGCTTTAATCCACCGAGTTACTTAAAATAAGGTACTTCTAAAAGCAAGGTTAAAATTTATTTTATTACCTTAGTGGTTTTTTTTGAGCATGAGAAGATTTGAGATATTGTTTGCCAGCAGAAGAGTGGAAGGAGGTGAGAACAGTAAGCACAACATGTAAAGTGCATGGCCACCACAAAACATCTGCCTTGTTCTCCCCTCCCCATAAAGGAGGAGCAGCTCCAGGTGGCTTGGCCTGGGCCATCTGAGAGAACATGCAAAAATGTGGACTGATCACTGAACAAGTTAGTTCATCAGGTTGGCTGTTTCTCTGCTGTTTGTCTCAAATCCTTCTGGAAGGAAAACAGGTAGAGACAGACCTCAGGTTTGTTCGAGTTTTGCGTGACGATTAATCCAAAGTGACAGAAGCTTGCGCCTACACAGGAGAAGAGCTAGGAAAGCTGTGCAGTGTAGAGGAACCAGATTAAAATATTGCTCACTCTGTATGGCTGGTTTATGCTTTGAATTTATTTATCTTACAGAGGGATCTATCTGGCCACAAGAACATTGTTGGATACATTGATTCCAGTATAAACTCAGTAAGCAGTGGTGATGTATGGGAGGTGCTGATACTAATGGACTACTGTCGAGGTGAGTGTGGGCTCAACATATTACTCATTGGTAGATTTGTGCCTTTTCAGTGCTTACAGGAAACTTGCACAACATCTTCCTTTAAAAAAACCCAGAACTGTTCCTAGGCCTAGCCCTTCCTTGGCTACCAAGGAACCATTCTGAACAAAGCAAAGCCAAAACTAGGTGTGGGGAAGTGGATGATATGTGAAGCTATGCTGACTCTGTTAATGGGATTGGTACCGCCTTTGTCCCTGCTCAGGGTGGTCCTAGATCCTTTCTGTTGTGAAGGAGAACCCTTAAATATATATCTGTTTTCCGTAGGCTGGTCCGCACAAGAAGTGGCTCTTCTAAAGCTACCAGGCTGTGGAATGAAATTCTTTTTCACTTTACATCATATTGCAAGCTTTTTTCCACTTCAGCCTGACTTAGGATTGTTCTGGAAGAAGCATGAAATGGATAATGTGAAGCTGAAAAGTACTCCTTTTACCTCTGACCTTTTTGCTTGGCTGTCTCTAGCCAGACAGGCTCTTCCAGTCTTTTCCAGCTGTCCCAAAGCTTTGATCTCTTGTGGCTAGGATGTGGTGTTTGGAAAATGACGCATGTGCTGTGCTCAAATGCTTCTCGCAGGAATAGTGTTAAGCAAAAATAATGTTTTGGCCAGGTGACTTCAGAAGTCTGTGGCTGTTTTGGATGGTGGCAGCTGATGGAAACAGGTATTCTTGGGATTGTTCGGCTTTTAACTGAAGCCAGGTACATTGTAGCAAGAACAACTAGATGCTAAAATGCCTTTAAACGTGTATGGTACAGCTTTCTGTTCTGCCATGCCTTCTTTGCTGCTTTGTTTTGATGCAGGAATCTTGACTAACTTGCACTGGTTTTGTTTGCTGGTAAAAGGAAGAACCTTACTTGTAGTTTTGCTGAAGGAATCATTACGTAAGCTGCCTGTAAGCTTAAACCTAAAGATCACAAGGCTTGTTGTAAGAAATAGGCCTGACAGTGCTAGTAAATACATACTCAGCTCCATGTTGCAGACCCCACTGTGGAGTGAAGTGCAAACTATAGCAATTTAGAATGTACTCCCTCCAGCTGCATTAGCCTCCCCTCTGTGCCAGACTTTGGGCTGATGAAGTAAAATCCATCTTTCTAAGGCCTTTCCTTCCATCTGAAAGGAGGAGATCTGCAAGGTGGTATTTTTCACGTAGCTTGCTTTTGCCAGATGCTCTGCTTGGCATACACCTGTCTCTGTCTCCAACTTTCAGACTGAAGCACAGGAGCTGCTGTTATACGTTGGATTTTCCCTTGTTACTTTCCTGTTGTGTCAAACAGTTTCCAGACCAAATCAGTGTGTCTTTGTGTGCATAACTACACTCATTTTGAGTGCGAAATGTTCACAGCTGTACTGTTTTTTTAAGCTCAGCTTTTCTTTTGTACCATGGAAATAAAGTTTTCTGATACTTGTGATGTGAAATGATACAGTTTTGTTTTGCCAAAGGTTCAGAAAGGAGTTTTTTGTTCTCTCTGTATATGGGGTGTTTTGAGGGGGGAAGAATCCTCTGTGTGGATTGTTTTGGAAAGGCTTTGACAGCAACAAAACCTCAAAGTCGAGGCAAATTCAGGACTCATTCATGAAAACTTGCTTTTGTTTCCCTGGAGTTTCCCTTATTATAGATGGATTTTTAGGGTTTTTTTGCCAGTCTGTGACTTTAGCCAAGCCACTTAGTAGTGTATGGGTTTTTTGAGTGTATCCCTTTTTCCTTCCTCTTGCTTACATGTGGCAAACTATTTTGTGGACTGTGGGTGCCCCAAATTCAGCCTTTTATTCCTTTAGTCTGACAAAAACGTCTTATTTTGAAGAAGAAAGAAAAAAATGCAACTTAGGCAGAATTACATTTGAGTCTTAACACAGCCAGGTGAATGTGGGCCTTAGAAGCTAACTTGCTGCTCTTGAAGCACTGTTCAAAGATGAGATGAGATGTAATGCCTGCCAGCAGATAGGGAAAGCCCCCTGGGATTTAGGTGAGGAAATGAGAATGAAACAAGATGAGTAAGCAGATTGCAAAAAACCTCTGGGGAAGGCTTGGTGCAAATTTTGAATTTGAACTCATGAACTACTTGTGCGCTGACTGTACAGCCACAGTTTGATGGGGAGCAGACTAAGACAAGTTATCTCTGGTAAGACTGGGGCTTAGACCAGGCCAGACCTCATTTTGCATACCTGCTCTGATTCTTGGTGTCTGTTTCTCCTCAGGAGGTCAAGTGGTGAACCTCATGAACCAACGCCTGCAGACAGGGTTTACGGAGAATGAGGTCCTGCAGATCTTCTGCGACACCTGTGAAGCTGTAGCCAGGTTGCATCAGTGTAAAACGCCAATAATCCACAGGGATTTGAAGGTGAGTTGTGGACTCTAGTAATACAGCAGGGAGCGTGCATCCTCCTTAACGTGTGTGTCTGCTGCCTACGCCATGGGAGACAGGCTTTGAATACCAGTACTGTGTTTCTGTTGTTAGTAATGAGGAAAAGTGAACATAAATACTTCTCTCTATTGGAAGATAAAAAAAGGAATGAGCCTCTCATTGCTGCTTACCATATGTTTACCATCTATAGATCTACTTAAAAAACACAAATGTTTGTGAATAATTCTGTTTTGCACAGGAGATGTGCCAGAATGTATCTGATGAATTATTCACGGTGATTTTCTACCTCCTGAAACACTATTGATGTTATAAGGTAGTTCACAAAAAGCATGCTGTAAATTTGTTTCCTGGACCCACATTAAAAGGATCCCTCCAGAGATGTTGGCCTTGGGGCAGGAGTCATAAGAAGCTTTTGAAACTGGCCTCTAGCTCTCTGTTGACCATGAAAGTGCATTGTAAAACTCTGTGTGCTTAGCTGGGAACAGAGCTAGGCCAGCGGGGAGAGCTTTTGAAAAATCCCATGCCTATAATCAAACAAACAAACAAAAAGATGTTCCCTTTCCTCTCAACTAGCTCGTAAAATGCCTGAATAATATATTCAGCCAAGAAGGAGGCTCCTGTGTACATTTGAAATTCAGATGTGCTTTGTGGGTCAGGTTCTTTTTTCAGAGCCCTCAACAGATGTTTGTTTTGTGCTGTTGGCCATCGTTTTATAGGAGCAAAAGACGCCACATGTGCCAATGAGAGCCAGGTAGCGCAGGGGAAAAAAATCTTCAGGGTATGCTTTAGCATGTTTCAAATGATTGTGACCCCACGGCTCAGTCAGTTTGAGTATATGAAACAAGTCTGACATCTGTTTTTCTAGAGTGAAACAGGTGGAGTCTTATAAATTTGAGGCCTGGATTTAAAGTTGTTAAGGTCTGTGGGCGTCTTGCAGGAGTTTGTATAGGCAAGGAAAACTGGGGTGAGAGGATGAGGCTTAGGAACAGGGACCTCTCCAGTTGATATTAACCCCTGCTGTTACCTTTTTGGCGGATCCCTGGGGTTTTTTAATAAAGAACAAACTCATTGTGTGGCATGGAAATAAATTCTGGCACATTTGTGATGGATTAGTGAGTTGATCTTGAGCATTACTTTCTACACGGAGTTGCAGTTGAAATGGACTGTTACAGTCTGATGTCCAGCCCACTACTGTGTGCTTAGATCAGTAAAGTTTTTGCAAGGCCTGGCTCTTGGTAAGCTGTGCCCAAGGTCAGAGAGTTGGCTCTTCTCTGCTTTGAGACATGTTTCCCAGTTGAATATTGTATTATTTCTGTCATGATGACCTCTGGAGCTCTAATCGCAATTGGGGATCTAAGTACTAACACAGAAGTAATGATTTAGATATGTTTTGACTTTATTTGAGTTCAAATTTAATAATGCCAAGGGGGACCTGCAATTCCAAGAGAGATCAAGGGCCAGAGAAGTTTTGCACAAGTTCTGAGTGTAACAAAAGGTATCTGTTGGCTAGGTATTTTGTTGGGGTGAATATAACCCTGCTGAAGAGTGGGTAGATGTTGACTTTGCAGACATCTGTGTGGGGATTGGAGGCTTTTTTTGCCTTCCAGCTCTTTGATGTTGCTCTAATGCTGGAGGTTCCTGCCCAGAGAGCTCTGCCAGCAGAAAGAATCGTGTGAAGAGTCTTTAAGCCCTTTCAGACAAACACAGCTGGATTAGTTTCAGTGGCCTGTGGCTGTGATTTTGAATTAACCCAACAGGATTTGCCTGAAGCAGAACAACTCCTGTTGGCACAGTCTCCAGCTGATGGGAAGTTGTCTTTAAACTGAAAGAGGGTAGATTTAGATTAGATATAAGGAAGAAATTCTTCACTATGAGGGTAGTGAGGCCCTGGGACAGGTTGCCCAGAGAAGTTGTGGATGCCCCATCATTGGAAGTGTTCAAAGTCAGGTTGGATGGGGCTTTGAGCAACCTGGTCTAGTGGAAGGTGTCCCTGCCCCATGGGAAGGGGCTTGGAACTAGATGATCTGTAAGGTCCCTTCCAACCCAGACCATTCTGTGATACAATTCTATGAAGTGACCAACAGCTGGGGACAGCAGCACCTTTAAGCAGCATGCCTATAGGCAAAAGTGGACATCTCGCTGCAAATAAAGGGCAGGAAAAAGGTAGTATGCCATCTCTGTGTGTGTTTAAGGTTTTCTTTCCTGATCTGATGGTTAACTCTCAGGTGCTGTGTCAGTCTGTCCCTGTGTGCTTATGGCATGATGTGCCTGTACAGGGTGTGATGTTTAGTTTGATGTGCTTTGATTGACTGCCACAGGCCATGTATTGACGCTGCTTTTTCCCAAAAACTAGGAAGCCCCTCGTGCTGCCTCTGCCCTAGTTAGGACCCCTGTAGAGGCAGTGTAAGCTTACTGGCAGTAGGCTTGCCTTGTGTGGTTACCTTTGCTTGTTCTTGCAGATATTTTCCTCACCCTCAGGATTCATAGCCATTGCTGCTGCAGGGCAATCCCTAAAAAGTTTATTTTTGTTCTTCTCTCTCTGGAGTAAGAACACTTCCTATACCTTTAGGTTAGGCCTTTTAACAGCGAAGAACAAATGGCCAAACCTTCTTCTGGCTGTTATATTACCCTGGTTGTGAAGTCTCTCCTTTGAAGTTGGAATCTCTGCAGAGAAACTGTAATTGTCAGACCCCAGAGGAGTATTTAGTGAGGTGGAGGGAGGGGAAAATCTGTCTAGGACTGATGATAACAATTTACGCAGCTACCCTATACCTAGTGGCAGTTGTTTGCATAACTTGTTTTATATTTAACCTTGTCTTCCCAGTCTCGCATCCTATAATGCATATTGCTCAAAGCCCCGGCTTAGAGCCAACTTTGATTTCTACAGCTCAGAGCCTTCTGCAGTGAGAGGTCTCCCACTTCTACCTATGATGCTTCTGCTAGTCTGAACCCATCTGGTTGCAGGAGTAGATGACTGGCTTGCAGATGAGTGGCTGATTTGTCTTGTAGTAGACACAGCAGGATACAGCAAAATACTGTGTCAGTCAACCTGGAGGATGCTGTTGATCAAAATATCTTTCTCTTTTCCTTTCCCTACTTTCTGAATTAACTAGAAGGTTGTGCTCTCATGTTAAGGATTTAGTTTCTTCTGCTTTCATTTTAGCAAGAGGCCTCCCAGTGTTGCACTTTGTGGTGTGATAAGATAGTCACGCAGTGCTGCTGTTATCTCTGTGCTTTCTTCCATCAACCTTCTTTGTAATGCCAAGTCTTGCCCTGATGCCACCAACAAGCCTTTGCCTGGAATTTGTTTGAGCGGATCTGTGTTGAGAGTGTGATATGTAAAATTGTTCAGTCCTCTAATGGTAAACCTTTTTATCAACTGTGTTTAAGAATATGCCTGTGCCAAAATCAGTTAGTGCTCTGAGATGTCACACTGCATTCATTTCTTTGCTATGAAATACTAAATAAGCTTTCAGAAGTAAATAGTGAATAAATAGTGAATGGTGCCAGGGGAGGAAGGGAAGTTGAAACACCTCTAAAGAGACCTGAAGGCACTGGAAAGCAGTCGGAAAGTGTACCTTGGTCGTGCATCCCTCCCAGATTGCTACCTGAACTTAAAAATACCGGCCTTAGAAGCCATTGGTTTCGTGAGAGGATAATGCGTCTTGATTTTGCTAGTTAAACCCTTATCCCTTATTCCTTGTCACTCTGTGTCTATGCAGTGTTTTACTAAAGAAAGGTGTGTGTTTCAGAGAGCAAAGACAGAAGCTAGCTACATTCTGTAACTAACAAAACTTCAGGCAACTCATAGTTTCCCTTGAAGATTTTTGTTTGGCATCTAAATCTGACTTTGTCAGTGTTGGGCATGTCAGAGACTGCAGCCAGAGTTGTAAGTGCTCTGCAGTGCTGAAAACTGGATTATGGCTTTTTGAGTGTTTGACTGGAAGAAGGCATGTTCATACTCTTTTAAAAAGACAGCTTTGTCTGGCCTGGCAGTCAGTAGCAGTAATTCAGGTACTTTGTTTTGCTGCTCTTTTTTTTGGTTTTTGTTGTTGTTGTTGTTGGTTGGTTGTTTGTTTTTTCCTGGAAGTTACTGAACAAGCCTGGTTGCTGGATAGTCCAGTGCTGATGTTTAATAATACTTGGAGGATGTTTTGGTGAGAAGTCATGTCAGATTTCTCAGCCAGATAAGTGGAAGGATTCTTCTGGAAACATTTGAGTATTTGCAGGGAATAGGGACTAATGCTGTCAGTGTTGATCTGCTGGGGAGAACATCTGTGTGCAATGCTTTATTCAAAGCAGATGGATAGCAGAGGGGGGGAAGGGGAGTTGTTTAACCCTTGGTTTCAAGCCAGCATTTCCCCCCTCAGCTGCTCTAATTTGGCTGCATTTTCTGATACTTAAAATGCTGACTACTTCTTTTTCTTTCCTTCTTGTAAAGATCATCCTCGATGGGGAGCTCTACATAAAAAGATTTTGTTAGCGAACAACTTATGTAGTGATTTTTTTGAAATATATGAGCAGTATGTTTTATCTTGTTGTTGTATCTGAGCATTTGACATTGATTGAAGATAAATATGTTAAAAATTGTGTGCATTCTCTTGAGAGAACACACTGTTAATGCCACTGTACAGATGAGGAATTGGAATGCAGGGATGCTCTGCCAAAGCAAGGAACTGAACCCAGGTTTTTCCACATCTCATATCAGTGTTGAAACATTTAGACAGCTTTCTTGGGTGGATGCAAGCTAGACTTTTGTTAATGCATGATTAAGTGTGAGTATTTGGGGGAAAGGCAGTGACTCTGCTGATTTTATTTATTTATTTTTCAGCTATCCCAGGTGTTTGTTTCAGCATTTGTTTCAGTTGTCTGATTCAAGCTACCAAATAATATTTAAAAGAAAGGGGTCATCTTCTCAGCAGCCTGGAGGAACCTCTGCTGATACAACCACTGTCTAGGGAGTATAGGGTACCCAGCACATTCTGATAATAAGCAACTGAAGTGTGAGCATAAGCGGAGGTTTGTTTTGAATGAGACCCAAAGTGACAGGTGAAATGCAGGCAAAGAACTGGAGATGTATTACAATTTCAGAAAGCATAGAAGTGTGTGTGCTGTCATCCATTTGCCTCCTCTCTGCCCCACTAGGCAGCAAGGAGTTACAGCCCTTTATAAAGCTGTGGACAGCTTGTATTAGCTGTCCCAAATTCAGATGCCAGACTGTGGGTCATGGTAGCTCAGGGAAGTTGAGCACTAAAGACACTGGGACACAGTTCTAGTCCTGAAGCACATAGTAGTCTTAGTAGAGGCAAGGTGATGTGCTTGCAAAAGGAGAAAGGAGGGGTGGCAGGATGGAAGACAGTGTTACAACTATGCTTCCACGATTTGACTTCTATTTTACGAGATGTGACAGAGTTTTGATGCATATTTTCTTTGCTGTCATGTTATGCTTTTATGTCAGATGTGTCTGATATGTCTTCAGGCACTAAAAACCCTGGCTCATCTAAAGAAAACAAATGTTTTTGTTTGTTTTTTTTTTTTTCTCTGAGTGATTCTGTATTTGTCTGTGATGCTTTCAGGTTGAAAACATCCTGCTGCACGATCGTGGGCACTATGTCCTGTGTGACTTTGGAAGTGCTACTAACAAATTCCAGAACCCTCAAACAGAAGGGGTGAATGCGGTAGAGGAGGAGATCAAAAAGTAAGTGCACTTTTTCTTTTCAACTCAGACATAGTTTGTATTTGAAGGGTAATTTTTTTCTTGTACTGGGACTAAATTTTACTCAGGCCTGTTGCAGCAGATTGGATGCTGCTGCACAGAAGTGTCTGCTGCAGGTAAATAAGTGCCTAGGGGAAGGTGAAACAATAAATTGAGCTTGATGTAATTGCTTTGGACCTGAAAGACTGAGCATAGTAATGCAGAGAAGTTGCCCACCTTGACAAAGTAGTGACATGCTCTGTTATGTATGGGGTCAGTCTATCTCTGTCCCTCATCTGTCTTGGCTTCTTTGAACTGCAGTACAGCAGATGACAAAATCCCTGTCCTCCGTGAGCCACTCTTCATAAATCCTTGCAGTGACTAAGGGAACACATGGCCTAACTTCTCAGCTCTCAGAAAATGTAAGGACCTTGAGGTGTTTTATCTGGCTCCTTCTCTTCTCCCCATGCACGACCAGCTATAGTGCTAGCAACTAGGTGCACCCTGATGCCTTTAAAAAGGGAACTTGGCTGTTCAGTAGGACCTAGATCAAGAATGGAGCAGACTCGAGGTCCTTGGTCTTGCTTTAGTTTTAACAACATCACTGCTGCAAACTTTTCAGTTCTCTTTAATACAATATTCTGGCTAGAAAACAGCATGTTAGAAATGTGTGCAAATGCCTCCTTTTTGTTAGGATTCAATTACACCTGCATGGATTTCCTAGATTGTTTGACTGAAGTTTTTAGAGCTCTCCTAGTCTGACTTTGCAGTCCCTTTGGAATACCCTATTTGTACACTTATTAACAAGCCTGCAAAACCTTTGCCTTTAGCAATGCTTTCTTGTGATCAAGGTAAATAGCATGCAAGGTGTCATAGCAGAAATTATACACCTACTGATAGGAAATCTTATCATAAGAGTCTCTTAAACTGTGGCACAGTTTCCAGCTTTTCTATTTGTAGTAATTTGTTAAAGTGAGGCAGATTCTAGCTATAGTTTGAGATAGGAAATAACCTTTCCCTTGTTTACAATGACTCTGAGCAGGAGTCCTGGTATGGAAGTCTATTTATCAGGAGCCACGTATCTGGTTACAATCTTTTTAATATAGTTGGGCAAAGCCCCAGCAGTGAGGACATTGCAGAGGACATTTGACTACTGACCCTGTTAATACTCTGAATGCTTGAATATTTCTGTTCTAGTTCTTAAAATGTACTGTTTTGTGAGTAAATTGCTTGCTCTGGAAAGGATCTTGGTTACTGCTTTGGTTTCACAGGGCAGTTTGCAGTGGTTAGTATTTTATTGTTAAAGGTATATAGCAGATGCTGCTGTTAAAAGATTTTTCCAATAGATTGTCTTCTTTAGTATCCCTTTCACTAAAATGAATAGGGAAAGAGTGAATTATGAATTATTTGGAAATATGGCACAGTGAAAATGCATCTGATATCCGCTTTGAACTCACTGATAGATCTTTCTGCTACAGGTACACTACGTTATCCTATAGAGCACCAGAAATGGTCAACCTGTATAGTGGCAAACTTATTACTACAAAAGCAGACATATGGGTATGTATAAAAACTGCTTAACATCATACAACTGGCCTGCAGCTTGCTTTCATTACTGTAATGACAGGGTAACTGTCTGGCTGGGGCTAGCCTAGTTTCTGTAAGAGACTGGACAGTTTCTGAATAAAGAGTTCCTCTGCTTGACATTTCTGATGAGTTACTGCTGAGCAGGGTGGTTTGTGGATAAAACCTGCATGCTTCTTTGCATGCTACCTCCCATGTGGTTTTAATTTAGAACAGTGCAAACCTGATTTTGTATCTTAAGAGTTAAACCAGAAAATTCAGAGTATTGTGACTTCTTGTGCCTGGGTTGGGTTGCAAGCATGTGAAATCAAAGTTACTGGTCAGAATTTAGTAGAAAACTGCAAAAATAGACCTCGCCCCAGGAGCAATCCTGGACAGTGTAACACAGGTCTGAGTTGTCAAACCTGGCCAAAGACCAAGCTTTTGCACTGCTCTTTCTAATGATCAGTGCAATCTTGCCATGCTTTTCATCTTGAGAGCAAAATGCAACTGTGGTGTAATCCATTACTAGCTAACATGATCAAGGATAGAAAGCTTCCCTTTAGTTGGGATGGAGATGAAAAAAAGTCTGTGCTGTTTGTAGTGGCAATTCAGCAAATGGGAGGTGTTTAAAATGCTAATTCAGTGCATGTTTGTATGGTTTCTGAAGCCCTGAGCTAGGAAGTAACAAGGCAGCAGCAGTATAAGGAGAGTTTTAATGTATCCTCAATAGCTCTGCATCTGCATATACAAGAGGGAAAATTGCTGGCGTGACCTCTGCTGGGAAGAGTCCTCTGTCCTCTCTGTGAGCTCAGCTTGGAGTCAGGAATGCAGCAGCTCCTGTGGGGCTCTTGCACTGCTGAGTTCAGCAGGAGGTTTGTAGAACTGGGCCCTGTACCAGTGCTGGGTCACTCGCCTTGGTGTTAGAGACCCAGAGAGGGAAGGTTACAGCTGTACCAGCATGAAAAGATTGTCAGGGCCTCAAAGGCAGCCAGAGGAGAACCAAGGATTTGTGCTCCTTCCTGTGATAATGTGGAAAGGTGGAGACCCAAAGGCTGTCAAATAGCTCACCTCTTCCTGGCATGGAAGGAATTCTGTTCTAGTGACCCATGGAGTGTTTCCAAACGAGCGTGTGGTGGTGTGCACAGTGGGGCCTCAACCACAAGGCCTGTTGCAGCGCTTGTCCTGCTGGAAACCTCCCTTTCCTTAAACCTCATTGAGGTTATTTTAAACTAGAGTGCAATTTAATTGTGAACTCCTATGACAAGATATAAGCTGATGATGAGTTGCTTAGGATTAGGAAATGTTTCCCCCTCTCCCCTCTGAGATGGTGGGAGTGTTTCATAATTAGCCCTTTGTGCAAAACTTGTATTTTCTTTTGAAATAGGTGGTGATTCTTGCTGTCAAAAGCAGCACGGAAATAGATGGAAGGGTGATAAAACCTAGCAGCCTGCAGACTTATCTGTATATCTCTCCCTGGTATATATTTATAATGGTTGAAAGGTTGTTTGAACTTAAGCCTGGAAACAGTTTGGTTTTTTCTTTGTCAGAATAAATGTATTAAGGATGATGGTTATCATTTATTTTTGCTATTACTTTGCTTTTCCCTTCCAGTATGTGGCGGAAACAGGCTTTGCCTGTTTAATGACGTGAAGGGTTACACTATATGGAGCTGTGGGGGGTGTGTGATGATACTCACACAATCCCCCAGATTACAGGATCTCAGCCTGGCGAGGGAGAGCTCTTCATGTATTTATCTTCCCATAAAACTATGCTTGTTTTCAAGTCGATCACAGGGATGTTAAAATGTAGGCCTGACATCATGCAGGACCCCTATAGTAGAACAAGCTGGAGCACTTTCCCTGTTGTTTACAATGGTATTTGAATTGTGCCATTCCCTGGTTTGCTTCAGTTTAAATCCTTTGCTCTGTTCTCTCTCTTCAGGCCCTTGGCTGTTTACTGTACAAGCTGTGTTACTTCACCTTGCCATTTGGGGAGAGTCAGGTGGCAATCTGTGATGGCAATTTCACCATTCCAGATAATTCTCGGCACTCGCAAGACATGCACTGCCTCATCCGTGAGTGTCTCTGACAGTGGCATAATCCACTTCCGCAGAATCAAAAAAAATAGCAGAGGTGTTTTGTTCCTATATTCCCTACTCCTACAGTAAAACAGCTGGTGTTTCTCTTCTTCTAAGAGACTTGCT
This sequence comes from Aquila chrysaetos chrysaetos, assembly GCF_900496995.4. NCBI lineage: Eukaryota > Metazoa > Chordata > Aves > Accipitriformes > Accipitridae > Aquila > Aquila chrysaetos. The sequence goes on along the minus strand of NC_044016.1, from coordinate 41,260,329 downwards.
TTATCCACAGGGGTGGATAAAGTGATCTTTTAGTAGCTTGGGAGATCACTCTTCGAAAGAAATTATGACGAAAAGAGATTTCTGTTTGGCTAGGCTGTAGTGAACTCTCTGGAAAGGCAGGAAAACAGGCAGCCATTTGGTTTAAGAGTCCTACAGAAACTTGCACAATGAGCCTATTTATGCAGAAACGTATTTCTCCACTAATAAATCTATTTGGATAAGGAACTGAAAAGAACCACAGTGACTTAGACTAGTGATAAGAATTCATCTTCTATGAATTGAGAAACAGAACTGAAATGATTTATAAATAACCCACTGACTAGAGTGAATGTGTAATTAAGGGTACAATGCACTACTGGCAAAGCTGGGGCAGCTCCCTTGTTTTCAGCACAGCATTTGATTCCCGCCCCCCCATTCCCTAGCCACAGTCTTGACTAACAGAGAGTTGAATGTGTTTGCAGAGCAGCCTGGTATTTTCTTTGCTTATGTGGTCATATATGTGGCTGGCCTGTCTTCTTCCCCGCTGACGCACTGGGGTTGGATCAAGCTCTTTTACTTCGGGTTCACTTGGAAATGCAGAAGTCGAAACCAATGCTATTCCCTGACCAGGCAGGCTGCATTTCCCCTCCTTGCCCTAGAGCCTTTGATAGCAGCTACAAATTGTTCATAGCTGTATTGAAAAATATCTCCTAGTCCATCCTGACTGTCTGTCTTGCCCCTTTCTCTCTGACCCTGATGATCAGCTCAGCCCCGCTGACCACTGACCGGGTGCTTTGAAAGACACAGGGCACCCTGTTAGCATCTGGTTATACCAAATGTAGCTCTGCCACAAATGGGTCATGTGAATCTGTCTGTTCTATTGCTGATAGTAGCATCTCTGTCTTTTAAAGGGTATATGCTTGAGCCAGACCCTGATAAGAGACCTGATATTTATCAGGTCTCCTACTTTGCATTCAAGCTGGCAAAGAAGGAATGCCCAGTCCAGAATGTCCAGGTGAGTAGCAAAGGAGTGGACTGATACAGGGCTTTGTGGAAGGAGACCAGGGGTGGCAATTGGTGAATATTGAGTGTTCTGCTGTATTCTGTTGGTTGTTCTCCAGTCCTGTAATTAGGAGGGTCTGTCTTTTTTTTTTTTTGTAACTAGCAGCACTGTTTTGGGTTGGGTTTTGGGGGATGGGGGCAGGAATCAGGGTTTTGTTTCAGTATGTTGTTTATTTCTGTTTGTCCCTGATTTACCTCCTCACCCAGTTACCAGTATGAGGCCAACCAAGAGATCTTGTGCATGTGAACATGGAAAATTAGGCCATGCTTGTGAAATGGATTTGATTTCCAGGCACACTTATTAGCATGCATAATTTGTGCTGTAGTTGGTTTTAAACATAGCAGTTTTGTCTGCTGTCTGGCTGGGACTAGCCAACTTGCATTTGAACCACATCAGACCTTACACAACCACCTGCCCCTTCTTAGTGTATCTTTATAGAATTCAATTGAAAAAATAGAGTTGACAAGTATTTTCTTATGGTGTTACGGACATCTGTGACATGACACTTTATTTTGTTGTTTCCAGGTAAGAAGAAACCTTTTTTTTCCTTTTTTTTTTTTCCCCCCATGTTCAGGTGGTTATTTATGGTCTTTATGAATAAGATATGGTTTTAGTACTATTGTGCCTGTATTTTTTATAGCAGTATTAATAAGTATTGCTGCTATTGTCCCCAGGTTGTCTTTTAAAAATACCCAGGTTGTGCTATGAAGCTTTGTGTTTGGATTCCACGTGTAGTAAATGGTCAAAAAGCTGAACCGTATTTTTCCCTTGTAAAGACTCTCCCAAACTACTGTCTTCTCATGACATTAACACTGAGGGCTTTGTTCTGTGTCCAGCATGAGGAATAATTGCTTTGGGGATCCCCCAATATCCCTGTTTCATCGTGATGCTTTTGCAAATTATTTCTGACTCTGTTTTCTGCCCTCAAAATACAAAATTTGGTGTTTTTGGGATCTGCAGAACTCTCCAATCCCCGCTAAACTCCCAGACCCGGTTAAAGCAAGTGAAGCTGCTGCGAAGAAGAGTCAACCAAAGGCCAGGTAACCACCTCTGTATTATGCTCAGCCCTCTCTCTTTTTACTGTCTGTTGTCTTTCTGCTGTTTATTAGGAAAGATGATTAGTATGTTTAGCTGTTGCCTTGTGGGCTTACATTTACACGTGCAGACAAACACTGCAGTCCTGAGGCTTTTGCTTCAGTGACATAAATAACCATTGATCTAATTGATCTGAAAGGCAGAAAACGCAGATATTAGGGGAAATTTTTCTGCATGGTGGGGGTGGGGGTGAGACTTCGGCGATGCTCAGCATGACTCAACACCTAGGCTTTTTGTATTGAAGACATTGCTTGACGGCAGCACTTGAAGTTCATGCACTTAGATGAATCTAGTGTGTCATCCATCTGGAGACAGTACCTGGAGTACCTGAGAGCAAAGTCAGGAGAAAGACTGCAGCTGGCCTGCAGTGGGCCTGGAATTGGCCCAGAGAACATGAGTCTGCTGAGAAACCGCACTGGGGACTATTGCTGTTTGAGTTTGACCCTTGGCAGATGATAACCTGACCCAGTAATTACTGTATGAAATTGCTGTGATTTCTGCAAGAGTCCTATAATTTCTTCGGGGCGGGGGATGACGATGACACGGGGGGTGGGGAGCGGGACAACACACAAAAGCCCAACCAGTCTCCATCTGAAGAGCCCAATTAGTGGGGAAACCACTGTACTGCTGTGGTTTTCTCCTCTCCTGCTGCTGCTTGCTCTGCTTATGATACTGTAATTGAGACTTGTAAATTCTGTTGGACAAAACCTGTACCTTATTTTACTGCAAAGTGAGCAGTACAGCAGTGGGCACTCTAAAACCAGCAGTTTTCTTCAGACTCTGAAATAGGGCGTCTTTCCTCTTGTCTGTCAGTCCAAGGAGTCTGCTTTGTTTGTTTTTGTAATTTAGTGCAGCTACTCTCACATTAGTAGAACAACTTGATATCTAACAAGCAAATGTATCCACAGAAGGGTAGGGTGGTGTCTGCCTGCTTGGCTCTGTTGCTGTGAATTTTTGGAGCTCAGTAAATATCAAGCAAAGATCAGAAGAGGTCCAATGACCTGATTCTGTAGTAGATGTACTAAAGTTAAGTTACGTCTAAAGATGGCAATTTAGACAACTCTGCCCAAAGGTACCAGCTGCTCTTAAGCTAATTTATGTCCTTCATCTGCTCATCCAGTGCTCTAAGTGGATTTAAACAATATTTGTAGCAAATATTCAAATGAGTTGAGTGATTTTGACAAGTTCCAGCTGTCCAGCAGGAGAAGATGCCACAATTGGCAAAGTTGTCAAAACGATAGTGTCGGGTTAATTGTTGTGAATGCATCTGTTAAGTTTTACTAAGCTTGCAGTTTTCTGGAAAGTGTTGATGTGTGTGTCTGGATGCCCACAAATGCTTCACCTTTATTAGTCACATACTGCTAAAGTATGGATGAGTTTTTAAACCCCTACTGTGTCTTCCATGCGCCAACTATCGGGCAAACAAAGACTGTGCTCTTCCTTCTATTCCTTTCTGTATTTTGTAGGCTGACAGATCCCATCCCTACGACAGAAACTTCCATAGCACCTCGCCAGAGACCTAAAGCAGGACAGACACAACCCAACCCTGGAATTTTACCCATTCAGCCAGCCTTGACACCTAGGAAGAGACCCACAGCTCAAGCAGCCATTCAGGCACAAGGTGAAACCATGTTCCTCGTGCGGTGCTTTCCTGCCAGGCACTGCGTACTGCAGAGCCATGGTGTGTGTTGATCTAATGGATCTGTCTTTTTTTTTTTTTTTTTTTTTTTTAATCCCCCCTACTAGTTGCAGGACCTGCTACCCTGGGCAGTGGTCAGCCTTCGCTACCTGCAAGTGTCCCCCAGCAAAAAGCAGCACCTCAACAGGCTCCAGCACAGCCACAAGCCAAGCAGGCGCCAGCTCCGCAGCAGGCCTCGCAGGTGCAGCCCCAGGTCCCTTCTACTCAGCCACAAGCCACACCTCAGCATCAACAGCAGCTTTTCTTGAAGCAGCAGCTTCTGCAGCAGCAGCAGCAGCAGCAGGCTGCCTATTACCAGCAGCAGCAGATGATGCAAGCTCAGCAGGTAGGTGTGTATGGCCGTGTTTGCTGCATGCTTCCCGTGCTAGAGGTCTGCAAGGCCGTACCTTTGCATTTATGGCAAGTGCCCTGTTTTTTTGGGGGGGATACGTGCAGTTTTTAGGCATTTTCCAATGTGTCTAGTGAGATTTTTTTTTTTTTTTTTTGCTATGCAAGGCTGGCATTTTTAACTGTCAATGTGGAAGGCCTTGGCATAGTTTTGTCATGTACAAACACAAAATAAGCAATGCTGGTTAAGTTTTTACAGCTCCAAGTGTTTCAGGGTCTTGAGGTCAATGCTCAACTGATGAGCAGAGGGGTACAATTTCTCTTCTGCTCTCTTTGTAGTACAAGAAGCCTGGCATGCCTTTTCAACAGTAAGATTCAGGTCTGTGAATGCATGAGGAGTTAGATGGGATGTGTCTAGATGACAGACTTGCATGCTTAACTGAGGTGTTTATAGCAGCATAGATCTCTGCTAAAGCATATTTAACAGTGGAAGCAAAGGGACAGTGAATCTTCCTATCCTGTGGAAAGGTTTGGATTTGATAAAAATGGAGAAAGGAGTTTGGGCCCACAGGACAGTCTGTGCCATGGGAACCACATACAGGCAGGTGTAACACAGAAAGGATCTAACGTTAGACCAGAAGGCTGTTTTTCACCACTCCTTTGCAGATGGTCTCCAAACCATTGCAGCCTATTACTGCTTTGCCACTTGCAGTGGCTGTAACTGTTCCTGTGGCTGGCCCCAAGTTTTGGTGGTGGTACCCCTGTTCCCAGCTGTGCAACAAGCAACTCAACAACTGGTTGTTTCCCAGTTCCCAGTGATGCAGCAAGGAGCGCCAGCACAGCAGCAGCTGATGCAGAACTATTACCAGCAGCAGCAGCAACAGCAACAGCAGCAGCAGATGATGGCCCAGCAGGCAGCAATGCAGCAGAAGACAGCAGTAGCAGCAGTTCAGCAAAAGCAACAAGCCCCAGCGCCGCCGCAGCCCCAGGCCCAGCAAAGTGCAGCCCAGCCAGCGCAGCCACAGGAGCAAGTGGTAAGAGCCTTGCGGGAAGCAGTGGGGCAGCAGGATTTGGAGGACTGGCAAGTGTTCTCCTGCCAGGTCCTATAGGCCGGGAGCACCCCAGCAGGGTGGCTGGCTTTTCAGACCCACAGAGCCCAGGTAAACCGTGCTCTAGGGCCTGCTGGCCCCTAGTGCATTATTACTGAGTCGCACATGTCAGCACTAACCTTGCTACCTCAGACACACGTGCAGTTGTTTGGATTGCTCTTTCCAATGGGATGCTGGACTCTGGAGTTGTGCTCTGGGTCCATAGAAAGAAGATGAGTAGATGATGAGTAGAAAGCAGATGAGAAGATATTCTCTCTATCCCTCCCCTGTCACATTGCTCTAGAAGATGCGATAAACTCTTTGAAAAATTGTTTGTACTCAACGCATCACGATGGGCACTGGGCAACAGAACTACTTGATGTTGCTGCTTGTGTGGAAAACTTCCATCTTATATTCAGGGCTCTGATGCAAAGAAGGGTGCAAGCAGCCTTCCTGGTTGTTTTTGGCAGTAGGGTAACTTTTTGCTTTAATGAATACTATGGAAAGGAGACTTTTCAAAGCACCGTATCTAAAAATAAATAAATAAATCAGCCACTTTACTAATCATCCGAACATGTGTCCAAAATAAATGCTCTTTACTTAATGGAAAATACGGCTGTCTGCAACAGGGAAATAGCCAGCTGTCCGCAGTGTTAAAGGCAGGGGAGCTGTGCCAGAGGGCAGGATCCCCATTGCCAAAGTGTCTCTACAGTATCTATGGGAGGAAGCTGTGCCTTTTGCTTTCATTCCTGTGCAATTCCCTCCACTCTTGCTTGTTTTTGGGAGTGCAAAGGGATGTCCCTAACTCTAGTTGAGTGTTGGAAAGAAAGCATGTGCAGGCACCAGGCAAGGGGAAGCTGCCTGGTATTTTGCTGTACCAGGTTGCACGTGTGCAAAGCAAACGGTATCTGATAACAAACCACTTCAGGTACACAATGTTTGAGTCCAAACTAAGGGCAATTTGTGCTTGCTTGTTCATGAATTGCCAGTTATTCAGGACCTAATTAATCTCTTGAGCATACTTCTTTTGAAGTGACATCAGGAATTAATTTGACTAATAAACTCCATAAGCCAGTGACCTGAGCAATGCTAGGGATGCGTTGTTTGTTTTGCTCTCTGGTGTGTCTCAATGCTCTGTCATATTCACCCCCTTTTCTTTTATATTAATTTTCAGCACTAAGCTGATTGTTAGGGTAGGTGACAAGCTTGGAGCTGTTGTATTCCTGGTCTTGTTATTCTTTTGCTGAATGACCTGGGGCAAGTCAGTTTATTGAAATTGGTGGGAGATTTTCAGTGCATGCAGACAGGTTTTCGATGGTGCCCATTATTACCCTGTTCCTTTTAGAGGAGAAATGCCTGAAACAGAGTATTGAAGTGCATCTCTTAAAGAACTTTGCTGTGATTCACTAGCACGGAAACAGTTTTAATTTTTTTAAATCAGCTAGATTGAAAATTAGCCTTATCCCCCTGGAAGGCTGATCAGAATGGACGCATCTGGACACTTCTCCACTCCTGCAGCAGTCAGGAGGGAAAAAGTAGTGGTCGGCTCATTTAAAAAACGATAGTGAGACATGGTTTCTACAGAGCAGAGTCACTGAGCAGAAGATACCAAGCCAGGACCCGTCAAAACCTTTTCATGTTGTGAGACTTCAGCTTAATAAGCTCTGCATTCATTTCTGTGGCAATTTTGGCACTGCTTTTTTATTTCTCAGCACCAAATGTACTGTTCTGCAGTGACCTATATAGCAAGATGTAAGGTGGGTGCATCAGAAGCAGTCAGGTCAGTTTGCTTCTCAGCCGCAGTGAATTAGTCTGCCTGAAAATGCCAGATGAAAAGCAAGACAGCTAACTACTTTTTTGCCTTTCCCACTGTAGTTAAGCACCACACTGGGGATGTAACTCTTTTTGTCATTGCCCTCTTAGGTCTTTCCAAGTCTTTCATCTGTCTTCCTTGGTCAAAAATGGCCTGGGATGATATGGGGTGGGGAACAGGGAGCTAGGGCCCAGGCAGTGAAGGTGATGTTCACAGCTTTCTGCTCTCTGCATTCTAGTTTTCCTGCTTTAAATCCAACCATTATACTTCACTGACAGACAAATTTTGAAAAAATCACATAATCGGAAGTGATGCTGTTGTTTATCACTACAAGACAGTATTTCAAGTATTTATGGGTTTGCAAGTTTAACACAAGAGTGAGGTAATGGAAAAATAAGATCAGTCTGAGGAAACCCCTTGAACTTTCTAGAGGGTTTGTGGCTGGGCTATCTTGGCTTACACCTAAACCAAACGTGCCTGTTTTTCTCCTCCAGATTTTAATGATAAATGTTGCTCCTGTGGTCCTTGCCTTTTTTTTTCTTCCCCCCCCCCCCCCCCCCCCCCCCCAAGAGAAATCTAAGAAAGCTTCTTGCACAAGATTTCTGCAGAAGACCTGTATTCCTTTAGGGATTTGACCCCAATCACACACTGTATTCCTTTAGGGATTTGACCCCAATCACACATTATCTGCTGGAAGAAGCGCTGCTCCTCACCTTACCCCACTCCTTGTGTCCCTGTGACAAGACTCCTGCACACTATGATCTTGACTTCTGTTTTTTTACCTCTGTCCTGGATCTCGGCCTCTTTACCCATGAGCAAGTTTGAGACCAGCTAGCCTTTAATGACAAGCACTAATAGAGGCTTTGCCTCCAGAGTTACACCATAGAAAGGGGGAGAAAGTCTCTGCTTGTGCAATTGTAGTAATCCTGAAACACTATAGATCAGTGAATTACCTCCTGTCCCCGATTCTGTTGTTGGTTTGTTTTTTCCCCTCCAGACTATCCCCAATCCATCACTTGAAGGTCAGATCCTCCAGCGTATAGCCATTTTTTCATCATGGCTGTTGTTCCTGAACAAGGACGTACCATTTTACTTGTTCTCCTAGATGCAGGCACAAATGAGGCAACAGCAAAAACCTCAAACCACGCCCCCCCCAGCAGTGCAAGGTCAGAAGCTGGGCTCTCTCACCCCTCCGTCCTCTCCCAAGACGCAGCGTGCGGGACACAGGAGGATTCTGAGCGATGTGACCCACAGTGCGGTTTTTGGGGTTCCAGCCAGCAAGTCTACCCAGCTTCTTCAGGCAGCTGCTGCTGAAGCCAGTCTCAATAAGTCCAAGTAGGTGGCTGGTCACTTGGTGTCAAAGGGTATGGAGGGGAGGGGGTAGATGAGGCTCTTCAGAGATTTCCTAGGTAGCTAGGAAATCATGAATGAGATGAAGGTAGGCAGCAAACTCTGAGGTTTAAATTAGTATTTGCCTTCCAAAGACAACAGTTTAGGGCTTGGCAGAAAGTTGCTGAAAAAATTCCCCAAGGGCAGAGGTCCTCCCTAGTGCTTCTGTGCTCCCCAAAAGCTAAGCAAGCAGGGTGTTCCTCTGGATTACAAAAGCTGGTGTCGTTTCAGCTGTTCCACCAGTAGCCCTGGTGCATGCTTCACGCTTGCTGCTTAGCATCAGCACTTCCCCAGGAGTATTTGCTAGCTCGCTTTTATAGTGCCTACAGGCAGGAAGCCTCCACGTGGGGCAATGCAGAAAATTGTTTCAAATGGGATGCTTATGATGCTTGTTTTAATCCCTGACACCAGGATGCTCAACCAGGTTAAGAGTAGATAAGGTTAATTGGTCCCAGGTTTCTGGGTATGCAAGTACAATAACTTGTGCTGAGTGTTTTAAGTAGGAAGTAATTATAATGCAGTAGCTTGGACCAGCTCATAGTGCTGGCCAGAGGATTTCAGATGGGTTATTAATGATTGTTGTTTGGTTGGGATGATCACATCCAGATCTGCTTCCACCACACCCTCGGGTTCCCCAAGGACCTCACAGCAGAATGTCTATAACCCGCCTGATGTCTCCACGTGGAATCCGTTTGACGATGATAACTTCTCCAAACTCACAGCTGAGGAGCTGCTGAACAAGGACTTTGCAAAGCTAGGTGACGGTAGGTTCATGGAGGTGGTTTAATGCCAGCCCGCTCTCAAAATGGAAGATGGCATGGAAAGATGATGCTTTCGGTCGGATGCTGCTGGGGTGCTCCCATATTATCATGGTCCTCTGTGCCTGTGAGAGCTAAATCCTTCCAATTTCCCTTCTCAGTCCCTGTCCTCTTTGAGCAATTACACTTAAATGAGTATGATCCTCAAAGGGAGAGGTACTAACTGCTTTTAAAGTGGCCTTGATCTATTGGTTGTAGAAGCTACAGTTTAAACTCTGCTTCACCTGCAAGGTATGATTTGCAGGATGGGGCTTAAGTCACATGCTGGAATAGTGTCCTAAAAAAATCTAGTTAAGCAACCTACCTTTGGAATGGAAGTTTTTCCCCTAAAGCTGCGTCTGGCATTTCAGGGAAAGCTCCGGAAAAGATGGGCAGTTCCACAGAGAACTTGATTCCAGGTTTCCAGCCGGCTTCATCTGCAACCCAGGCAGATGCATTTGGTGGCTCTTCCTTCACTGCTGGATCAGGTGAGTTTGTGAACATGTCCTACAGGACAATACCTTGGACAGCACTGCAGAAAAATGGCAAATCGTTGTCATAGCCTCTTTGAAAGGAAGGTAAAACTGATATAAATTGAGCTGGGCCTTGGCACTGAGAACTGCAGGATAGGGTTGGCACTTCAGTAAAGAAGGGAAGGTAGGAACGGCTCACGTACTTGTCACGGTTGGGTAGCAGAGACAGGAGGCACTGTCTATAGGCAGAGGTGAGGCTTTTGGTGAGGGAAGAAACTAAGTGAGCCTCTTAAGTTTGCAAGAAAGCTTCTTAACATGTTAAAGTTCCATGCAGTTCATAATTAGAAGTAAAATATAGAGTGTGCAATAAGGAAATTGGAGTCGGAGACTTTGGTCAGACGTGCTGGAGGATATTCCTTGCCTGCAGGTGTTAGGCTGTATGAAGCAGGGGAGCAGGGATAATACTGTCTCTGCTGCAGAATGAGGAGAATAGCAGACACAGGAGTGCGCAGGGAAAGTCCTCAGAAGAGAGCATGGTTAGTCTCGTAATTGACATGTTAAATGGTGAAGGCAAGAAGTTTTGCACTGGCTGTGCTGTCTGGGTCCAGGGGCCAGGAGTCCTTGGCTGGTCTAAGGAGCTTTTCGGCAGAGGTCTCTGCATGTGTGACCTTGTCTGGTGCCTCCTTTGGTACTTGGGTACCAAGGTTTTGCCATGAGAAGCCCCTTCTGTGCCGAAAAAACTCTGTGAGTGCTGCTGCTTGTTTCTATTTCTTCAGCATCAATTCTCACTGAATGCAGCAAAGACCTGCCAAGCACAGTATTGGAAAACTGCTTTCAGGAGCCCTAAATGCAAGTAATCCTCTCCCCTGTCTTCTGTAGCCGTTGTTACTGGTGACAAATGCAACTGCTTGATGCTTCCTCATGTAAGCGCACCAACCCTTGGTGAGAGGAGTCCTGGGAAGAGACTGAAGAATCCTTTGTGGGGCAAGAAGTGACAAATCCATTTATGCTTATTTCTATTTATAAAGAGAGATTTAGAGGAGCTTATAACTGAGCTTGGTATTGTTGACTCTTACCTGAGAATTAAGAAGTTGAAGTCCATGACGCAAGAGTGCTCTAGGGGGTTGCTTTCTGAGTTTGTCCAGCTGTTCAGTTCCCTGTGAACAGTTTATGATGTTCCATCAGTCTTTCTGGAGGGATGTTGAGTAGCAGCAGCTCCAGATTCAGCTGTAATGTACCTTCTGCAAAGCCTGAGAAACATCTGCACATTCCGGGCTTTCTGGACGCTGTAACGTTCAATTCTTTTAGTAGTTGTCTTTAAAATGTGCCCCTTGACTTTCCTGTCCTGCAGTTTGGCATAGGAAGGTGTCTTGGAAATTCTTTTGGTGCTGGCACTGGGCTGGGCACTTCTAGCCCTTTTCTTTTTCTTTCCTCATAGATAGGAGCCTGTCTAAGCCTGTCTGATGCAAGATGCTGTATCTTTTATTTCAGACAAAGAGGCCCAACATGGGGGCTGGCCTGCTGTGTGTCCTTTGTTAAGGCATTTCACCTTTTGTGGCGCTGTAAAGCGAGATAATAGTACTTCCCTTTCAAGGAATGTTTTGAGATCTGTGGGTTAAATTGTGTTGGAGAGCTACATGGTAATGGTTGTTTGGTTTTGGAATTTTTTTTTCTTTTCATTAGCAACATAAACTTGTTCTGAGCGTGGATGCGTGTGTCGTTCTTGTCAGGCTGTAGCTTGGGCTCTGTAATATTGAGCTGTGCCTGTGCTGAGATTTTGCTTGATGCTTTCTGCTTTTCTCTCTTCTCTGTTTCATTCTGACTTTTGTCTTCCTGGTTACCAGCTGAAAAAACGAAAGACATTCTGAGTTTGGACACTAGCCCTCCTCTTCTGACTGTGCCTGATCCTTTCATTCCTCTCCCGTTATCCGACACGCCAGGTAACCAGAACTGAGTTTATGGAGGGGGGCAGATTCTTGTTGTTTGTTTTGTACTCTTAATCTTTCGGTTCTATTTCTAGGCACACCTGAAATCCTGGGCCTCAGTCAATGGTGCTGGGTGCTGATAAGCTCTGCTGAACTCAGTGGTAGTAATGATGTGTAGTGCTTTCTGCCATTGAATATCTGTGTGTTGGTGGGAGCGGTGCTGAGCACAAGAGCCCTTAGTTTTCATGGCAGACCCTAGGGTTATCATATTTTTTCTAATGACAACAATGTTGGTGTCTCTAAAGGTTCAGTATTCAAAGCCAAAAATAATCACTGGGTAATTACCCGTTCTGACCTAAGTGATTTTCAAATTGGTCTCCAACTTTGAAATTGTAGTTTTTATTATTGTGAATCTTTCTTTCCTGTAAGAGTCAGTGTTTCTTTGACTTCCAAGGTCTATTGCAAATGCGTGCTTCATGTGAAGCACAAGTTAAGATGTAACCTTTTCTGAATTGGCAAAATTTTCTAGTGCAGTTGGTAGCTATTTCCATTTACTTTGCAGTACTACTTAAGTCTTTCCTGTGTGCACATTTCTGACTGCAGCAGCCAACACTTTTTAGCACAAGATTATGTAAGTGCTTAGGAGCTTATTTGCAAATCAGTGGGATTTGGAATATGGGAATGTTTTTATCTTGGAGTTTCTCTAAGCCCTCTGGTGAATGTGTGTGACAGGTCCCTTCTTGTCAGCTAGCCCCAGAGGACAAACGCTTGTTACAGCTCTCACCTTTGTCCTTAGCTCAAGCTGTGGATCATTGGTGGTTTGACAGTAGAGGACCCAAGCTTCAAAATGACATGCTTGTAGAGATGGCATCTCTCCACGGAAAGTTAAGCAATTCGGGGGAAAAAAAAAAAAAAATCTATTTTTTCCATAACTGTGTGGAACTTGCTTCCTTTTGGTTGATGCTCAAAGAGCATGAGAAATGTGTTTTGGTTCAAAAGGGTTTTATTCATAGATGCTGCAGTTTGAGAGAAGAAGCAGAACTGTCTCCCCTCTGTGAGCGCTTGCCAGGAGCTGACCTGCCCAGCTATAGTTTGAAAAGAACCTACAGAAGGCAGATGACTGCACGTTTTTCTTTGCCCCCCAACCCCATCCCCCAATGCTATTGGAAGCATTGGTTTTCCTGACTTGAAGTCTGTTGGCCCAGACTACTATTTAATTCTCTGCCAGCGTGCTCAATGCATACAGTTGCACACCAAGACTATTGTTTTCCTTATTGCCTACTGCATTTTGATACAGCACAACCATACGAAGCAGTAGTTGCAGCCTTAGCAGTGGGAGCTCTGAAATTCTTTATAGTACAGAAGCCACTGCAGAGCAATTGCCTTTCAACCCTGCCCGTGGGTGCAAATAATCAGAGCAGCACTTGTCTGCAGTTTTTGTGGTGCCAGGTTGCTTGTCCCACAAATCTGTCCCTGACCAGTTGTGTATCTTTGCAGGCAGGTGCTAAACCTTCTTTTGCTAATCTCTCTGCCTGCATGTGTCTGGTCCTACTGAGTTCAGTGGATCTTCTTCCATGGGGGCAAAGCAGTGGGCAAGGGCACGCAGGAGATCTGGCTGTGTTGGCTTCCTGCAGGTTTCTGCAAAGACATCTCTTGATTATTTTTTGTTTTGTTTTGTTTTTTTATTATTTTTAACATAAAACTTGAGGCCATGAGCTCCTGAATGTTTTCAAGGACCAGAGCTACAGACTTATCCTTAGCTTTGAAAACTGAGAGGGGTTATCTGTGCTTGTAAATTCAACAGACAAGATAAAGATCCTGGATTTGGGCTTAGGTTTTCAATCTATGTGTCTTATCATGCAGAACAGAGTCGTCTTTGTTCTTCTGTGTCTGCGTTACCTGTGCAGAAACATCCCCAGAGCAAGCAGAGAGGTCTTGGATGAGAGGGATATGCTGACTTGCATGTGAAAGGCATTCTTTTAGGTGTGCCCCTTGGGTCAGTAGAGCTGGGATTGACTTTAGTCTCTTAGTATATCAGTATCTCCAGTTGCACATCTCCAAGCTGTCTTAGTTTTGTGCAGAAGCAGCTGAATTTTTGAATGCTTGCTAAATATTTGCTTTCTGTTTGGAACATTTTTATTTCTGAGAAGACCTTGATAGTGAATCTCATTGCTCTGAAAACATTTTACATCTGTCTCTTTATAGACTGGGAGCATGCATAGCCCTTTCAGAAGTAAAAGCGTGAGTCTTTACCCCTTGGTTACAAGAGCAGTGTTGTTCAGGAAGGCTTTCAGTACAGGCATAAGTGAGGCTTTGATTTGGTATTTTCCCTATTTGTCATACAGAGCCAGTTTTGTTGGCTTTCTGTGCTCTAAACCCGTGACAGCTGAGAGCTCAGCTTCTTTTTTTGCTTAAGCCACAAACTTACTCCCTTTGCTGGCACCTGAGGGTGCAGGTGGCATCACTTGAATGTTGGCCAGAGACCTCCTTGGGCTTTCCCACCTTTCCTCTGTATGCTTGGAAGGACAGATGAGCCCTTCTATCACAGATTCCTGAGAAACAAGTAAATGATGCTTAACACATGACAAATAGCCATAGGGTGCATCCTCAGACAGCCTAAATATGTTCAAATGGAGGAGCGTACTGCCGTGGAGCTACAGCCAACAGATGTGGCTTTAAGTATGACTGCTTGCTTGTAGGTTTAGCAAGATCACACTTTTGGTTCTGTGTAGTCAGTTAAATGTGTACAGCAAGGACAAACCTTGGACAGCAGGTTCTGGCAGACTATCCTGTTTGTGGATCATGGTGCTGGAAATGCGTAATATTCTAGAGGAGGTTGTTTTTTCATTTGTTGTGGGTAACAAGCTTTGCATCCAGAGAACAGGTAACGTAGCACCCTATAGAAGGCAGAAATACCAGCTCTGGACAGCAATCAAGTGGAAGTAGGATGGTTTTCAGTATATTCCTCCTTCTCCAATGTGTAATGGCTGCAATTCTTAATGGAATTGTAACTAGTAAGAGATGCTGGCAAGAGGGATGTAAAAATATGGCAAAACATCTGTTAAAATAAGGGAGAATTAAATATTCATGCTGAAAACATTTTTCCTTGTGCATGTGTAGGAAAGTGAGCCAAGTTCTTCTTAATAAGCTTATTGCAGGCTTCACTGCTGGTTAATCATAATGGAGTATTTGATCAGAATGGTAATTTTTCTGCTACATGTGGCTACTTAATGTCTATCAGTATGAATTTAGCTCATGTGAGCATGGGAGGCTAAATTTTGCACAAGGTATTCTGGAGACCTGAAATTAAATGGAGTTACGAAGCTTCAAGGCAGATCTTTTCCTTTGTCATTGAGGCTTCACGCTGTGAATAGTCCCAAGTCTAAAGTTTTTATGCCTGTTATATATGGTAGGATTTGTTTCTTTTGACTTAATTTCTATTGGCATGAATGAACTTTGGGCTCAATCCTGAAAACCTGCTTTGCAGAAGTATTTAATGAGAGGTTTCACCCAGAGCATGTGAATACTTCTGCTTTAGCCCATGTCCCTTATTAACCACTGAAACTAAAATGCTTAAGCGCTGTCTTGATGTAGTTACCCGCATTCTTCAGACATCCATTAGTGTCAGGAAAGGTTTTAGATATATCCTCTTTACTCTAGAAACATCGGCTCAGATAAATGAGGTTTTTGAGTAAGTGAAGGGTGGATCCAGTGCAATGCCCTCTGAGAAACTGCCAAAAATACTCTTTTCCAATTGTTTCAGGGTTGGTTGGTTTGTGTGTGGGGGGGGCAGGTCTCCTCCTTGCTCTAGTTCCAGATAAATGTTGTTCTCCCAGGTGGTCTGTGCTATCAGCAGTCCTGGCTTATTCTTTCCTCTCTGCAGAAGAGGAGAGAGATGAGGTGGTGGGTTGGCAGCAGAGCAAGCAAAGAGTTGTTGTTGAGCAGCAGCACTGAGGTGTGAGAGCTGAGAAAAAGTAGTTCTGCTCCTCCCTGTTACTGGATCACTGGATCACGGGATCTCCCCCGTGCTGCAGATCGCACCGCACTGATTCATGTGCGAGCCAAGTCCGTGTGTGTGCAGGGTGGTGGTACTGGTGGCCTCTGCGCATCAGTACCGAGTACAATACTGTCTTTGCACAATAAGTCAGTCTTTGTTACCCCTTTTCAAAAGAGAATGGATCATTCTTTGCGAATTTACACAACCATTTACTCCCTGCAATAATTCAGCATCTTGGCTGCAGCTGACACAAATGCATCTTTAGTGTAGTTAGTTGTTTGAAGAACAGCAACATCAAGCGGCCTCTGTGACATTGTCTTGCCCATAACAGAAAGTGAGATAAGAGAAATTCCATGTCCAGCACAGCTAAGTAAACATGCAGACATAGCTGGGGAAGGAAACACAGGCCAAGAAAGCATGCCTGTGCCATCTGGGGACACACTGGATTCTCATTTTTGATGAAAAGGCAAACAGCATTGCTTATTAAAGAGTCATTGTCATGTTGGAGTTCTCCAAAGCTTTTAACTAGCACTTTACAGATGATTTTTGCCTTTTTATTTCCTTCAAATACTCTCAGACTTGTGTGGTTTTACATTAGCCTGAGAGGATGCTTATCAGGGCTAAGGAAGTAGGTATCTTGCAATGCAATTTCAAAGCAAAATGCATCCACATCCTTGGCCTGTTTCTAGAGCTAGCTATCAAAAACGTGTGGCCCTGATAACCATTCCTGCTCAAAACATAATTGGCTTCAGAAATAGGAGTTTTAAACAAAACTGGATTTTTCTGATTGTGTTCTAATGTGTGGCCTTCAGGAACTGGGTTTCCAAGGTTTCTCTGCAGGGTGCTAAAGCAGCATTGTGAGGTGGAGGTGAGTTTCAGCCTATTGCAATGTTTGAAGAACTGGAAATGGGAAAGAATCATGAAGTGTTGAGATCAGATTGCTGAAGCTGGCAGTTTCTAGCACCTGGAAACATGAGCTAGGACTCAAACCATTGACATTCTTGTCAAAACACACAAGTTGAGCTGCTTTAACAAGGCCACTATTACTAATGTAGGAGGGCTCTATTTTTTTTTTTTTTTTTTTGGCACAAAATACTTGGTGACATGTTTTTCATCAGCATAACTCTCTCTAGCCCAGGCCCATCAATTCTGAGAAGATAACTGTATGCTCACCTGTGTCAGGGTGTTTATAACAACTGTAAAAGAAAAACTATATTTCTAATGAGAACTTATATTTGTTCCAAGGTGACCCATTGAGATAAAGTAATTGCAGACATGCACAAACACATATTGATGGGTACTAACGATTTGAATTTACATCTTGAGTTGGAAAAATGCAGAAGGGGAACTACTCATCTAGTAACTTGATGAATTAATTGCCATATTATTAACTGAGAGTATAATATAGTGTCTTGATGATTAGGAGCAGCAAAGCTGACAGACCACTCGATTCCCAACTAAATGAGTGTAAATAGTATCTAGTGTTGTTTCTGTCTGGGTTTTGAGTTTCATCCAAAGCGATATTATTTTACAAATATTTGAGATCTTGAAAGTTAAACTAAAGTTGTTTGATTTTGATCTCTTAAGGAGCCACTGTTAAATGTTGTCCTACTATTCTCTGTGGTTTTTACCAAGTCACGTGCGTGTGTATTTAAAGCATGCCAATCGCTGGGTTTTTTTCCTTCTCTTTCTATTTGTGCTATATAAGAAACAATTCAATTTCACAGAAACTCCATTAGGAAAATTAAAGTCCAATGCCTTCCCTTGATTAGTCAAAGTCCTCTGTTGCTGAATAATGTGCAGGGTTTCCTTTAATCTTTAATACTTGATTAATCAATAGGCAGAAATCCTGGAGTGACTAATCTATACCTACCTTGGTAATTTGCCCTCCCACTCGCAGCACAGTTGACTTGGCAGGATTTTTACAACCTTGTCTTTCTTTCTCAGTTGACATCCGAAGAAAAGAACTCTGCTGTGTGCTCTATTGAATTGTCTTTCTTTTTGCTATTCCTCCACAGTACATGAGTGAGTAATGTTCTTACTGTATGCAGTGCCTGGCTGGTGGACTTCTTTGGCTTTGAGATGTTGCATCTTGATCGTTCAGTGCGTTACCAACTTATGACGGATTTTTGCCCTCCGTTCCCTTTTTAACATGCAAGTTTCTCAGGAATCTTTATTTTCTAATAGCCTGCTCTAACTAAAAACCCATTTGCTTCCCTTGTCTATTGATTTATATTTTTTTCATAACTCTAGTCCTTATCAAAATGCTTTCTGCATATACTTTGTCGCTTAACAGGTATATTGCCAAGTATAAATGCAGCATGCCAACTTACAGTCTTTGGCAGTGGTGGTGTTGCAGATGCAAAATCTGTGCAAATTGACTAATTGTAAATCTCAAAAATCAGATGTGTGCATGTGTTAGAAGGCATCTGAAGAAAAAGGTCAAAATTTTCTCACTGGACTGTCCAAAGCTGTGCTGCTCAACTGATGCGTGGGGTTTGAACTAGCCTTCTTGTCCATGATAGAAATGGATAATTAATTCTGCTAATGCTATATGGCATTACTTCCTTCTTAGGTTGATGCAAATCAGAGGAAAGGCTCTTGCTTTCATTCCCAGAGGAAGTGATTTGGTTTTCTGGTCTCTGAAGCTACCAACATCTACCATTTGGGGATGCCTCTGAGAGCTGTTAGCTGTAGGCTCTTGCTTTGCTTTTTCTGCAGTGTGTTTTGCTTACTCTGACTATGATGGGAAACTATCAGTAATTTCTTACTGTAAGGAACTGGGAACTTAGGAAGAATGTGAAACATTTGTCTAAAGGCTGCAGTACGTGGCTGGGCTTTAGCTCTGGAAGGGGTTGATAGGGCACTTTTTAATCCCCCCTGCGTGCTTTTAAGCTTAGACACCTTCTTAAGACTTGCTAATGAATCTTGCCTACTCCACTAGTGTCTCTACTAGCTGATGCAAAGCCATAGCAAACTTGCTGCCATCCTGTCAGGACTGAAAATGGGCTAAGTAGAAAACCCGACAGAAAATGAAATACCAATGGTCAGATCAATCCTGAACCTGAATCAACCTTACTTTCCCTGTGACCTGGAAAGCTTCTGGCAGATTTTCTGTAGGCTGTCTTGGGAAGAGGATGCCTCCTCATGTGGGAGCACAGTTGTCAATTAAAGCACACGTTTCCCAGCTGGAGTTTGATAAAAGCCCTTCTCGACAGCCCTGCAGGAGCTGTATGATATAAAATATTATTGTATTGGGTTACGTTTTCTTAACCTTATTTATCCTCATGCTTGTTCATATCTCTACTTATGAATAATCTGGATATGTCTGTTGGATTTGAGGCATGATACTATAAAATACTGAATTTAACTGCATGTTGAGTGATACAGGATGTGTTTTGTCCTGTCATGCTCCAGTCTGAGCTCTATACAAGCACAAAATTAATTGCAATGGGGCCTGAAACTGCAGCATAGCAGAAGTTTTTATTTGTTTATTTCTTGTTCCATTGCTGTTTGCTGCATAACTGATCTTCTTTGCCATCATGACCACTTCTAAAACGCAGCTTGTAATTGTGTGCCCACATGCCCAGAGAGTCACAAGAAACTGGTACTGTAGTGGCAAAACATCTCTCTGGTTTTCCTCCAGTAGAAGATCTTTGCTAATGGGATGGCAGATGTGAGACGGTGTTCTAGAGAAGTCCATACCTGAGGCTGTAGCCTTCATCTCTTTCTGCAAATGGCAGATACAAGCTGCATGCTGTTTGCTTTATTGGTGGAGTCCGTTCTGCAATTGATGATCACTTCGTATATGTGTGACTTGGAACTGTTGCGTTTGTACAGATGCCCAAAAATGAGGCTAGTTATCCCAGCTTTTCCTCTTCTTGCACTGCTGTGTTTCTTACTCATTCAAATTATTTAGTATTGCTGGCTTCTCACCATCTCAACCATGGCTTCACTTGCAGGTGAAGCAGCTTTTCTCTTGGAAATCAAAATTAAACTTCTGCTAGAGAATTCCCTTGGTGGCAGGACCCAAAATGCATTTTGGTATCATGAGAAGAGCCTATTTTTTCTTTCTAGGTCTGCATATAGTTAAACTGCAGCTGCCTAATGTTCATGCACAGGGAAACAGTCTAGTGTGCAGAAGATACCCTCTTTGAGTTACTGCTTTGATCATGGAGCTATGGTGAAGCAGAGGCTTAAGAGCTGGGTTTATTTGCCACAGCAAAGGCATGTAGTGTTCTTGGACTTGAGTGTCTGATGTGGATTCAGAAAAACTTCCTTTAGCACATGTGTTTTTATAGCATGTCAAGCTAAAAAGAACAAACCTAACTCTTGTAGAGAAGGTATTCCTGCTGACTAATGCAGAACCATGGATTGCGCTGGGCCTTCACTAACTGTTCCTTTGCTCCTAGTTGAACATGAATTTCCCACCACTTAAAGCGACTGCTGTTCCTTTATGTCTTATTCCTACAGGTTAGTACAAGATGTAACACAAAACAGAAACCAGGGAAATGAACTGCTAGGCCTCAAAATTGAATGAGGCATCTGATTTTTGTTACCTTTGTTATCTCCTTTCCCATTCATCCTGACATCATCTTGTTTTTGTGGACCTCCTCAGCCTCACTCAAAAGGTATAAAGTCCCTTTTAATCATGCCCTAAGAGATGCAGTGGCTATCTGTAACAGCGTTGGCATATTAGCACCAACAATGAAGGAAACGAGAAGGGAGATCTCGTGAGACAAGTAACAAAATAAGACAAAGAACCACTGACAGTCTAAAGCTTTGCATAAAACCAGTTGAGCTCAGGGGGCGGGAGGGAAAACTAACATGTAGAGAGAAGAACACCATGTTTATTCTCATAATTTCTGCATGTTTAAAAAGTGTGAGTGAGCTCAATAGGCATCTTTCTAGTACCTGACGAAGACGCAGTTCTACTGTGTGTCGTGGTTTGAGCTCAGCCGGTAACAAAGGACCACGCAGCCGCTCGCTCGCTCCTCCCGCCCCCCTCCGGTGGGATAGGGGGGAGGCGGAGGAGAGAAAAGAAAAAAAACCTGGAACCTCGAGGGTTGAGATAAGGGCAGTTTACTGGGATGATGCAAAAAAGTTACAACAGCAGCAACGGTACTAATGAAAGAGTATACAAAAAAAGGAGTGATGCACAGTGCAACTGCTCACCACCTGAGACCCGACGCTCCGCCACTTCCCCCGCCGGAAGTCGAGAGAGAGCCCCCGCCCGCTCCCCATTTATATACTGGGCATGATGTCACACGGTATGGAATAGCTCCTTGGCTAGTTCAGGTCAGCTGCCCCGGCTATGCCCCGCCACCTCCCAGGTTCCTGTAAAAATCAACTCTATCCCAGCTGAACCCAGGACACTGTGTTAAATGGAAAGTCTGCAGTAATGAAAAAGGAGGAAACTTTGGAAAAGTAAGGCTGAAGGAGGGAGACTTCAGGGAGCAAGACACTTTGGATCATAAAAGGAATGATATATACTGTATATATGGGTTTGAAGATACAGGTTGATGCAAGCACCTTGGGAAGAGCTGGGCATTGGCAGACAGGCCTTCTGAGCCTGCCTTAAAAGCAGTATTTTAGGCCTGAATCACTAAAATGTGAATACATTGACAATGTACATACATGTCACTTCATAGGTTAAAAACTTCATCTCAGAGTAGGAGCCAAAACCAATTTGAAAGTGCCCAACTCTGAAACAATCCATAATTTCTCCCACAGTTATGTCCTGTGCCTTGCTATATGGATTAATTGATTTAAAATGCTGTTTAAGTCAGCTGTACCCTGGGTGGATACCTGTTATTTTACCGCTTCCTTTCCGGGAAAAGGAATTGAGCGTGTTCCCTGTCGTCTTGTCCCCATGTCTTTCTCCTGTGTTGTTATGTTTTCCCAACATGCTGTAATCAGTTCCATGCTTCTTAGCCCCCTTTTGATAGCATCAACACCTCTTTCTGTTGCCAAGCCCCTGCTCCCAGCCCCTCCATTCATGCGAGGAAAAAGCCCCTCTTTGTGCAGCTGAGAAGCCAAGAATGATACCTTTGCAGATGGGGTGCATTTTCTTTGGCAAATCCAGCCTTTAAAATTGAGTATTCCTCATAGAGGTGGGAAGGTTTCAAGTACATTCAAAGCTGCTGTTCCTGTCAGGATTTTCCTTTCGGTTGACCTTCTTCAGGTCTTTAATGGTGTAACAGCTGCCTCTTGGGTTGCTTTTTAGGTTTCCTTGCCCTCCTGGTTGCTTTAGTGTGTTGACTTCTGAAGTTTTTTGTGGGGAGTACAATTTGTCCTGCTTTGAATAAATAGTTCCAAAGCTGCTAGGCTATTTTATTATTTATATAGGGCAATAAAAAAGATTTATATTATTACCGTATATGTAACAGTGCAACTAAAGCTTTTCTTTGGCTTTCTCAGCATGGTAAGTCTTTTATACAGCAGTATTCCAGAGCCTGTGCTTTTGTGCAGTTGTGAGCACGTTTTCTTTGGATAATAAATAATAACACCAGCCTTTGAACTCAAAACATAAAATATAGATGTAAGAATTTTGTAAAGGTATAGCTGTGGCAGGGCCACAGCTCATTCTAATGTTAGATTATAAATGCAGTCATTTCAACAAGTTGAAATGGCCAGACTTGTCTGTGTGGAGCAAATTTTATCAGTGCTGTTCTACCGAAGGTGATTACTTCTAGCAAATCCTGAAAATGTTCTTCATCTTGTTCTGTGAAAGGTAAATAATTAAGCTCATTATTGATAAACCTGGTTAGTATGATTGCAAAATCACTCAACCACCAGATTAATAATTGAGACTAACTTTTTGCCCAGGCTATCTGGATTTCTTTGTGTGAAGGATGATGGGAACCACAGGAGTTGTACTGCTGAGAATGACGTGTCTGATTTGAAACATGATGTTTGAAATAATTGTTAACTAGGCAGCTGTTTAACCGAAGGACAAGTTCTGATGTCTGGCACTGTAGTGTCTCAATGTTTTCTGGTTTTGCTCAAGGTCTTAAGGGCTGTAAGTATTCCATTCTTGAGCAAATTAATAGGCATTGTATACCTAGCTCTAGCATCTTGGACTTCTGATCATATCTTCCGTTTCTTCTCATTATACAAAGACTTCCCCAGCATAGGAAGATGAGAGGGGAAAAATTGCAGGTTTGTTTTTGTTTGTTTGGGGTTTTTAATTTGATTTTCAGTGGGTCATGTTAAGCTTTTGTGCTTTGGCTAGGAATGAAAGAACTCCATGCTATTTTACAGCAGCTCCTTAGGGAGAGCAGTGCACAGTGGGTGAGGATGTTCTCAGTTGTCTTAGGTGACCATGGGCAGCTGGTGAAGAGCTGCCCTCATATATCGAAGTGATAGTGTTATTTGCACGCAAAATGGTCCAGATGCTCTTCTGAGGCTGACACACTGGACTATGAGCCACTGAATTGAGCACCTGATTAATGTTGTCTTTTCTTGTTTTTTGTTTTGTTTTGTTGGGTTTTTTTTGCTTTTTTCTCTGTTGCCTGCCTTCCTCCTTTTCCCGCTTAACCCAGAAAAACTCATTGAGGGACTCAAATCTCCTGAGACTGCGCTTCTGCTCCCCGATATCCTGCCTCTCGCTGACCCCTTCGGTAGCACATCAGACGCTGTGAATGGTAAAAATAACTCAGGGCGCCTCCTCCCCTTTGTCTTACATGGCATGTCTGGTCCTGCATGATAACTCTGCGTGTTTACCCCAACTGGGCTCTCAAAACAACCGCTAATGTTGGTGAAACGCAATGTGATAGGAAGTTACAGATTATGCTGAGACAGATCTGCCTTTTCTCCATGAGACTAGCCTCTGAACAGCAAAGACTTGGTATTTGCATTTAAAATCTAGGCTTACTGATTTGGCTCAATAACATGGCATGGTTGTGCCTTATGTGTTCTTCTGGTCTTGGTAGAAGAAAGTTAATTGTTGACTGAAGGAAAAGATGCAAAAGATCCCTCCATTTCTGCTAGGGACTTCATGTGTAACCATGGCCCAGGCACTGAGCCTGTCTGTGTCTCCATCAACCCTCAGCAGGATGAGGACAGCATTGCCTTAGACCTGGGGCATATGCTGAGAATAAATGTGCTAGGCTGCCATGAGCCCAGATGCAACAGGCTCAGGCAGTATAAAGATTTAGGAGTGTTGCAGAATCGTATTTTGATCTACTTGCCAAATGTACTAAAGACTAATAACTGCAGGTTGCTGTGAGTTGCAATCAGCTGCTTTTGTGGTTTTGGGTACCAGCCAGGGTCCACTAGCTAGCTGGTTGCAACCTTGTAGCTTTGAATAGAAAGGTAGGAAATGAGTCACCTTAAATAGTAAGACTTTTTCTGCCTTTCACAATTTCTGGCAGTTGTCTGAGTACTCTTAGATAATGATCCTGCAAATCACACACACTGCTATGCAAACAAAAATATTCATTAATCTCTCAAGTTGACTGACTAGACCATTTCTGGTCCTAGCATTTGAGTGCATCCTTGTTCTGGAATTTAACTTCTTGGTTATTACCTTGATGTTGGCCCTTGAGAAAGACACACAGATAAGCATTATACCTGGCTGGTATGACTATGACAGTTACCCTCCATGTCTCTCCCCCTTCCATTTATGGTTTCCATAAAAACAAATCTTTCTATCCAGCCTTTGTAAACATCTCCTTTTGTATCCACTTCATGGACGTCAACATTAGATGATACTGGGAACTGGTCTTTTCAGTAAGATGTTGAGTTCTAAAACTTTATCACATTTCTGTAGGGTCTGCAATCTTTGCTCCACTAGGCACTCAAAATGAAAAAAAGATCCTACAACTTGGCTTTTTACAAGCCTAACTGGGAATATGCTAAAGGGTCCACAGCAGGTATTTTAATGATCTGTTACTTCTAATGCAAGGGGACTCCTTCAAGGTCAGTGTTTTCCTTTTGCTGGAATAGGATCTTGCAAAAGCTTATAGTTATTTGCCCAGCCTCTGGCCTGCTGCTTAGCTGCAGGGCAGGCATTATTAACCTCCCATTCCACCCTCTGGATGTTTCACATTGGGCTTGCACAAATTAAAAAAAAATAAATAAAACACAGAAAAACCCAACAAACACTAATGTGTTACAGTCTTTCCTCATGATTAAATTAACATCAGTCTAACTTCAGCCTCTTGTTGCTGCCAGTATAGCTGACATGTATTAAAGGGTCACTAAAGGATTCAGACAACTGCCGCCTTAGTTCTTACTTATGCTGTGTCTTGCAAACTAACCTCTGGCTTCTTCTCTGCTCTGGTATTTTGCACATTTGGAAAGGAAAACCTGATGTAGCTGTTGAGAGTCTCATACCAGGCCTCGAGGCTCCATTGCCCCAACGCCTTGTGTCACAGACGGAGTCAGTTGCCTCCAACAGAACAGGTTGGTGAGGCAGGAGGGTGTTGGGCGGTAGGGATGCATCGTACCGGTGTGGGCTGTGTAAATCAGAAAGCACTATCCGCTTAAACATAAGCATCTCTGCTGCTTTTCCCACCAGTGTAAACTGGGCTTGTTTGTGTGTCTTGTTAAGTGGATTCTGCATGGCTCCTTGAAGGTCAATGTTACTTGTCTCCTTGTGAAGAATGGTACAGTATTCTTTCCCACTGTTACAGATCTATAGGTGCCAGAGTATTGCTCCGATTAAGTGCTTTTGAAAACTGGAGCAGTCACTGATTTTTTTTTTTTTTTTTTTAATCTGTTCCATTGGGGTGTGGTAGTAAGCAATTTGTGTCCCTTTCTTACTGTGAAGGCCTTATCTGGCCACTTTTGCATCAGATGGACTCGACCTCTTTTCAGAGGTCTCTTGTGAAACATGCAGCGCACTTTGTTTTGCCAGAGAGTCCCTGCAGCTCTCTTCCCTCCCATGCTCCCCTTCACTGCCCCTACTTTAACCTGTCACTTGTATGGGATTTCATTGTTCTATACTCAGCTTTAGAGGGCAGTTAACCCCAGAGAATGTGTTATATGCTGCTAAAGGTGTTGGGAATCCCTTTGCCCTCACTGCAGAGCGGTAAGAAATGTTTTTCATCACAAAAAATGGTAGCTTTTGTGCTGGTTTTGCATCAAAGCTCTGTTTGTACACTAAGTGGATGGGAAAAGGAATGTGAGAATATGAGCTTAACAGTGTTTGTGTCCTGTTTAATGCTACCTTGCGGCCTTTGGATGCTAACCTGGATTCAGACTCTCTCACTGGGGAAGACTCTCTGCTTGACTGTTCTCTACTTTCTAACCCTGCTGCTGACCTCTTGGATGAGTTTGCTCCCGTAGCTTTCGCAGCTCAACCTCACAAAGGTAAACTGTCCCTTTGTCTCTAACACCTAATCAGTCCTGGGACGTGGTCTTTAGCTGTCATGAAGTGAAGCTGATACCAGTTTACACAAGCAGATGGTCTGACCCATGTTCTAGTGGTGTGAGGTTTTTTTGGTTTGGTTTTGTTTTGTTTGTTTGGTTTTTTTCCCCAAGCCATTGTTTTGTTTTCTTCCCAAGCTGGTGAAACTTGGAATGTACATTGAAGTACTAAGGGAAAAATAATAGATAAAAGTATTCAGCTTGACTGTAAAGACAAGGTTTGTCAAGACAGGTGGCATCTTTCATGAAACAGGGATACAGCAGAAGGGATACAGTAGGCTTAAAGGGTAGGCTTTTCAGATTTGTAAGTGAAGGCAGTCTGGTTTTGCTTTTCGCACATGGGCTTTAACACCTGCTTTTATGTTGCATTAATAATTCTGGAAGGGAGCCTGATAATCGTCTATACTGGTGTCACAGGTTTTTGAAACGAAAGGAATTTTTTTTTTGGTTTGTCAGAGTTAGCGTCCGAGGCACATGAGTGAGCTCTTTCAGATCTAGAGAATGTTTTCCTTTTCAGAGGTTATCAGGAGAAGTTTCTTGAGTCAAACTGCAGTGTCACAGCAAACATGAATGAAGTCTAAGTGCAATATCCAACTGAAAAATGGAACAGTTTCATAGTAACAAAAAAAACAGAGCCGAAGAAGAGAAGCAGACCGTGTGTGGTAATTTCTAAGAGCTGCAGATTAGCCCTTGCAGTACATCAGTATTTAAGCTTGAGTAGAACTGTGGAAATACTGTGCAGTGATCAGAGTTCTGTTCTCTTTCCACTAACAAGCAAGAGTAAAGGACCCTGGGAAGCTGGGTCCTAACTCAGATGGCTTTTATTTTTCCAAGCTGCAGAGTATCCAGATGAAATCTGGGCGCTCTTCATGCAGTGTGGCTGGAGCAGTGGCAGTGGAATAGTTTGAAGAGCTATCAGCTGAAGTGTGACTTGCGTGGTGAACTTTTCCTGCTCTGTTCTGGCACATCCCTATTATGGGCTAAAGCAGTTGTGAGCAGTGCATCTGTCCCTTGGGGACAATGCCAGATGTTAGCAGATGACTCTCACATAAGCCAAGCTTGTAGTGAATACTGGGTAGTAAGCATCCACCTGGGAGAGAGGGAAGACCAGGACTTCTGTGCTATTTATTGCCTTGAAAAGAGAGGCACGGAGCACACTGAGTGCTAGCTACTGAGTGCCCCTTGACAACAGGCTTTGCTTAGCTCATTTGGTAAGTATCCCTATAGCAACAGAAAATGATCTGTCCTCAGAGGAATCGCTGTAAAAACAGTCTGTAATCAATTTTTACACTTGATGGCACTTCAAAATGAGTTTGTGTTTTTCATAGAGCTTTTGGGTTTAAACAAGCAGTTGTTCTAATTGCTCATTGCTATAATACACTTCCATGCCACTTTGTTTTGAGTAAATGGCTCGAAATGTATGTCGAGCAGTTATTACTCCATGTCTGGAACATACCAAAGCCAAAACATTGTCGGTGTGACTTAATGAGAAAATGAATTAACAGACTCCTGTGTGACTTCTCCCAGGCTGCCCTGCTGTTCCCTCTGGGATGAGAAAGGCTCACATTTGACAAGGAAAGTGAGACTTCTATTAGCAGGGTGGGGGGCAAAAATATTAAAATCTTCCAAAACTCATTTATGGCTTGTTTTCAAACACTGCTTTTATAGCTCTGGGTGTGGTCCTTAACCATAGATCTGTCTCAATCATTTTTTTGTTTGTTTGTTTGCTTTGTTTATCAAATCCTGGCTTTGGTGATGTAAATCACCTCTGGGGCAGATGCTGCTGTCCATGGCTGTAATCAGCCTGTGGAACTGCAATGCTGCAAGTTATCAGTGGGATCAGGAGAACTTGAAAAAGCAGCCATGGTCTGGGCATGGATTGATGCTCCAACTGTGCCATAGCATCCTTTCCTTTGTCCTTTACTAGGCTGTTTTCTGGCCTCTGAATTTTGTTGAGCCTTCAGGATTCCTTAATTTGCATTTGCTGAATACAGTACTAAGCTGCCTGTATGTAAGGGGAGAATTTTTCTACTTATGGTGGTGTACAGTCACTGAGGTGAGCTCAAACGCTTCTGAAGGAGTTTTGCCCACATAGGGACACTTGCCAGCCTTTCCCTCTCCTTAGGAAAGATAGTCCACAATTGAGCAGTGCTCCTTCAGTAGCTTCTTGTACAGCAAACTCCAGAGCTATGAGCAATTGTATGTATAAATAAAATGAAACAGAAATAGGATGCTTGCAAAGGCTCCCAGGTATCTTGAGAAAAGCCACAAATACATGCCTCCAGAGACAGAGGGATGACAAGATGAGACTTTCTGTTAAGATGAAATGTCTTTGTGTTTCTGACACTTTACACACTAGTCCCCAATAAAATTGTGGGGTTTTTTTCTGAATCTTATCCTCCAGAGGACATTGTATTTCTACAAGTGGTTTCTTGCATCATCTCACCCCCAAACCTGTGAGCGTATTTGTTAGCTTTAGGTAAAGAGCTTTTATTCTTGATAGGATTCAAACAGGAATGTTCCTGTTCCTTGGAAACCATCGACTTGTACATGTCCTTGCTAGGCTTTCAGAAATATTCCATGTAGTAATTGAGGACCAGATTTTGGAAGGTATTTTAGGTGTCTAAAGTAACAAATAGTGATGCACAGTGAGAGTGTGAAAGTCCCTAAAGGTATGTAATTGCCTGATAAGGCAGATAAATGTCTCATCTACTGTAGAGACTGTTGAAAGTGCCTCCCACCAAGTGTCTAACTGCAGTTGACGTGGTTTGAAATCAATGGAATTATGTGCCAGAACTGCTCTAGGGGCCTTTAAAAAATCTCTCGGTGTCTAGTTACGTCTTCAGGCATTTAAACTCCTTGGAAATCTGACTTCATATTGCACTTGTTTTATCACTGTAGGTGAAAGCTCAGGGGTTTTGTTTCACGTAGATGACTGGAATTTCTTCTGTGTGTGTGTTTTGGGGTTTTTTTTTGTTTGGGGTTTTTTTTTTTTTTTTTTCCCCCAGCCCTTTTCTTCTCCCTGTGCATGAGAGCTGGTAGCTGGAGAGCCAGATTGCTCTCTCAAACTGTACTAATATCTGACAGCCACTGGATGATGATAAAGAATATCTTCAACCCATGGGAGCTTAAGCCCCAGGCTTTTACCCCAGCTTTGAACTATGCCAATTGTTAAGCCTTCAGATTGGCCAAATTTTATTTTGGTTCTCATGACTTGGCTTGCGATTTGTTTTTTTCGCCTCCACTTTTGTATTTAATTGGCTCTCTTACTTCTTACCTTCTTTACCAAAGACTTACCAACTTTATTTCACCTTTTAAATGAAACGCCTGCTTCTAAATCCTGTCTCTGAAAACATAAAAGTGTTCTAACACTTTGTAGCAATTCTAACCAGCCTTCTCTGCTATCTTTGCTTCTTTACCTCTGTTTCTCCTATATGCTGCAGAAGATACTAACCTGATATCAGGCTTTGATGCTCCTGAGGGCTCTGAAAAAGTGACAGAAGATGAGTTTGACCCAATTCCAGTGTTGATATCCAAAAACTCACAAGGTAAGCCAGGATGTGGGGGTGAAAAGGGAAGGAAAAAAGGAAACAATGAACATAAATTAGTTCTGGGGCAGTGGTGCTGCAGCACATGTGAAGTAGATCAAATTGTAAACTGTAAGATGCTATCATTGTAGTATTTAGTGAGCTTAGTCTTTCTCTGATTTACATTGGCCTTGAAATTTCTCTAGATTCTCTGTTTGTGACAAGATTGCATGTCCAAAAAGATAATAGACGTGCAAGCATCTTTAGATCCCATGAAGTAATTTCTACCAGTCTGCCAGGCAGGGTACACAAATACCTCTGTGACTAAAGTGCAATGGAGAACTATGTTCTCCAGTGTTCTTATTTACTGTTCAAGCCAATGAAAGGAGGCCCTTTGACTTTTAAGTTAACTTGGCATGAGGCGCAAGAAAGGAAGATGATGGTAATCCTTTATAACTCTGAAACTCCTGCTGGAAGTGAGTTGTTTTCACTTCTGACTGATGCCTTTCAAAGGACCTTGTGGGAACTGAGTGTGAGAAGTTTGGTAGATGGTACCCACCTCCCTTGAAGAGCTCTGAGCAGAGACCTTAGGACAGAGACTGGAAAGTTTCTCATTTTATAGCATTCCTGTCACCTAGATCGCATTAATGTGATCTTTGCAAACAGTTCCAGCCTTATGTAGGGTTAAGTGTAAGAAGCAGCACTCTTTCCTTAGAAGAAATAGTAGTGCTGCATTTGTAGCTCTTGCAGGGACAGAAGTAGGCAGCATTTTGCAGTCTGGTCAGTCAAATAGGACTTCTCTCTGCAGTCACACCATTGAAAAGTTTTGATTACAGCTTTTGATATGCTAGCATAGGTTTAAAGACATACTCCAGGGCTTCCTTTTTTTGGTGTGGGTTTTTGTTGATTGTTTGTTTGTTTGTTTGATCATAGATTGTTTACAGCAGGAATGTGCTGTACACCTGCTCTGCATCTAATGCTAGCTTTCAAAGACTGGCACACATTAGAAAAAGTTCTCAGACATTAGAAACCCTGCTCCTGTTGAAAGTCAGAGAAGATTTCTACCAAAGTTGGGCAAAGATAGGGTACCTTGAATAAAGGGGAGCATCTTTCTTTCAGTATCAAAGTACCAGTTATAGAAAGCCACATGATAGCTCAACTTTCCTTGAGGTAGCTGGTAACTCAAAGATGCTCTTAAAACAGCAACTAATTTTCAAGATTTAAAACTTTGAACAGTCCTTTCTATAGGTTATGGGAGTTCTTATAATTGCTTTGTAGATCCTTTAGTAAGGACAGAATTCTGCAGCTTGGATGTAAACCTTGGGAAAAAGAAATGGTTTGTAGAGATTTGTTGGCTGCCGTGATGTTTTTCCACGCAAGTCTAGCGAGCTAGGTTTGGGGGGTGGGGAAAGGGTGGAAGACCAAGCAGGGGAATGTTGTTGCTCTCGTGATGCAAATAATGAGAAGAACTTGAGCAATTTTTCTGTTTTGCTTTGACTTTTTTCTTTCTTGCTTGATCTTGAACATCTGAAACTGTCGTGTGTGTGTCCTGTTCAATACTGAATTCCTATCTCTCACACTTTCAGGTGGGCATTCTAGAAACAACAGTGGAAGCTCTGAGTCCAGTCTTCCCAACATAGCCAGGTCTTTACTGCTGGTGGATCAGCTCATAGACCTGTAGCAGTGACACAGTAGCAGACGCAGTTTCTGTAACGTACCTAATCCTCCGTTTTCATTTCCAGAAGAGTTACCTTCAGTTGTGGTTCTTTGGGCCTTTTTTTTTTTTTTTTTTTTTTTTTTTTTTCTTTAAAAGAAAAACAAATCTGCCAACAGGAGACAGTCACCCTTCTTTCTCCCTGTCTTCCCATGCCCTGGGAAAGATTCTGTCTCAGTTCTCCGGGTAGTCCTCTCTAAAGCTGGTAAAAACCTGTTGTGGTTCCTTCTGCACCTGTCTTTAATAGCCTATGTCTAAAGGGAGCACCGTCCTTAGCCACCCTGCTGAGATGTACACATAGCACCATGGAAAGCCTAACTGTAAATGAATTAGATAATTGTAGCTGGTGTATGATCCCTGCATACAACAGACTCCTTTTTCCTTAGAGTAGTGTGTGAACAACTGTGTTTCAATCTTTGCGTTTGTGTTTTTGGGTTTGTTTTTTGTTTTGTTCCTGTTTTCTGATGAGTGGGCAGGAGGAAGGGGACAGGTGAAATAAGTAGGGACGTCCCTCTCCTGCAGAATACATGTTAGGAGAGCTGATGTTTCTAAATTGCCAGTATATGCTTCAGAGGAGGAGAAAGCACCCAATTCCTCTGAAGTAGTCTTGCCTAGTACCTCTGGTGATGGTGTATATGAAGAGTTTTCCGGACTGCCCCCAGCTAATGGTTTGCTGTTTAACAATCCTGCTTGTGAATGCACTGCTCTTCCTTGGGGGAGGGGAAAAAAAAAAGAAAAAAGAAAAAAAGAAAAAAACAAACCCGATTGTTAAAGCTGCAGAAATGACCCTAAGTGAAATATAACAAGGTTTTGAACCAAATACATGTAAGTATGGCTGTGACTAGCATTTTGTTGACCTTTTTTGGATGAAAAGGGCATTGTGGCAGCAGCAGATGTATTTTCTGTGACTACTTTTCTGTGTTTGACTGGAAAAAAAGAAAATCCCCCCAGCCTACTGTAAATTGTGTATGAAACAAATTGTCCTACGGTTGTTCGTCTATTTTTAATCCTGGTTTTAGTCAAGCATCTGGTATCTGTTCTGGGTTCCCCGTTTTTTCTTGTAACTGCCTATAGTGCAAACCAGTTAAGTATGGAACCATTTGTTTCAGTAGACAAAGGTGACTGTGGACTTTATTCCACTCTTAAGTCTTTGTGGAATAAGCATGCACTTGGTTCAGATGGTTTGAAATAAGTGCTGCTACAACTTGATGGGTTTTACCTTTTCTTTTTCCCTTCACATGCTTAGTTTGTCAACTAGCTGGATACGCTAAACTTGTTTTCGTTGGCTTATGGTCATGAAGTCCGGAATTTCTATCTTGTATTTGAAAGCTCTTTCTGAACAGAAGGACTCTTCCTCTGTAGTGGAATAATTAATAGCTTACTGCTAACCTTGTGTATGTGTATGTAGCTGTATTAGTAAAAGTGCAGTTTCCCATGTGCGAAAGTATGAACGACTGAAATATGTATGTACTGACCTCTCACTAAGAAGGAGAGAAATCAAAGTTTGTGACTACTCCTTTCCTATCTCCAGTCTCTCCGCTATTCCCCTGCCCCAACACTTAGTTTAACAAATTCTGTAAATAGAACTACCATCAATTGTGTCTGCTCTACATTACTCTTCTTTTAAAACCTACACTTAATAATAAAAGTATTGCTTAAGTGTGTTGTATCATTACATGTGTATACTGCACTTTCCAAGAGAAGCTTTACATGAGAACTATGGAAATGACCTTAGTAAAATTGTGGATAGAACTTTATTATTTTTTTGTTTTATATTCCTAAAGCACAGGCAAGCTGGACTGGAAAACATGAAGACGCTATAGATAGAAAGTTATTGTATAGTCAGATACTGAGATTATATGAAAAGAGAATGGATTTTAAAAAGTAACCATCTACTGTATATTAGAAACAAAGATTTCTGTGAATTAAAGTACTTTTAAAGAATGTTTAAGATTTTAAATCTAATGGCACTTGTTCAAGGGTTCTGGAAAAAATTATAAATGCACTGGGTTGTTAATAATGCTATTAAATAAGCAGATGTGAATGTTTATTTTATTGCTTTTTCAAGTAGCTATTCATGGATCTGGGTGGGAAATACAATACAATGGAAGCATATATTTTTAGACATGTCTATTATCTAGACCTCCTTCATCAGAAAATACTTGCCACTTATTTGCAGAATGAATGGAAAATGCGAGAGAGTTGAAATAAGTAGATATTGGGGATTAATTTTAAGCTCTCCAAAAAATGCAACTGTCCTATAGCCATTAGGTTAGTGTTGGTACGCTGCTCAAAAGTTGAGGAGTTTGTGTGAAAGCTGCTGCTGTGAAGGAACAAATTGAACTTTCATCCAGTGTCTGCATGGGAGACATTTGGTACCCAGCATTCCCAAAATGGTGTAAGAATGATTCTCTCTCATAGCTATGGTTGGAGCCTTGTTTGAAGCCATGGGAGATGTTTCTGTCCCCTTTTAAGGGTCGTAGGGTCAGGTGTGGTTAAGTAACGTAATAGAAACCTACAGTCAGCAAAATCACAGCAGAGTGATTCTCCTCTCTGCCCAGTATGTGCTGGTCATTCATGTCGGGATGACAGAGGAGCCTTTCTGTCCTAACAGGCTGGAGCTTGTAGTAGTGTTCTTGGCATTAATTATTTTGGTGGATCCTCCTGATAGGATACTACAAACGCAACCACAGTACACAGAACAATTTCCTTTTGAGTCAAGGTTGTGCTTTGGATGCAAGAATAAATTCTGGTTTTGAGGTGGCAAGATGTTCAAATGAATAGTTGAAACTTAGATGTTGGTTTGTACATACTCTGGAGGGGGCTTGGGCTTTGAGCTGCCCCTGCCTTTGGAAATCTCCCCAGTTCATCTTTTAACCGGATGAGCACAAGTGTCGCACCCACAATTCAGAAATCAGCAAATTTGTATTGTATCTGACAATATCCACTGCGTTGGGAGCATCTGTCCCCAAACCAGAAGGTGCTGCAGCTTCCTGAATTCTGGCTGTCCAAGTCTTCACAGGGTTCTTTGGGACTTGGCCAAGGATGAAGGACTTGGCCAGGGCTGCAGGCACTGTGCAACCTGCTGGAGAAGTCTGAGAGATGGGTGGAAGAATCTTAGCACTGGTGGCTTTGTGGCAGACCTTCTCCATCCTCTAACAGCCCACTTACCAGAAGCGAATGGCAGCTTGAGTGACTCTGTGTAGAGCAAAATTATTTTTGGAGGGGGCTTTTTGTAAATAAATGAATGATGGTGGCATTGTTCAGCCTGAAAGCTTGCAGGATATTGCCTCCAGTGACTTTCCAAAACCACCTTATTTAAAAATAGTTAAAAAAACCTATTTGTTATTAAAATGAAAGTTCAGATGCGATTCAGACCAAAAACGGAGTTCAGCAAGTTTGGGGCTATCCAAGCAAACATAAAATGTGGAGCATGTGGGCCTCTGACTATGGAAAATGTCATCAAACACATAGCGTGCTACACTAGCATCTGAAGTGCGTGCATGTCTGTATAGAGTAAGATATTTTCTTTTTAGCCAATGCATTTTCTAGTTCAGGAACTCTCATGGGAATCGGTCAGAGTTGGGGAGTAGCTGGCATGGATATGGGGGAAGCGTGAATGTGATGTGGGGGAGTGCTCTGATGAATGAAGCTTATCAGTCAACTCAGTTACCAATAGTTGGGTGAGACTAGTTCATGTGACTTTTTTTTTTTCTTTTTTTTTTTTCCCCCTGAGATGTGTGGGCACTGCACATTAAAACTGCATCACTCTAGCAGGAAACGTAGATGTGGGGTGGCAGGGGTGGGGCGGGGGGGAGATTTTCTTTGTATTTGGTTTTTGTTCCTGTGTAATTTCTGTAACTGAAAGAAGCAGTGCTCTGGGGACAGCCGTGCCTACGTACAGGAGCACAGACTCTGTGCACGGCATCAGATCTCATTGTTCCTTGGGAGGAAGGGTGGGTTGCTGCTTGGCTGGGGTTGTTTTAAGGACATTACTGATGTGTGAGACTTGTGCTCCTACACTCCACAGGAGGGAGTTTAGCCCCTAGAAACTCGCCTTATGTTTTTCTTAGACAGTCACAGACTGCATCTTAAAAATGACTTGCATACATAACACTTTGCTTATGCACAGGATAAAGGAGGGGAAAACCAAACGATGCTGTTAGTCTCCAGTTGGTCAGTCTTGTTCATAAACTGCTGGAATGTGGTGTGTGGGGTTGGTGTGTTTAACACCCACCCTGTCTCACTTTGTGTGGTGCAAATGACTGTATGAGCATGCCAAAACCAGAACATTAAACTCTTATCTTCTGGAACTGAAGAACCCTAGATCTGCTCCCATATCTGCTACTGTGCAGTGACTTTGAGCAGAAATGCTTGATTCTGCTGTCCAAATTGTTGTCTAGTGACGTAGTAATGGTGATGCTGACCTGTGGTGTTCTGCTTTGATACCTCCTCACTGAAAGCACTGTGTGGGGGTACTTCTGTACTGTTGTTTAATGATATTGCTTCTAGGAATCGGAATCCAAGGAGAAACTCCACTGTTTCAAGAACAAAGGAATGAGAAGTCTTTTGACCCTTTTCAAATGCTAAACTAGTAATCTTGCATACTAGTAATTGTGCTGATTTTTAGCTACCTGTTACCATATGTTGAGACCTTCCTGTCTTTGGCTTGATGAAATCAGGAGAGTTATTTGGTGGAAGCGTAGCTTTAGACTCTAGGAATGCCTCTGTTTCCCCTAACTTTCTTGTTTGGGGCTCCAGAAATGAGATCATCATCTCGGTGACTGCTCTGCCTCCTTGTGGCCCCTTGTAATAGGGAGAGTGAATGTTTTATAGCTTTCCTGTCAGTTATTTCAGTACTTTGCCACTTCGGTGCACTGTTTTCCGTAAAAGATGGGGGAACTCCATGCGTCAGTGCTCTAACTTAGGGTAAATGGTCTTTTCTTCAGGTTGCTATCTGAATACATGCAGGGTATATTCCTGGGGTACCAAGTGATAAGCGTTTTTATTACTAAGGTTCTCCCTGCAGAAGAGGAGCCTGAGTGTAGTTCAGGAATTGTTTCTTTAATATTTATATTTGACCCTGCAATAAAAAAAATTATACATGAATGTTGTACAAGGGTAAGGAGAAACCTCAGCTATAAACTTAAGCTTCTGTAAAGATTTTTATGCTGTAAAGCTTGCAGCTGTTAGGAGTGTGCATGCATTAAAACCTGAGCATTAATTGAAAACGTAAGGGATGCTTCCCCATGAAGTAACACACAGATCTCGGGAGTCCGGAGGAGGAGGGGACAAAAGAGGCAGCTGCCCCTTGACAGTGTCCATCTTGGCATAGGCAGATGTTAGGAAATGCTGCCTCTGCGAAAGAGGCATCTCTTTTTGCATGAGGGGTTGTGGGTGCTTTGTGTGTTGATTCAAGCCAACCATCTGCCTGTATCTTTTCAGGCCTCTTGCACAGTGTGCCCTTGGTGTGAATGGGAGCCGAGTCATCACAGAGAAGGGGCAGGGCTTCAAACAAAAAGGCACTGTTTGAGTTTCGGGAGATTTGTCCTTTACCCTCATGCTGTTACCAGCTCATGGAGTGACCCTTTCTCTCCTTTACTGTAACACAGAACAAAACTACCATGCCTTTTCATGTGAAACCATCCCTTGAATGCTTCAGTCTCGCTGGTCTCTGATCTCAGACCTGATGAAGCATCCATCGGCCCTGGCTAACTTAAATTCTCAGTCATCCTAAAAGTTATGCAGCATGTGCCTCTGAAACATTTGTCTGCAAAGCCTGTAGCTATGGCTGCTTATGGGAATGCACTGACCTTGTCTCATTAGCTCTAACCTGACCTTTACACAAAGGGGTTTGGGTTTTTTTGGTTTGATTGCACAGTTTGGTGTCTAAGTGTAGCTCGGACCTTTTTTAACATACAAGATTAACAACTGTGAGGGGAGATGTCTAAGCCACTGTCTAGTTAGACATGGACTTGGATGTTAGCTAAAGTAAAATGCTGGTATGATGTTGTCTTCCTTGTTGTAGTGATGCTGCCATAGCTCCTTCTGGAACTGTCCCTTTGTTTTCTGCCAAAGGAAACAAGCTGAGGGAATCCAAGAATGTGGGAAAGAAAAGGTGTCTGAGATCCATTACTGTGGGATGATGTCTGGAAGCCAGGTCTTCCTCCTTCAACGTCAGAAAAATAGAACATGGGAGCATAGATGGTGCTCCTCTCTTGTCAGTAAATCCCCAAACTTCTCAGGTAACCCACTGTGTTTTGCTATTGCTGTGCCCATTTTTGTTTTCAAATTATCAGGGCCCTTCCCTTCTTGCTGTATTGCCTAGCAGTTTTGAGTGAAACCAGCTCTTAACTGAAGGCTGGAATGAGTTCCTACCTAAGCATTGCTTCATTTTTCCCTCCCAGAGTAATTCACAACTCCTGTACTGACCTTAGCAAGGGAGAAAACTGCTTCCAAGCATTCGGTGCCCTTATCACTTATGATGGGCAGAGAGAGCAAGAAAGCATCGGAAAAAGTCATTTTTCCAAAAATAGAGCATTGTGCCTATCATATAGTGCTTCCAAGTTCAGAGACGCTTGCTGTTCCTGTCCTAAGCAAATGGGCTTATATCCTGTCAGCCTTTTTCTTCCTCTGTCCTAAATGTCATTGCTTATGTGAACATAGACACCTACTAATGCAAGTAACTCTTTAAAAAGAAAATTCTGATCAAATGACTTGTTTGTGCTGTTCTTGTGAAAAGTGGGTCATTGGTTTGCATTGGCATAATGTTCACTATGATAAATGCCTTTTTCCTTTCCTTGTTTTCCTGTACGCTGTGTTTCAGTGAGGACTGGGTAATTCAGAGGCATTTGCGTGATGTGGCAACTGGTCTTGCTCTGCTTCAGCCTGTATTCTCAAAATCTCACAATAATACCTGGTAAATATATAACCAGCCTCCTGGAAGAAAACACCACCATAAACGTACTGTTCCTGTCATCTGAGATTAGCATCTAAGGTTAAACCATTGCTGACAACATAGGCTTCAGGAAAGATAGATAGTATTTTTGTAGAGTAACTTATACAATGTTCACATATCTACACTGATTTATTTAGCAGTGTAATGTATCTAAGTGAATAGTTTCCCAATAAATACCGATTTTGATGCCTAATGAACGACTACTGTGTCTTTAATGGTGAGAAGTGACTGAGAACGGGTTAACTTGCATACGTCTACGGACTTGATCAAGAAATGATGCCTTGCGGGCTGCAATGGGTGTGCAAACATGAATGATTAACATGGGCAGACTATTAACCTGGGCGATGATGTTATTTTGTCACAGGAGGGTGGGGTTGGCTAGTACCTTGTCCATCAGTCAGTGGATACCAAATAACCTTCTTATCCTCCTCATTCTTTCTGCGATTCATACTGCTTAGTTTTCATATGCCTTTTTCCTATCCTCTTGCTAACATGAGTCCAATGACATACTCCTAACCTGCCAATAGTTCTTTGAAGGTAAGCTGTCTTCTGTTCTGTCTGTGTGAGTCGTAAGGCAAAGCCAGCCCCATCTTGGGCTTTTGTAACTGGGTAAAGAGCAGAACAACAAGCCTCTCCCTGCACTGTCTTGTTACACTAACACAGAAGCAAGCCAGATCGTTATGTGAGATACTTGATTTGAAGTCATGGTATGGAGTGTTTAAAATCATTTGTCTTGCAGTGGTTTAAAATAATGCTGCTATAGTTACCAGGATTCATTAAAATCTATAGGCTGACCTTCATTCTTTGAAATGTGTATGTTATTTTAGCAGATTGTAGGGCATCTCTGTGTGTTTTACATTCCCGAGTGTAATTCCACACGTCTGTGGGATGGCTCACAGAGATAGAGGCTATGCCAAGTTATATATCTGCTTGTAGGGCAGTCAGTAAGCAACAGTGCAGAATGAAATGACAAAACTTGTCCATTTCCTGGAGCTTCACTCCAGGAAGCAGTGTTATGAAGTGAAAACCTCTCCGATGGTGGTCATCGTCGTGGGTGGCAGAGAAAACCTTGTGGAATGGTGCTGAGAGAGTGCTGGGTGTGCCCATTTGTGTGTCAAACATCTTCCATCTCTTTTGGAAAACTGGTACTTGTGGTGTCCCCGAGCTGTGAGGCAGCGCCAAGTTGTGTGTCAGTTCATGTGTCATAAATACCTCCCCTGGCATTTTTTTTTTCTTTTATTTGCCCTCCCTCTCCTTCCCATTTTCCATGCGTGATGGTGGTTTAAATCTGAACGGCATGACATTTCTTGTGTAATAAGTACCTTTCATTCTTACTTATGACTAAAGAGATGGAGCTGGTTGAGTAACACTCTTCTCTTGCGTTTTTAGGTCTGCAGAGGGATCCAGCCCTATTCCCAGTTGTAGCTCTTGAGCTCTGTAAAGGACCTTCTGGCAGTGACAGACTTGCTTTGTACAAGGGTCAGTCTGAGATAATGGAGGCGAAAGCACAGCACAACTCAGAGTCGGACTACTTAACAAGAGATGGTCCTTCAAGCAACAGTTCCTTCTACAGCAGTGAAGGAGAGGGGACAGACCATGAAGGAGATATTTTGGATTGCAGTGGGTCCAGGCCATTGCTGATGGATTCGGAAGAGGAGGAGGAAACCTGCAAGTTATGCACAGGGTTCCTGCAGTCTGCGCCCAGGGAAAGACATGAGGCCTCCAAAGATCCCCACTCCCAGTCTTCCCAGACTAGAGCAGGGGCAACACTATT
The DNA here is from genome assembly GCF_900496995.4 of Aquila chrysaetos chrysaetos. Taxonomy (NCBI): domain Eukaryota; kingdom Metazoa; phylum Chordata; class Aves; order Accipitriformes; family Accipitridae; genus Aquila; species Aquila chrysaetos. Next base: position 41,220,337 of record NC_044016.1, on the reverse strand, counting down.
CCCTGCCTTCCAGTCGCACACTGGGGAGGTTTTTAACGAACCAGATGTTTTTGCCACGGCTCCTTTCCGAAGCTCCAGAAAAGTGCCTGATGAAGTGGATGTCTTTACCAAAGCTCCTTTTATCTCCAAGGGCAACGTGGCACTTAGACATCCAGAAGAAGCAGATGTATTTCTGAGAGCCCCTTTCACTAAAAAGAAAAGCATGGAAGAGTTGACTTCCCATAGTATGTGTAAGGAACCATTCATACCAACTGTTTTCCTAAGTCAAGGAGGCGATATCCAACACAGAGCTAACCTGATGTTCCCAAGCCTGGATTCGGCAATGGGTGGGTCCACAGCCTCGGCAAGATCTCAGTATCCTTCTGCTGGGTTTACTCAGCCAAGCAATCTTCATCCCTCTTCTGTAAGAGCCATGGAGTCCCAGGAAAACATCCCTTCTAAAGGTGTGCTGCAAGAGCAGGGTGGCACTGCCAGTGAGAGAAACCAAGGAGGACACGCGCTGCCCCAGGAAGCCGTGCTGGGCTCCGTGGTTAACAAGCCTTTCCGTCCGCAATCCTTATCAAAATATTCCCGTCACTACAGTCCAGAAGATGGGCAGGGTCTTGAAGTCAAGCCCATAGCTGCTTACAAAGTGGTTTCTCAGACCAACAGGCAGGTGATAGCAGGATCTGTCTCTGTTGCCCCTCTGTCTTCCAGGACTACAGAGCTGCCCGGCGGGGATCCGTTTGCTTCAGCACCCTTTCCTTCCAAAGCTGGAAAGCAAAAGCCTTAATCTGCTGTGAGCTGGGAGGTGTGCTTCCCGTAGGACCACCTCTCGCAGGACCTTGAACCTCTTAGTTGAAATGAATGACATAGCAATATATATATATATATAAAAAAAAATATTATTTTTTGGTCAGAACTCTATTTGCAGTGATATATAGTTGAACCATTTTAAGTTATGTTAGTTAGTCTGAACGCCTGGCTCTCAGGATCTTCATATCCTTTTCAGTTGCTTTTTACCTTCCTCCTCTCACTGTCGTCTCCTCCATTTATTTTTTAGTTGCTTTTCCAAACCAGTAATATTCCGTATTTTCTGGTCCTGGCTGGGGAAATGCATTATAAGATGAATGAAAAGGTTTATTAATTACAGAGCAAGTCAAGCGGGACTTGCTAGTGCTCTGGAAAGGAAGTGATTTCACAGGTTAAAGGGTTATTGTGACTTCTTTCCTATCAGGGGGGCTTGTGGAAGACAGCACAGTTGTATGTTCCTGCTGCTTGGCAGTGACAGCAACCCTGGCCGCCGTGGCTCCAGAGTGATTCTGTCGTGTGCGTTTGTAGGTTATGCGCACACCGAGTGGGAGCCGTGCAGGCAATGTCTGGTACCAGGTTTGTGCAGTGCTGACGTGAGCAGAGCTGTGGCATCGTGTGTGCAGCTTTTCTTGGCTCGCTGTGGCGTGTAGCACCTGGAAGTGCTTTTGCCGAGGGGCCTGTGCCGGAGCCCGGAGGAGTCGGTGGAAGGACTCGCAGTGCCTTCAGTCGCTTGTCTTGCAAACTCTCGGATGCACGAACTTCAGCAAAGCAATCTGTCAGGCTGTTACCATTGCTGTTGTTTGGAAAATTGAACGATCAGGCAAAGCTTTCAGTTTTCCATGCATGTTTCCTGTCTGGTTAATGCCAAAGTGTAGGACCCAGAAATTTGCTTATGGTGTTGTGAAGGAGGGAGCTGTGCATTCTTACAGTATTAAAAATACGCCTTATGGAAAAATTTATTATGCAAACAACTCAATAGATGTCCTGATCTACATACCTCATTTGGTGTAATTCAGCATTGGCTGCGATCCGGTTAGAGCGATTTTTAATAGCAGAGAACTTGACTCTATATTTGTAAATTCTGCCTTTTGTTTTCCTGTTGATTATGGATGAACCTAAACAAAATCCATTCGCGCTCCTTTGGTAATGTTTGCTCTACTTCTGAAATACTGTGCTTTCTACCGTATTCCCAAAGAGAAAGACAACTTCTGCTTGTTCAGTCATTGATGTAGTGAGTCCCAATATAGTGTTTGGAGGGAAAATTGCCCAGGCTGGTAGCTGGGCAGAAACAAAGCAGACTTTGCTCCCCTTTCTTTTCACTTAATATAGACAGAGATAGGAGTGAAACCTCTCATCTTTATTTTGCAAAATGCCTAATGCCTGGTTGCATAAGTTGTCTTGGATCTGCTATTTCTGGCCCGCAAAGGCTACTTGTAAGCGTGGACTGCCTTTCAAAATACGGAATTATAGGGACTCTTTGGGCTCCCAGTTGCTGATGAATCTTTGTGGTGCAGTAATCCTTCCCCCTAACAGGTGTTGGTGCTGTAGAATGTCTCCCAAGAACAAATTTTGGTGGTTTTATTTTTAAGGACTTGATATCTATGGAAAAAATCCCCATTGACTCCGTCAGCATCTGGCCAAGTCTCTTAAACGCCTTGCGGTGGCCGTTGCCCAAGGGAGTTGGTTCATTATCATGTGAGCTGGAGCCTTGCGCTGAGGGTAAAGGACGTATTTTGCGTTTGGGGGTCTCCCGCGAGTGGCTTTGAGGTCTTTGGGTGTTTTCAGGGGAATTGTTGGAGCAACGGGTAGGTTGTTGAGATCAGGACCAGGCATACGTAGAGCAGAGGTTCCTGCCCTGCCGGCTTTCTGATGTGTTTGTACTCAGAGAGAAAGTACTGTGAGTACTGTCACGCTAAGAGAGGGAAGGAACAGCCATAGGTCCCCCTAACTTACTGGAGTCACACACGGGAGAGCTGCTGCAGCTGAAAATAGACCTCAGTCTGGTTTTGCAGGGGGAAAAAACCTGACACCACCTCCCATACGTATCTTTGATGTCCAAATAATAAGCGTTAAAGGAATGCAACAGGCTTATTAAAGATGCACGTGAAGGCTGCTTAAACAAACCAGAACATTGCACAGTCCAGGGCTGACTTGCTGCTGACTTTTAAGCCCAGCAACGTAAGGGGAGGATGGATGGAAAAACCCTGAAGGCCAGGAGCTGACTAGCGAAGCATCTGCAAATCGGAGTTACTGACTGCTCCACGTTTCCTTTCCCCTCCCCGAGTTCAGTTCCCCTCCAAAATATCTCCAGTCGCAAGAGATGAGCCAAATGTTCTGCTGGACGTGCTCGGCGTGGGGATTGCCTGGAAGGGAGAAGGAGAAGCTTGGACTGAGGTCTTAAAGCCCTGGGGTGGGGAGGGAGAATACTTGAAAGCAGGGAGGCTACGTTGGCTTGCGCAGCCCAGTTGCTGGCAAATAGTGACTTGTCGAGCCCAGGTCAGGTCGAGTTGTGTGGAGCTGGGAACCTTCTGCCCTGCTCTCCTGTCCTCGGAGTAATATTGGTGCATACTGGTGGTTTAGGTTTTTTTTCTGTCCTCCATCACCACCTTTTGAAAACAGAAGTACTGTAAAGAAATTTCGGGGTTTCCCTCGAGATGTTTCTTCAGCGAAGCTGAGGCTGTTGTTTATTGTGTTTTGTTGTCGTTTTCTGTTTAAATATACACTCGAAAGGCGGTTGTTGGTTTTGTTTTAAATATATAACCCCCCCAAGTCAGTTGTTGCTGGATTGGATCAGTGAGAGATGCCGAGAATGACTGCGATAGCAAACTGTGAATTCAAGGGATACCAAGGAGTCTGAGCTCGAGGGCCCAGATTTGTTTCAGCATGCAACCTGTGTCATGGCCGTGCATGCAGCCAGGAGGCTGAATTCGGCCTCGAGCTGTTAAATTCACTCGGGAAGCTGTTGGAAGGGAGGTCAAGCCTTGGCGGTGCAGGGATGAATCTGTGGAACAGGCAGATGCTTTGCTGGAGCGAGCAGGTACTGTGTACAAATAAGATATGGGTTCAAGGTATTACCTCTGCTAACTGGATTCAGGTTCTCCTTCCTCTTCCTTCATTTTTACTTGAAAAATTGCTTTGGGATAATTCTGTGAAACTTCTTTCAATGCCACGTCCAGGTCTCATTTAGCCGATGCTGGAGCAGCATGAGCCTGTTCCCCTTCATGCTCGGACCGGGGCCCCTTGTCTCTTGCGTGTGTGTTCGTGTCGGCGAGGTGGAGATGAGCTGCGTGTAGTTCAGACCTTGCTATCCTGCACTGCCAGCCGAGGGAGAAAGGGAAAATGCACCAAGGCGCAGCAAGGTGTGCGGGCTTGTTTACAGCCCTGATTCAGGTCGGGTCAGGCTGAATTTCCAGCTAGCATTTTGGCAGCTTTTATGTTCTTCAAGCACTTTACACAAAGAGCAATCTAACCGTGCCCCAGAAGCTAATGATCCTGCCAGCATACATCCAGGGCTTAAATGGTTTTAAATCTCTTTTTGGGGGGTGGAGGCGGCTTGTTTGTATCTCTGCATGTGACCTATAAAGTAATGGGACTTTTGGTTATGGTCAGAAAACTGAATTTCAATGCCTGTTAGTCTGACGTCCTTCTCATTTCCAGCCTGTATTCCTTCTAATCCTGCACTGCCAGTACTGCAGCTTCAGCATGATGAATTCTAAGTGGAAATTTCATTTCCGTAGTCTCTGAAGCTTACTGTTTTTAATGAATGTGGAAGAATAATGCTAATTGTTTTCTTTGCCACACAACTGGTGATCTTAATGAAATAAGAGCGGTATGGCCTCAATGCTGCATTCCGAGGTCAGTTTTCTGAACAGAACCACTGGTTTCATCTTTTTTTAAAGCTGTAGTAAATTCTGTTAACTGCCCTGGGTCCTCATGCACAGCCAGAGGGCCACAGTTATCGCTGCAGTCCTGCGACAATCTTAGATTCGTGCTGGGAAAGGGACTGGTTCTTACCCATTGCCAACTTCAGCTTGAATGCACTTAAAGTCTCTCTTCAAAGTGATTAATCAGTTTCTGCATGCAAAAAAAAAAAAAAAAAAAAAAAAAAAGCAGTTGGCTTGGCTCTCTGTGCCTCACTGCCATGACGTTTGTACAGCGCACGTCACGGGACCAGCCGCCGTGGTGGTAACCTGCACTTTCCACAGCTCGCTGCAGTATTTTTGGGGGACCTTCCCCACATCTCCTCTCGCAGCCAGCTCAGCACTAGTCGTACATGGTGTTAAGTTTACAATCTTAGTCTCTTGAAGCCAGCGCACACTCAATCTGTAATGCACCCTATGCATGGATCACGTAGGTGTTAGTAAGCTCGTAACGGCAAACCCGTGTAAGCAATCATGACACACAGCACCTGAATCATGTCTTCAGTGGGACTTAAGCAAGGCTGAGCGAGATCTGTTTAATTGCTGAACTCTCAATCACTCCAAAGTGGTAATCGGTTACTTTAACTCAGCTTCCACCAAAGACTTTTGTGTTGGGGAGTTGAATTTTTGTGGGTTTTTTGGTTTGGTTTTTTTTTTTTTCTCGTGGTGTTAAATCAAGGCCTTTCAGTACACCAAAAGACTCCAAAGCATTTTTACAGTAGTGTCTTGACAGTGAAATGCTGTTCCAGTTCTGAAACACATTCCTAAAACCTGATCAGCTCTGTTAGTGTTTCTAAAAATAAGCCACGGCCTGTAGTTTCCATTGTAGGCAGGGTAACTACCCTCACACATGCCCAGAAATACTCCGCTGTGAAGTTAGAGGGATAACGATGATCCGCTGTTCCGGGATCCCTCCCTTCCAAAGGGAGACTATATTGCTCGCAGGGGTGGGGAGGGCAGGCTGCTTGATCCGTGCTGCGAGCTCCGATGTGGATGCAGCTGGTAGAGCATCCCTACACGCTGAGTCCGGCAGCAAAAGAAACTCCCTTGTTTCTGCGTGGAGCGGGAAGCTGGAGCTGGAATCGTCCGTGGTCTCCGCTAACTGTGACAAATAATCTGTGACTCGTGTCCTAAGAGCAGTGTTTCGTTTGCACCGCGCTGTTATTATGGTAATTCTTAGCGGTCTTGGAAGTACCTCTGACTTGCAGATTTGATGGAGTCAGGTTTTGCACTCCAGGTGTGATCATCTGTGTTTCTGGTAATCGTTATGAAGAAATGTTGAGTTGTAAACTTATGTACATTTTATTAAAACTGTATCTGATTACAATACATCTTGTCTGCTGTGCATTCCTTCTGCGCCCCCCCCCCCCCCCCCCCGTGAAATATTTTTGCTGGTTACAAAGAATCTGTTTTTTAATGAGTTCTTCCTAGCAAGGTACTGAACTCTGTCTGTCCCTACTATTTTACCTGGCAGTCGGAAAGTCAAACTGATCTTACTGCTTTAAGCAGTGGATATTCCAGTTTAGTGGAGAGAAACCTTCATGTCCAGGGCAATGCTACCAGACAGCGCAGAGCTATCGAGCCCTCCCTGCAAACCCAGGAGCTGCTGCTGCAAGAGAGGAGGTGCAGAACGAACCCATCCCCAAAGAGGATCCGCCGTACGTGAGTGAAACGCTCCGTGCCGTGCTGACTGGGCTGAGCGGCGGACGCGTGCCGGGGGGGGGCCGGGGGGGTATCCAAGAACAGGTTTTGGCAAAGCCCAGGGAAAACGTGCTTTCTGTGAGCAGCACAGCTGTGTGCCAAGGTACAGCGAATCCAGCAAGGAATGACTGAAATGAAGGGCTTAAAGTTTGTTTGAAGAACTTTGTTGGATTTTTAGGTTGTATTAGTTAATTGTAAGAGAATAAGCAGCTATGATCGGCTTAACGTAAGTGACTTTCTGGTCCAAAATCAGCAGGACTATAATCACACCAAAGGGAGGATAGGCAGCCACGGACGCGAAGTGGAACCTCTTCATCATGCTGAAATTGCAAATGTGTGTCCTTCCTCCGGAGGGAGACTCTTCCTCCTCTTGTTTCTTGTGCAATAGCCCTGAATGTCGGCAGTGGCCGCCATCTGCAACATCGAGAACTTCCACATCAAATATATTTTGATCAAAACAAACGCATTACCTCTAATGTTTTCTGCAGTCCCCATCTCTGGAAGGTCACTGGGCTAAATTTGCAATTTCTTGATGGCTTGTGAGAGTTGGGGGGAGAGGGGAGGAAGGCTTTTTGTGTGTTACTGGGTGGTGAAACCTGGTCTGGAGGGGGCTGTTTCTAAGCGCTATGTGTGGTAACCCATGCTGCTCCTTCCGGGGGGGGAGAAAGCGATACCAGCAGCTCGACACAGCCATTAGGGCCTCATTGGTGCTGCAATGGTAAGAAGAAAGTACCTGTTTAAAAAAAAAAAAAAAAAAAAGTGTTGTCTTTGGGGGTGGTGCTCTGGTTTTGGGGGCAGGGGGGAAGCATTTCTATATTTTTAGCAAACGTGCTGGCTATGGGAAACGTCCCCTGGGCGGCCAGGCCTTGCTCCGGTCGGGGGGTCCGGGGGGACGCAGCTCCGCGCTGCAAGGCGGCCGGGGGCCGGCGCGCGCCTTTCCCGCCAGGGGCCGCCGCGCCTCGGGCGGGGCGGGGGAAAGGGGCGGGGCGGCAGCGAGAGCCGGCCCTGAAGAAGCGCAAAGATGGCGGCCGCGCGGTGGCTCGGCGCGGCTGCGGGGCTGGGCGGCCGGTAGGTGACCGTGGGGCTCCCTCGGCTCCTCGTTGCCCCGGCCCGGAGGAGGGAGCCCGGCTTTTTTTTTTTTTTTTTTTCTGCCGGAGGGGTCTCCTCTCGCCTTTTCCCCTGGGGGGGGGGTGGTGGTGGTGTGGGGGGGACGACGGCCATGTCGCAGTGAGCGGCACCGCGACCTGCCGGGCCGCGCCGGCCTCTCCTCGGTCTTCCCCTTTCCTTCCTCGCTGCAGCAGGGCGGACGAGGGTGAAGTTACTTCTTGCGTCTCCTCGTTACAGACGGGCGGCGAGAGGCTGGCTCTTCCCCCGACCCCATTACAACGGCGAGGCGTTAATTCCCCCCGACGGGCAGGTGCTGAGGGCCTTCCCCTGAGGGACCGCTCACCCCCTCCGCACCGTGTGAGTGGTGAGGTGGGATTCCCCACGCATGTACTCAGGAGCGTGCAACGGGGAGTAATTCCCCTCACCTGTGCTCAGGAGCGTGCAACGGGGAGTAATTCCCCTCACCTGTGCTCAGGAGCGTGCAACGGGGAGTAATTCCCCCCCCCCCCCCCACCATGTGCACAGCATCATGCAATGAGGGGCAGTTAACTCTCCCACATTTGTATCCTTAGGGCCAAGCAATAAGGGGAAATTCCCCCCCCACCCCTCCAGTTGCTAAAGACTGCAATAAGGGGAAATTAAAAGGACTGTGTGGTGATGAGCACCCTTCCTGCCCTGTGTTTCCTGCCCTGTGTTGTGGACTGTAAAATGGACTATAATGTTTATTCCCCAAAGCTAAAGCGAGAAAGGAGAACTTTTCTCTTGGGGGACCTTACTCACACATCCTGTTGTGGTCTTTGTACCTGTTACCAAGACCACAAAAGTAAGCAAATAACGTGATTTAGACCTTTTCTGTATTCATGTCTCCCTCACTCGCAGCATAGAGGTCCATTTCATGAGACAGAGCTTTACTCCTGTTACTGTGTTTGAGGAATCTGGGCCTAGGTGTAGTGCTTGTGTTCCGTTTTACAACTCCCTGAGAGAATCGGCCTCCTCTGTTACTAACAGCTCCTGCAGATATAACTTATTTAGTTTACCTGCTTTCCTCTCTCTCTACCTGATAAGGAGGAGAGAAACCAGATAATAATTAATCCTTTGTATGTAATATTTATCTGCGCTATGTGTGACACAAGGTGGCTTTTGGTTACATTTTCTGATTTTTCACTTTGCTCTGACATACGTGGACGCTGTTGGCTGTGCATACATTTACAGAAATCAGATGTGCAAGCAAGTATTTATGCTTTTGAAAGAGGCCTGTTACTTTTTGCTTTTTGTCTTCACATTTTTTTCTTTTCCCCCCTCTGCTCTCCCCCTTTTTAGCTTCATCTGAGCAGATGACACCACCCCTGTTTTGACTGCTAGTGTGAGTTATGTGGCCAGTATGGAGCAGGGCCTGTTTTTAACTGGTCTGGTTTAATTCTGGAACAGTACTTGAGTGGGAATATACTGAACTTCTTTATTCCCCAAAGGGAAGAAATACATAGAGATGGACAGGGGTGAGGTATGGCTTGGTATGTGTAGCTAATGGAGTTTTTATTTTTTATCCAAATGTTGTCCTGGTATTCTTTTTCTTAGGAGAATTGTTTGTATAAGAGTAGCTATTGCATTACCTTTTTAGCCTGTCCTGTATCTTCCAAGAGTCTTACAGAAGAGCCTTATGTTTGACCAGTTAAACCCACAGAGTATAGGAGTAAATTCTGGCCTTGATTTAGCCTCAGGTGCTTGGGGTTGGATTCAGCTCAGCTGTCTTTAATCTTCTGAAAATTAGGTATTTAGTCCAAGCTAGATTTCCAGGTGCTTGCTACTGTGGAAAGGAAGACAAAAGGCTTTCCTTAGGGTGATTTATCCTCTTCTGTTATAGGTAAGTAAGGTGATTTGCCTGCTTTAGTGACTGTGAAGGAGTCTAGGTTAATTTTTCAGGTGGCTAAAATTGGAGAGTTATGTCTTATTTTGTTATGAGAGAGAGGGAGCACTGAAAAGAGGAAAAAAGTAAGGGATGTTTTGTGATCTAGCCTGCGAGCTTGCTACGTTATCTGAGAGGTTTAAGGCAGGTGAGTGGCTTGCTGAGTTCTGGGGTTGCTAGAAGCATGTGAAACACTCTTTCTGTGGGGTAGTGTAAACTTGCAATTTAGAAATTGTTAGTAAAATTATTTTTTCTAGGTTCTGTCGTACGATGTTAAAAGATCATAATTTGACAACTCAATGGTCTTTCCACCAACTTGCACAAAAGAAGCCATTTCTTCCATCTGCTGTATGGCATAATGCAGGTAAATACTAGTTAAAAATTAATAGATGAGTCCATTGTGAGTTTTTATGTCTTGTGGTAATAACGAAAGCCTACTATTCTTTCTGAAATCTGAGTCTGATAACATTTCCTAGGTGGTTTTTAATGAAGTGTTAGTGCATTTGGACATTTGGAGCCTGGGGAGATGATGTGGATGGCTCACTATGTGCTTGATTATACATGTTTTTTTCTGTGTCATTCAGCTGCCAAGACTTAAAGGGGCTCTGTTAATGCAAAATATTTTTTGGGCTTTGCTGCACTTCTTAATTTAATTTCTATCTTAGTGTAAATGTATCCGTTGTGAAAGACTTTGTTGCTTTCTGTCCTGCTTCAGCTGCTGAGCTCTGCCAGATAAAATTGCTGGCCGTCCAGATAAAACCTGGCAAGGATGAAAGCAAAGCCTTTCATTTTTATAGCTGCAATATTTTCTTTTTTTAATTTTCCCCCTCTTGAACATGCATCCATGTATGGTGCATTAATGACATTCTCCATTAATATTATCTGCAACTTGGTATTACCCTGAAAAAGCAATGTTTAAGATTGAGCTTGTTGTACCTAAAGTTTTCTTTGGTAGGATGGTAATGCTCAGAAAAGGAGGAAAAAAAAAAAAAAAACCAAAACTGTGAAACTTGCACCGCAGAAAAACATTGTGCTTTTGCACCTGCCTGAGGGATTTAACTGCTCTCCAATGCTGTAGCAAAAAGAGTCTAAGACAAAAAAATTCTGCAGGTGCTGTTGCATGGAATTAGTCACAAATGGAAATCTTATTTAAATGAGTCTGCTCAGGCAGAAGTTTCTTTTTAATTTTGATTTCAGAGAAGTCCAATCTTGTCTGGTCCAGCACCATTTTTTGTATTTCAGTTCTAATCAACAGGCAGACTCTGACAAGTAGACTTAGTATTTTACCTGCTTCTGCAAGCGTCCTACTAAAGTCAGCCTCTCTTTGGTATCTTGAGCAGATGGCAGAACAGAATAATAAGCAGGTATACACAGCGTTCACAGAGGGTTGAAAGAAATGATATAGATGCTAGATGTAAATACAGCCCATTACCAATGACTGAATAATAAATTCCAAACGAGTTATTCACAGCTGTGCAAAGAACTCTCCAGGTTGATTGACGATTGGAAAACCTGGTCTTCAGATCTGCAGATCTTCAGCTGCAGAAGACACTTTTAAAATACAGAGCCTACCCATGTGGACACCTTTTCTGAGAGCTGATACAGCCATTTGTGTTTTAGGGTGTTAGAAATGCTAGATGAACAACGTACGATAGCTGTTGGTGACTCACGGCTTTCAAAAAACAGGCGGAGTGTACTCCATTTACACCATCCAAATACCTGTTGTTGCTTATTTGTTAACTACACTGTTGCGCTGGATGTGATTTTTGGATGCCAGCTGGATCTGGAAGATGAGTAGTTCTTCCATACCCATAGATAAAGCTGACTAGTTGCTTGCTCTGTCAGGTTTATTCTTTTCGTGTTGAAACTAAATGCTTCTGTGCTAAGTCTTTTTTTTCCTTTAAAAAAAAAAAAAAAAGAAAAGAAAATGTAGTGTGTGTGTACTTTCCCATTGTGTATGTTCAAGTCAAATGGGTTGTTACCATGACAGGCACATGCAGTAACAATTTGGCAATATATAAATAGCATGATTTGTCATCTAATACTAGGGAGTCATGAGCAAAATGGCAGTTTACGAAAATGAAAATGTCAGCTCTTTTTGCTGCTTTAAAGTCCTCTATTGCATGTTTTTTGAAGTTATGTGAGCTTGTTTCTAAAGTATAATTTATCTATAAATATTAGTTCCTAGAGATTTTTGGTTTTAAAATGCATTTTTTTCGTTCCTGAATGCTCATATATCACTGTGTTATTTGATGTGCAGGAAGACTTAGGAAGAAGGAGAACTAGAAAGAGAATTAGAAGATTTGAGACTGTCCCTAGCTGATGTTCAACTTCAGTGGGATGTCAGGCATATGCTGTGTGAACATGTCTACAGGAAAATACGCTATTAAATGCACACAATTAAATGTAGAGTATTAAATTTTAGTCAAGATCAGTTTTTTTACGCTCTTCTAGTGAGACAGACCCGCGCTGCAAAAGGAACTTCATTTAAAATTTATCTTTTAAACATCTTTACTAGTGAATTGTAAATAATGTTATTTTTAATTGTTTGGTCAGTTCAGTTTCTGGAGGATAACTGACAGCTTGCAGTAATTTTTCACTCTGAAAAATATAAGCAGGGCACGGTTCACTGTAACTATTGCTATGCTTGTTTTTCTTTTTTTAAAGTGCTGAAAAATGAAATAAAAACCCCTATAAATTGTGTATCTTCGAGAGGGTTAGTAAAACTGATTATGCTTTGAACAGTAAGTGATAATGCTGGAGAAGGGACTTCACAGCATTTGAGGATCATAAAATAAAAAACTTAAATGCAACAGAGAAATGAAGGTTGCATCTCTTGGCCTTCAGTAGAAGGCGAGGATGGTACTGGCCTCATGCAGTTCGATGCTGTTGCAGTAGCATGCTTTTTAGTAAATGAAAATTAGTAAAAGAAGCAAAGACAGCTAAGCACCACACAGCCACTCGCTCACTCCTCCCCCCTCCCAGGAGGATGGGGAGGAGAATTGGGGGGGGGGGGAAGTAAAACTCATGGGTTGAGATAAGAACAGTTTAATACCTAAAATTAAAAAAAAAATAACAGTAATAATAATTGTAATGAAAAGGAATATATTCAAAAAGACAGAAATTAGACCCAAGAAAAGACAAGTGATGCACAATGCAATTGCTCACCACCCTCTGACCAATGCCTGAGCAGCAATCCACCCCTCCCAGCCAGCTCCCCGGAGTTTATATACTGAGCATAGTGTTCTATGGTATGGGATATCCCTTTGCCTAGTTTGGGTCAGCTGTCCTGGCCATGCTCCCTCCCAGCTTCTTGTACCACTGCTTGCTGGCAGGCCATGGGAAACTGAAAAATCCTTAACTTTGGATAAGCCCTACTTTAGCAACAACCAAAAAATCAGTGTGTTACCATCATTATTCTCATACTAAATCCAAAACATGCTGTACCAGCTACTAGGAAGAAAATTAACTCTAACCCAGCCGAAACCAGGACAACGAGGTTCCATTTATCATCTTGTTCCCTGCGAGATAACATGCCTGTGTTTATCAGTCTTCGTGTCAGTCTGGAGGCTTTCATGGAACCCATTGCATTGTGTTTTTAAAGTATCATTGCTGCACAGGCTGCTGTTTGCTATAGCACAGTCATCACCCTGGTCTTGGCTTGCTAAGTAACCAGGGTCCTTGACTTTCATTTAAGCTACTTAGGTTTGATTACATAATTTTTTTTATTCTTCTTTTTAATTTTATTTTTAATTTCCAGTAAGAGGCATGTTTATTCAAACTCAGGACACACCAAATCCAAATAGTTTGAAGTTTATTCCAGGGAAGGAAGTGCTGGAGTCAAGGACTATGGAGTTTTCCACACCAGCTGCAGCATTTTGCTCACCTTTAGCAAGGTATTGCTAAACATGTCATAATTTTGGGGGGGACCAGTATGGGCTGCATGTCTACAACTGATGGTTTTAAGCATAGCTTCTGATCATTCTGCTCCTCCTTACACTCAGGAGCAGCTTGGTTGGGTTTAAGTTTTTAATGCTGCTTTACTTCTGCATAAAATTAAAGCTGGGAAGATTGTCATTACTAAAATAGTCTTTCTGTGTGTCTGTATTCCCCACAGCTATATCACAGCAGAATGCATCACGGTCTAGTTTATGCAACTGGATTGAGTGTTGAACAGTATTCTTGAACAGTTGCTGCGTCACGGGCGGGACCTCTGGGCCTGATTTTGCAAAATCATTCCCATCAGAATACACTTAATTCAAGTAGTTACTTGGAAGGCACACAACTTTTCAGAATTGGGAAATAGATGGCATAAGGAAGCAAATAGTCCCCAAATACTACAAATTAAATGTAGTAGCTTGCTTGCTTTGGCAGATGTTGGTGCTAACCTGAACTTCAAAGCCAATGGATTTTTCCTTCACAGAAGGTTTGTAAAGTTTCAGTCAAAGGAAGGCCAGTTTTGGTCCACTCTTTCAGGCTGGATCTGTAACAGGTCTTGGGAGTTGCAGCTTTCAATACCAAAATGCATAATCTGGAGTAAGAATTGCTGAGCAGATAATCAATTTGTATCATCTTGGTATAGAAGGGGTTTGGAGCACCATCACAAGCCTCTCTGGGAATATTTGGAAGCATCCGTTTTGCATGTTTGTCATTGCTTTCACATTAGCCTGTGAAAAGAAACTTTAGCCATTACATGGGTGGAAGGGCTTCAATTTGAGGGTGAGATCCAGAAATGCTGCAATAGGTTACCTCCGGAGATCCCAGTTTAAGACGTCTTTGTGTATATTGGAAGAATTACATGCAAAAGTAGGAGCTGTTTCATGTGACAGTCTCTCCAGGAACTGCAGGGTTATCAAACATGGCAGCTCTGACATTTCCAAAGGTCTCTTGCAGAGTTGTTGCAGAGCAAACAGGATCTTTAGAAGCAAAGTTCTGTGACTTAAAGTAATAACGTGGAAGGTTTTTGAGGACATCAAAACGTGTTAGCAGAATGCTGAAGCTGTGGGATCTGATTATGCCAAAGTGCATCAGGTTGCAGAATGAAATCAACTGTCAGAAAGTGGCTTTTTGTTGTCATACATCTGCAAATAGACGTTTTCATCAAAGAAGATATATGTGCTAGAATATGTACCATGGCAAAACAGCTTGATTGTGCATGTTGTGCAGGTTAATGGAAAAAAATTGTCTACTATATATCGTTAAACCCCAGATTATGTTTTTTGTAAATGGAATACTCATTTCTTTTGAAAGGGAATATTCATTTTCCAAAGAAGTAATAAAAGCTTCATAAAGCGGAGGGAGGAGGGGAGAATTATTTAATACATCTAGGATGATTTGGTGCACTTGCATAATTCCATTGTTTAAGTAACTTGAAAATACGGTTGGTTTAGTGATATAAAAGCCCAATACATGTATAACTGTTTCATGTGTGGAAATTCTTTCAAACAGGTATTGTGAAATCTCTTCTGTCACCTTTCATCATGCATACCTTTATGATAAGATTTCCAATTCCTTCATTCATTGCATTTTTGATGTTTTCCAGTCTTTCAGGAGAATATCTTCCCCCCTGCCTTAAGTACAAAAAAACTCTTAGAGCCTTATGCTGTATTTAATGCCAGGTGCTTCCTACTTTTAATGATTTTTTTTTTTAACTCTTCAGGAGTAGCATCATTTATTTATTCTGTAGATTAATTTGTTAGGTTTTATTTAACCATTTGTGGAAATTGGTGTTTACATTCTCATTCTGCTTTTTATACTTAAAATATTGTCAAAAACATGCACTTTCCTATCATCTAAGTTCTTGTTTTGCTTTGGATGTGTGCTAATTTACCACCTGGTTGTTTGGTGCTGTTGGTGCTGTATGGGCCATCTCAAGCAATTCAGGATGAATCCTGAGCCTTTACTAAATCTTCAAATTTTTCATGTGCCATGCAAATGACTAAAAATACTGAAGATTGCTTACAAAGTGAATTGGTGTGTTAAAGCCTTGTGGACTGCTTGGCACCAATCCTTTTATTTGGCAACAGAGTTGAAGGCAGTTTTTATAGAGCTCAATTACTTTAAATAACTTGTTTTAATCTAAGGAACATTCCTTGTGTTTGCACTAGCCCTACCTGAAACAATAGATATCTACTGGTTTTGTTGCTGAACAAATACCTTTTTATATACAGAATATAATTTTGCCTCTCAAAGAAGAACTGGAGAGAGAGTAACTCTTTCACACATCTTGTGGAAAAGTCCTGTAAGATGTGTTCAGTTTTACGATGTACACTGCTTCACAGCAGGATCTCCTGGCTCTTACTAAGCTGTAGGTGAAGTAACTGCAAGTTCCTTGCAATGGCTCTGGTTTTAGTGCTTATTTTTGTCTGGAAGTGTATTCTAGAAGTTTTTCTGTGACATTTGCCTGAAATGTATGTGCATTTTTGGATTTTTTTTGTTTTCCTAACAGGCAGTTATTCAAAATTGAAGGAGTTAAAAGTATTTTCTTTGGACCAGACTTCATCACAATCACCAAGGTGAGCAGAACAGAGATTCAAATGTACTAAAAGATGAGCTGAGACTCAGCTGTCTAATAGACGGCCATAGAGAAGATCTAGTCAGACTCCTGGACATGCATAGCAAAAGTACCAGAGGCAATGTTCACAAGTGGCATAAAGGAAATTGACTTAAATAGAAAAAAAAAAAGAATCACAATGCATGGGTAAGCACTGGAATAGGTTGCCCAGGGAGGCTGTAGATTCTTTAATCTTGGAAGTGGTCGATGTTGGGCTAGATGAGGACCGGTGCAATGTGGTCAACGTGGAAGCTGGCTCTGCGTCAAACAGGAATCGGGACTAGATGACCTCCAGAGACCGCTTCCAAAGGAGATGATTGTATGACCAGGATGGAGTGTGTTGTAGGCAGTGTTGTGTTTACCCAAGGTGTGGAGCTCACGTCAGCAGAGGTAAGGTGTTGCGTAGTAACTGTGCAGTTATGCTCTTACATGTAAAGAGCAGAGGGCAATTCAGTGAATGATAATTTGGCTCGAAATTAAATGGAACCAAACAATCTTGAGTCTCTGAAACAACTTGGTAAAAATATGTGTCAAATAATGTATTTAGGAGTCTTTCTTTTTCACCTCTTCTTAGGTAATATTTTAATAGCACTTGGCTTGCAAACAAGGAAACCTTTCTGTTGACTATTATAAATTGAGTCTTACTGAACTTTTTTGGCAAAGCTGGACTTGACAAAACTATGAAATAAAATTCATGCATCAAATGTGAGAGGCCATTATGATAATTTTAACATAAGAATCTCTGCCTAACTTATTATTAGGAGGCAGATACTCTGTTTTAATTTTTTTTTTTCCCCCCACCCCCCACCCCGCTTCTGATTCTCATAGGAGAGTGAAGACCTGGATTGGAACTTACTGAAACCAGATATTTATGCAACTATAATGGATTTCTTTGCCTCTGGCCTACCTGTAGTTACTGATGAGGCACCTAGGACAGATACAGGTAAATCAAACTCTTCAGGAAGAGGCCAGTATCTGCCCTTGAGTTTAGTTTTTTGACATCCAGAAGAGCCTCCACTTGGCCCTCAGAAAAGCATGCAGGAGAATTTAAAGTGAAAACTGCTAAAACCAACACAGGAGAGTATTTGTAGAACGTGTATGTTCTAGCGGAAGCAGTGCTGCACTGTCTTAAAGAGATGCTTACCCGTGAATATAAAGCTTCGTTCTCATCTGCTGTAGTATGAAGAGTAGATCTTCACAGGAGCTGTGCTGAACTATGTGTTTTGGCAGTGTGGACTGTATTCTGTTATACTTCGTGTGTGTGAAATATTTTTGCAAGAACCGAGGCTGTCTTTAGAAAGCTACGGGGTGTTGCTGCATATCCTTTTTGTATGGGCACCTACAAAGGGTGTTATTTCCATCCTTAAATCAAAAAAGAGTGCCCAGGCTTAATGTCCATGTCTTAATGATAGGTTTATGGTCTTAAATGAACAAGATATAGTAAGAAGTCTTTTCCAAACTGTAACAGAAAGTAACTGAGACTAACTTATAATTTAACTCAAGGGCAGTATTTTGCCTTTAATTTTCTCATTTGCAACTTACTGACTTAAATAATTTTTCCAGTGTTTTAAGGAAGGTGATGACTGTTGAATTCCTCTCTGCTGTGTTACATCTGGATTTAATTTCAATATTAACATAGACTTTATTTTATTTGAAAAAGTTGTCTTTGAAAATGCTTCTGCGAGACTAACACTGAGCTTAAAATTGCATCCAGAGCTGCTAAACTCCGACATGTTCATAATTCTTCTCCTGCTGAATTTTTTAAATTGCTAAAACTTTCCTTCTGAGGACCCTGCCTTAACCCATGCATCCTTATTGAATGCTGGTTGTTGCTTCCTTTCATGCATCCTTATTGAATGTTAGTTGTTGCTTCCTTTAAAAGGTGGCACTGCTATTGTCTGTTAAGGCCTTTGCCTGTTGAGAACAACTCTGAACTGGTTTTTCTTGGCGAAAGCCTGGGACGTAAACAAGGATAATGCAGAAAAAGTTACTTACTCTGAATTAAGACTTCTGCCTTTTGGTTTCAGTCATCTCAGCAATGTTTTTATGCTATTTCATTCTGCCATTATGGATATACAGTGTTAGTAATCATATTGGAATTCTCTCCAAGTTCTGATTTGCACATTTTTCTTTTCCCAAGCTGCATCAGAAGAAGATGATGAAGTTGTACTGATGATTAAAGAACTGCTGGATACAAGAATAAGGTAGACCGGGAACATTACTGCTAGGTGGAGTGAGTTAGTCTTGGGGTTTGAGTTTATTTGGGGAACAGTGCATTTTTCTTTCAGTATGTGCGATTTTGTGATTCCATATCTAGTATGGCGATTTGAAGTGCAAAATTGGCCAGAGCTGAGAATGCTGTTTCCTCTAATTGAAAACTTTCTACCAAGTTTTCCTGTTCAAGCAAACTATGTGCTGAACGGAGTCTGTATTGCCGAGTGATTTTTAGATCAGTGTATTAGTCTTACCCTCCTCCATGATGCATTTAAACAGGTCCATTGGGTTTAACCTGGCTATTTTTAAATAGGGGAAACAACCTAATCTTTGCCTTTACGGTAACTCTTTTTTTCCTCTGTTGTATTAGTCTCTGTTGTATTCGTACTTGTCCTTCTCTTCCAAGTATTCCAAAGTAGTTTGTACTCTTCTATTATACACCAAAGGAAAATTTACTCGTGGGTTTCCCTTGCTGTCTGGGCTTCAATGGATTTTGTCCTTGCATTCTGTTGCAGTTTTATTGGTATTTTAACACAGCTTGAATTTGGAAACTGGTGGTAACTAATGAAGTCTCAAGAGTGGCTATGGATCGTGTTGTTTACCTGAAGTATATTTTTATGCTCGTTAATTGCCTTCCAAAGTGAACTGAAAGGAATAAGCAACTTGACATTTTAGATGCAGGGGAAAATGTCTGATGTGTTTCTGAAGCTGTGATATCTGATGGCGCCATCTTCCCCAGCTTGCAAATTGCAGGAACCAGAAATGTGTGTGTGGGTCAAAATCATGGAATTCAGTTTAATTTTTCCAGAAGCTATGACAAACTTTGGCTTTTTTATTTCTTTTTTTTTTTTTTTAGGTGCTGCATTTTAAAAGTGATATTTAAAAATACCATTTTGGTTATCTCACAGCTGACACATGGTACTGGTTAATTTTCCTGAAAGGAAAGAGGGAGAAAAGCAGAAATAAGCTGGAACATTTTTCCCAAGCATATGTACTAAGCGTTGAAACGTGTAACCCAGTTACACTGTTGTACAAAGCCACGATAGAAACTAATACTAAGGAGGCCCTGCTCTTGCTGGGTTTGTGGTCATTGAAGCTCCCTCTGGTGTGTTAGTCCTTGATTTCCCAGTGGCCTTTTGTAACAGTTGCAGAATTTCTACCCAATTTTCTGGTTTTCCCCACCTTTTTCTGTCTTTCATTTCCTTCCCCCTGTACCCCTCAGTGGATCAAGAAGCCATTGATGAGAATATTAGTAGTAGTGTATCTTACTTCATTTTATAGCAGGATAGTTTACAGAAGCTGTATATAAACCAGTGGTACATACAGAGCATTTATTGTTTGGTTGATCAAAAATACGTGCAGAGAAGTTGTCAGAAGGTGCAGGATGGAGGGAATGTAGATCTGAAAGGTCCTGTAGTGTGTCAAAAAAGTTAATTTCAAAGAAGAAAAATGGGATTTTTAGTCATGTTCTTTGGCTTTTTGGAATGGAGATAATTTGCTATGGTGAGTTGTTAATAAATGTGTCAGATTCATAGATTATTCTCTTAGGAGTGTAGTTCTCAGAGTTATTTTGGACGTCAGTATAAAGAGCTTCTGTTAGAGTAACTTGATGGTTTTAGCTTGGGCTGGAAAAATGTTGCTATGGGGATACAGTTACAATGCTGGGCATTTGTTGCTTGCAAAAGGGGACCAGGCTGCAGAAATGCTAATAGTACAGGGATCTTATCAGATGCTGGTTTCTTCCCCCATTAGCAGGATAAAGCTGTTATAGTTGGAGCTTTTTTCTGTCTTGTGTAAACTATGGTGAACTGCGTATTTATTTATGGAAGCACTTAAGGACTTCTTATCACTGTCCCTAGTCAGGTAACAGATGCACATGCATCATATAGTAGGACACACGCCTGTTATATTTGGCACATAACTGAGGCAATTATTGTTACATGCGGGGAGGGCCTCAAGGCAAACCAGTATGCCTTTGCAGGCTGACTCAAGCTCTGCTCTGAGGTGCTTACCCTCGCCCCTAGAATTTCAGCGATTCCTTCGTATGCTGCTGCATCCATTGCAAATATGTTTTGCTTAATGTCCTACGGAAAAACAGTAGCCGTCAATGTGAGAGAGTCCAGCAAAGTATGAGTTGTTGGAAATTTGGACCAGGTGGTTGTAGAGAAAGAGGGCTTTAGTTACTATGTCTTGACAGTTCTTTGTGTGTATTAAATTGAGCTTTACTAAAGATTTCTGGAAGGAAACATATTTCAGCTATACTTGCTTTAAATTGAGTATCGTGTTCCATCAGGCCGACAGTGCAAGAAGATGGTGGTGATGTTATTTATAAAGGCTTTGAGGATGGGATTGTGCAGCTGAAGTTGCAGGGTTCATGCACCAGCTGTCCCAGTTCCATTATCACCTTGAAGAACGGGATACAGAACATGCTCCAGTTCTACATCCCTGAAGTAGAAGGCGTGGAACAGGTGGGTTGGTGAGAGGTAATAGCTGTTTTCTTTTAAATGGCAAAGAAGGTCTTTGTTCCTTTCCAGCATGGACAGGCTGGCAATTTAAGCAAAAGTACAGGATGTATAGATGCAGTTTTTCCAAGTCAGAAGCTGTATTTTAGCAAAAGATACAGAACTCTGCAGAGTGTCCTGTACAGCCCCATGCGCCAAAATGTGCTGGACACTGCCTGGCTGGAAAGCAGCTTTGCAGAAAAGGACCTGGGGTCCTGGTGGATGCCAAGTTGAACTTGAGCCAGCGATGTGCCTTTATGGCGAAGGTGGCTGACAATCTCCCGGGCTGTATTAAGGGGAGCGTTGCCAGCAGGTTGAGGGAGGTGATCCCTCATTGGACTCTCTCCAATATGTCCACGTCCCTCCTCTACGGAGGAGCCCAGGACTGGACACGCTGTGTTTGCCAGTGATTGTTACCTTTGTGCTTTGGTGACTTTGTGTGATAATAAGGGACAAGCTTTTGTCCCCTAAAATGCAGATTCTTTTGCTTTCATATTGAAAATCTGATATGCTGTAGTGATTGTTCTAGTGGCCTTTGTAATAACTTCACCAGCTCCTATTATTTTGGCCACGTTTCCTCCTGGCATTTTTGATTGCAGGTTTTTCTTACCTTCTTCATGTGACCATTGTCATTCAGCGGTGTAGAATAACTGCTGTTCTTCTTGGGTCCAGCAAGGTTTTGATGTAATAAATTCTCTATGCAATCCTACGGGACTGAGAGTTTAAAGTGTTTACCTAAGCTACTTGTGGATTTACTTTCAGGTTGTTGATGATGATGATGACCTGGAGAAAGAAGCAAATTCTACCTGAGCTAGCATCATCTATGGCCAAATAAGTATTTACCTCTTGGTGTACGTAAACTATCTTTGTGCTGAGGAACAACCAAATTTGCCTTTCTTTTCAGAAAAATAGTTGCACTTATATCTGTGAAAATGTATCATCTGTTTAAGCAGTTTGTCCACTAATTTATTAAATGCCCTGCATTCAAAAAAGACTCCTTTTGCTCTACTTTGTACTATTTCTTAAGAAGGAAATGGTGGGCTTTAAAAATGGTGGTGCGTCTCTCCATTGTTCTTTCATACAAAAAATTTAAGAGTGGAAAAAAACCCAGAAGGCAGAAGTAAAGTTTCTTGACTGTTTTTTGTGCAATAGAAATATTAAATGTTTATTCCCCCAAACTTCCTTATGGGGCTTGCAGGACTATCTGCCCTTGCTCTATAGCTGGGAAATTTGGGAATGTTAATTTATCAAGTCTTGTTAAAAAGCTTTTGATTGATATCAATTTTTTTGTGTGAAAAATAACCCATAACTTCAGCTGTTCCTTTTAGAGGATGTAATATTGCCATCACTTGTGGAAAGTTACCTGCTTGCTCACTACCACTGTGCAAACAATAGCAACAGAAACAAAAAATGTGAGTTGTTTGTTATAAAAATCATATCTTTTAAAATAAATGTTAGAAGATGATCCTTATCAGCTTTAGTAAGTAGAGAGACTAATTAGCTTATTTAGAAGTAAAATTGTTCAGCCACCATTAGCGGTCTGTTTAAACTTGCGAAAGATGATTTCTCAACGTAATACTCCAACATCAAGATGAATGTGCAGTGCTTAAGGGCATAAATTACATTCGTAGGGTAGCAAAGAAAATTAATGTGTTTACCTATGCCATATCCTGTTTGCTCCTTCTGCAGTGCCAAAGGGCGCAGCGTTATAACTTGGCTGCCCTGGCTGAGCGAGGGAAGACGTGGCAGAGCAGAACACGTTCCAGTTTTAGAGACTATGGGAAGAGAAATATTTATTAGTCTGAAATTGAAATACGTAAATCAGGCTTCGCAAGTACTTCTGTTTACTTGCCCATGTAGAACTTAAATTTCTTCCTGGTGCCTAGCTTTAGCAGATGGCTTTGCTAATGGAAATACTATTTCTTCTATGTGCTGCCACAATTGAGCTGAGTTTGTGGTCATTATTTGGCTTACGGTTATAATCATATTCCCTGCGTGCTAGGATTTGACAGCCTCCGGTATGTACCCCTCTTGCACTCCTCGCCAGCGTAATTCCACTGAGTCCCTAAACAGGATCAATTAAGTCAGTGGAGAATCTTTTATATAGCATGCAGATCAGCATATGGTAGCCATAAACTTTGTATTACTTGTTAGAAATTTGAAAATAAATATTTTAGCAAAATATTTCTTCAGCTTTCATGGAGAGTAATAACCTACAGCCATTTAAATTACCCACTCAGGATTTGGAAATTGGTTTGAAATTACCATGTTTTCTTTACCCTGTTATGAAGTACGCGTGCCTGATCTTACAAGTGTATTGATGACAAAATTCCCCTCGACGTAGCCTCAGACTATCCAAAAGAGAGCTTGTGCAAACATTATCGCCATGTTCTTCTGTGTCAGCAAACCATAGAATGGCAAGTAATGTTTCTGGTTTCTCGAAAACAGAGCTTTTTAGGCCTAATTTGTCAATTTAATGCACTATATAAGCCAAAACTTAAACAGCAAAGTAGCTGTTTTGTGTGTTAAATAAAAGGTGCCTCTTAAAGATGTGGTCTTTATTCTTCAATTGAGCAGTACTGATCTCTTCCAGGTACAGTAAGAATCCAGTTCTGCTGCTGTCTGTCTTTGTATTTCCAGTCTTGTTTCTAATGGGGTTTTGATTTGTACAAATAGGACCAAATTAAGCCTGCATGTACTGAGGCTGAAGATTAAGCATCTTGTGATCTCGAGACTGAAGAGATTCCGTGTCCAGCGTGTATCCTGTGTGTCTTCAAGTTCCTCAAGCTCTGTCATGGAGAGAGAAGCGTGTAACACTCGCATCCCATCCTTTTTTATCTGTTCTGTCCCACTACAAAGTAAGCTCTTTAGGGCAGTGGTTGCCTTTCTACAGCATAAGGCAATGGGGGGGGGGGGGGGGGGGGGTGCTCTCCAGCTCTGGATAAACAAAAGCAGAGGGAGGGGGTTTAGTGCCAGTTCTCACTTGGGGAACAAAACAAAACCCAACTGTTTTTGCAGCATTGACAATAACCATAAACTCTAATACTATGATAGCCCAATGTGGTAAAATCGTCAGCCAAAATAATTGGGAGTTTCTGCGTGAACCTTCCAAGGTCTGTCTGGAACAGCTTAGTTCATGGAAAGAATCCCTGTTAGTGAGAGGTGTCCCGTCTCTTCCACTCACCCAAAAAACCTTTCCTGTTCACGGACACTGAGGCAAACAGGGGAATATAGTAATGACTGTTCAATGTTTAGCTTGGGAGTTGATGAGGTGGCCAGCGTCCTCTGTGGCAGTGTGGTATGTAATGTGATGTTCTTGCAGCTCTTTTTTTAAAGAGGGCTCTTCAGTTAGGGGGTGGGAAGTTGGGCTGAACCGTAATGCTCAGGTCAGCAAGGTTTTTTTGACTGTGAGGTTTTTCTATAAATTGCAGTTAGTCATTCCTTTTAAAATAGTAATGACTGCTTGAAATTATTCTGGTATTTTTTAAAGAAGAAAAGTACTTTGTTATTTTTGCTGTACCATAGATAAGTGCAAAGTTACAGTCTGCCATTCAGCCATTTTTGTTTTCACCCGTGTTGGATAGAGAAAACATACAGTCTAATCCATTCATGTTTCCTAAGCACTGTTCTAGGACTCTTTTACAGGAAAAGTTGATTACAGCTATCTAAACTCTTCTCATCTTGAAACTGTTCACAGGTGGACATGTGCTTTTTGTCAGGATGTGACTCATTCCATGCTTCTAGGAGAAATTAGCCTGTTTGTCTATAAGGCAGTCTTCCGACAGCACTGTAGCGTATGGTGCGAAGCAATTGACAGCCACAGTGTTCACTGACAGCATTTTTGGAGCAGGTACTTTCAATGTAGTAGCAGGAGGAAATAGCTCCCATTACATGATGTTAATATTCAAAATGCATTATATCAGGGAACACAAAACATGGTCTTTTCCAGGGGGTGATAGTTTGCAGTTTATCTAAAAGGCAGGACTTCAGCCAAAACTTCTATTTCAAGTGAAGTGTGTTTTGCTTAGAGGAGAAGGAAGCGGTTATTGTTTTCCTAGCTGTGACCCCTTTCTGTTAATTTTATAAAAGGCTCAGTTTGGGCAACTGCTTTCACGTTTCTCTGTTTGGTAGTAAGTTGCACATCCATGTCCGCACTAACTATACATGGTAGTAAACCCATGTGCCGTATGTAGAGCAAGCCTCAGAATAAGTAGCAGGTTATGTAGGGGATAAATACTGGCTTCGGGGGGGGTTAAATGGCCAAACACATGGGGCTATATTTCTGTATGCATAAAATTCTGAGCAATTTGCACCCGATTAGTACATACGGCTGGATGAGTTAGCCTCAGTCTGAGGGATGCATTTTTATAACATCAAGTATGGTATAGGTTTAAGTTGTAAAGTTTGGTATTTGGTGTGCTGCTGACGTGAACTATGTATTTTGGGAGTGTTTGGAAGGCCTGTCCATGCTGCTTCAGGTCTGGGGCATCCCTCGTTATAAGTAGGGTCAGATCTTTTCATTTGTCTTCAGACAAGGCAATCAATTACTTTAGGTTTGTAGCAAATACCTTAAGAAATTCCACGAGCGGTAAGAAGTCATGAACTGGGAGCTACTGCAGGGCAGCAAAGAAACCCATGATACAGAAATAAACCAGCAGATGAATCGGGCGTGCCTAGGAGATGGGTTCGAACAGTATTTCTGTTGGTCACCTTTTGGTTTGTGCTATTACGGTGGGTTTGTAGTCCCCTTCTCCTCTGGGAAATCAACTTCCACTGCCACGAGGCGTTCAGCTTCCTAATTAAAGGTGGTGGTGGGAAAGCAGAGTTTGAAGTCAGCCCTCTTCCACTTTCACAACTGACAAAGGGGAAATGAAGCACCGAGTGGCTTGGTTCCAGGTGGCCGCTCTGCACCAGCCAGCGGTAGGAACTGGGACGAACTGCCCTGGCTTGGTCCTGTGACGGCCTCTCCGCTGAGCAAAAGCAGCGTTGTGGCCGGGTGCACTGGCTGCGAACTTTCCGTGTTTCTTTGATCGGTGACCTTCCAGCTGGTGTTTGTTCAGCCAGGTTCTTCTAGAACCAAATGCAAAATCCACCCCGGTCCTGGTTTTTTTTATGTATGCTAACGTTCTTGGTTGTTTTGTAGGCTTTTCAAGGAAATATTTCTTTATTGACTTTTCAGTGTCGAGATCAGCAGTGTTGTTCTTGAGAAGGGATTGTGCTATCTTTTTGTAGCCTCAGGCTTTTAATAAGTTATCCAAACATTATTTGATGGCGGTAGTTAGGTGTTGACGGGCCACCCGGCTGTATGAACGGATGGTCGCGCCGGTCCCGGTTTGCTTTGCAGATTCCTCTTAGTGGTTCGGTTCCCTTTGCTTCTGCCCAGGTGCCATCATGGGGCGGTGACCGTGGGAAGGGAGAAGATGGGCCACGTGGACGTGGGGGGGAGGATGCCCCCCGTGTCGCGGCGGGGGGAGCGGAGCCTGGCGCTGCCGCCTCTTCACCGCCGGAGCTCGGAAAAGCCCCGGGGGGGGGATGTTCAGCTTTCCGGACTCGGTCCTCCCCGAGCGCCCGGTGCCGGCCCTCCCGCACGGTACAAGGAACGGAGGAGGGCCGGGGGGCGGCAAGCCTTTTGTCCGTGTCCCCCCCACCCCCGCCCAGTCCCGGTCCCGGTGCGGGGCCGTGGGCACCGCCCCGCCGCCGGACGCGGATCCGGCTGCCACGTCCCGGGGGGGGGCCGGACCGGGCGGGGCGTTCGGCGGGGCCCCAATGGCGGGGCGGGCGGCGAGCCTGCGCCCTGCGCTCCCCTCCCCGCCGCGGGGGGCGGGCGGCGCGGCCCCGGCGCGCAGAGGCAGCGCGGCCGCGGAGGGGAGCGCACCATGTGCGGTAAGGGGAGGGCAGGGCCGGGGCGGGGGGGGGGGGGTCGGGTAGCGCCTGCTGCGGGAGCTGGAGGCGGGGGGGGGGGGGGTGTCCCGGTCGGCGTGGGCAGGGTCCTTGCTCCGCTTCCCCCGCCGCCGGAGGAGCAGCGCTAGGCCGGCCGGTGCCGAGGTGAAAGCGTGCGGCGGTGGAACAGCCCGACCCCCGGGGGCACGCACTCCCCCGCCCCCCCGGTAATTTGGGCGGAAAAAAAAAAAAAAAAAGAAGCCGGGCCGCTTCTGCGTTGCCTCGGTTATAGCGAGAAGGGTCTCCCCCGCCCCGTCTCCGTTATCTGAAAATGTCATCGCCTCGTCCGCCCTCCGCGTACGCTTCTCCGGGGGAGGCGTCTTCCAACGTGTTCATAACTTGAAAGGGCAAATTCTCCCGAAATTGCAAATGTGGCCGGAGCGTACGGAAGGCCAGCGCCCTCGGTCCGCCTGAGACCCGACAGTACTAAAAATACGCAGTTTTTCTCGATGCAGAAGCCTTCAGGGCACTCGGGGATGTTGGTGGGGTTTGACGCTCCCGTGCCGCGTCGGGTGGGTTATAGGTTGTAGTTCTCAAAAAGCAACGAAGCGACTTAGGAGCCGAAGCCCCAGTGAACGTCAGTAGCATCTACGTTATTGGAAAGGGAGACGGGTTTCACTGGTAGCATTTCTAAACGCTGCTCTGGTCGTATCAGAATAACCACTCCCACTTTTAGGTGAAAAGTGGTGTTTATTGTTATTTTTTTAGGCGTTACAACTTCTGATGTGGATACTCATACATTGCTTCAAGTTTACTCGGCGTAGGTTGTGAGGCAGACAGGTAAATGGGTTTAACCGTGTCTTAGGAGTGTCCATTGCAGGGTTGTGCACCAGCTCATCCCAGTCTGTTCACGGCCCGGCGGAGCTTCCCTGTGTTGAACACATGCCTTAAGCGAACTGGAGCATGAGCTAGTGAGGCTTGGTCTCCAAAATCACTTAGGTACTTTCCACTCCTGTTTGCCATATTAGTGCAATTGCTCTACCTCATCTTTTGGACACAGGAATATAATTTATCCTTTCTCTTCCTCTTTTTTTCTATCACGTCAGCTTTGTGTTTTTCCATGGAAGTTTAAGCAGCAGTGACCTGCGGGCTCTTCTTATTTGTCTTTCCACATTTCCTTCTTTGGGGTTTTTTTCTGTATTTTTATATGCAAAATTAAAATGATGCTCCAAGTAAGACTATGGGTTTTATACTTAACATGCAAGTTGCCATTTCTTTCATTGTTTTTGTGAGATTGAACCGGTATCGCCTTCAAACTGTCAAGTCTGTGGATCGCTACGAAGAGGCAATCGGGAATTCATACTTCAGCTTACATTTAACACGCTGTTAATTTGCGTTAAAAGTACAAAGTGGAGCAAAGCTAAGAATAGAAAGGATAATTATAAATAGCTTGCTGCAAGAATAGGGATGGTTTTGGTGCCTTGTGCTTGCCTTATTTGAGGTCCAGCCTTTGAAATGTGCAATGTTAACATTCTGCTCTTTGTCTTTTTAAGGGTAATAAGCCCTGAAAATGCTGTGGGTAGTTACTTAGTTGCTTTCAAGATTTAATGTGTTTCTCCCCTTTTCAATATAAGCAAAGTTCTTCTTGGATATTGAAACATTTTATGGAGCAGTAAGAAAAGCATTAAGGATTATTGGCTCTGTTGTTGAGTCTTGCTCTCGGAGCCAGAGATATATCCTATAGTGAAAAACGAGAAGAGGAGAGCATTAACTGAGCACGTTAATACAGAAAAATAAGCCTTGGAAATTGTGGAGCTTCTGAATGCAGGAAGTGCGCGGCTGAAGACAGTTAAGGTTTTTGTAGGGAACAGGAGAACTGTTTGGAGTCTGAGGGTGCTACCACATGAACTCTTGTGACTTGTGGTTAAGCGCAGAAACTAAGGAATACAGTCTCTGCTGCTGCCGTTTGTGGTCCGGCTGGTGAGCGCAAGACAAAATTGCTGGTGGTCTCCGCTCACGTTAGGAAACGTGAATTGCAGTGGCAGTTTGGGCTTTTTTCCGTACAGTAGCAGTAGACTACAGCAAAGGAACAAGGTGAAGAAATTGAGGCATTGCACTCTCGGATGGTCCTGCAAGCGTCATAAGTAGGCAGAGCTGGCTTGTAGGTAGCCTGAGCGCTTACGTTAACAAGACTTAATTGTGTCTCCTAACTCAAGTCACGGGAGTCTACGTCTTGGAGTAGAGGGCTCTGATTTCTCATGCTGTGGCCTCCGCAAGGTCTGAGTAGCTGTGTCACGCAGTGTCGTGACAGCTGTGCAAGCCTCAGACAACATTTCTGTAATAGAATTGTAAGTCAGGATATACATTGCTTTGTCTTGCCACGCTGCCTGGTGGCTACACGGTCCATGTTCAGATTTTTATCCAATTCATCTCAGATGGGAAGGTAGTTATCAAGACAAATTTTTTTTTTAAAAGTTGGCAATGCTGCTGTTGTTATCTGAGTTCTCCCTATGACAGCTTCAAGGCTGGAATTACCAACACAATGTTTTCAACATGCTGATAATCCGATGTTCAGGTTTACATGTGCGTGCCCTTATGAAGTCATGTGAACTGATGTGCTCGTACCGCTTGACAGGTAAAGGAAAGTAGCCTCAAAGTTCAGTTCCTTGATGCCTGGCACAAACGACAGGCCTGCTGTTTAGATGTGCTGGGTTTTCGTTTTTAATAGCGTTAGTGAAAAGTAGGTTTTGTTCTTGGTGGGTATTACAAACTTGCACTTTGAAGACCTAGCCAGGTATAAATTTGGTGTGCTTTCGTCTGAATGCACCAAACCAGTTCGATGGCATCTATGAAATAATTTGGAAAACAGGTTTTTCAAGGTAGTCAGGCTCCATTGACTGTTCTGTAAATAAGTAAACCTGTTGTATGCCGTGACTGTTTTTAAGGACAAAAGGGGACTGTAGAACTTAGGTCTTGTGTTACTAGCGATTACTGAAGACAAAAACGGGCTTAAGACAGACTTGAGTTTCAGGTTTTAGGGTTTGCAGGTACGTCAGTGGGGACTGCCCTCCCGCCTGCCCAAGTACCATTTGTACACCTAGGTGTATGCCTTCCTGTGAAGCATAGAGTAGCAGCTCTTGGCCAGAATGAGTCCTTAGAATTGATGTGCTGGTTGTTCACTCTAGACAGGAGAAATCCTGCCCTTTTTAGCTGGAGCGGCGTGCGTGTGGGTGGTAAAAGAAGCATCCAGTGGACAAATGTGGTCCTCCACGGAGTGGATGTTTTTCTGCTTTGCTTTTTTCCCAGCACAGACTCGATAATTTGAATGTGAACTCTCCCATATACAGCTAGCAGACGTAATGACGATAGCCTGCTTTTTTCTGACCTTGCGCTCATTCAAACTGTGCAGAATTAGCATCGTTTTGGTATGCAGGGGTTGGCACAGCATTCTACCTCACTGAACCGCCAGGCAGCAAGTAATAGGAGCCCACAGCAAATAATAGGAGCCCGCTCCAGCAGGTTTTGAGCATCAGTTTGGGGACTTTGTTCTGTGCTACGATTAATATCTGTGTTAGAACTTCCTGTTACTGCCTGGTGTCTCCCCTGCTGTAGTTTGAAGAAAAATACTTCTATCGGTTTTCCCGGTCTGTAATGTATATTAAGTCAGTGATATTTAGTAGCCTGCATCTAATTTGTTGAAGACTTGAGGCCTAATAATCATCGCCAGGATAAAGGATTCTTTGGAATTGCCAAGTGGATGTACTGATAACATCATCTGTTGAAATGGTTTTAAACAGTATATGGTATGGTATAAAGGAATTTGTAATTCCGACAGTAAACCTAGCCTGAAGGCTTTTGTGGGAAAAGGATTAGGAGAAGCTATTCCTGAGTAACTTCACGTATTCAAGACACTAGAGGAGATCATTTATTCTTACCTGGAAGCAGTGATTAATTTCATTTGCCTGTGAACTTGCCAAGAAATAAAGGAACATGAGCCCCAAAAAGGTCATGGGAAAATGAAGGTCTCGGAAAAAGTATTTCAGTGAGTGTCAACAATAGAAATAATGAACATCTGTGTGGTAAACATGCTATTCTGTTAAAAATCTGTCACCTGTTATAGGGAATTCTTTGTGTAGCTGTCATTAAGAAGGCCTAGGTTTTGTGCTTGAACATTAAAAATTGGTTCGAAGAGAGTTGAGTTTCACAAGCAGCTGAATACCTGTTCTGCTGGTGGTTCACCAGGTAAGGTTTTTAAGACAAACTTGCAAGAAAGGAAGTGTTTTATGTTCTAAATTATATTGTTCAAGATACTTCACTTAGGAGAAATACATACAGGGCTTCTTACTATGGCAGGTCTTAGTGTGATTCAAGAATTGTATGATAAGCTGACATGCTTTGAACAAGTCTTTTCAGTCCGTGTGTACAAAGTCCTGTGTCAAGTTACTAGTTTAAATGTTTTATTATGTTGTAAAGCGTGACTGCTGTTCTAATCCTGAATTATATTAGTGTCAAGTCCTGAAGTATATTAGTGTATTCCAGACCAGGGGTATTGTGTTTTCTGAGCCTGTCAGATCTAAATTCCTGTAGTATGCTTGCCGCTGTCTTATTGTAGCTGGGAATTCACAATTATAAACAATGCTGGACTAGGATGAAGTTCACAGGGTGGTGCTGGTTTTTTTGTCGCATAGCGTGTATTTCACCTTGAACAATGCCAACTCCAGGCTTGTCAAGGTAGTGTAATTAAATGTCATTCAATGGTTTTCTGTAATACTTCCTCTTTCTGGCTTGTTCCAGAGCGCGAGTTAGAGAGGGCAGATGCGGCGTTATTAGTGAAACACACTTGTGTTAAATAGTGTCTAAATGCGTAAGTTGAGCTGAAATTGAAACTCCTCTTTTCAAGTCTGCTAGGGACCTGAAATTCACGGTGGCTTGGTTTCAGGAACGTTCTGCTTGGACTTCCAAGATTTCTACAGTTTCAGCACCTGGCATCTAGGCTGGCAAGGGGGATAAGCTGGTGGTGCACTAGATGGGACCCTGATGGAAATTTGCTCGATTTGCGTTGGAATTTTATCAAAACCAACATGTTTCCATTGACTGTTGTGATTTAAATGAATTGTCACTTTGACAGAAAAATTGGCGCTTTGTGACAGAGCGCTCCTCACGGAAGCCTTCAAGCAGCTGTAAAGATCTGTGCAGTTGATATCTTTTCATCTTTTGAATTGTCTAGATTGATTTGAATATAAGCACAGGGAGGGATAGAGTAAGGCTTTAACAAGGCATTGTGATTTGGAGAAAAAAAGGTCTCTGGTGTGTGGTAGAAAGGTCTTTTATAGTATAAACTGCAAGGTTAAGAGTTGTTGTGTGCCACGTTCCACCTCAAGAGAAGGCTACATTTTGTAGCTGGATGAAGTGATCCTTCGTTCAGCTTTTGAGTAAAAAGAGGTTCTTTTCTTGAACAGCCAGGGCTTTGCATCATGCTGGGACATGAGTATCACCTGAATGCCCTTTGACTCAGCACAGCCGCCTTCCTTGCTGTACTTTTACACAGATGGGACCAAAGGCTTGAGGTCTAACTCCAGAGCAAAATTTTTATCTGTAGAGCCCTATTGGTGGCTGCTGGAAGAAATAAACCTTTTTCAAAAATACACTTAGATCAGTGAAGCATAACAAGCATTTAATGCTTTGGGTCTTTTTTTTCTCATCAGTGTTTATGTCGAGGGCAGTGGAATTGTACTTAAAAATGGAAGTGATTACAGGGTGTGATTGCTCATATATTCCTGAATAACCCAATAGTTAGGGTAGAGCCAGTAAAAATGCTGATTTCTAAATGTGGATTGAAACTTTCTCAAGCTATGAAGAATCACGTCGTTATGGGATGTTTGAAAAGGGGAAGATGAAATGCATTTGAAAATATTTCCAGTAAATGAAACTGTTGTTACACGTAATTCATCATGATCAAGTGTCATAAATGGGTGATAAGCCTTCAAATATTTGATTTTTAGCTTGCAGATTAGTTAAGTCATGCATTTAGGAAGACTCGTATTCATTTTTGGCAGCCTTATTGTCCCATTTTTTACTTTAATTGTGCATCATTTTTACATACTATTCTATTTATTTTTATTTCCTTTTTTTCGTGTTTTCTCTAAGATGAGTTTTAAACCTGCTTGTCTTACTTGCCTTCTCATTTGTAAAATGTGTCGATCACAGGTGAGTTCTTAGCATTTTGTTTTCATAGTGATGTCTCCATTATCACTCCAGCTCTTTTCCTGTCAAGATCTAAAAGCTGAACTGAATCAAAACTGAATCTCCCAATCTTTACATGGTCATCTTTTTTGAAGAGTGTGTCCGCATGTTTTGCAGCGTCAGTACTGTATTTGCATTTCTTTTACTTGGCTTGGTTTTCATAGTCTGTGTTTTCTGATAAGAAGCACTGAATTCCTTGGGTTTGGGGGTTTTTTTTGTGGCATTCTTAGTCTTAGATTCAGATTTTTTTCACAGTCCTCATGAATAATCATAATATAATTGTGCTGTAATTAATAGATTTTTTCCAATGCCTGAGACAAATGCCAAGTTGGCTCCTTTCTAGATAGATGTTTTCTGTTTGTTTACAGTACAAGTAGAAATAAACACTACTGTTTTTCAGTCTCATTCCAGATGATCCATCCCTTCCTGGAGGAAGTCGGTTTCTACCTTGTGCCCATATTCAGTACATGGCGTTTTGTTGTACACAGCTAGCAGTTGTGATCTGTGACAAGGAATCAAGTTTTGGGTTGTTGTTTTTTTGGTTTGTTTTTTTTTTTTTTTCAGTTGAGGTGTGACTGAACTTGTTGAAATGGGCAGAGAAAATAACTATTGAAGCCACTGTCTGATTTAGATTCAGATTTAACAAAGATGTCCAAAGTCAGCCCTGCCTAGAGGGAAATCGTTCTGGTTTTGAGCCATTTTTTCTGGTTCAGAATAAGTTGCGATCCTTGTGCCAGAAGCAGGATGGAGACTAAAATGATCAATGCACATTTACAAAAATATTTTATGAAAGGAAACTGAGTTTCTGCCTAATAATTGTGTCCATCTATTGAGTTAGACTCTTTTTTCACACGGAGGACTTCATTTTAGTGGCTTTGCTGGGGCACCAAGCGTCTGTGTGGAAAGCGCTGTGCAAAGTGATCTTCACTGGGGCTCTGAGCGAGATGCCGTAGTGTTTCCTTGGTAGCCCCCCCCGCCCCTTGGGGCTGTGTCTGTTTTCAGTTCCAGATGTGTGGTGTTTAGGAGGGGACGCACGGTCTGTGCTTTCTGCAGGGCCACTGAGATGACTGCATTGGGCCCCCCCAGTCTGCTTCAGTGGAAAATACCCTCATTAAAAATGCAATGTCGTGGCCTGGAAACAAGTTTGTTTTTTTGTAGCTGGGTGCCTGGTAGCGTTACATGGGTGATGCCTGCTGTTCCTTTGGCGCGGGGTGGGGGGGATGACTACCTTCACACACCTCTGGCACGCTGTTGTTTGGAGAGGCCTGGAGGTGCTGGTGGGCAGCTGTGATGGGATGTAAGGTGGCAGAGCAGACTACCTGCGATCAGCTTACTGTCCTGTTCTACACTACTTCCCCTCCATCTTTCCGACAGTCCTCTTTTCTTCTTCCTTCTTGGCAGGTGCCCATACCTATCGTCCCTTTTGCACGCAGTTCCTTCCCCAGTGGCTCTGTTTCACCCTTTGCATGCCAGCTCGACAGCCTGTTCCATTTTTGCCCCCCAGTCACCCAGCGTGATGCCCTGCCAGTGAAGAAGGCCTCCTCTATGCTCCCGTCACTGAGGCTCTTGTGCCTCTCGCACTGCTGCTGTTTGCTGGAAAGGACTTCCAGGAACTGTCTCGCTGCGGCCAGCCTGTCGTTCAAACTCCAGAGCACCTTAACGCTTGTCATCGGTCCCTGTTTGCTCAAAAGAGCGTATCCCACTTGAGTGGCCTTTGGTGTTGTGCCGTGGTAGTGGAATAACTTCCTAGGAAGCTCTATGCCTGAGTGGGGCTGGTTATGCCATAGCGAGATAGCTGAAACGCCACCGAGGGGGACGCAGAGGTTGTAGGTGCTTCTGGAGAGTGGTTTGATGGTCCCAGCTAACGCCAGAGCGAGGAGCTGCCTGGCGCCATCAAAAAGAGGTCTAAGGCTCCAGGGTTTGGGTCAGAATGGGACCCTTAGCGTATGGTTCCAAGGTGCATAAACATAAAACATGGAGAGAGGTTTCAGCTCTGAAATTAGTTAGCTAATTTGGAAAAATGTAAGCAGTGTTCATGTTTCCATAATTATTCGTGCTGGTTATAATTATGCCTTCTGAAGTAGCTTTACTTTGGATGCCATGGTGGGTGGCTTTGGTGTAAAGGGAAATGTCAGGAACTGCTGGAACCCAGCCTGCCTTTTTAAAGACGTCTCGTGTGCTTGTTTTCTTTGCTTTATGGTATACGCTTGTTATTTTATGTGTAATGCTACTGCTGCATTGGGCATCTGTTTGGGAGGTTTCTGGTAAATAGGGAGAGAGGGGCTTTTCCAGCTGCCTGCTAATAAAGCAGTCTGCTTTGTACTCCTGTTGTAAGACCTGGAAGTCATGTAAAGGATTTTAGGCATCCAGGATGTAGCTGAAATGTGCCATCCTTCAGCCTGGATGACAGCTATTTGGAGTCAATTCACTTGTAAACAGGGAGGTTGCTGTTTGCCTGAAGAATGCAGTTTTTAGAAACAGAGTGAACTAAGTATCTCAAATTGGAAAGCTTTTTTTTTTGCCAGAAGGGTGGGGAGGAAGGTTTGGAGATTGAGAGTGTGGGGGAAGTATCCTTCAGAGGAAGCTTTTTGGAATACAGCAGAGATTGTTAACTGCTGTCAGCATTTTATCTGTTGAGATTTTAGCTGTGAATTGCGAGGTGGTGGAGGGGAACCTCACCCTGTCTGTGTAGTTACTGGAACCAACATTCAAGTTGAACAAATGCCAT
This sequence comes from Aquila chrysaetos chrysaetos, assembly GCF_900496995.4. Classification (NCBI taxonomy): domain Eukaryota; kingdom Metazoa; phylum Chordata; class Aves; order Accipitriformes; family Accipitridae; genus Aquila; species Aquila chrysaetos. The sequence goes on along the minus strand of NC_044016.1, from coordinate 41,184,795 downwards.
CAGGAGACGGCAGCAGCAGCCTGTGTGCGTGATTGGTTTGGGATGTCAGGAGCAATGGAAGTGAAACCACAAATTTTTATAAACTTGGTCCTGATAGTCTTGCAAGTGGTTATTGGGTTTTGGGGAAATGAAGGTAGAAGCTAAAGAAACCAAAAAAATCTCCTTTCCTCCCCCTGCTTCATCTGACTAGGTGGTTTAAGAAAGAGGAACAATAGAACATGCATCTAATTTTTTCTAGCACTATGAAAGAAAATAAGTGAGATGTGGTATGCTCTTTTTGCAGCAGAACTGCAGGGAAATGTAACTTCTAGTGCTGGTGCTTATGGTGGGCAGGTGAAGCTTATGACAGACTTGTCCCGAGACCTGTAGCCGAAGTCTGTGGAAGAGGGAGAAGGAATAGGAGAGCGTCAGAATGGTACATGGCTGCGTACGACCTTGTTGTCCCTGCTCAGGCCAAGAAGTCCCTTGTCAATGTTTCAGCACTTTGCTATGTGGTATTCAGTGTGTCCATCAACTCTGAGTAGCCTGTATTTCTACTTATAAAATAGATTCAGACATCAAAAGGCTTTGAATTGTTTAGTTTAATTCCAAAACACAAACATCTTGGGAATGCAGTTTTCCAAATGTTCTTTAAAATAATCTGTGGGTAAACACAAAGATACATGTTCCAAAAATCATCTTGGGAGTAAAATTTTTCACGTGAATAAAAGTTCGGGAACTGTGAGGCAAGGCTGTATGGCAGTACTATCAGGAAAAAATCAAAGATTTGGGATGCCTTTAAAAGGACTTTGTTTTTGTGTGTGCACGACAACTCTGTTCTCCTCAAAAGGTTTTGATAAAGTTTCTCAAATTACAAACCTTGAATAACCAGTCACTCACATATATGGCTGTTTGTGTGAAACCTGTCTTGCTTTTTTTCCACAGGCATGTTTTTCTCTTTTAAAATGTTAGGGTGAAATGGTAGATTTCAAGTACAGATATTTCTAGCATCCAGTAAATGTCTTCTCATGCTACTGCTTCATGGTGACACCAAAGGAAATCTTTCTGAAATAGAGCCATAGTTAGCATCAGAGATCTAGGAATTTGTGTGTCCCCATCACTGCTTAAAAATAGAAGCAACAATTTATCTTCCTTTGCAACCTACAGAAAAAATAGCTCCATTAGTTTGAGGGTGTTAGTTTGCACGAGTTAAATGATTTTTTTCTTAGTGAGTCTGTGGGAGGAACTTAGAGAAAGCTGTTCAAGGAAGAATTCCTTTTGAAGGTGGTTCTTCAGCATGTGAAGCTCAGGGTTAGCAAACCTTGAATTTTTCATCTGGAGTGATGAGTTTCCTGTCCCCTGCATCGTCTCCTGACAGCTCATTCTGTTGTGTAGGTCCAGCTCACGGGGAAATTCTTTCTCCCATCATGCCCAGGCTTGTCCTGTTAGTTGCCTTCAGTGTTGTGAGAAGGATGCTGGCATTTTGTGGTTAGTTTTGATCTCTTCAGTGTTAGTGACATCTTCTCCGTTGGACCTCAGGCAGGGTAAGGAAAAGCTGCAAACACGGTGGTGCCTTCCTGCAGGGGGTTCTTGGTACGAAGGCCTGTCTGAGTTTTAACTTAGTGTGCATACTAAGTGGATGGCACATACAGAGTTTCCTGAGCTGTGATTTTGTTCTAAAATTATGCTCTTTTCCTCCATACAGGCATCTTTGCTTACCTGAACTACCATGTTCCCCGGACAAGACGGGAGATCCTGGAGACCCTTATCAAAGGGCTCCAGCGGCTGGAGTACAGAGGCTATGATTCTGCAGGTAGCGCTCTCTGAGCAACAGTGGTTCTTGTTTAAATTTTCACTTGTAAATGATGATTTTTGTGGTGTGCTGGTAAAATGTTTCGACTGTCATCTGCTTTTGAAGAAAGCTGAAACACAAATTGGATGTGCCTGTGATCATGTGGTCAGAAGTTTGGATTAACTTTCGGTATACAGATCTCTATAAACATTCTTGATGCCTGTTACCTAAGGCTTTAAAAATACCTTCAAGATGACAAGGGAAAACTCACTTCTAATCTAAAGGTTTTCTTGCCTTTATTTGGAGGGTAAGCTGTGGGGAGAAAGGGCACTGTAAAAAGAAAAAAAAAAAAAAATTGGCAGTATTTGTTTACATAAAATCCTGTACTTTCTGCACTTGACACTCTTTCTTCATGTTCCGTGGTGGTGCTCAGGTGTGGGAGTTGATGGCGGAAATGACAAAGACTGGGAAGCTAATGCTTGCAAAATCCAGCTTATCAAACAGAAGGGGAAAGTGAAAGCTCTGGATGAAGAGGTTCACAGTACGTATTTCCCTTTTGCTCTTTGCCTGCTCTCTTTCCCTGAAATGTCCTGTCATCTCATTTGCATTTTGAATATCATCTGTTTTACCCAGAAACACACTATTTCCAAATAACTTGTGTGCCAGAGTTGTAAACACTCATGCATTTGCTGTGAAGAACCCAGTGATCCTAGGGATGTTGTCATGAAGTTACAGAGAAGTCCTGATTTCTTAAGACAAATAAATCGCATCCTGTTAGAGCAAAATAGACCTGGCATACATTTTAGAAAACAAGGCCAAAAAAAACCCCCAAACAATAAAACTCCTTAAATTGGGGAAAGGGGAATTACTGGGAGATAATTATCAGAGACTTAGAGCTTGGGCAAAAAAGATAAATGCTCTAATAACTTCACCGGTTGAATTTTAAATTTTCCTGTGTAATGCTTGTCCCAACTAAAGCTGTCCATCCAAGTAGTGATGGGCTGAGCAATTGGCTTCAGGAAGGCACTAGTGTATGTGTGTGACTGTCAAGTTGATCAGGACACAGAGAGTGAGGTCTTCTGCATCTGTTTCTGCCTCTTTGTGTTCCCTTGATTTAAACATTAGGTTCATTAAATCCAAGCACGATGCAAAGAAACACAACGTTGTTGGGTGTGGAATACGGGTAAGCTGTGTGAGAACGGGAAGATGCTTTTCAGAGGAGTCAAGATCTCTAGTTTGCGTTCAAGAGCTACTGTGTTGTTGTAACTTAACTGTTTTTAACCCATGCTAGTGTTAACCTGAGGGTGCAGAGTGCTGTTCATCCTAAAGGAAGGCGGGTAGATCTAATCTTAGTGTAGAGGAAACCAGGAACTGAAAAGGCCGGGCAAGGAGGTATGTGCATTACGGAAATAGAAGATAGACAAAATATTTCTGAAGAAATGTTTACCTGCTCAAGAAAATTGCAGGATATACAGTTTCAAAGAGATTGTGGATACACTTGTGGAATAAAAGGAGTGTTTTTTTCCAGAGAAATATTAATGCTAATGGTATGCTTTCTAGAGACAAGGGTTAGTGATGAATATTCTAACCACAGTGGTATGTAACCGTGAATTGGGCTGGTTCGGTCCAGCATATGGCAGGTGACAGGATGGCAGGGTGCACCCTGAGAGATAAAATCAAGGTTGAATTCTATCTTAAAAGTTGTTTTTTATTTTGGCGGGGTGAGGGATGCAGGGAGGTCGCTTGTGTGCATCTGCATTCTGAATCCCCTGAAAAGACGCTTGATATTTTTTTGGATTTGCTGATCCTGTTTCCCTGTCAGTATTGCTGTCTCGTGGATGCTGGAGGCCTGGTGATACTCCCACATTGACTTTGGGGTAGGGACAGCCCCTCAGTACTAAAAACTTCTCCTACTTCTGCTGCAGAGCAACAGGACATGGACCTCGACATCGAGTTTGATGTACACCTTGGAATCGCCCACACGCGCTGGGCTACCCACGGCGAGCCCAGTCCGATCAACAGCCACCCGCAACGCTCAGATAAAAACAACGGTAAGTGCGTTTGCTTGAGGAACTGTGCGCTCCTCGGCAGGTCTCAGAGCATCTGGAAAAGCTTGCTGCCGTCTGCGATGCCTGGCGCGTCACGGGAGGGGTGGCTGGACCCAGGGCAGTGGGTTTATTGCGGGCCACGATGCCGAGCCCAGTTACTGTGAAGCCGGAGGGGTTTGGACTTGATTTCTGGGCACGGGGTGTGTTCGCCGCCATGAATGATCTCAGGAAGGATTGGAATTAGTGCCTGGAGGTTCGGTGAGTGCATGGGCACAGTGCAAGGAGGAGGTAAACACGGAATGAAACCCAGATGGTAAGAATTTTCGTGGCTGTTCTTTGGAATGGAATTTTGTGTACTTTTTTTTTCCTATTTATTTATGTTTCTTTCATAATCGCCACTGTACGGAAGGGGCTTGCTCTGCTCCATGCCGCTGCAGCCGGCAGCTTGGTTAGTGTTCAGTGCAGCTGCCGGAGGAGCAGCACCCACAGACTGGCAGGAGGAGCGCGGCGGTTAATTGCTTCCAGCAGGCTGGAAACTGCCAAGCGCTTAAGTGCCTCCAGAAACTTTGCAGGATCTCGGTAGCCCGAGTCCCACCCAGGTCGTGATTATCTTGTGCCATACCAGCCATGCCCGCTGGGGCAGAGCGAGGACATCACACCAGGAGGTGAAGCTCTTCTCTTAGTTCTGCCAAGTGCGGCTTCTCACACAATAAAGCTTTGTGGTCTCTGCTGTCTGTGTTACGCGGCCGCGGGCGCCCACTGCCAGGCCGGGGGCTGGTGCTGGGGCTGAGTGGGGCCTTTCCTCTGTCTCCAGAGTTCATCGTCATCCACAATGGCATCATCACCAACTACAAGGACCTGCGGAAGTTCCTGGTGAGTGACCCGCGTGTGAGTGACACTCACTCCCGCTCTCCCACTCACTTCTGCTCTCACGCGCTTCCCCACTCACTCCCCCACTCGCATTCCTCCACTCCCCCCCGCGCCTCACGCCCACTCCCCCACTCACATTGGCTCTCCTCCCTTCGTGTTCCCCCACTCATATTTCCACTCACACTCCCACTCATGTTTACACTCACAATCCTTCCCTTACACTCTTGCTTGCACTAGCTCTCCTACTCTGTGAGTACATTGTCCCCCATCCCCCTCCCTACTTCACTCACACTCCCCTGGTCACTCACACCCACATTCTTCCTCACTCCCCCACTCACACTCACCACGTTCCCCCTCATATTCTCACGTTCACACTTGCTCCCTACTCACGCACCCCAAGCTACGCTCCCTTGATCCCCTCACACCCCTCCTCACGCTCACTCTCCTCCGTTCACCCTCCCCTACTCTTACTCCCACTCATGCTCCCCCACTCACACTCGCCCACTTAAACTCCCTTACTCCTGCTCTCCTCCTCACCCCCACTCTCTCTCCCACTTACACCCTCCACTCCTTCCCCACTCATGTTCACACTCTATTCACACCCCCCACTTGCACACCCTTCATTATTGCACTCATCCACTCGCTCTCCCCCCCACGCGCGCTCTCGCCCACTCCCTCCCTCTCTCCCACTCCTCTCCACTCATGCTCTTGCACTCACACCCACCTCTCGCCCCCCCCCTTGCTCCTCATTCCCCCGCTCATAGTCCACCCCTGCTCCTGTTCTCACACTTGCTCCCCACTCACCTCACATTCATTACTCTCCTCCACTCACATTCTCCCACTCGCTCACCTTCCCACACTCCCTCCTGACCACAATCCTCTACTCATTCCCAACCAACCACACTCACCCTCCCACTTACATTCTTCCTCACTCCCCACTCACTTGCCCCATTGCCCACTCGGTCTTCCTCTCCCACTCCACGTCACTCGTATTCTCACACTTCCCCACTCACCCTAACTTGCCTTCCCACTCCTCCTCACTCCCACTCGTACTCCCCCACTCACATTCTCACACTCGATTCACTACTCGCACTCCCCCACTCAAATGCCACCCCTCTCCCTCCCACCCCCCACTCTCACTTCCCAGTCACCATCCCACTAACACTCCTCACTCCCTACTCACTCCCCCATTCACGCTCTCCCACTCACCCCCCACTCCTCTTGCTCACACTCCCTCACTCGCTCTGACTCACCCTCCTCATTCCCCTCAGTCTCACTCCCCCCTCACCTCACGCTCCTCTTGCACTCCACTCTCTCACTTCCCCCTCACCCATTCATATTCTTACACTCACTCCCCCACTTACCTTCCGCTCACACGCAACCTGCTCATTCTCACTCACTCCCACTCCTCCCCCCACTTTGACTTGCCCTGCTCATTCCCACTCACATTCTCACACTCGCTCTCCCACTTACACCCCCGACTCACACTCCCTTCTCACCTCACACTCGCTCCTGATTCCCCCACTCACCCTTCCACTCCTCACTCCCCTTCACTCCCATTCTTATTCTCACAATCCCCCCACTCTTTCACGTGCCGCCCCTCACGTTCCTCACACTGTCTCCTCGCACTCCTTTATACACTCCTCCACACTCCCACCTCCCGCCTTCCTTGCTCATACTCTCCCTCCACTCACACTCCCCCATTCTCCCACTCCTGCCCTCTCCCTCACCCACTCGCTGCCGCTTGTTCCCCTCCTGCGCTCTTCCCCCCACTCACTCCCCCCCCACACTCGCACTGACACTCTTCCAGTCACACTCACCCCCACTCACACTCAGTCCCCCCATTCGCAGTCCCTTGCGCACCCCAGCTCACACTCAGAGGAGCACTTGCATGCACACTCCCTCACTCACACTTAAACTGACTTCCCCAGTCACACTCACATTCTTGCACGTCACGCTCACTTTCCACTTGCACATTCTTGCACCCTGCGTCTTACCCTCCGTGCTCCACCTGCACTCATACTCATCCTCGCACTCTCTGCACGCAGTCCCCACTCGCATTCACTTCGCTCTCGCTCACACACTCTCCCCCCGTGCACCACTGTGTGTGCACTCACACGCACTCTCACTCCTCCGTTCACACTTGCTCTTCTACTCACACGTGCCAATCCTCACTCCCAGTCGCTCACACTCACCTTGTACTTGCCCTCTCACACCCTCTCCCCCTCCCTCGCGCTAACGGAGTGGAAAGGCAGGAGGGAAGGAGAGGGAAAAGGAGGTACATCCGGATGGAGGAGAAAGATGGAAGAAAAAGGGAAGGGAAGAAGGAAGGAAATGGGAGGCAAGAAAAGGGAAGGAAAGGAAGGAAAAGGAAATGGGAGGAAGGAAAAGAAGCCCAAGGGAAAGGGAAGGAAGGAAGGAAAAAAGAAGAGAAAGGAAAAGGCGGCAAAGAAGGAAGAAAGGAGAGGAAATGCAGGAAAAGCAAAAATGAAGGAGGAAAGGAAGCAAAGAAGGGATGGGTGAGGAAAAAGGAAGGTCAGGAAAGAGGGAAGGAAAAACGGAACAAGGAAGGAAAGCAGAAGAGGGCAAGTCAGGGGAGAGGAAAAGGGAAGAAGGAAGAGGAAAAAGGGAAGGAAAAGGAAAGGCAGGAATGAAGAAAGGAAAAAGGAGGAGGGAATGATGGAAAAAGAAAAAAGAAACGCAGTATGGAGGGATAAAAGCAAGGAAAGGCAGGAAACAAAAAGGCAAGGAGAAGGATGAAAATGGAAGGTGGGGAGGAAGGCAGGAGCAAAGAAAAGGAAAGGCATGAGAAAAAGAGGGAAGGAAAAGTTGAAGGCAGGAAAAAGGAAAGGGAGGAGTAAAAGGAAAAGAAAGAAGGAAAAGGCAGGAGAAAGGAAGGAAAAGCAAGGTGGGAAGGGAAGGCAGAGGGCCCGTTGCCCAACGTGTGCTGTTGCTGCAGGAGAGCAAGGGCTACGACTTCGAGTCGGAGACGGACACGGAGAGCATCGCCAAACTGGTCAAGTACATGTACGACAACCGGGACAGCGATGACATCAGCTTCACCACCCTGGTGGAGAGGGTCATCCAGCAGCTGGTAATGCTGGGAGCAGCGTGGGGACAGGGAGGGACGCACACACACGCACAAAAAACCCGACAGCTGTACTCCAGTATTGCGCAGGGTAGCGTGGCCAGCGCAGCACTGTGCCTGTGCCAGGGTGTGCCCCCAGACGTTCTGCGGCACGTGTTGAGGAGTGGTTTTGTCTTTCCTACCTCTGACCGTTCGTCTCGGTCATACATTTGTTTAATATTAGTCAGTATACCGGTGAAAAATGGCTAGGTTTGGGGTGCGACAGCATCTAGAGGCAGATAGTCCCTGCTGTGTTGGGTGGCGAGCGCGGCAGGGGCGGGAGCTGGTGCGGGACAGTGCAAACAAGTCCCTTGTTCCAATCTTGCCTGAACCCTCCGTGTGGAAGAGATGCTGACCCCTTGTGGGAACGTCAGTGCACAGCCTGCGCTTCCTCGTGTCGGTTCTTGCCGAGTTGTGTGCAGGAACAGGATCCACTGGCAACTTGCCTCTCATCCCAGAGCGCCTTGTTTAGGAGACGGTTTTTCAGTGATTTTCCCTGGCAGGAGCTGTAGTAGCAACAGACCAAGAACACGTTTTGCTGGCAGGCTGTGGTGGCGCACCTGTACGTTTGGTGGCACCACCACACCTGAGCAAATGCCCTAAAGCTTTGGCACTTCTTTTACCAGGTTTTTGCCTTTGCACGTCCCCTCACTGCACTCTGAGGGGCACTTGCACGGGTAGCCGGTGATGTCCAAGTGCAGTGTCTGTCAGGGAGTTCAGAATACTTATTAAGTGGTTGAAGAGGAGCTACCCAGGCTCAGGGGAGGGACTCCATCCCAGAATGTGGTGCCTGGAGCTTCTAGTGGTTCTGGAGACAGCTGTGAAGCCTTCTGTTCAGTATCTCTTGTTCAGAGAAACACGGTCCTGAAATGGTGGCCCAGGCCGCCGCAAATGAAGGGTTAAACAGTTTGTATTTCTCTTGTTCCAGGAAGGTGCTTTTGCCCTTGTGTTCAAAAGTGTTCATTATCCTGGTCAAGCGGTCGGTACCCGGTGAGTATTGCTGTGGGAAAGAACATTCTTGTTGCACCCTATATGTCACTTGTTTTGGTCCCCCCCCAGGTTAGGAGACAACGGGGTAGCTGTTGTTCTCGTCACACTGTATATGCTGGGGTGAGGCTAGCTGTTGTTTCTCATTTCCTTTCTCTTGTTTTCTGTTTGTCATAACAGAAAATTCCCCAAAATTATTTGAAAATGTCTTAGTGACCACCTGTTTCACAACTCATCTGGAACAGCTTTTTTTTTTTTTTGTAGACTCTGGTTGTGAGAGATTTGAAAGGAGATGGTTTTAACTTTGTGTTTGCCGTTGTGGCAGTATTTGGCCAAGTCCTCTGTTTGACTTGAAGTTGGGCCAGCCTGGTGTTCAGGTTTTCTACTCCATTTCTAAACATCAGCATTGGTCGGGTTGGTTTAACCATACACGTGCCTAGCACAGGTTTTGAATTTCAGTGCCGTTTGCAGATACGTACAGTGAGCAATAGCGAGCGTGTTCCTGGTTCTAGTGTCCGTGGGATTGCAGTACTCTTGCAGAGTTGTGGCTAAATTTGAGACAGATTCCTCGTGTCCTTGCATTGTGTTTATTTGGAGATTCTTTCGCTCTGTCTTGTGGCCTCCCATGTTTGCAGCACCAACAACTGATCTGGGAGGAGCTCGCTCTGTTTTAGTTCAGTTCGGTTGCTGTGCTGGAGAATAACAGTCCCTTCAGGTCGGGTGTCAAGGTGGTGAATCTTCAGGTGCTGAGGGCTGTAACTCGATGTCTTCTTGCAGGCGAGGCAGCCCCCTGCTAATAGGAGTACGCAGCGAGCACAAGCTCTCCACCGACCACATCCCGATACTCTACCGGACGGGTAAGTGTGAGCAGCCCCTTCCCCAGAGGAACCACGGTCCAGTCACACTCAGACCAATGTACCAAAGCATAAGAGTTTCACAAACAGTTGCGTGCTTTGGAATACATATGACACTTTTAAACTTTCATCTATAGATTCAGTCGTTACAAAAAAGAGATTTTTTTAAAGTAAGTTTTTAACCACATGCTATACCATCATATACCTCAAGTTAGTCTCTAGTTTTATAATCAAAGCTTTAATGTCCAGAGGTTGCAAGGAAAACACATCTTAATGTAGTGGAATAAAATAAAATAGAATAGAACAGAACAGTTTAGTGTAGTAAAGTTAACAGTATAGTTGAACTTAGCTACTTAAGTTTCTGTGTGGCGTGTTGGCATTCGTGGACTTGATTGCTTTCAAGAACAAAACTGACTGTGTGTTGAAGGCTATAGGTGCTTCACTATCACAACCTTTCCCCCACCCCCTCAACGTAATTTTTCAAAAGCAGAATGCTGTTAGCCTTTGTGTGGTAATCTATATTTATGTTGTCTGTCCATCTTTCTCTCACACCTGTGTTTTACCACCGTAGACACATAGTTGCACCCTTGAAAATGAAAAGTGGTTAAGAATTATCCCGTAATTTAGCATTGTCAGAGGAGTCTGAACCCATTCAGTTACTGGGCACTGGACTAGTTCTCTAAGCACTGCAGTGATCAAAAGGACTTACTGTCACAGTATGTCATACTACTTCCTAATGGTGTTGCTAACAATAGCTTGCTGCAATGTAACGTGAAGAATCAGTCCCAGTAAGTTTTGTCTGTGTTTACTCTTGGTTGATGTTGGGTAATTAGCAGTAATCCTGAATGTATGTATGTGATGCTCTCCCCCCCCCCCCCCCCCCCCCCCCCCCCCGATTATCTGAAGTTTGGTTTGTTTTTTTTTTTTCCCAATTACACTTTCAGCTGTACAATCTATGGATCATTCTTTTGATGGAATATCCATAAAAATGGAGGAAGGTGCCTACCAGTGAAAATCTAATACTTGAAATTTCAGACAAATCCTCCAGTTCCTTAGGAAAGGAATCATGAATAAGACAAATACGTGTTGTCTCTTTAATATGTGGTTATTGCTTTCTGTGTAGTGTAGTGAAACAAGTGGGATAATCAGAATTCCTTCTTGGTAGAAACACCATGAGCAACACACAGAAAAATCCACCCATCAGTGCACCCATCCCATTTCAAATATTCTGACATAATGCTCAGTGTATCTGCAAAATTGATGACTTAGTGCAGGTTGTGGAGAGTGCTCCCTGCAGCTCTGATTACAGAAGGAAACAGTAAATTACCTTAAAAAAACCAAAACAAAACAAGAGTGAAACCCTGTTAGGAGGTTGCTAATAATCCTAATGCAAGCATTCTCCAAAATTCCTTCTGGAGTTCAGATTGTCAAAGAGCTACATCCTCCCTCCTGATCATAGTGTGAATCTGAATTGCAGCTTCTGGTAGAAGCAGTAAGGTTGACCCTGAGGCTGGAACTTAACTTCCCTTTGCTCGTTTATCAGGGTAAACCATTTTTAATTCACATTAAGTACTTAATTTTTTTGAAGGCTAACCCATCACATGTGATGAACTAAGTTCACATCTGAAGCAGGAGAGCACTTTTCTCTAAGAGGAAAGGATCTGATTCTGAGCTACTGTAAAATAAATGTGATTCCACCCTCAGCAGACAGTGGCCTCGGGCACTGACAGCTCAGTGGGTGAAATCGGTGCTGCTGGAGGAGAAACAAACCTCAGTTTGTCAAAAGGTGAACTATGTTTGTTCTCTGTCAGGAGCTGGTTTACCTGAATCCACACATTAGGTGAGGTTTTGCTTTTTTTACCAAATGTTTCTCTCAAGTCATTGTAAAGTGTTTAGAGTATAATTTTGAAGTCGGGTTAACCTTAATTCCTTAAAGGTTAACCTTTAAGAACCAAAGTCCCTCAGCTGTCAGAGGCACTAGGGCTTTTCTGAAAAACTGACAGCCCCCCACCCATTTTACTGTACCTGTGTTAATTCTCTGTGGTGTCTCCATTCTTTGATTTAGAAGGGAAGAGATTAAAAGATTACTTCTGTGTTGCTTCTAAATTCTAGTTAATGGGAGGTGGGTGCTGTAGAGCAAGAATCCAGGTTTTTTATAGATAAATGGACAATCTATGGGCAAATCCATAGATAACGTAACAGCCATCGTTGGCTGATAATACTCACAGTAACTTTCCAACCACTCCTTGGTAAGATATACGTACAGTGCAAGTGTGTGTGCATAATAAGACCACGTTCTGGTTATAAGCTCAGTGTAGAATCTGTACCACAGGAAAGCAATGCAACATAATAAAGTCAATGCAGGGAAGTGTTCTATTTTGAGAAACAAAATTTGCATGTTTTGATCAAGTATGGGTGTTTCTGTTGGAGAACGGCCACTAACACCTTTGCTCTGTCCTTTCTGAAAAACAAATCAGTCTGTCCTGTCTCAACAACAAAGGAGTTGTTTTCCTCATTTACTGACTTAACTGAAGCAGAGGGCTCTAAATTGTTGCCTGAGTGGAACCTTCTTACTGAGTATCAACATGAAAGCAGTATTTTTTCTTTATGTTTTCATCTGCAGAAGTATAAATCTAAACATCATGAGCTCTACTTAAATCACTGAATCAGATCAGTATCCAGTAGGTGAAACAACATTAGAGCTTATGGAATAAATATTTAAGAGTAACTTCAATGTTGTTATTCTTCAGCAATAGTCACATTTTGCTAGATAAGCTGGTAAATCCTCCCCCACCCCTTACCATACTGTGCACAATGACTGGCAAATCATTTTGTTCGAGGTCAGTGCTGAGCAGTAGGTGTTTTGGTCCTCATCTGCATTCCTGATGTGCTTCGCAACTGAGAAGTATTTTCTACAGTTAAAGAGGAGGCGGAGGATTAGAGAGTATTGGGAATTGCCAGAGTACCTCCGAAAGGATCCCTGGTGAAACACTGAACTTTTTTAAAGGCTTAGTACAAGTTTTTCAGAAGTTGACTCTTAGTTCTATGTCCTTTAGTACACCTAGATACTTCCCTGGCAATAGCGTAAGACTTGCAGCAGTTTACCAGCTGTACAATTTTTGGATCAGAATGAGGTAGTTGTATTTGATAGCTCAGGAACAACGTTGAGTACTTAATCATGGATTTCCTGCCCTGTGCCTGAACACATGAGCTCAGCCAGACAAAAATAGGTTTGGGTTACATCTGCCAGTGCTCAGTGGAACAGTGTGGTTGCGCAGGTGGCAGCTCTGAAAGAATTTCCCCAGTGCTGATAATAACTGACAAAGAAAGAGCAATCCTGCTTGATATCTCTAAGCCTCAGGAAAGTTAGTGAAACAGGAGCATGGGAGAAACTTAAAATGGTAAACAGGGCAGATTCAACTGGGAAAATGTGGGTAAATGTGACTGCTCATAAAGCAGCTTGAATTCGCTTCTCCTAGTGGAGCCACACATAGATTTTCATTTGAATTTTTACTGGTATTTTCCTCTAAACTTAAAACTGCGCTACATTACGCTTGCGGACTTAATTTGAAAGCACGTAAAAAACCTTGCAAGCAAACTGAGACAGGGCACAAAAATACGGGTGCTAGTATGCCGCCCTCTTCCATTGTTGCTGCTCAATTTACTGTGACCACCGTCAGTGATGAAAATAGTGCTTCATGTTGGTACTGTGTCTTGGGACTTCTGGTGGAGACTGACATTGCAGCTGCGTTCCAGATTTGTCAGTATGTGCGGTACCTAATCCTCGTGTCTTCCAGGTAAAGACAAGAAGGGAAGTTGCAACCTGTCTCGTGTTGACAGTACCACCTGCCTTTTCCCCGTTGAGGAGAAAGCTGTGGAGTACTACTTTGCTTCTGACGCTAGGTAATGTTTTTCAGTATCTTCTAGTGTATATAAAAATACACTGTTTAAAGCTGAGACCTTGAACAAGAGGTGGGGAGGCTGTGGTTTCTTTATGAATAAAGTAAATTATGTCTATGTGGCCATTACTTTACAAACATTAACTAGTTACCATATGTAGCTCTGAAAGAGAGGGAGGTGGATTAGGTGAGAGTTCCTGTTAAAGAAATGAACACTTGCTTTGGAATAGCGGTGTTATCCTTCTTCAAGCACATCTGTTGATAAGATTTCTGAGGTGAGTGGTAGAAAACCTGAGAGAGTACTGACCTAAATTAACAGGACAGATGCTAATTATCAGGAGGATTGTGTTGATTCTCCAGGGATCTCTGCACACGTGCAATTCCGTTATCATCAAAGGTGGCTTACTGTAATCCCAGTGGAGGGAGGAAAGACTAACTTGACAGCAGCCTTACCAGAGCTATTGGTTTTCTCTGTATTAGGGAAATGAATGCTTGTTCCAGAAACATAAAAAAACTGCTACGGTTGACTTCTGCAGCTCTTCTCATCAGAGCATTTTGGAGAGTCTTAGGACACCCCGATATGTTCTGATTTTAGAGAGCTTTTCAGTGAGTTGCCCAAGGTCAGAACAAAAGCTACTAAAATAGGGAGCTGATGTATTTCAGTACAGCTTGCCTTGTTCAACTAAGAGAGAGTACAGACTAAAAACCTGGCCAAAGATTTTAAACCCCACTGGTAATTCTGATACTGACATTCCCCAAGTAAACTGCAGGCAGGGAAGGTATTCAATAGTACCTAATTCTTGGAGTGCTTCTAAACAGATCTCAGAGTACTTTAACAGGTGGCCAGGCTGTCCCCAGTTTTACAGATGGGGAAAATGAGATGCAGGGAGGGGCAGTGGCTTATCGCTGGAAAAACCAAGAAAGGAATCTGCACCTGTAGTTGAGCACCCTGTGTGCTAGGGCAAATTACTGTCTTCCTGACTTTCACTCTCTAGCTCCTAATGGTTAGAACACATTGCTGCACATGCAGCTTTGAGGAATTCATAGTTTCTTCTTAAAGCAGGCACTGAAATTAATAATGAGGTAGGTGGAAAAAATCCAGTTATATTGGCAGTGTGGAAATGTACTTTACAGTGCTCCTCTTATTTTAAAAGAAATTCCAATGAAATGAGTAACTTTCTTGAATCAAAAGCTGTATGTCGGATTATAAACAGGGCTCTTGCCCTCATCTTCCTCTGAAGAATAACGTCTTATGGCAAATGGTGTATTCTTTTATAGTGCTGTCATTGAGCATACCAACAGAGTGATTTTCCTTGAAGATGATGATGTAGCAGCTGTGGTTGATGGCCGTCTTTCCATCCACCGGATTAAACGCACAGCAGGCGATCACCCCGGACGTGCTGTCCAAACTCTGCAGATGGAGCTTCAGCAAATTATGAAGGGTAAAATCTTCTGAATGTCACCTGTGTAGATGCACGGGTCCTCCCCGGACTCACAGAATAAGTCAGGTTGAAAAAGACCTCTGGAGATCATCTAGTCCCATCCCCATGTTAAGAGCAGGGCCGAGTAGATCAGAGTGTTAACGGGCCTTGTTTAGTTGAGTTTGGAGTATCTCCAAGGCCAGAAATCCCACAGCCTGTCTGAGCACCTGTTTCAGTGCTTTACTGCCCTCATGGTGAAAAAAGTCCTTACATCTATCTAATGGGACTTTCCCTCTAGCTGCTAACACCATAATGAGGAGAACTGTGGGGCTGAGGATTTTGCCTCCTGCTTGGGGGCATCTGTTTTGCCCAAGATTGATCCCTAGCAGGCTTGCTATTCCAGATCTGACCTTTCCTTGACACGTTCTAGTAACTTGAATGGAGCTCACATGATGAGCTGATGCTTTGGCAGAAAAAGAATAATTTCTGACTGGTAACTGGCCTGTTAGTGACTCTGGTCCAAGCTTTTCCCTATATACATAGGAAAAATGTAAATTACCAGGAGGTAATTTAAAGTGTTCTCATTTTTTTTGTTTATTCCTTTCTTTTGTAGGTAACTTCAGCTCATTCATGCAGAAGGAAATTTTTGAGCAGCCAGAATCTGTCGTTAATACGATGAGAGGAAGGGTCAACTTTGATGACTACACTGGTAATTGAGATTAAGCCTCCTTTATTTTTGACAGCTCAATATCTAGTAGTTATTCACAGTAGTTATAGAGGAGGAAGTAGGTGATGACATGGGAGATTAAAACATGCTGCTGTAAGACGATGTGTGTGTCTCACAGGGAGTGCTTCCAAAATTACATGCGCTGGTGGCAAGATTACTTTTTGTGATTTTTTGTTTTTGCAAAGTGGTTGATGGAGACTGTAACATGTGTGCTAGCACCAGTAGTCTTGAGAATTTCTGCTACCTGGCCAGCCTAATTTTTTTCTCTGAATCTTGCTTACAGTAAATCTTGGTGGGTTGAAGGATCACATTAAGGAGATTCAGAGGTGTCGTCGTTTAATCCTTATTGCTTGTGGGACAAGTTACCATGCTGGAGTTGCGGTAAGTGGTCAGTCTTGGTCTGTTTGCGAACTGTAGCTTGAACTGAACAGTGGGCACAGTACTGCGTGTGTCAAGCAGGTTAAGGATTGATTTAAGGTTAAGATTGAGCAAGTGCACACTGATGAATGAAGACCCTTCTGACAGCTGCGTACACCAGACTTTCAATTCACCAGCAACAGCAGTAGGAAATAAAAACTGAAGAACTTGAATACTTAGGAAAATGTTGCCTGTGACTGTCATTGCTACGGAAGGCTTTAAAAAACAAAACCTGCTCTGTCATAAAGGACAGTTGGCAGGGGAAGAGACAACGCAAGAGCAGAATGCAAATGCTGCAGCAAGGTAGGGACTGCCGTGAGCCAGACAGGATTTCCTCCTTTGCTATGTACGCAGACAGCGATGGCACCTGCTTAGAGACATCTCTTGCTTGCCCAGTACAGTGAAGAGGTTTCACTTTGTTCCTTACGGAAGTATCAGCTGTGTGTACAGCCAGTGTGTGATTTTGTTTCATCAAGGCCTGACGTAATCGTCGGTTAAAAAGCGATGGCTGTAGATGAAGCCTTTCTAGATGGTAGCTTGGCAGCCCATAATGTTGCAATTAAAAGTACTCCGCAACTTCACAGTGGAATCCTTTAGCTTCTCTCAGAAATGCTGCAAAACACAGCTATGTTCACTGATTTACAAGGACCAGAAAAGAAAATTTTTGTCCATCTTGGCCAGCTCTGTAAAATAATGTTAACAGTAATCCATTGACTAGCCAAAACAAGTTTCTGGCTTGGCCTGGATACAGGTGGTGTTTTCTGAGTTCTTCAGTAATACAAGTTACGGTATGATAGGAGGACACCCTGTATTATATAATATCTATGTAGTATTATGTAATAAGTGAGACTTATTTAAGAACAATCTGTGTGTGAGGGAGGAGTTGGCCTCAGGCTTTTTGTGGTGCCAAAAGCAGGGTCGCTTCTCACAGGGGTAGTTGTGTGACTTGAGAGTGGGTATACTGAGTAATTAAAATATAATCCAGCAGTAATTTTCAAATGGTATTTTGATAGTAATATTTTCCAGTGTATGGCAGTTGGAAGGTTTTTTTCGTACTCCAAACACTGGGGTTTTTAAACATGATGTAACATGTTAACTTTCTGACATCTGCTGTTACCAGACCCGTCAGGTTCTGGAAGAACTGACTGAATTACCGGTTATGGTTGAACTAGCCAGTGACTTCTTGGACAGAAACACCCCTGTCTTCAGAGATGATGTTTGCTTTTTCCTCAGCCAGTCAGGTATGGTCTCGCT